>NW_028327172.1:52148908-52807345 GCF_987537825.1 Furipterus horrens
GCTGCCTGCCTTTCTAAATTAACCTGGGCTAACAGGAAAGGCCCACTCCAGAAATGATGACTACAAATTCAAACAGGGAAACAGCAATAGTTGGTAAAGTTACTATCCAAACCTGTATGGTTTATAAAAGGTTAAAAACAGGTTCTCTTTTTAACAAGGTCACCTAATGGAATTTTACTTCACTATACATTTCATATTCTTTCCCTCTTTTTTTTCTATTCCTAAGCTCTCCAAAGATTATTAGGATTGTTTTAAAATTCTTCTTGCTCAGAGATCTTCACACTTGACTGATTATCAGAACCTCCTCTGCACTCTAAAAACACATATTACATATGCAGGTGCAGAAAAATATCCATAGAGAAAGAGCTCATTCCTTGTGTCTCTTAGAAAATCTAATTCCTGGGGCGAGGGTCAGGAATCAGTATTTTCCCCCAATCCCAGCTTTTCTGAGATTCAGTGTCCTCACTGGTCTCTCTGCCTACAATCTGTTCTACTGTAGCCCACCCTTCACTCTGACTGCAGACCAGCCCATGAACTTTAATTCTAATCATATTTTCCAGTGGCTAGTGGCCACTACTATTAAATTAACTTTCATTTCCTAGAATATACTGAGGTGGACCATGGTGTCCTTTTTCTCTCTTTTGAGGTAGTAATAAAGAAGTGCATAAACATTTCTAAACTTACATGAGTAACAGTGATTAGCCCAAAGCAATGGTAATGCAGGCCTTCATCTGTCCCTTTTATTTGATCAATTCTGGGAAAGAAGTAGAGTCTATGGGCTGTACTGCTTACTCCAAGTCAACTTATTTGGGAAGTTAATTAGCTCCTAGGTTTACTGCTCCATCCCTTGCACCAGTGACACTTACTTTCATACATTTTCAATCTGTAAACACATAGCATAGGTTTTGTTATGTGCAATATATGAGTTCTGTATGTGTCTTGTTCAATTTTTTATCCCCAGCTCCTAGCAAAGTTATTGGTACCGAGTTAGAGGTCAATGCATACTTGGTAAATAAACAAACAGTTAAGATCTCAGATTCTGGATACGTGCAAAACCAAATTCAAATTCTGACTCTGACACTCATTAGATCACTGTTAGCTGTGTGACCTTGCAAATTACTTTATTCTCCAAGACTTAATTTTCTTGTCTATAACATGGGAATAAAAATAGTAGCTGGGATATAACTATGCTTTAAGATTAGATTAAATCTTGCACTTAAGCTACTTAGCAGATGGCTGACATCATAGCAAGTGCTTTAAAACATTAGTTAATATTACATGACATTTCTGAATGCCACTCTAGGCAGTGTCAACAAAATGCCACTATATGAGAACATGACCTTGATTTAATTTTCTAGCTCTGCTCCCTTAAAAAACCCACAACTAAGAAAATCCTCATGTTTCTAGGCAACATAGCTAATGGTATATATATACTATTTTCTACATCTGGATAGGAAGAACTATCAGTAAACTATAAATATGTGATGTGTACACCATGCATTCTTTGGGATTCTCTGAGTGTTGTGCAACATGTGTATTGTGAACAAGTATGTCCTGTATGGTGACTCCGGAAGCTATTCCACCGGAGTGTTAAGAGAGATATTGGCCCTTCTGGGATATGAAGCTTCTAAGCCACAGCAGCCCTGTATGCACCGGTCTTGTCTTCTTGGACCTGAAGTTGTCATCTGGAAAGAAGACAGCTTCTGGATGGCTGTGGGAACTGCTGTCTGGATTGCCACAGAGGACAGCTTGACACTATCCTGCCAGCAAACAGAAGCTCCTCTTTTCTTCTTAATAGACTCCCAGTGTGCCCTGTTCTAGTCTTAAGGGGCTTACTTAAGTCTGAGAAGACACCTGGTAGGTGTTCTAGCACTTTCCAGTGGAAGATCATCTGTTTTGTATCCCAAATACATTCCCCGATGATCTGCGAATATTAGTACTAGAAGCAATCTTACATGCTAACACTCTTGACAATTTTCCCAATGTGGGAAGCTCCACTCAGTATTTTCAATAACTGTCTGGCTGACCTCTTCTCCAGCACTTTCAGCCACAGTAAACAGATTTCTCCCTTAGGAGTCCACTGCATTGCCAAGTAGCCCTTGTTATGAGGGCTTTTGCTCTGCATGAAAATCTACCTACCTGAAATGTCTATTAGTTTTATTTCTGTCCTGTCTTGATCTCTACAGAGAATAAATTTAAATTCTCCCCCCTGACTAATATTCACATATTGTAGACATCAATTTTATCTTCCATTAATTTTTTTCCAACAAAAATATGTCCAGTTATCTCAATTATGTCCTACTTCCTTTGCCACTTTTCTGCCCTTCTTCCTACACTAAGCCATCACATTAATCTTTCAGTGCACTTTCTAGAGCAGATGGTACTATCTCTAAGAGCAAAGGTGTACTTTTTAAAGTAGAGTTTATTTTTTTTACATTATAGGAGTAATAAACAATTATTTCATAACTTGGGAAAGGCAGAACATACAGAGAAGAAAACTAAAACACAGCTGACAAAAGTGCATATGTGTACATGATACAAATGATAAAAATTAATAAGAGATAGCAAAATAATTCTATGCTTGAATTCGTACTTTGTGGTAATTCAAATTCTGGGCCACAAATTATTGGCCTACAAATTTGGAGCTCATTTAATTTCTCTAAGCCTCAGTGTCCTATCTGTAAAATAATAATAATGACATAGATCTCACTGGGTTGTTCAGGATACAAAGAACAAATCTAAGTAAAATATTCCATGTACACCTGGCTGAGAGTAAATGCTATGGAAACCAGTATTGTTTGTTGGTAAAGATTACAGGCTATAAGCTTGAATCTCTAATTATCTATTATCTATTAACTGTGAAATCTTAGGCAAGTTATTTAATCTCCATGTGCATTTCCTCAGATGAAAAATAGAGATTATAGCAGATTCTATTTTATAAAGATAAGCACAAAAATATTTCCAGTCTGACAAATCTCAAAACTTGCCAACTCTCTCTTCAAGAGGTGAAGTCTATAACCCTCCCTTTCAACCTAGGTGGGCATTTGTGGCTTCCTGAATATGGGGGATGGGAAGACAATGCCCCCTGACTTTCCAGGCTAGACCCTAACAGTTGACACTGCCTCTAGTCCTCTCTCTTCTCACTCTCTCTCTCAGTCTCCCTCCCCTCCTTCCTCTCCTCTTTCTCTTCCACTCTTATTTTTGGAACTGTCATAAAAGAAGTCTGGCTACCTTGAAGCTGCCATGGTGAAGAGAGGTGAAGAAACTGTATAGAAATAGTGAGAGATGCCTCAATAACTGCAGGTGTTCTTGCTTCCAGTTATTTAAGTCTTCCCAGCACAGGCTACAGACATGTGTGAGCAAGCCCTGGGGTCACCCATGCCCCATCACCTGACTGCAATTATATGGGAGACCCTGAGTGAGAACAAGCAGCAGTTTACTTAATGCCCATAATCATGAAAGGCAATCACAGAATAATTGTTCTTAGTCACTAAATTTTGGAACAATTTTAACAGCAATAGATAACTACTGCAAGAAAGGACAATATTTGATTCAAGAGGTTTATAAGTATTAAATGAAATGGCTCATACAAACTATTTAACATAGAGGAGTGGTTTTCAAACTTCAGTGTCCAACAGTACCACCCGAGTGTTTATCGCAAAACAGAACCTAGGGCCCCTCCCTGAGAATTTCTGATTTAGTGAGTCTGGAAAGCACCTGAGTAATTGTACTCCTAACATGTTCCTATCTGAAGGAGATGCCTCCAGTCTAGGGACCACACTTTGAAAACCATGGCATAGAGCAAATAATTTATAAATTTTATTCTTACTACCATTTTTAGTATTTACAGTTCTTATTTTATGAAACTTAATCAAATACTGTCAGTTCCTTTGGGCCCCCTAAAATTCATACCTAGTTTCTCTCCATAACTCAAAGTCTAATTTAACTTTTTAATCCTTGGTGTTGATCACAGTGGCATTCACGTAATAAGTGCTTAACAATTGCTTGTCAGAGAAAATATGAATAGCTTCCATGTCCATATATGGGTGTATGATGTATTGAAGGGATAGAGACAGTGTAAGAAAAAGGGCCAGGGAGAGATAAAGGAGAGGAAGAACAGGGAGGGTGGGAGGGAAGGAGAGAGAGGCAGAGAGAGAGATTGAGAAAAAGGAGAAAGAAGAGAAGAGAGGAGGTATGGGAAGAGAATTCTGTTTCTTACTCTAAAACATTTTTTACATACTATGACAAGTTTTTCCATTGTCCCTTTATACTTCTAAGATATGTATCTCGAGACAGGAGTGTCCTGTCTCCAAATCCCCCTTTCCTCTCTTCAGTTTTTAAAAAAATAAAATGGTGAAATTATTGAATGATTATGTAACAGAACTCATAAAAAACTTATTTTCAGACTCTTGATTTCATTCTATTAGCTGTTAGTCTGATAAAAATGCATCAATGGTTTGGAAGTTTGAATACTCTTTAGCTCAGGGTACAGGTCTATCAGCATTCATCTTGTTGACAGAGCTTATGGTTATGAATACATAAACATATGACTGTACAAAACAAAATCTGGGGATTTCCTAGAAGCCTCTGGTTTCTGTGTAGCCCCAATTTTAAGGCTACTTACAAGGTCAGTCATGGCTAAGAGCTCAACCAAGATGTTAAAATACATATTTCATGTTTGGCACCCTCCTTTCCCATCCCATGTAAAAGATTATCATGAAACAAATGATTCAATCTATATAGAAGCTCTCCAAGCCTGTAGAAATCTACTTATAAATGCTTAAAGTAATTAATATCTTATTCCTTTATTTCTAACAACTTGTAAATCATACTGAGAATTACATGTTAGTTTGCATACTATATAACATATCTATAATGTGTTGAGGATGATCCTCAATCTATCAGTTCATAAATAATTAGGGAGATGCACAAAAGGAGAAAATGTGGCTCTTGTCTTCATTAAAGACACTGTTTTAAAAGAAAGACAGTATTTGTAAGACAAGCTTTGCTTTACTTAAATAGGCATGAGATACTGTCATTTTCCTGCTAAAAGTCTTTTGACATTTTCATGTTGCTTTTATGACAAAACAGAAACTTTACAGAATGACTGGAAAAGCCCCTGTGATCTTGCTCATCTTTCCATCTCTAATCAATTTCAATTTCCTTATCTCTTCCGTATCCCTAAAGTCCTCCAGCACCTTGGCCTTGGCAGTTGTTCCAGCACCCACAATATCCTTTCACCTGTTCATGTCTTTGCATTTTTTGTTGGAATTTATCCACCATTGGTGTTTACATAGTGTCTGATACATAGTGACCATACCATAAAAAGGACTGTTAGAATTACTTAGCAATACTGTCTTATTACTATGCTATTTTAACCTTTGCCTATGCCAAATAGGCTGCAAATTCAATAATAGAATTTATCCCAACCTTACTTTTCATCTCCACACAAAGCCTAGGAGAACTTTTGGTTAATTGAACAAAAGAAGGAAAATACATATGTTCGAAACAGGATAAAATAAAAATATGATTAAAAATTTGAAATTATATGGTACTAACAAAAAAAAACATGCAGTGACTAAACTAGCAATCAAGTTTACCTAATAATGATTTCAAGAAGTTTTACGTTCTTTTAATCTTGATTAACATACGTTAAATTGAACATCTGGAAGCTGGTTCATGCTCTGGTGGCAGTAAGTGCACCATCAACTCAAATACTTGCGTATCGAACAACATTATTTATGAAAAGGAAAGCAGGGGTGCAGAGTTAGGAACTTACACTTGCTAATCAATTGCATATGGTCAATATCCCATTAAGAGTTGAAACCACCCTATGAGATACAAATTTCTATCTTTTTTAAAATTTATTTTTTATTGTTTTTCTATTACAGTTGTCCCTTCATTCTCCCCTGCTCCACCCATCTGCCCCCTTCTCCCACAGTCAATCCCCGTTTAGTTGTCCGTGTCCATATATCTATCTTCATTAAGGAGTAATCAGAATCTTCAAAAACTAAACACATTACACAAAGGCAGAGCTAGGATTCAAATCTGAGACTATGCCAAAGGTCATGAGCTTTTTAATATATCATAAGGTTACTCAAAGTTCCTAAGAGAAAGGGAAGAAGCATAGCTTTCCCATGGTAGCATTTGCCGAAACTATTATTACTTCACTTAAGTATTTGGTAAAGCAATATCCTGGGGATGCACTGGAAAGTATAAAAATAGCACAAATATATCACCCTTGTTCTTGTGAAGTTTATGAGATACAACCATAAGTAAAAATCTACAGGAATAAATACATAATTACAACTGTGGTAAAAGTGATTTAAAAAAAAAGAACTATCTCTAATAAAATACACTTTAAAAACAAAAATAAAAAGAGCTATCTAGTATCTTAAATTTTCTGTACTGAAAAGCTCAATGTAATGAAAGAATGGTGATGTACAAGAACAGCTGGAATCCATGAGTGCATATGTTGGCAGAGGGAGTATTCAGGAAAAAACATTTCAGGCATAGGAAACAGCACAAAAGTCCTGGAAGAAGGGACTCCCCATGTATCCCAGATTTTTGACCTAAGAGAAGAGTACAAAGAAGTCTTCTGACATTAAAATCTGGCAAAAGAGGATGGTTTTGTGTCTAGGAAGATCAGCTTTGATTTTAATTAAAACATCAAGCTAGGCTTTATCTAATTTCTTTCATCAATCATCATGCTTCTCACCCCATGATGAAGAGAGTAGGGTAAACATTGAAGCCACAGACACTCAAGCT
This sequence comes from Furipterus horrens, assembly GCF_987537825.1. Classification (NCBI taxonomy): domain Eukaryota; kingdom Metazoa; phylum Chordata; class Mammalia; order Chiroptera; family Furipteridae; genus Furipterus; species Furipterus horrens. The sequence goes on from NW_028327172.1 coordinate 52,155,677, forward strand.
GCAGTGTGAAATGGGTTTGCTTCAGGGTAATGACTCAAATGGTTGTTACCGATATTCTCAATAAAACAAGTAAGGATTGCTCATTATTCTGGATTTATACAAAGAATAAACATAATCTTTGAATTGTGCCAAATTTTGGCTCAAACCTGAATCTTTACTAGGTCAACTAGTAAAGCTGGGTCAGCTCTACTAGATAGCTAGGTCAGCTTGGGCAGGAAACAAATTATCTGAGCATTGGTTATTTATTTATAAAAATTTGTAATGAGTAAATAGAAGCAGCAATATAAAATGCTAAGCACATATTCAGTATCTTGCCTTTGCCTTTCCATTTATTTTCTCCCTTCCTTCCTTTTTACTTTTATTTTTTCAATGAATATATTCCTTTCAGTCTTATGACAAAATTCCTTCTATCCACCCTTTTATTTTATTTATTTTTTACTTGGTTTTGTAACTTTTATTCCTGGAAATAAATAAAAGTGGTTCTTACCTTTTTACCTGCATGCTATATTGAATCCTAATGAGTGTTACTCTATTATAAGCCAGGACTAATGTCTTCTAAGTTATTATTTTCTTACAGAAATCATACTATATAGCGCATTGCATAATTGTATTGCTTTCTATAACACGAAAAGAGAATAATACAGGTAAATGGCATTTTCATTCATTTCAAAATCAAGAGGTTGCCAGAAAACTATGTGGAATCAATGATGCTCACTTGAGAAAGCAAAATTCTTTTTAATAGAGGTGGGATGGGAGACACGGTGAGAGGCTTTATTTGCATTTATTACACACAGTGCTTATGTCTGTGGAAATAGTTCATGGAGATGAATGCTTTTTAAAAAAAGGTTTATTTTATGTATTCTCATTTAAGAGAGAAGGGAAGAGAGAGAGAGAGAAACATTAATGTGAGAGAGAAACACCAATTGGCTGACTCCTGCCCCAACTGGGGATTGAGTTAACAATCCATATATGTGCTCTGACTGGGAATCAAACCTGCACTCCTTTGGTTACTGGATCATGTTCCAACCAAGGGCAAGATGAATGTTCTTTTTCTCAGTTTGCAGTAATTCTTATTTCCTCAAAGCTACCATGTAGATTTGTGTTACGTATTCATCATTCATTCATTATTAGCATCACTACAAAAAAGACATAACATCAGGACTGGAAATGTTGGATGTGTTAGTTAGGGGAAGTGTTTGACGTGTAGAGATATTTTACAATTCTCCTTTGTTGAGCCTTTCTATTAGTGGTGGAAATAGCACCCTTGTTCTGGAAGCCAGTCTCAGCCTACAATCACTATTGTCATCGTCTTGATCCAGGGGTGGCAACTTAGTTCTTTGAAATGTTCTTGTTTTTTAAAAAAACAAAGCCATGAATAAAGAAAAGCACTATCCTATCTCACTCTTCCCATATATGTATTCACCATTCTACCCTCTCTCTTACATTGCAATTTTCTTGTCTATAACTCCCTGACTAACTGGCAAGTTCCTTGTGCAGAGTTATATACCTAGCATACAGTAAGTGTTCCATAAACAGGAATTTAATGAGAGAAAAAATAGAGAAAGATTGCTCCTTACCTGGATGAAGCTACCATTTCCTTGAAATGGGCTTTGGAGTCTTTCCTATTTTATTGCTTTTTCTTATATCCCCACCCCCCACCATTGGGGGGAAAAAAGAAACAGAAAAACATTGCTAAGTATTTGCTATATGCTAAATTACATGATCTGTTTTTCATACATTATTTATTTTACACCACAGTCATCATAGTTAAATATCCCTCTCTGATTTACAGAATGGAAAGTAAGGCTCAGAAAAATTAAATGACTTTCTCAACATCACATAGCAGGAAAATGTCAGAACATGGACTTGAAGACATAGCAAGAATGAGAGGAGGGAGAGAGTGGCAGGGTCTGAAGTTGGGAGGGGGAAGGAAAAGAAAACAATGATAAGTAAAAAAAAAATTATCACAAGAATTCTAACAAGAAAAACAAATGAATGGGACTATGTACTTTGTGAATTTAACACCTATTGAAAAAGTCCCAACAGCAATTACGATTGAAATTATTAGATCTAACTATATTTTTATTATCCACATAGCCAGTTTTAAACATAGTGTACATTTTTCAATAAGAATAATCTATAATAAGGTTAATAATAAAACAGTTGGTTTAAGAAATAAGATATTTATCACTGAATTATATTTTAATTAAATTTATTGGGATGAGATTGGTTAATAGGATCATAGAGGTTTCAAGTGTACATCTATGATATATGATATGTATGTTGCATTGTGTCCACTATCCATAGTCAAATCATCTTCCAGCACCATATATTTGGTCCCCTTTACCCATTACCATCTCCCACCCCCTTCCCTCTGGTTACCATTATACTTTTGTCTGAGTCTATGAGTTTCAGTTTTATATCCCACATATAAGTAAAATCATGTTTCTTAGCTTTTTCTGACTTATTTTGCTTAGCATAATATTCTCAAGGCCCATCCATGTTGTTGCAAAAAGCAGTATTTCATCTTTTTTTAATGGCTGAGAAGTATTCCATAGACTTATGTCACACATCTTTATCCAGTCCTCTATTGAAGGACACTTTGGTTGTCTCCATGTCTTGGTCACTGTGAATAATGCTGCGATAAACACAGTGGTGCAAATATCTTTGTGAATAAATGTTTTTGAGTTTTTGAGTAGATACTCAGAAGAGGGATTACTGGTCATATGGTAGCTCTATTTTTAATTTCTCAAGGAACCACTAGGCTGTTTTCCATAGTGGCTGTACCAGTTTACATTTCTACCAGCAGTGAGTGAGGGTTCCTTTTGCTGCACAACTTCTCCAACACTTGTTCCTAATATTTGTCCTGTTGATAATAGCCATTCCAACAGGTGCAAGGTGTATCTCATTATAGTTTTGATTTGCATTTCTATAATGGTGACTGAAGTTGAGAATATTTTCATGTATCTGTTGGCCATTTGTATGTCATCTGGGAAGAGGTGTCTGTTCAGGTCCTTCACCCATTTTTTAATTGGATTGTTTGTTTGTTTAGTGTTGAGTTCTGTGAGATTTTTGTGTCTTTGTTTGTTTTGCTTTTTACATATTGACCCCTTGTCAGAGCTGTTGTTTGAAAATATCATCTTGATTGCCTTTTTGCTTTGTTGTCAGTTTCTTTTGCTGTGCAGAAACTTTTTAGTTTGATATAGTCCCATTCATTTATTTTTGCCTTTACTTCCCTTGCCTTTGAGGTCAAATTCATAAATGTTTCTGTACAACCAAGGTTCATAAATTTAGTACCCATGTTTCCTTCTATGTAATATATTATTTCAGATCTCACATTTAGATCTTTGATCTATTTTGAGTTATTTTTGTATATAAGGACAAATATACTTCAACACAACTAGAATATGAAAAACTTGGCCCAAGATGGTTCTATATTACAAATGGTAAGTCTGTCTGATTTTATAAGTCACATGGCTTGGCATAAAGGGCTTGGGTCCCCACTGGGGACCATTTCAAGCAAAAGAAATCAGGCAGTGATGCAATTATAACACCAGCAAATATTACTGTAGCATTTCCACCCACTATCTACCACAGGTAGCATTCTTCAGGAAGCACATTCTAAAATGGAATTTAGCATGCAGCATGTTTATTTAGGTGTACCCTTCAGAATAGCACATATGGAAGGGATAGGTGGGCATTGGAATTTGGCACAGGGAGAAGTCAAGCAACAATCTGGCCACATGCAGCTTTTGTCTAGCACATGGAAGGTTCTGGAGCTGGAAAAACCCCTATGAATTGTCCCAAGATGGGCTGAGATGACCAGGTCTTTATACTAGACTGATTAATTCCTTGATGTCAGTGTTTCTTGGCCATGCAGAAAAGGGCTTGACCTTGAGCATAGGAATTCTCTGCAGACAAGGAAGTTCCTGAAGGAGATGATAGCTGAGGACTGTTACCTAACAGCACACCAGCGGCTGGGGTACATGTCTTTCACAACAGAAGAATCTGGGTGGTGCTGGCACATACAATGCCCACCATAGAGTCCAAACAATGTTAACTCCTCCCCAGATATCCTGTCAACTGTAGGGAAAGCCAGTCATGGGAAGGCCTTGCATTTCTGTGAATTAGGACGTGGTTATTTGAATCTGCTTGCATTTATTTATAAGCCTTTTATGCCATATACAGTTTAAATTTGGTAAAACAAAGAGGGCTATTTTGTGAGGTTTTTTAGTGGGTAAGGTTGTTATATTAATCAAAGCAGCAATCTTGGTGGTATTTTCTAGGGTGGTGGCATGGTGGCAAGTGAAATAGAACACAACAGAGAAATAGGGGGGATCTGTATGAGTCAGGGGTGTCCAAATTTAATGTTTTGATGTTGGGGGTGAAGACAGAGCAGTCAAAGGGAAAACTCAAGTTTTATCATCATTGTAATGTAGATTATTATTCAATCTGTCTTTAAACACTTTTTAACAATATGAAAGTGGGGAAGATAAGGGAAAAAATACCTATAACCCCAAATAGCATAACATAAGTTCTAATATACTTTCTCTATTTTAACAGTATGCTTGCACATAATTCTGCAATGTGGCAGTCCTAATAAACACGCACATCTGACTTTTTTTCTTATCTATGTTATTCTGTAAGCTTTTATGCTGCGTCATAGCACAGGCATGCACTGCATAATGGCCTTTTGGTCAACAACAACAACAAACTGCTGCATACAGTGGTGGCCCCATGAGTTTACAATGGAGGTGAAAAATTCTTATTGCTTAACTGATGTCACAGCAGTCATAACATTAAAACATAATGTGTTGCTCATGTGTCTGTGGTGATGCTGATGTGAACAAAACTACTGCATTGCCAGTCATATAAAAGTATAACACACAAAAAAAGTATAGCACATACAATTTATGTACAGTACATACTACATAATAATTATAACAAATGACTATGCTACTGGTTTCTATATTTACTAAACTTTTATTATTATTTTAGAGTCTATTCTTTCTACTTATTAAAAAAAAGTTTGCTGTAAAGCAGTTAGGTTACATTACATTTGTCCAGCAGCAGCTAATGTATCACGTGTTCACTGTGTCTCTTAATTGCATCATTTTGTCTTGTGCTTGATTTACTCTCACATGGTTTATACAGTAGCATGCTGTACAGGCTGGCAGCATAAGAGCAACACTCTATGCCATGTAGCCTCAGTGTAGACTAGGTTTGTGCAAGTGCATCCATGATGTCGGCACAAAGAGGAGCTCACCTCACAGCACATTTCTCAGAACATATCCCTGTCATTAAGTGGTGCATGACTGTATCACGATTATCATTTAAATGAAAGCATATTATTTCATAGACTAGAAATAATTTAACCGACCATATTTTAATTCTTGAATGATATGATTACTTCCATTATCTAACCATTGTTACTAGCAGTATATGATCATAAACATAAACTTTAATTAGGATTATTTTACAGGATATATTTAAAGATTCTGTAAACACACAAATATAACCAATTGCTTTATAAAGTTTTCCCAAAAGACAATTATCTCAGAAATATACCAGCATATCAGGTTCACCATAATCTCAATGGAATTGAATATTTTTCTCAAAAACATCTTTTGACTGAATATGTGTGAATTCAGTTTTACTCTTATTTTAATTAGTATGTTTAATTTCTAGCAAGGTTACTTGTTTAGCTAGCTAAGTGTTCTCCTTAATACTAAACATTTAAATTAAGACATAACTTAAATTTGTTTTTCTTCAGCTAGTTTTATGGGTTTATTATATAATAAAGTTATTAATCATAATGAGTACCTCAGAAAATTTTCATAAGATTTAAAATAGAAAACACAGAATCTAAAATTATAAAATGAGGCATGTATCTGGTTTTCAGTATGTATTAGAGTCCTGGATCTCTGGCTGATAAATGTGCTTTTGAGTTATATTATTTTCATTCTTTACCTTCCCAATATTTCACAGTATTATTTTTTAGATTTCATGTAACTTAGTATATGTAGAAATGGTTTATTAAATAAAAATTATTCATATACATTTTGGTGATACGGTTTGAGTCTATCAGTTAGGCACTTGGAGATGGGGGAGGCCTTGCAATTCTTGACATCACTGAAACCGTACTGACAGTGACTGTCTCTTCTGCATATATACAAGGTCAGTCTTGTTCCCAGTAAATGGAATAATGTATGTGTTGCTGACACTAATAAATAAAATCATGTATATATTTAATTGTAATTGTCAGTTAGTCAATTGAAGAAGTGTTATAAAAAATAAAATTATGACACTTAGATATTAAATTAGAATTCCCTAATGAGCATGGCCCACACTTTAAATTTTCATATAGTATAACAAAGAAGGGAGAACTAATAAAATGTTTCCAGCACTAAACTATACATTATATAAATAATATTTACTACTTTTGATGACATTTAATAATAAAAGTTAACTATGCAGTAATATTTATGCCAAGCCTAAATTAATAATGATCAAGCTGGATGCCCATGTCTTTAATTATGGTAAAACAATTCTAATAATCTATAAAATGGTGAAATTGGTAGTTAGCTAAAGACTTAAGGCTCCAGGAAATTCAGTTAAATAAATCATCAATTAAAAAAAAAAAAAGACTTTCCAATTTAGTTGATTATCATGTAACAAAGATAACAAAATCTCATGTTTTATAAAGAAAAAGAAATATTTCTATTAATAGGTATTTACAATACATGTGCTCATGTTCTTTTTAAATATTTAAGACATTTTAAAATTACAAAAGATAAACTGAAGTTAATTAACAGAGGTGTAATTATTATGTTTTATATTTTAAACATGATGTTTCCCATCTCTAATCTACCTTTTCTTTTTCTTTGTTTCTATCTTACACAGTGAATTATTCTAAACTCTGACATGGCCAACCAAGTAATTACAGTAACTTTTGTAATCTTAAAATTTTCTGGTAACCACCCTAAATTTGAAAATTGAAAATCATTTAGAGAAACATAAACTTTTCCCCCTGTTCTTCATTTAATATAGATATTAGGTACAAATTGGGCAACTGTTCCCACTAGTGTATTCACTTAATTTATGTGATGGCAGCTACTCAAGGACTGTTTTTTGCTATAATCTCAGAACACTTACCTTACAAATTTAGACTAAATAGCACCTCTACAGCAAGTGGTTTTAATGATTTTAACCTGTACTGAGAACATCATTTTCCTTCTGAATCACGCAAAGCTTCATCTTCTTGTAAAACTTTTCCATCCTCTAAATTTTGTGATGAGCTCTCCTTTCCTTTAACCACATGCTTCTGTCCCATTTGTGGACACTTTACCCATTTATATTTCCATAATCTGCATGTGTGTTGTTCAAAGTTAAATAGCAAAACCAACATTACAAGATGTAATAGATGTATTGTTTCTGTTCCTTCTTAATTGTGAGCTTAAAATGGAAATGGTTAAAAGTGAAATGTGACCTCTTCTCTGAATAAATTTGCTGTGAAGAAAATCAATTTCAAATAACAATGCTACTTTCTACATACATATCTGGACCTAGGTATTATCCTTTCCTCCTTCCCTGTCATTATTTTATATCCAGGGTACTCCTTAAATCTCTTCTTTCTTTTTGTCTCTGCCACTGTTCCAACTGAAATCCAATCATAGCTCATCAGTATTAGTAAAATAGACTTTTAACTTGTCATCCTGTATCAGTCTTGTCAACCTTAAATCAATATTACTACAAAAGTAATTTATACTTTTTGTATTTTTTTCTTTTAAAATATTAAGTACTCCAAGGTTATAGAAAAGTAAAGCTACTACTGCAAATACTCATGTACTGATCATTCATTCATTTTTCTTTATTGCTTCAAGTCATTTAAAGTCATATCTATTGCTTATAAAGCACATGTATGAGGTCTATCTGGAAATATTCCAGCTATTGTTAATATAACAAGAATGGTTTGTGCAACATTGATGTAACCTGGCAGCCAAGGAGAGTGGACTGGAATGCACATGTGTGAACAATGATGGCTTCCCTGCACTAGCCAGTGGGGGCGGTAGACACTGTTGAGTGAACATGTGTACTGTGTGGCCATCGCATTCAAAATGATTGAACAAGTAGAACAACAATCTGCATCCAATTTTACATTAAGCTTGAACATTCCTCTGCAGAAACTATTCAAATGATTCAGAAGGCCACAGCTAAGGGCAACCGGTGGTTGGCAGCTTCATCACCACAATGTACCTGCTCACGCATCATGTCTTGTGCAGAGTTTTCTAGTGAAACATCAAATCACCCAGGTGACTCAGCCCACCAACAGCCCAGATTTGATGTCCTGAAACTTCCGGCTTTTCCCAAAACTAAAATCACCTTTGAAATGGAAGAGATTTCAGACCCTCGATGAGATTCAGGAAATACAACAGGGCAGCTGATGGCAATTGGGAGAACTGTGTGAGGTCCCAAGGTGCCTACTTTGAAAGGGACTGAGGCATTATTGTCCTATGTACAATGTTTCTTGTATCTTGTGTCCTCTTCAATGAATGTCTCTGCTTTTCATATTAAATGTCTGGACACCTTCTGGACAGTTCTCATATGGTAGTATTAAATGTGTTTTAATATGTTCATGAGCCAGGTACTTTTATTATCCCTGTATTAGTCAGCTCAGATTGCCATACAAAATACCACAGAATGAGTGGATAAACAATAGAACTTTAGTGTATCACAGATCTGGAGGCTGGGAGACCAATAACAGAGTGCCAGCATGCTCAGATTCTGGTGAGAGTCCTATTCCTGACTTGCAGAGGGCTGCCTTCTAGCTGTACCCTCACATGGAAGAGAGAGCAAGCAGTCTATCTCCAAATGTTATCATATTGAGAATTAAGATATAACATATGAATTTTGAGGAGACAAAATTGAGTCCATAGCAATCCCTATTTTAGAGAAAAATGAAATTGAGGCACAAAGTACCTGGGGGGGGGGGGGGGGGACACAAAGAGATTAAATAATTTGCCCAAGGCTAATACGTGATACAATTGGGTTTTGAACGCAGGTAGTTTATTTCCAAAGTTGACATTCTTAGTCACTATCCCATCACTTCTTACAGAAAAAAATCTAAAACATTACAAATATTATTAAAACTGATGACTTTTTCCATTACCACAGGCAACTGCTCCTTTGAGAGTTGCATGTATTTTCCTGTCCTGTGTGTGTGTATATGTATGTATATTCTCCTGCATTGGTTTTTTTAGCTTGGCCTCACTGCATGTGTGTTGGGGGGTCCAGGGGGGAGGCACGGTTTGGTACATTTGATTAAGTCAGATTGCTCTCCCTGCCAGCATTCATCCAAGTGGTAAGCAGGGATCCAGGTTTCTTCTGTCTTAGGACATTGCCAGTTTTAACATTAAATCATGCAGGGTATTTTTTGGCCTGATTTGGAGGTGGAAAACATCTCCTGTATCCCATTGCCAAAGCTCAGTAACAAATCCCAGTGTAACTGAACAGGAATTAAGAAAGGGTAAGTGTAGGTGTAGTAGGAAAGAAAGGAAGAAAATATACCATGTGGAACAAAAACATGAACATTGAGCAGTGGATAACACGTGGTGTGGGCTAAGCAGATGATTATCTTAGACAATGGTGGTACATACAGTTGAATAGATAGGATGTATTCAGATTATAGAGGTTCTGAAGTTCAGCCAGAGATGCTGACATTTAGCTGTGTCTTTGGAAATATGGTAGATGACATAGTTCATAGTTACCCATTCTGTCAAATGTGACTTGCCATGCCTTCCAGTGGATGGAATGTATTTCCCTTTCTACTCTTGGCAAATCATCTAAACTTTAGTCCCCTTGCCTCTAGGATAGATGGAAATCATACCTACCTTACAAAACTAAAAGATGTAAACGTGATCACATTTGCAAAGCACCTATTTAACTCAGGCTGTGGAATATAGTAGATATTCCAAAATACACGTGCCCTTATGGAGACAGCTGCAAAGAAATAAAGTACAGATATCGAAACACCTGATGAGAGTCATTTAATTGCCTTGGGATGCAGAGATTTCAACTGGAAAATTGGGATGCTACTCCAGAAGCATTTTATGTGTTGACTAATATATGATCAGGAGGCACTTTAAAACACCAAGCAACCAGCTTCATAATAGCATATTAATAGCAATAAAAACTAGTATGCCATGCAAATTCTAAATCTAAAACACGTTCTATATAAACTCCCTTGGCAGATTCATTTGGCTTTAATAGGACTGTTCATTTTCCATCTTAAGATGCAGTTCAGTGTTACTCTGGGTTATCACATAGCTATTTTATTCTACTCCAGAGGAGAATACTTGAGATAGATGAAATGATCTCACAGTGAAGCTAATATATATTCCTTAGTTAAACTGGTTGGCATGAAGAGCTTTAATTAGCAACTTTAAAGCATTTTAAAGATCTGCAGATAGATTTCCAGAAATATTGACTAGCATTATAATTTTTGTACTCCATGTATTTATTTGTTAAACATATATAGGCCTTCTCTTTTTTTTCCAATTGTTTTTTTTTAATGTGTTTTATTGATTATAATGTTACATTTGTCCCAATTTCCCTTCCCTCTTCTCCCCTCCACCCGGTGGCCCCCCTCCCTCCAGTTGTCTCCAACTTTTAGACCATGTCCATTAGTTGTGCATATAGTTCTTCTCAACCTCTCTCTGTCTATTCCATTCCCTCCTACCATGATCCTTAATTCCTATTTCATCTCCCTCCCTCTCCCTCTTCCCCCTCCCTGCTGACCTCCCCCTAATATGCTCCCCATACCTATAGTTCTTTTTCCACTCTCGTTGCCTGTTTAGTTTGCCTTTGTTTCAATTCCCTAGCTTCTGTTGTTGTTTCTTGTGATGCAGTTTTCATTTTAGTGTTCATAGTTTTGATCCTCCTTTTTCTAAACCAGTCCCTTTAACATCTCATATAACAGTGGTTTGGATCTAATGAACTCCTTCAGTTTTATTTTGTCCTGGAAACACTTTCTCTGCCCTTCTATTCTGAATGACAGCTTCGCTGGATAAAGTATTCGTGGTTGTAGGTTTGGGATTTTCAATGCTTTGAATATTTCTTGCCAGTCCCTTCTTGCCTGCAGGGTCTCCCTTGAAAAGTCAGCTGATAGTCTAATTGGGACCCCTTTGTACATGATTCTTTTCTTCTCTCTTGCTGCTTTTAAGATTCTCTCTTTATCTTTAACTTTTGACATTTTTATTATAATGTGTCTTGGAGTGGTTCTCCCTGAGTCCAGTTTTTTTGGAACTCTCTGTGCTTCCTGGACCTGTGAGTCTATTTCCTTCCCCAAGTTTGGGAAGTTCTGCTTTATTATATTTTCACTTAATTTTTCAATTTCTAGTTCATCTTCTTCGCCTTCTGGCAAACCAGTGATTCTTATGTTGGGCCTTTTATAGCTGTCCCAGAGGTTTCTGATCCTCTCATCATTTTCCTTGCTTCCCGTTTCCTCTCTCTGCACTGGTTGACTGTTTGTTCCTTCTCTGTGTTCTGGTTTTTTGATTTGAACTCTGGATTTTATTTCCTCACCATCTGTCTCATATGTGGTTTTGTTCCTTTCAGTATGAGTGTTTTCCAATTCTTTCTCATCTTTTTCCAGATCTCTTGTTAATTCTGTAAGCCACCTGATAACAATGGCCCTGAACTGAGCCTCTGACAGGTTTCTTATTTGTTCATCTGTCAGGTTCTTCATCTGTTGCCTGGTGAGCTGCGCCACCGGGATTTCTATAGTTGTCTGCCTCATTTTGACAGATGCGTTTTGTTTTCTTGGGCCGGCTGTCGGGGGCAGTGCCTGTGTACTCGTCACAACCCAGCGACCGGCGCCGTTCTGCAACCTTTCTCGCTATGCCGTGGTGCTTTGTCGTCACAACCCAGCGACCGATGGTGGTCCAGCAACCTATTTCGCAGCCCTGTGGCACTTTGTGTGGGGGCGGGGGTCCAAGATGGATTCACACAGTTATTCCGCTAGGAGACCGGGATCCATCCTCCTGCCCCCCTGGGCCTCACTGTTCAAGGCGATGTGGTGGCTGCTTTTCCCAGTATTGGGGTCGCGAGCTGCCGGGGTTTGACTGCAGCCGGGATTGTCCTCCCTGCCGCTGGGATTGTTCTCCCTGCCGCTGTCCCTGGCGCGACCGCAAACAGCACCGCCCACTTTCGCTCTTACCTGCCCAAAGGGCGCCGCTGGTTTATAACTCTGTACATTGGGCTTCTGTGTAGTTTTATTTTCTGGAATTTCGAGTTATCTTTTGTTTTGAGGTAGTTGTATTCCTCTCTAGTTGTAGAGGGAGACCGAGCGTGTCCGTCTAAGCCTCCATCTTGGCCGGAACCCAATTCTGTTTTTAGCCACTTAAAAATGAAGGTGTATATGAGAATCTCTTAAGGAAAAAAGGTTATGTTACTAAGGTCATTATGCTTTGTTTTATTATTTGAATACATGTATGTTTTTCTTACAGAAAAGAAATAAACTTATACAATAAAAGGCAGAAAAGATTATTCAAGAATGAAGAGTATGATATAATAAGCACCCAATTATTAACAAGACTGAAAAAGCTGAGAGTTAGGATTCTGGACAGAGGAGCTGGGGCTCAGGAAAGGAGGAGGCAACTACAGAGAGTTTATTCTTGTATTATTATTTATTAATTATGGTATTATTTTCCATACAAGCAACTGTAACCTACTTTTGTCCTACCCTGTGTATGTGTGCATGTGTGTGTGTGTGTACATGCACACATACATACACATAGTGGGCCATTTGACCCAACCATCTACCTGAGTGATTTTCATGCCAGAATTCTGGGACCAACCTTGCTCTTAAATAATTATGAAAGGACATATTGTAAAATAGCTAGAATATTTATAATGATTATATGGTGAATATGATTCTGTAAATATTCCCTGTATTATTTTATTTATTGCTTTTAACACTGTAATGATTAGGCACAGATATCATCCCAATTTTACAAATGAGGAAATGAAGGCTTATTAGAATGGTTAAGTTGGCCATGATCAGAACCCACATTCTTTATTACAATTCTTTGTTCACTTTTCTTCAATGATTTTTCTGCTACACTGGGAAAAATTAAAAACTTGCTAACTTGGGAACATCCTGCTAATCTGGTCCCTCTCTCTATGTTTTGTCTCTTCCATGATCACTATATTCTAGCCTCAACAATTCAGTTTTTTAAAAGTCCAGGTCCTGTCCTCTTAGGGCCTTTGTTTATATTATTTTCTTTGCCTAAAACACTTTCCCTTCTTTATTCATCTGATTAACTGATATAAGGGCTTTATACCTAAACTTTAATGTGACCTTAAGCCAAACAACCACTGAACTACTAATGTAAATTAGATGTTTCTTACTGTTCTTTTACAGTGTATACACCTGTACCATGTATCTTTTTAAACGTATTTGTTTTTTTTAGAGAGAGGAGGTGGGAGAGAGAAAAAGAAGAAAAGAAGCATTGATGTAAGAGAGAAATATCAATGTACCTCAACAGGGGACTGAAAGCTGCAACCCAGGCATGTGCTCTGACCAGGAATGGAACTGGTGACCTTTCGTTCTGCAGGATGATGCCCAACCAACTGAGCCACACCAGTCAGGACCTATACCATGTATATTTATAGGACATATTTTATATGTGTTTTAGTCTGTCCATTTTTAGATAATAATCTTAACAAGGAAGGAGCTGTGTTTTCTCATCTTGCATTCTCAAGATCACACACAGTCCCTGGTCTGTCTGCCAGCAGCCCACAGTCTCCTCACAGATAAAACTGCATGTCTAACAGAATATCCAAGAATGTCCAAAGCAGAATTATCTTGGAGAATTTCTTTTCCTGTTGTGATACTAATTTATACACCTGAGTATATATGCTTTTACTCATGTTTCCCAAGCCTCTTTTTATGGTTAGTTCATAATACAGCAGGGTTTTGTATAAATGCTTACTTATAAAATGTGTATAGCAATTCTGGAGGACAATATGATAATTAAAATAAACCTGACATAGAAAGACAAATACTGCATGATCTCACTTATATGTGAAATCTAAATAAGCCAAACTCATAAAAACAGAGAACAGAATGGTACTCACCAGGGTCTGGATAAAATGTATAGATGTTGGTCAAAAGTTGCAAAAAATAAGTTGTGGAGATCTAATATACAGCTTGGTGACTATATTCAATAATATTGTATTTAGTTTATACTTCAAATTTGCTAAGACAATAGATTTTAAGTGTTCTTACCCCCCCAAAAGAAGATAACTATATGAAGTAATAGATATGTTAATTAACCTGATTATAGTAATCATTTCACAATGTATACGTATATCAAAACATCATGTTGTACAACTTAATTACATATAGATTTTTATTTGTCAGTGATGCCTCAATAAAGCTGAAAAAATAAAATGGGGATATCATTGATTCTTGAAGAGGATTATTAATTACATTGAATAAATTGGTATTTGTAAAGCTCATTGCCTCATCATTTGAATTTGTGGTACTAATTAATTATTTTCTTTAGGGCCTTCATGTCTCTCTATATGAAATAGTGGAATCTGAAGTGAGAATTATGACTGCACTTGTTACTAATATGTAATCTTGGCTAAGTGAATCCTCTTTCTGTTATCCATGAGACACTGTGGCACAGTGTTTTAGGAAAAATGACAGGCCATAAGAGAGTAGACAGTATATTTACCAATATATCTCTTTAGAAATATTATGAAGTCATTCACACCAAACAAAAGAAAGTTTTAGAAATTATCTTTTCCATGGGTATTTGCATTCTAGTAGTAATCAAACTATCTTTTTGTTCTATAGAACACAGGATTCAAGGGGTGTTAAGACTGTTAAAGTATATTATTTAACAGCAAAACTCCAAAGTCAAATATAGTTTGACAACAAATTCTAATAAAATATCACATTCCCATAATTGTGCTTATTCTGAGGGACAAAAAGATGGACAACGATCTTTCATTCTCATAGGAGAGGCAAAAAATGAAAAAGTCTAGCAAACAAACAAGATAACTATAGTCTGTGATAAGAGGCAATAAATAAAATTCTATGACAGCAAATAATCAGGGACAAGAGAACTACTGCTGATAAAGTCATCAGAAAGAGGCCTCTGAGATGAAACGAGTGGAGACCTAAGGGCTACAAAGTAAGCAGTCATATGCAGAACCAGGTGAAGCTAATTCCAGTGGAAGGGACAGCAAGCGCAAGCAAGTGCAAGCAGGAGCGATCTGAGAGAGCAAGGGTTTGCATGTTCTAGGGACATTAGAATATAATGTGGCTGAAGCGTGGGAGACTAATGGACAGAAAGAAAGGAATGGAGGACTCAGGAGTAGGCAGAGCCAGAGTATATTCTAGACCTACTAAGTCCTAGTAAGGCATTTGAGTGTTATTAAACAATACAGAATAAACCACTATATGGATGAATCGTAGAAACTTAGTGAGGAGGGGAGAGAAAAGCACTTTACACAAAAGAATGCACACACTATGAAGTGCTAGAAAAGACAAAACAAATGGAAAAAAATGAGACCTATAATTATCTCTGTTGGATAGAGGCAGGCTTTTGTGTTGGTGTATAAGGGGACTTGTTTAAAGTTATGTTCTATTTCTTGATAGAGTATTGGTTTATATAGGTGTATGCATGTCTAACTCATTGAATACACCTTAAAAGATCTGTTCATTTTCTTAAATGTAAAATTCACCTCAAAAAAGAAAAAATAAGCAAATATTGAACTCACTGACATGCATGCTGAAATAGCTGAGGTAAGTCTTCATGTTACTATCAAATATAAAAGAAAAAAGCCATAAGATAATTGGTAAATTGAGAAATTTAATAAAGCAAGGAGAGCAAAATGTTATTTTAGAATCTAGATGGTGGTTATATGAGGATTCTTTGTAAAATTACTTAACCTTTTTTGTATGTTTAACATTTGTATTAGAAATCCTGGAAAGGAAAAGGCACACAGAATATAATGGGAGTCCACTGAAAATAAAGGCTTTTAGATTGGAGGACTGCCAAAGCCTTTTATAAATAAATGTGAATTTTGAATCTCCCTTGGAGAAAAGAGACATAGTCACCCAGGTACTATGTATTAATTGAAGCTGGCCATGTATCAGTATCTGACGGGCACTGGGAAGTGGTGATCAAAGCAACTATGGCAGCTTACAGCACATTGAATAAGTATTTATAAAAGAAGTAAGCATGCTTCTGGAGGATTATTGGGTGATATTTTTATGGCACATAACACTTGACAAATGTATTGATGATAGTACACCAGCAGAAACCTTGGGATATAGGAACAGTGCTCCAATTGTGGTAATGTAAGTAGCCACCAGTCTTTAAGGGAAAAGTGATGACTTGCTCTGCCCATGCCCATGTCCCAGACATCTTTGTTGGGAATATTTCTTTGTTTCTTCCAATTCACAAAAAACTAATATGTTCAAGAACTGAATTCCCAAAGGTTGTAAACTAAGTACCAACAAATGTTATGTAGATCAAGACAGATGTAGGTGAAATGAAAGCAATCTGTCTTTGAAAGAGGAACTATGAAGTTTACCTTAAGTGTTAATGGCAGAGTTACTTGTCAAGATTATTCCACAGCCTACAGAGGAAAAGCCAAAGAGAGAATCTGAGGAGCTAAAATTACACCTTCTATTACATGTCAGAGAGTTTTAAAGTTATGATGATAGGAATTAGATATAGTTGGGAAGGCCCAAATACTTGAAATTTATATATAGAATATTCTACCTCATAAACACAGTATATGAAACATTTGGTATTAATATGAGGGCAGCTGATGAAAAGGTAGTCAGTCAACCCCATTTAATATGAGATGAATATACATTTTTCACAGAAGATTTTCTAATATGTATTAAACTTTGGAACTTTAAATCCTAAACCCTAGTTACTTCATTAGAAAAGGAAGGTTAATTCTATGCTACCTCCCAAGGCTGGCTTGAGTATCATCTAATCAATTAACACATATGAGCAATTATTAACTTTGCTTGAAATGCAAGGTATTATTTTATATAAAATGTATTGAGTCTATAGAAGCCTCTCAGATTATGTATATATAAAAACTATTTTGAATCTTTAATTCTTTACCACTATTTGTAAATCTTCTACTTGCCCTTTTCACGTTTTCTTTTGGGAAGTAAAAGGCTACTTCCTTTTCATATTCAATGAGAACTATTCCTATGTTCTAGTTCAATGCATCGCAGTGCCATTGTGGGTAAAAGTCACTTTGAACTATGTTTTCATCCCTTGCCTTCCAAGCTCCCTATTTATTTCCTCCTTGGTTATTTATGAGAGCTTAACATGTTGTAGAAAGTACTCCAAGTTCATTTGCAGGTCTGAAAATACAGTATCCTATATATGTGTATATCATAATCCAGTTACGGGAGAAAGAGTGGATGTAAAAGATTACCCCAGGGCTGTTCAGTAGACACCCAAGTCCCTCTTTATCAGAGCCAATACCCATCTCGAGAATGGCCTTCTTCCACACATTTATTCATTGAGTCATTTGTTCTTTCAAAATGTTTTAGAAGGTGCCCCCTGCATGCCAGACACTATGACATACACTATGGATATAAAGACATTTGTAGAATTTACTGAAAACACTTTAGAAGCTTGAAAAACAAAACTCAGATTTACTTTTTGCCTTGAAAAAGGAATCACTGGGAGATACAAATAATAGATGAGCAGGGAATAATAAACTTTTGCTTTTAATATAGATAACAGTACACAATGATGGATTTTTGTCCCGGCCATTTGCTCTCAAGACACACTCAATCCCTAACATATGTGATATTTAATAACAAATGCCAAATAAAAATAAGTGAATAAAAATCCGTTAAGCATGAATTTTCTACTGTGCAACATTTATTGTGTCTGATTCTCAGAATGCAGAGATAAATAAACATGGCCCTTGTCATGAATATGATTGTAATTTGATAAAGGAGGGAGATATATACCAATATTTTTGATACAAGATTTTCAGGGCTTGTGAACATTTGTGCTGGTTATAATGTTAAGCAAAAGAGGATGAACCATGTTGGGGTGTGGATAGTCAGAAAAGGTTTTTGCTTATAAGGCAACATTTTACATCTTGAAAAATGACAATGATCATAATGATAGTATTATTCCTATTTGCCAGGAACAATACCAGATGCTTTACCAGAATGAAATAAGTTAACTTTCATATCATGCTATGAGGTTGGTACTATTTATAATTCTGTTTTATCAAAGAGGAAACTAAAGCAAAAGGAGATAAAGTAACTTGACCAAAGATGTAGAATAAGTATTGGAACCGGAATAACAACACAGATAGCATCCAAAGCCAAACAGAGGAATAGTGCAGTGACGTCTTCTTTTAGAGTTTAGGGGGCAAATAAACATACCTACAGGTTGGAAACTTAAATGAGAGAAGCAGCAGAGTTGTGACTGTGGTTAACCAGACAGCACATGCCCAGTCTGAATGTAAGCTACTCACATTCACTGACTATTATCAGGTAGCAATGATGACCTACTACTGCCAGATATCAGATATGTTTTTTTATGCATAATCTCATGTTGTTGTTTTCCTAAAGGTTATTAATTCTATTATTTCAAAGATAGTTTGGGAACTAAAAATAAAAGTGCTTCTGCCTACAAAATCAGGCCTATTTATGATTGATCTCTTCATTTAAAGAATGGCCTGAAGAAAAATTAAACTCATATCCAGCTTCGAGAAATAAAGGTCTGAATGTTGGTGAGGTTTTTTTCTCGGGCCATAGTCATGGATATGTGAATCATCATACAGTTTTTACATAGAGAACATGTCTTTGCTTATAGAGTGGTCTCTTCAGTCACCACAGAATACACAAACTTTTCCCATCTGTTTCTCATTTCATAAATCATTTATTATCTGTCTGCTCAAATGACTCATCAATATCTCCTCATATCATCAATTCTTACATTGTCTTCACTCTAAGACACAGTTTGTGAAACTAAAATTCAAGACAGGATATGTGTTAGAACAAATAAGTTCAACTAAACAAATTACAATTGTTGTTTCCCCCCAACAAGAGAAATTACAGTATATTTTCAGATGTATAGGCTTTATTTCCATGGAGATTATTCCTTGTATTTGATTATAGCCCCTAAGAATCTGGACCATTCATACTCAATATATACTTACTATTTTGAATTTTAAATTTGGAAGTAAAAATTTCTGGTGAAACTGAGATTATGTTTATCTCTGCTATATTAAATGGGTAAAACATTCCACTTATAGGAAGCATGAGTTTTACTCCCTAGGTAAGAATAAGAAAGTTACAGATTTTGAATTTCTCAAAATAATATTTTTTTCTTCAGAATCCTCATCCCATTTGGCTGGAAGCACGTTAAACTACAGACCCTACTGGAGTTCTTTCTCCTCCCCTCAGAGTGAAATGAAGGTTCCTGGCATCCTACATCTTCCAGAACATTGCCCATTGCTAACATCTTGCTGTTCAAGTAGAGAAGATGGGGAGGGGGGTCAAATAATTCTGAGCTAACTTTGCTTATGGAGTCTTTAACAATGCAAGCCAGATTTAAATGTACCAGAGACACTACACAGTTCTTTTCTTCTGACAGTCCCCCCACTTTCCTAGAGGCTTGTATGGAAACTGTTAAGAAACTGCCTCATACCAGTCTCCTCCATGCTCCCCCTGTCGGGAATATCTGCTTGTGCTTTCCTTCGCAATTTTGATACATCTAGGGAGAATCTAGAGGACTTCCCTCTAGGAGTCCATTTTAAAAATAAAGAATACATCTGGTTTGACGTAGGTTTTTCCTTTTTTTAAAATGGAATTTAGGGAAGACAAGATTCTGGGAATAGATGAAAGCAGATGGAAAGTATCTAGGACTTAATTTATTTAATCTAGTATCAATGTATTAAGTGCCTACTTTTTGCTACGCACAGTTCTAGCCCTCTGTTACAGCAATAAACTAAACAATGTGTCTGCTAGCATGGAGCTTATATTTTATTGTGAAGAGTGTAAAAGAGAAAGCATTCATTCATTCATTCATTCATTCATTTACTCATTTAGTTAATGATAAATGTTTTGAGGGAAAGTAATGAAATATAAAGGAAGAGAGAATAATGGAAGTAAAATATAGATTATAATATCATGAGAAGTCTGAGGAGATTGCACTGAATCAAAACCTGAATAAAATTGTGGAGGAAGTGATGTAACTATAGAAGAATATACCCAATGGCTTTATAGTTTGTTTTTTCTGACTACTAGTTTAGGATCAGCTTTCTTGCAAATGCTCAATTACCAGTTGTCTATTGACTTCACAGATCCTGTTATTGCTTTCATTCTCCTCTCCTTCCTGTGGGTTTATGCAATTTAAACCATTCTTTATTTTTATTTATGGAATAAAAGTAAATGTGTTGTTACTGCAGTATCTCTACCCAGAGTCTTTTATTATAAACCATCACAAACACCATGTGAAGCTAGAATACTTCATATTTTACAGAGGTAAAAATTAGGCTCACAAAATTTAAGTAGTTGTTCTATATTCTCAAGGTTAATAATTGCTAAAGTCAGGGTTTTTATCCAGTTCAGGGTGACTCCAAATCTGTGGCTCTTCCAGCTACATGCTGCTGCTTCAGTTATCACCCTTGTTTACAATGGACCAAATGCAAATGTATTGTCCATCTGCCAGGAATGGTTAGTGGCTTATCACAGCCCCACGTGTCCTGCACACACATCTTATTGACTTTGTCTTTTCAGCCCTACAAGCAAACAAGTCTGCAAATCTCCACTTTCCAATTAGTTAAGTTAATGAAGCTCTTTAAAGAAATCCATAAAGCTTGCCTCCATGGCCCTGACATTTAGCAACTTTTGGATAATGGTCTCTGGGCCCCTCTCCATTAAAATATTGTATCACGTGTCCTAAAGTGCTGACTCAGGGACATCCTTAGAATGGAACGAGGAGGAGCTCCCTTTGAGCCTTCTTAAAACCCAGGATAAATACAGAAATGGCATTTTTAATAGTCAATCCCACTGAGAAGCCACAGTTAATGGAGCTGCCTCCTGTCAGGAAACCTATAACTTTGTGAGTGAGGCAGAACAGCTGGACACAGGAACAAAGGAAAAGAGACTGAATCTGGAGCCCAATCTCCTGATAGGCAATGTAAGCCTATAAATAAAAAGATGACTCCATATAGCAAAAAGGACATAAGTGATGAGCCAGATACCTCAAAACCCAGGGCAATATAGTACTCAGTTTCCTCCTTTGTATAATAAGAATAACAATGTCATGTTCTTAACTCAGTCTTTTGGTGAAGTTCCAAATGAGAGCAAGGGTGACAATATATTAATCCATATGAAAGAAATTAAATTAAACTTTGGATAGTATAAATAAGAACATGGAATCTCATGTTTTTAATATTTTCCCTGCAATCCGAAGGTGTATTTTTATCCCCTTAGACAACATCTTTTTCTGTCACATGCCGTACCCAAAACGTACAGCTTGAAACATGCTTTGATGTACAGCTGAAAATGTGCTTTGACTTTTCATTTCAATCTCTCATTTTGATGACTTATTTGCTCTTATCTGTCTGGTTTACACTATATTTATCTAAATCTAATTAAGTAGTGTACTACACATTCTCTGGTATTTTTAACTACATGCATATTTTGCTTTCTTCTAGTAGAGCGGTTCTCAACCTGTGGGTCGTGACCCCTTTGCGGGTTGAATGACTCTTTCACAGGGGTCACCTAAGACCATCAGAAAACACATATATAATTACATATTGTTTTTGTGATTAATCACTATGCTTTAGTTATGGTTGGCGGTCAACACAACATGAGGAACTATATTAAAGGGTCAAGGCATTAGGAAGGTTGAGAACCACTTCTCTAGTAGATCAGAAGCTATGACAAGTCAGTGAATAGGTAGGTCATCTCTTGTTATCTAATAACTATACTGAGGTTACATATTTCCATTTTTTTAAATTTTAATGTTCATTGGTACCGTACAATGTGCCAGACACTAGGATAGGTGCTACAGTTGGAAAGAAAAACTGATTCTAGATTGACATATTATTGAAGGGGAAAGAGACTCAAATTTCTCTGTAGTCCACATATCGTGATCCTATGTGCTACAGTGGGATTAAAGATAAATGGTATCCTTGTGTTAAAGAACATTCATCCTATTGACCAGAAGCAGAGAAATAAATTAATATTTATAACATAATGTGATGTGTTTTATGTTAGAGACAATCTGTAAGGACTGATGGGCACAGAGGAGTTTTTGTGTGTTGGTTTCCAGGAGTAAATTATCTTGAGCTAAGTGCTAAGCAGCAGTGCGGAGATACCTAGTCAATGTTCCTAGCTGAGTACAGCTGCTGTCACGCCTTGTATGTTCTCTGATTTCCCTTGACCCTTGCCTTCATCTGTTCAAACCCTGTGCAGCATTTTGGAGTTAGTTAAGATCCCTTTTAAATCATGAAGTCCTGTAAAAGCACTTTAATCCACAGAGAATGGCTATCTAGATCACTGAAAAATCACTATCCTTGATGTCTCTGCTATGCTTGCATTTATTTTTTGCACAAAGTTATTGTTAATTAACCTTCCATATGCTTATATTATTTCTCTCCACTTAAGCTCTCTAAGAACCAAAGGATAGCTATGAATACACTTCAGCATATTGTTTCAATTTAGTAGGTGAAAGTGTGAGATTTCAAATACAAACTGCCTTATTTATAGTTGAAGACTGTGATATCTAAATTAAGCATAAACAATAAAATTAGGAAAGGTTCAAAACCTATTGATGTCAAAATTCCACCTTCTTTATCAATAAATTTATTTTCAGAGCCATTAAAGCTGTATGCCAGAGGTTAATGAGAAAATATTTTCTTTTATTGAAAAATTCAGAATATTAAAGAATTCAGAATAATACTAGGAGAATTAGATAGAGCCTACACTTAGACTTTGGGAAGTTCCTTTCTTTTTTCTCTTCTTTTATATTGGAGTACACATATAGGGACAGTTAGGATACTCCTCCATTTTTGTAAGCAAATAATGAAAATATATCTTGATTTAAAAATGATTTTCACAATAAAACATTAGTGTTCACTATAGAAAATTTAAAAACAAATGGAGGTCATAAGATTAAAATGAAGACTGATCCATAGTCACAACTCCTAGAAGTAATTACTGATGCCATTTGGTTCTAGTATTTGTACTATGCACATGTATAAATCTTGTGTTTCCCCCCCCTTTTTTTTAATGGGGCCATAAAGTTTATACTATTGGGAAACTAGCTTGTTTCACTTAACAATGTACCATGAACATTTTCTATGCCATTAACTATTTTACAGTATCATTTTAACAGCTACATAAATACCTTTTTATGCATTGCAAGAGTATAATAAATCAACCCACTATTATTAAATAGTTAGGCTTTACTTGTATTTTGTTTTGTTGTTACAAACAATGTCTAACCTTTAACAGGTTTTATGACTTCTCTGGTCCTCAGTTTTCTGATTTAAAAAAATGGGGATAACAATAATACCTTTTCAGACGGTTGTGTGAAAGATTAAATGAACCAATAAATGGCATATCACAAGTGGTCAGAAATTATTAATCATCATTCTTATGCTGCTGCAAACAACTTGCAGTAATTTTTTTATGTACTTTGATATCATTGGAATTTCTAGGTTAATGGTGTTATATTTTTATAATGGAAAACTCACTTTCCCCAAGGTAGAGCTATATACATATCCAACAGCAAAGTGTGAAAGTATCCATTTTTCTACATCTTCATTGACTGACATGGTTCTTGGAATTATAAACTTCTATTTTTTGTATGATAAATATAAAGTTCTTATCTCTCTGCTATTTTAATTTGCATTCTCTGTGGATGGACATTTTACATTGGCATATACATTTCTAATTATTAGGAATGAATTTCCTGTTGTCCTTTACTCGGTTTAATAAAGAGCTTTTGTCATAGTTCTTATTGAGTTGCAAAATATAACTTTAATGTAACAACTGTTTTTTTAATCCATACATATCTTGCAATTTTATTTGTTTTTCAAATTTAATTATCTATGGTTTTTCACATCCATGCAGGTAGTGTAAAGTTTTATGTAACTATACCGCCAAATCTTTCCTCCCAGAGTCCTTCTCTAAGCTAAGACTATACATTCAACTATACATTTTGTTCTAGAAGTTCTATTGATTAATTTTCGTTTAGAATTTTAAACAAAGTATATGGTGCAACATGGAGACACGTCTTTTTTTTTCACACAAACAGTAAGCTGATGAGCTTAATAATAAGGAATTTTACACTTACTTGAAATTTTGTTTTTAAATCATTTTTTGTCTGAACTGTTTTTCTAATAATATTCTATTTATTGTGTTAGAGTTGGTGATATATTAATAAAACATTTCTTGGAATTTTTATTTTAAAAAACTTTCAGTTTTACTTTGAAAGCTGAAATGATATTAGTATTGCACTGAATTAAATTTTAAGTTAAAACTGTCAATGTGAAGTCGTTTTAGTATAAAGTATTTTTATTCAAAAATGTAAAGTATATTTCTATATATCTCAGTATATATCTTAACAAATATTATTTATATTTTAATATATAATATATCAATGTTATAGTTATCTTGATATGAACACTAGATCTTTCTTAAGTGTAGTCATAAATATTTTATAAATTTTTATTATGAATAGAAGTTTTTCTTATATTGATATAAGCAATAACTGGTAACAACATGAAAAGAAATCTATGGCTCATGTATAATTTTTCTTTTGCAATTTTCCAAGTTAATATCATTTTGTTCAGAAATGTTTAGAAAATTTTATTTAAATGTTTATGTTCACTTCTAACCAACACCAAAGAGAGAAAAAAAAAACAACATTCTGTTCTGTTGTTTAAAAAAAAAAAAATGGGGCTGAGTCACTTCAGAGAGGAGATGGCTGAGAAATGTATGACCTGCCAATTCTGTCATTTTGTTTCTTTTTTTTATTGCTTTCATAATATTCTTTCATTCTTTATTACAGTTGTCCAATTTTTTTCCCCCATTGTTCTCCCCTCCCCTGCCCACCACCTCCTACAGTCAATCCCCACTCTGTTTTCCACGTCCATGGGTCATTTATACTAGTCCCTTGACTAGCCTCTTCCCCTTTATTTTTAGTTTACTTTCTTGGCCACTGCAGGAAGAAAACATACACACACACACACATATAATTTTTATAGCTTATTGCATTGGAAAGTCTAATCTTTTTATTTATTGAAAGCTCATGAAGCATAACATGCTGAAAAATAATTATATGATTAGGAAGTCACTAGAACTGTGTAGTATTACTACCTAATAATTATACCCCTTCTTTCAGTTTTCATAAATCCTTTAACATATTTTATCTCATTTTTAAAAACAAGTTTATAATATGGGCAGCTTTTATGTTTTATCATTTAAAATATGAAAATAAAGGAATTTTAATATCTATCCAAGGAATTGCAGCCAGTAATTTAAAAAATAAAGTAAAATAAAAAGCTAAGACTGAAAACTAAGTGTTTCAGCTTCTAGATTAGGGGCCTTTACAAAACAGCAAGTCAGCTAGCTGGCTCCTTTCTCTTGGAATATCTTCAAACTTTGGATATAATAGAATATTCCTTGAATGTGCAGATATTTGCCTTATATGAAATCTTATCTGGCAAATGTTATTTACTAACTAATGTGTGCATGTGTTTCATTGAACAAAATGTAAAATAGCTGAATCACTGCAAGTTAACAGCAATTCAGGAAGGATCGTTATGGACCACGCCCTTAGGTGCTGGTACAAAAGAACAGATAAAACACAACCACTATCTTACTCTGAATTGACTAGGTTTTGTTGTGGTTAATAATAAGTAATCCCAAATCTTTTTGGCTTAAAATTTTATTTTTGTCAAACTACATGACCCATTTTAGGTGAGCAGGAGTGTATTGCAATTACATAGCAACTTAGAAACCCCCATTGACATTCTTTACACATTTCCCTACAACTTGTGCGACAGGAGAAGGAAATATGGCACATCGCTCTCTGGTTCAGCACAGAAGTGGCTCGGATCACAAGGCTATGCCTAACGTGAAAAGAGGCGAGGAAGTACAATTCTATCATGTGCTTGGAAGAAGGAGGTCCTAATATTTATGAACAGTCCTAACGATTCTCAAAAGCTCTGGAGCTGTGATATCACACCGATATATTTTTATCACATGGCTAACACAGATGAAATGGAACCACTTTCATAGAGATATATTTTATATATTATTAAGTAGTGATATATTTTATATGGATATATATCTCTAGAGATACAGATAGATAGATGATAGAGATAATTAGACAGACAAATACATCTCCAGTGTGATACATAAAATTTTAACATCAGTGGTCAGACAAGTTGCCTAGTAGCAAAAGAGCACTCCTCTCCCTTCCTGAACATACTTGCTCCAGTACTAGTGCAGGTTAATTTACCCAGGACCCAGCATCAAAGTTTAACCAGTCCCGCCCAGTTCTAGGGATTCCTTTTACAATTTTGCTAGATCTGTCTATGACACTGGGAGCATGCATAGAAAATTGGAGGAGAAAAAAAAAAAGGAAAAAAACTTACACTGACATTAAGTGTAAAGTAGAAACCACAGGACAAAGGAGATAATGCCTTTTAAGAAGTGAACACATTAGTTCTATCTGTTCTTTAAATGAACTATTATTGTTCTTATTCTTTTCCTGAAAAAAGTGAAGGCTAAAATCTACTCTCAGAACAGCTCTACACTTTTCAAGTACCTTCCTTAGAGATTTTGGTAATTATAGAGCATTGTATAAGGCCTCACAAATAAATATTTATCATCAAGTTAAAATAATAATTATTAATATAGTAAGTAATTTATTCTGCTTTTTGCAAAGAATAATGGTTGGATAAAAATGACTCATCAGGCAATGAAATAACTCTTGAATAAATAAAATAAGTCAGTTTTAAGTTGTCATTTTTTAGTAAACATACTACTTATGTGTACATCTCTGTCATGAAATGTTCATTTTAGACTGAAATATATAGGTAGAACAAATTCCAGTGTACAAATTTTTTTTTTGCTTTCTAGAAGTCAACAACTTCTAAATTAATAATTTCAAATGCTTTTCCAAAACATTTCTTAGTTTATGATTAACAACTATTCATTCACCTGATCAAGTTCTTAGAGATTCAAGACTTGTGCTGTTGATTACAACTAAATATAAGTAAATAAGTAGAAAAGGCATCAGGAAGAGAGATAACAAATGTAGGTGAAAAAAGTATGTAACAATATACAGTCTAGCTTTAATAGCCCTCAAGTAACACTAATCACTTCAATCCAGTTTATGATAGAACTCCAATAAATAATGCATAAATAATTAATTAACCCATTAGAGTATAAACTTGCTTAAATTATTATTAAATGATTGGTTGTAAACAGATAGATAACTTTTAGCTTTATTGACATAAGTGAAATAGTCATGTATAGAAATGACTTACCCAATTAATAACTATAGACCATAATTATACCTGCTTTGACTTTCAAGCATATTCTAAGACTTTGTGTTCTATTGTGCTCTTTACTATTACATATTCCCCATATCTAATTCACACACAACTTAGAAAAATATGTCAGCATACTAACACCATAATTTCTTTATATGACAGCAAATTGCATCTGGATTCTATTCTTATTTGTTTTATTGTTGGCCATTTTATGATATACAGCAATACTTCCATAGAGATAGAAGCTTATAATTTAAGGATAACCCTTTTGACA
Organism: Furipterus horrens; assembly: GCF_987537825.1. NCBI lineage: Eukaryota > Metazoa > Chordata > Mammalia > Chiroptera > Furipteridae > Furipterus > Furipterus horrens. The sequence goes on from NW_028327172.1 coordinate 52,183,551, forward strand.
CCAATGTATTTTGATCTATACCAACAAATCACTATGATGTGTCTTCACACATTATTTCTCTGAATTGCCCAACAATTTCTTTGCTCTAAATTTGTAAGTAAGGCAAGGGATTTATATTATCATCATCAACATTGTCATCATCATCAAAATGAGAAAAGTGAAGCTTAAACAAACTAAATGTTCAGTGTTAGCAGTGAATGTGATTTTGTACAGAAAATATGATCTTCAAAATTATATAATATTCTTTATATAGGAAAAAGTCACTGCAAATATTTTTGTACAAAGATAGCTGCAAACAGACTAAAGGTATATAAAAAATGGAAAAACCTTAAATAGCTATTGAAGGAGTTTGACATTAAATTAGGATGTCTATCTTATTATAATTTCTAACTGTGTCTACTTATCTGACTAAAAAGCCCTATGTTCCTACTACTTGTAAACTGTAGTTCTAGACCAGTACATTAACAACAATAGCCACCAGTCACATGTGGCCATGAAAATTTAAGTGTAATAATTGACATTAAATAAAAGTAAAAATTTATCTCACTTACACTGACTACATTTCAAGTGCTCAAAAATCACATGTGGTTACTGTAATGGGCATTACTGACAGAGAAAATTTCCATTATCACATTATGTTTTTCTAGATAATTATGCTAATGAATATTATTGGTGATGACGTGTATACTTTTATGAGGTAATGTATATAAGATATATCTACATTTTATGTTTTCCACATGTAAGATTTTGTTTGATCAAATGTCATTAGTCACAGGTTGTAATATTTACAGAGTAGAACACAGACCAGGTCTTTGATAATTATGTGTTGTCACATAGTCGGTTTAGACAACATAAAGAGCCTTCTTAAAAAAAGACCTGCATTTAATTTAGCTAGCCCCCTTAGTACTAATGAGTATCATTTAAATGTTGACAGTTCTATGTTACATATACATAGTGTGCATGTGTGTGTGTGTGTGTGTGTGTGTGTGTGTGTGTGTGTATTTAAAGGTATTAAAGGGAGTGGCCAGGACAATAATGGTTACAAAGCAAAACATAAAAGCCAGTCATACCTGGATCAAGGGTACAATGACGACCTTTATTTCAGTTGTAACTGATAACTCTTAATGCCTTAAATTAAGAGCATTTAAAACATGAGTTCAATGTATATCAAGTCCAATCAGTAGTAATTCTAAGTTAAGAAAAATTATTTATCAGTATGTTTACTAATACTTTGCTAACAATTGCTTTATATTTTATTGACCTCCCACCTTCTGGTTAAATTTTTCTTTTAATAATATAATTACTTGGCTTTTTTCATGTAAGTCTAAGGTTAATTTACTATCTCAGTCTTTGCTAGTTTTAAAATGTCTTTAGAGGTTACATTATTGACAGTAATTTAGTTTAGTATAAAATCCTAGGTTGCCAATTATTTTCTTCTTCCAGTACTTTAAAGACACAATCAATGGTCTCATGTTATGTATTATTGCTAAAGAGAAGCCTGTCTTTAGTCTATAATAATATTATTATTATTATTACTTTGTAGTAATATTTGTCTTATAATTCTTAGTGGGTTTTTTTCTGTTTTATACTTAGCTTTTATGCATTTTCATTATGGGGTATCTCATATAAACTTTTCTGGCTCAGATTCAATGTATATCATCTATAACAAGAACCATGTATTTCCTCAATATTGGGAAATTCTTAGTCATTTTTTGCTCAAATATATATAGACTTCTAATTTAATCTTTAGTGTCCCATACCTTTATTCTTATTTTCTATCTTTTATTTACCTGAGCTACATTTTTGGCTATTTCTTGAGTTTTATCATTTGGTTCAATAAATACCTGTAGCATCATCTGTATGGTCTATACTTTGTCATTAATTTAAGTTACTGATATTTTTCCAATATTTAGTCTAGAAGTTCTACTTAATAATTTCTAATATTTCCTGAGTTTTAAATCATATTATGTTCTTGGTTAAGTTTCTATTTTATCTTTATCTAATTGGGTACTTTATTCTTTCAGTTTATTAGCTCTATTTATACTGTAAATTCTATTTGTAGTGTTGACTAAGTCTACCTCATTGTGTACCATTTCATATTGTGCTTGTAATGTTGATGATGGATTCATTCTTAGTAGTTATTTTATTAGCATGTGTGTATTTGTATGTGTGTTACTTACTGAAGGAGAGTTTTGATTTGCTTCAGCTCAGGACCCTACATCTTTATCAGTTCTTCATCATTTTTTTAAAGTTCTCAACTTGTGGACTATGTACCTGATGATATCATAAGATATTACCCCAACAGGATATCAATGAAAGTGAATAGGACCTTTATAACAAGCATAAACTAGTATTGTCCTGTACTAACAAGGATATATGATAATTATATCATGTACCATGAGAATACTGAGAATACTGAGAATGTAGATACTATAACTATGAGTGGAAAATTAATATTGTAGTTTTTATCTTAGGTTAAAAAAAACCTTTAATAGGAAAATCCTATTAAAGTCCCTTTAGCTACTGAGGAGAGGTTTTCTATTCCCATTTCATTGACTACACAAATCCTAGTCTACAGGCATCTTTATAGATTTATTCAAGTCGTCGGCAGCCGTCCGTCTCGAGAGACGATGGTGAAGCTTCTTAAGAGTCTATCTGCACCGCCGAGAATGGCTGTGCAGTCCGACTCGGGAGTGACACGGTATCTGTCTCCTCCCGTGTTGAATCGACATCTTGCGATGACGCTGGAGTGTCCTCTCCAGTGAAGCTGAAGCTACAGAGCCTGGGCAGGGTGATATGGAGGGTCTGCTGTTGCCCATGCAGCAGAGCCCCCCTCTCTTCGCAGCTGAGGGATCCAAGGGAAAGACGGAGTCAATACAGCTTGGCTTCAGGTGCGCCGCAGGAGTTGCCGGTGTTGACTACAACGTCGAACCGCCTTAGGGACTCCGGCTCCGGATTTTCTGTCGGGGTTTACTCCCTTAGCCTTTCCCCTGAAGAGGTATGCCGCAAGGCAGCGGAGGTTTTTTGGAGTCAGAGTTTTCCTTCTCTGATGTGCCCTGACTGGAAGATCGAACCAGCGACACTTAGCTCGCAGGCCGATGCTCAATCCACTGAGCCAAACCAGCCAGGGGCAGATTTATTCAAGTAGTTCAGTTCCTATGCCCTACACTGGATATATCATCTGATTTCCAGTCATAACTTCCAATTCTTAAAAGGCTAATTTCTAGTTTTAATCTCCAAATGAATGATACTACTTCATATTCAACTCATGCTCCTGGGCATTGTCTTGATTTGGTTTAGATACGTAGTTACATTTTAATTTTAAAAAATCTCTTTGCTATTCAACAATATTATATGATTGCTTAGAGTAGAAGTAGATATTTTTTAAAATATTAACTTACTCCACTGTATTTGTGAGTATAATTTTAGCTAATTTTAACATAAGATGGCCATAGGTATTGTTCTATTCCATTTGTTTATTTATCTCTTCCTTAAATGACTCTAATACTTTTGTAATTTCTTCACTAGTTTATTGGCTGTATGGTCTACATTTTTCCTTTCTCTGATTTATGGTTTCCCCAGTATAGTACCAGTTCCAATATAAAACAATATTCTGTATACAAATATGGTGTTATGATATTGCTAAACCTTTGAAAAAGAGAATAAACTCTATCAAGGATTGTCAGCACACCAAAGCGTTTGAGCCAAACGCAGTCCATTGACTCATTTTGAATCCGTGAGCTAAGACTGAATTTTTAATTTTTAAATTATTTTAAAAAGTCAATTGAATATACTTTTATGTAGGAATATAATATGAAATTCAAATTTTGTTGTTTCATAAATTTTTATTTACTCAGCTACACTTTTTCACTGGTGTATTGTCTATGGTTGCTTTCATATTACAAGGATGGAGTTGAGTAGTTATAACAAATACCACATGACCTGAGAGCCTAAAACTTTTATCTTGTACTTTACAGAATAAGTTTTATGACCTCTGGCCTACATTATTAAATCAACAAGATAATGACTGGCTCTTTTTAATATAGAATTTTTGTGATTAACATCAATGGATACATTCTAATTGAAAAAATGGCAGAAATATAAGAGTATGTACATGACATTGTGCTTCAGAATTGGAGAAAAGTGTATGAGTGAATGTTTGTAACTTATCAGATGTTTTGATACTATCAGAAGCAAAAATAAAAACAAGAAATGGCACATATTGAGACAAAAATTAGAGTAGAAATGTTTGTTTTTATTTCTAAAGCAATTTTTAAATGTTTCAGTATTGTAGAGCACAGATATAAATGATAAATAAGACTAACATCAAAAAAACAGAAAATTCACTATGCAAAATCTTGATGGTTGGAATCCTATGACTTCCTGAAGTTCAGTGGGATGCAAAAAAATTGACTACATTAAATAAAGATAGACACCAACCATACTATGAGAAATAAAAGCCGTATGCTCTTCTGGGGAAATGCTCACAGCAGCAAAAAAAGAAAAAGAAAGAATACAAAGAAAAAAGAAAAAAAAAAAACTGATATTAGCAAAGGAGACTAAGAGTTTCCTCTCTAGAGAGCCAGATTAATTTCTATTAACATATCAAGGGGGCATACCAAAGGAACTACTGGGAAACAACTGATTGCAACAAGAACAACAAAAATCAAGTATGATATAAATAAAATTGATAAATATTTCTAAATAATAGACATACCTTCTATATTCATTATTTAATAGAAGACAACACTGGAGTGCTAACCTTTTTAAATATTGAAGGATATGAAATTGCTCAGGTCATCTTTGGAAACACATGATAGTTTAAATCCTGAAGAACTAAGCTAAATTAAAAATATATTGCTATTTTATGTACTTTTGAACTTACAAAGATATTTTTTAAATATTTGTTCATCTATGTTTCAATCTCTGAGGAACTGTACTTTTCTATAGAAATATGAAATTTGAGATGAAAATTACCTTCACTGACAGATGTTCAGTAAGTGTCCAATGAGAAATTTGTATCATAATTGGATACACAGTTCCAGGGCTGGGTTGAGGGGAATCAAGGAGCCGATTAGAAGTGATCACTATGTTATAAACATTGCACTAAGTAATTTACATGGATTATTTAATTTAATATTCACAAGACATTGACAAGTTAGTCTGTTTAATACAAGAGAAAAAACTTGCAGGAAGTAAATTATGCATCTATTATCTAGTTAGTAGAAAGCAGTAAAGCTGACTTAGAAGCTGTGTCTATCTAAATATAAAACATACTATTCTTAGAACACTGTTCTGCTTATATTTATGGCAGGATCATCCCAGGACAAGCTAAAAATCATAAAATACAGTTGAAACCTAACAATCAAAGGTGTTGGACTCCTTTAGACTGGACTTTAGTGTTCAAGATGGATAATACCAAGTCCTAACTGGGAAATCCTTTAACCTCTTGAACTTCAGTTTCCTCATCTGTGAAATGGCTGTATTATCTATTACATGGAATTGTTGGAAAGGCCAAATAGGTCAATGTAGGCAAGACAACTAGCACAGTGCCTGACATGTAGAAAGTGTCCACTGCGTTACAACTGCTGTCATTATCCATGTCAACTCTGTCATCATCACTATGGTTTTTGTGCAGCTCCTCATTCCTTCTCCAGGTAACCTGACACTCTTCCTGGTGAATCTTACCATTATCTCAGCTTTTATTTATCACACTTTTATATCTATATCCAACATAACATGTAGCATTCCAGCAGATCTTAACTCATTATTAAAAGGGTAATAAGTATGTCATTTTAGAATTAGTTTCTTAACTCATTCTACAGTAATTGAGTAGACTGGGTATAGCTCTGAATTTTTTTTTCTCCTCATTAAGATCACAAATAGTATATAATTAACAAAAAATACAAAACAATTTCAGGCAGTGATAAATACTATAAAACTTTTTGTATTGTTATTCCATATTGATGTCATAAATAAAATACAATTACATGAAAAAATACATACTATAAAATAAGAAAAAGAAAATAGGGTAAAGGATTAAGAGAAGATGTGTTAGGCCATTTGAAGACTACTACTTTGAGGGGTCCCTCAAGTGAAGCCAAAGGGTGAACCAAGTCTAAGTTCAGGAAAAGATTACAGCAGTCAGAGGAACAAGATGCAAAAGCCTGTGTGTCCCTGGTGTGGTGAGCTAGAGAGGACATAGTAGAAATAGAATTGAGAAGACAGTAGGGTTCAAACTTAATAGTTTGGACTGTAATATAAATGTTATGAGAGTCCATATGGGAGTTTTGAGTAGTGAGAAACATGATCTAATTTATGTTTTTAAGAGATCCCCTTGGTTGTTCTTTGGAGAGAAGATGAAGAAAAGAGGTCAGTAATGCAGCTACATTGTTTGCTCTTGTCGAGGACAGATGGAATTGTGTCTTTTATGAGGGATCAGAGGATGGTGTGAAGTGCTCTGATTTGGAAAATATTTTTAGGTGAAGATAATAGAACATGTTGCTGGATTAGATATAAAATTTCAAATTTATTTTATATTTTTATAAAGAGATATTGATCTCATTGTTTGTACATACAATAATAAATTAGAAATTTATGAATAGCTAATTGACCAAATCAGTCTGAATAAGATAATCAGTTTCTATTAAAGCCAGACCCTATGACAGATGCAGAACAGCACATACTGATTATAAATTGTTTAGATGCTAAAGTTAAAATGATTAAAATTTATAAATTAAGTGCCAGAAATATATTGATAAGATGCATTAAAGGGTGTGTAGTCATCCTCTTCCTAGCTCCCCCAACACTAACACCCCATCTCTTGCTATTTTTTTATGTGATTCATGAACATTTTCTTTATCTCCTATGAAGCCCCTTCTTCTTTTTCAATCAGATGGTCCGGAAGCCTAAGCATTTCCTAAAAAAATTAAAATCAAACATCCACCTGATAACCAGAATGTTTAATTAATTAATTTATTTATTTGGTGTATACCACTTGTTTGATTATTGGCTAATCACATTAAATCAATATTCAACATTATCTTGAGATAAATCACTCTTAATAAACTAAACAGGAAAGATTAAAGCTGATCATATGATGTCAGTAAGTCAGGCCCACTTCCTAGGAGACTATGCCTGGATTCCTGGGTCCCCACCCCCCCAAAAAACAGAACTATCTTCTGGAGGGCAAGCCCATTGTAGTACAGGCTTCCCCTACTAGGTGAATGTAAGAGGAACCCATCTGTATCAGTGTACCAGTTGGTGTTGTGAGTAGCTGTGTTCAGCTTCAGTGAACTTTTTCTGAAGACTCTTTCAGCACATTTGCCATGTCACGATGGATGATTTACGAGCTCACCTGTCCACACCACACTGGGTGTTCAGCAGTTTCAGACCAAAAATGGCATGACCTCCCTGTCCCGTCCTCCTTATTCATCTGATCTCACTCCAAGAGACTTTTTGTTTGTTTGTTTCTCCAGATGAAAAAGTCCTCAAAGGGAAACATTTTGCCAATGTGCAAGTGGTGAAACAAAAAACAGCAGAAGCACTAAAAGGCATCAAAATTGATTGATGAGCTCAAAAACTGTTTTGAGCAGTGGGAAAAAGTCTCAATGTGTATATTGCATCAAATGCAGAGTACTTAGAATGTGACTGTAAAACATGAAAAAGTAAATATACAATTTTTTATAAATAAATTCAGTTTTGGGGGGTCCCCCTCATATTGGGGCTAGTCAGTGTGTTCAAGCTGGTTACTGTGGTGGAGCAGATAGGGCTGTAACAGATTGTGTGTCCTGATTGATGGGTGAACCTAAAATAAGGCAGTTTGTTCATTCTTTTGATCCCCTTCCATAAGTCTGTTCTAATCAGTTCTCTGTAGCTGTTGTCTACCCCAAGTGATCTGTTTCATCACTTCAGGCCATCACTCTATCTGGAGTAGTTAGTCCAGACAGGCAAGTGTGTTTGAGTGTGTCCTATGCTCAAACCTGGGTAAAGTAATCCAGAGGTTTCCATGGCAGGGTAGAAATAGATGTTGGGATGGAGGTATTGTTTTCTCCCTATAGGATTTGGAGGATCCCAATACCCAAAGTACCTCTCTGGTTTTATATATCCTACCTTTTAAAAAATGACATCTAAGACCTGGGGATGGAACAAACTATGTACCCCACTTTACCCACCACCCAGTTGCTCCCTTCAAACCTAGATGTCACATAGATAGTGTTAGGGACCGCCCATCTGCTCAGATTACAGCTTGGCTAGTAGGATGCCTACCTTTCTCTCCATGACTCTCCCTCAAGCACCTCACAGGATGTATAGTCTTGCCCATGATCAAGGACCCCTGAGAGACTGTATTTTCTCAAACATAATACTTTTCTTTCTCTAAACTCAGTACATTGTCAGAGGCAGCACATGGAGTGGGAACTTTGGAGTCAGCCATATTTGATGGTTTTATTTACTTTATGTAAGTAACTCCTGTGATGTGCAATTTTCTCATTTTTAAAACAAGTGTATCATTATTTCCAAGTTCATGGAGCTCTTGTAAAGAGTAAATCAACACTGCATGTAATCTACTTAGCTCATGACCGGGACAGTGTGGGTGCTCAACAAATGATGGATATTTTCCTTTTTTTTTTTTTTGTATAAAAATGTCATTATACTTTTCATAGGTACAGTGTATGGTTCTAATGACATTATATTCATCAGTTTCTACTGGTGGAGCAAACAAATGAAAACTCAGTCCTTGTATTCCTTATGGAAACAGTTGATAATAACACTTATCTTCAGGAAACATACCTAAGAAATTTTAAAAAGAAAAAAAAAGGATGTATTTACACCAATGTTTCTCCTTTAGATGATGATCTTTACAAACAAGGATACCATAGTTTATTCATATTTGCATATTCTCAAAATTTACTTATAATCCACACTTGAAACATTGTTCCGGAATTATATGAGAAAATGAATAAATGCATTTTTGTTCTTTAATATAACTATAGGTCCTAAGTAGTAGCAAGAATATTTTTTCAGTTAATTAGAATTAGTGCATATACTTTATTTTAGTCTATTTTAATGAGGTGTAATTGATATATAACATTATATTAGTTTCAGTATAATTCAATATTTGTAAATATTGAAAAATGATCATCTCAGTGTCTAGTTGATATCCACTTTATACATTTACAATTTTTTTTCGTGTTATGAGGACTTTTAAGATTTACTCTCTTATACTTCACACTGCTATTGCTATGATCATTCTAAGGAAGAGATAACAGAAATAGGATCATGTTAATCTTTTGCATGGAATATTGGTATGTTTCTTTTCTATATGTACTGATTTATTCATTATTTCAAAATACCCTGTATGAAAGATGTTGGCTATACAATAACGAGAATACACAAGGTCTCTGACCTAAGAGCATATATAGTAAGAAACATATACTATGGCAAAAAACAAACACCACACAAATAAATGTCATTTAAATTTTTTCTCAGTGATAATAAGAAATAGCAGTTCTAAAATTGATGTTGCAGGAGAGAGATTGAGAGAGAAAGAGAGAGTCATTTGTCTAAAGAGTTCACTAAAGAGGCAGTCATTCAGGTTAGAGGGACAAGATCGGGAGCATATGTGACAGTGCCTATACTTTCATGAGCTGTGGGCTCCAGCTTCATGTTAAGTCACACCTTCCCACCTCTCGAGGTTCTATCCTTTCTCCTTCTTGCTCCTCAGGGCCTTTATGCACCTCTTCTGAAGTATACTTCCCTGTTCTGTTCCTGGAAATGCAATTCCGACTCTAAGATCCAGTTCAAAATATACCTTTTGCTCTCACAAACCTGCAGACAGAACTTGCCATGGCCTACCCAGTGAACTCACATGCTTTGCACAAACTTTAATTACCACTGGGTACTTTGCTGCTTTATTTGCACTTGTTTTTACCATTAGACTGTGAATTCAAAGAGAATAGGAACTATTTTATTAATTTTTGCATTCTCTTAGGAGGTACTTAATACACATTTGTGTAAATGAATGAATGAATTAATGAAGAAGTTCTCAAGTTACAGAGAAGGTCACAAGAGAATTATTGACAAAGTCAGAACTAGAACCCAGAACTCTAGTCCTAGTCCAGCCCAGATCCATTTGGCATTCTAAACACACAAACTGGGTGTAACTTTACAACATGACATGGTATCAAACAAAGGTAATTTATACTGAGTTTGAAGGGGGAGATAATGTTGGTTCTCTCCATGCAAATCTAAGAAAATGTGTTTGGAAATGACATTTAATTTAGAGCACTGCTGAACTACTGCATAAACATGAGGACATAGAAAAGAAAAACAGAACGTGTTAAGCAAATGAACAAGTTGACTTAGCAAGGAATCACCAGGACTCACCCCTGACTTGGCTGCTTGACATGAGGGAAAGGAATAGTGCAGCCTACAAACAAGAGAATAAAATGCTGGATGTTTCATCAGAGGAAAAAATAGAATCAAATCTTAAGCCAAAGTTTATTAAAATAAATCATTGAAATACATAACATGTCCTGCAGATAGTTCTTAAAGCATGGTTATATTCACTTTTTCAAAACTGCATAATAAGATGAGGTTAACCTGTATTGTGATCTCCGTTTAACGGCTTGGAAAAAGAGATCAGACTTGCTGACACCATACAGCTAGAATCAGAATTCTGTGTTCATCATCTGCTTCCTAGAAGGGTATATACACTACTACACCACGATGGAATCAACTATCTGTAAGTGCAGCCAGGATGAACTAGCCATGATGAATATATCCAGGAGTGACAGGTCCTGCCTTTGAAATGTGATAATTATTTTGAGACATTTCTGTGTATCTCCAGCTGAAAAACATCGTTGTACCTTACTTAAGATAAGAGATATGTTTCTTAATAGTTCTACAAAACATCAGGTTTTGTTTTTTGTTCTTTTTGGAAATAATGTTTTAAATGCACCGAGGCAGCTTACAATGAAAAGAAAACCTAAAATAAAAACTTCCGTGACACAAATACTTAATTAAAATAAATGTATTCAATTTTATAATATAGGCACTTTGCATCATTTCAAAAAACAGGGGCAATTTTGATTCATGCTATTTTCATGCTGCTTTTGTATGCTATTCAGGAACACCTACTCTCCCTCTATCTCTCTCTCATTTGTACCCCCACGCTTTTTGTAATTTTTGTCTTCCCTGCATTTCTTCATCTCAGAAATCATATTCTCCCATCCTGAACATATGTTAAAATTCTGCATCATTTCTAGAAAATAATTTTGATGATTTGAAAGAGAGAAGACATCACAGTGTCCACCCCTGTAGAGAATGCTGTATAGTTCTGATGAGTGTAGGAGACCACAGAATGGAGCTGTGCCTGATGCCCATGCAACCGGTGACATGACCTTGAACAAATTCAATCATGTTTTATACCTCCTTGGAGGTGGTTTTCTTAACATTCCAGGGTTGAAGGTTGAGGTGTTGATGTAAATAACCTAGGGTCAGGAGGTGTTTTTCTGATTGATGTCCGTACACCAAATCCTATCTCCAGGACAGGACTGGGACTTTTGGCAGTCAGTTGAAGTGATGAACAGGAGATAACAGAGTTGTCACTGTCTGGATTTCTATTATAAACCTAATCTCTGAACTGTGACAGCACCACTGAAAGAAAGGTGGCTCCGCTTAGCAGGGCATTTGATTTGTAATGACAGCTGTCAGGGGACTCTGGTGGGGCCCACATTTTAGACTGCAGAGTTGGAGAGCAGCTCACCCATTCCTTGTCTGCTTCCACTTTTCTTTCCTGATTTTGATTTGAAAATACAAATTTTAAATTGTGTTTCATGGCTCAGAGAAGATAGAAACAGAACTCAATTATTCTAAGTTTATTTATCATTTGTGTCAATTGGATAAACTGTCATATTCTACACTATTAAAGCTTAAAGCAGAGATTTTAGTGCATTTTGCAGTGTTTAGTAGTCTCCACACAAGCAAATTAACTTCATGTCAGAGGAATCTGTTGCTTTATTGATAACATAGTTTCTTAACCTTAGTACTTAAAGCTCAAGACCTGTTTACATATCAACCCTGGCTGATGTGGTTCAGTGGATTGAGTGCCAGCCTGGGAATCAAAGGGTTGCCAGTTCAATTCCCACCCAGGGCAAATGCCTGTGTTGTGGGACATGCGAGAGGCAAGAATACATTGATGTTTCTCTCCCTCCCTTTCTCCATTCCTTTCTCTCTCTCTAAAAATAAATTTTAAATAATTTTAAAATCTTATATTAGACTACTTAGAGAATTGCATAGCTGCAAGAAAATTAACAAAGATGCAATGGTGAGCAAAAAGAAATGTAATCCTGAAATGCCCAATCTAGGAAGAGTTAAATATAAGCAAACATACACTGTGTGTGTGTGTGTGTGTGTGTATTGACAAACTGAATTAATTGATCTGAAGAAAAATATCTGGTGCTATTTTATTATAGTAGGTAGGTAACTAACTAGTTATTAACAAAGGAAGGGAGCAAATAAAATCAAGTGTTAGGCCTGATTAACTAGAAAGGGGCAGCTTCACAGACATCCTAAGGCACAACCACATCTTCTTCCAGAGGGACTTAATCTCCAAGCAGGTGGCTTTCCAATCTCCACAAGGAACAACTAATTCATTCCTACAGATTGCTAGGGATGTGGGGGGAGAACCAATGAGGAAAAAACTGCTGAGGCATGTGCAGTAATAACCACAAAGCCTCTGGGGGAGGTCCTTCCACTGTGTACAGTAGGAGTCAAAATGAAAGTGAGAGGATCAAGGAAAGGGATTGGTTAGTGGGAGGGCCCAGCATAAGCCCATAAGGAATGAGCAAGAAGATTGTGTTAGTTTGGAAGAAAGCTCACCCCTTCTCCAACCCAAGGAAATCTAGGAAAAGCTTAACAAAGGCCTAAGGTTTGATCGCTCCTTTGTCCCAACTCTTTCTCCATAGCAGCCCTTTGGGCAGTGCCAGTGGTGACCCAGTTGTCATCTGGCCTTGGTGGAGGATGTACACATGGGTAAATCAGACCCAGAGAAGTTCTGGACTCTGTCTTGGCCCTCCTGGGCCTGACAGGCAAGGAGCAGGTCTGAGGCCCCTGAGGCTGGACTTCTTCTGCAGCAGGACAGAGGTAAGCCACCTGATCATGGATGAGACACTAGCCTCCTGGCCATAGTCCTTTGTTTTTAATGCAGTATATCTTGCCACAATACCCCTCCTCTTATGCATGTATCCCCAAAATGCTTTTTCTGTGAAATCACAAAAGAAGCCTGTTTCCACTGGCAGCAGTGCTAGGTAGGAATATAACACGGAATGTAATTTAGATTGGAATTCTAGAGAAGCCTTTGCTGGTGAAGAATTAGCTCATTTAATCTTAGTAATGTTGCCAAATAGCTTAATATTATGTATGTCTATTTTATAGTTTAAAAATGATGGCTAAGAAAAGCTTGAGAAAATATAAGTAGTAAACTCTGTCAGAATTGATAATCTAAGATCTTTCCCATTTATAAATCAATGTTGCTTCTGAAGTCTACTCAAATTACATGCTCACAATGTGATGTTTTTTTGTTTTGTTTTGTTTTGTTTTGTTTTGTTTTGTTTTTTTTGATGAATCATCTAAGCTAAGCTCCAGTCCCAGGCATTCAGTCAAAAACTAAGCTACTAAGCTACGTGTTGCTGTAAAGATATTTTGCACATGTAATTAAAGGCCATAATCAGTTGGTTTTAGCTAAGAAAGATTATCCTAGATACTCTTGGGCCTGCGTCAAGCAATTAAAAGGCCTTAAAAGCACAATAAACCTTGCAAGAGGAAGAAATTCCACTGTACAGCAGCTTCAGCACACACTCTGGAGTTTCAGCTTGCCTGTCTGTTAGCTTGCTCTGCAGAAGTCAGATTTGCCTAGCAAGCCCCCATAACCAAACACAGCAATTACTTGCAACAAATCTCTCAATATATACCTTACTGGTTATTCTCTTGTTGAATCTGACTGATTCAAGCATTTGAATATGTACCTGATACAAAGAACATTTAGATAGCTCTACAAGTACCAGTGAGATATTTAAAAAAAAGTGAGTTAGAAAAAAAATATTGAAATCATTTAAAAAAATCATTTAAGAAAGTTGTTTTCAAGTGTTATAATTTGTTTCTTATTTATTTATATATTCTTCAAAGATAGGACTTTAAACTTCAATGGTACCAAGGTGAGGAAAGGATTAAAATAATGGATAAGTCTTTGTCATAGCTTTGGGGAAGCATTAAATTAGGTTAGAGATGACTCGGTTTTAGGTCACAACCCTATTACTTTCAAGTTTGTCACCTCTGAAAGGACACATAGCTTTTGTGAACTTCACCTTCCTTAATGTCAAATGAAGCTCATGATTGCTTTCATACTCATCTCTAGGCTTGCTATGAGCCCTAACAGAAATTATGGATGTGAAAGCACTTTGCTTAGCACTAATGCTTTTAACAAAATAATGCATAGGGCAGCATGGCAGCTTCAATTCTGATTCTGTAGCATACTTTTGATCTGCAGCAATGCCTTAGCATCACTGCACAGGTAGGGGCATTGATGCTTCCTTTTTATTATGACTTCCATGGATGCAAATTGTAGGTAACAGAACGGCGTTGGTATTATGTGTCAAAGCACAATAGAAGATAGTATAAAAAGTTTATAATCAAGTTGTACAATCTATTCAGTCATCTTTCTCTCTGAAACATGTCAATTGCTATTTCCTAGAATTTGACGTACTTAACACACTGCGTACGGGTGGGGGGAATCCTCATCATTTCTAAAAGGCATTTAAATACCCCGCTACATAACGTGTTAATTATTGATACCATTAGAAAAGGTATCTGCTCTCAGTGGGCACAACTTACAAAAACTTAGTAATGGGAAACACACATGGACCCCCCACGCCAAAACAACACATTCCCATACACATGCTATTTTGACTCATTTTCAGATTTCTTATTGTCACTACTAGGTGTATAAAAATATTTTATATATCTTTTTGCTCTGTACTAAAAAACTTTTTATATTGAGGTTTTCTCTTGTTACCTGGTCATGGAAACAAGGCTGGACAATAAATTACATAATTTATGCCAGTGATGTTCCTAGGGTTTTATTCTAATTTCATCAAATAATAGAAAAAAAAAGATCTAGAGATGTGATAAATGATTTTCAGAAATTATTATTACAGAGTTAATGGCTAAAACTTTTTAAAGTTCTTAAAACCAATGAAGAAGCAGCCCTGGCTGAGTGGCTCAGTTGGTTAGAGCATCATTCCTATGGGCCGAGGTTGCGAGTTTGATTCCCAGTTGGAGTACTTTCAAGAATCCAGTAATGAATGCATAAATAAGTGGAAACAAAAAGTCAACGTTTCTCTCTTTTTCTCTCTCTTTATCTCCCTCAAATCAATAAATAACAAAATAAATAAAATTTAAAACCAATGAAGAAGTGTAAGAAAATATACTCTTTTCTATACCATGTCATTTGTTGATGTAATAATTTTATATTCATTCATCTGAATATCTACATGTGTAAGAAAACAGTTATAGATGCTTTTTCTAATGAGAGAAAAGAGGAGAAAAACTATGTGTCATGTTCTTTGTTTTCAATATTTTATTTAATTTTTATTAATCTTAAGGCAACATAGATTAGAAATTAAATGGCTCATCCAAGGTCAAGCTTACCAAAGATATTCTTTTCCAGATTAAAGTCTTTCACATTTTAATGAAAAGAGTATAGAGCTTAATATAAAAATAAACAATCCCAATAAAGAGATGAAGTCATCTGGGTCAGTCTTGGTGATATGCAGAGTGAACTTTTCTTGTTTTGAGACAGTTTTATAAAATGGCATTTTGTTTTACTTGACATTTTACCTATATTTTTCTAAGTTAAATCATTGAGAACAAACTAGATTCATAATTAAGATCTCATTTATTATTTACCATGGATTTTTCATTTTTTAAAAAAGTTGTTTTTTATATTAACATTTGCTAATGTTATTACAAATGATTATTTCTACACAATGTTTCTCTAACATAATTTAGGAATCATACTTTTAGATGCCAATAGTGTTTTTTTGACTCATATAGGGAGAAGATATTAATGGATCCACCAAAAATTAATAAAACAAAAAAATTAAACCATCTTCTTAAAAAATAAAATAGAATAAACTTTAAATTACCCCTTATAGTCTAATCAGTTTTATGGAAATATAAATTAGGGAAATTTTGAGTAATTGTTGGAGGATAATTCATATACAAATAGTCTTTTAACCTTCAAAGCAGAAATTCTAATATCTACGTGCGTGTGTTTTAAATAAAATGATTTGCAATACATGGATAATGAATTCTAGAACAGCACTCTAAAACAAATAGCAGGAGGGACTTCTGGTCAAGATGGAGCTGTAGAGAGACATGCTTCACTTCCTTGTGCAACCATAAGAAGGATCACAACTAAGCTTAAACCAAAAAAATAGCCAAACTGCCAGAAAATCAAACTGTATGGAGGAAGTTCGACAACCAAAGATTTAAAGAAGCCATGTTCATCAAGGTGGAGAGGAGGGGCAGAACCAGGGTAGAGAGGACACAGTGTGGCAGTGGCAGGGTGGTGGTGGCAGTGGTGATGACTGGCAGAACAGGCATTTTCACATTTATGTGTGGTGGATAAAAATCAAGAGGGAAATCGTGGGAACAAACGATCCCAGCCCAGGCCAAACTACACAGCCCAGGGTTCTAGCACCGGAAAATAAAGCCTCATAACTTCTGGCTATAAAATCACATGGGATTTGGGGCAGGAGAAGAAACTGCCAGTTTCTCAGAAGAGTCCATTTAAAAGGCTGCACTGTCCTAGAATGTATGCAAGTGCACCCACTCTGGGAACCACCACCAGGGCAAAAGCTAGAAGGGAGCCAGTCATACACAGGAAGGGGATGAATACCAAACAAGTCTCCAGCAGCCAGGCAGTGGCACTGTCTCCTCTCCAACTCCTCCCCCATATACAGAGCCACAAGGTGGTGAAGCAGGTTGCCCTACCCTGGCAATTACGTAAGGCCCCACCCCATACAACTTAACAGGTGCTCTAAGACAGGATGTCAAAGCAGCTCTTTTTAATACACAGAAACAAACATAGGGTGCCTACCGAATTGAGGAGGCAAAGAAATATGGCCCAATGAAAAAAGCAAAACAAAATCCCCCAAAAAGAAATGAACAAAATTGAGATAGCCAACCTGTCGGATGGAGAGTTCAGATCCTTATCAGTATGATAAGGATGCTCAGAGAACTCATTGGGTATGACAAAAGCATAATGGAAGAAGTGAAGTTTACACTAAGTGAAATAAAGAAAAGTTCACGGGTAACCAATAGTGAAAGGAAGGAAGCCAGGGTTCAAATCAATGATTTGGAATATAAGGATAAAATAAATATTCAACCAGAACAGAATGAAGAAACAAGAATTAAAAAAGAAAGAAGAAGAAGAAGAAGAAGAAGAAGAAGAAGAAGAAGAAGAAGAAGAAGAAGAAGAAGAAGAAGAGGAGGAGGGAGGGGGAGGGGGAGGGGGAGGGGGAGGAGGAGGAGGAGGAGGAGGAGAAGAAAAGAAGAAGAAGAAGAAGAAGAAGAAGAAGAAGAAGAAGAAGAAGAAGAAGAAGAAGAAGAAGAAGAAGAAGGAAGAAGAAGGAGAAGGAGAAGGAGAAGGAGAAGAAGAAGAAGAAGAAGAAGAAGAAGAAGAAGAAGAAGAAGAAAAAGAGAGAATAAGAAGACTCAGAAACATCTCCAAAAGTGTCAACATCTGAATCATAGGGATGCCAGAAGGAGAACAGGAAGAGAAATAATTTGAAATGTTATTTGACAAAATAATGAAAAACTTCCCTAATTTTGCAAATAAACATACAAACCCAGGAGGCACAGAGAGTCCCAAAAAAGTTGGACCCAAAAAGGACTACACCAAGACACATCATAATTAAAATGCCAAAAGTTAAAGATAAAGAGAGAATCTTAAAAGAAGCAAGAGAAATGCAGGGGGTTACCTACAAAGGATTTTTCATAAGACTATTAGCTGATTTCTCAAAAGAAACTTTGCAGGCAAGAAGGAACTGGCCAGAAGTATTCAAAGTGATGAAAAGCAGAGACCTCCAGCCAAGGTTACACTATCCAGCAAAGTGATAAAGTGCTTCCCAGACAAGGTAAAGCTAAAGGAGTTCATCATCACCAAGCCCTTAATATATGAAATGTTAAAGGAACTTATTTAAGAAAAAGAAGATCAAAACTCTGAACAGTAAATGACAACTCAGAGCTATCAACTACTGAGTCTTTAAAACAAAAACAAAACAAGTAAGTTAAACAAAAAACTAAGCAAACAACCAGAACAGAAACAGAAACAGAATCATAGATATGGAGATCATTTGGAATGTTATCAGCAGGCAGGGGGAACAGGAAAACAGGGGAAAATGTACAGGGATTAAGAAGCATAATTGGTAGGTACAAAATAGACAAGGGGATGCTAAGAATAGTACAGGAAATGGAGAAAGCAAAGAACTTACATGCATGACCCATGGACATGAACGAAGCATGGGATTGCTGGAGAAAAGAAGGGTACTGGGTGGAAGGATCAAAGGGGGAAAAATTGGGACAATTGTAATAGCATAATCAAAAATATAAACTTTAAAATAAAATAAAGAGCTAAACAAAAAAACAACAAATAATTCAACCTTCTTTCCCAATGTACATTTGAGTAATGAAACAGAAATTATCTTGTAGAGTTTTAAACCTTGCTATTCCTTTATTCATGCTCCTAAATATTTTTAGCACGTTGCGTACCAGGGAATTTAAATGCATTTTAGAAATGACGAGAAATCTTGCCACCCATATGCAATATTTTAATATATTATCTGTTCCTTAACAAAAGACAAAAAAAAAAAAATCACTGTAAGAAAAACAACAGAAACACATTTCTAAGCATGAAGCTTTTATTGTTTACAAATGAATGTTTGGATAATCTGATTATAAACTTGAAGTATCCTAACACTCTTTTAACAGATAATATTTTTCTGGAATGACCCAAGATATTTGAGACCCATGCTCTGTTGTTCACAGAGTGTGTGGTATTTGGCAAATGTCTCAGTAATTGAGCTTCACAAAAATTTTTCTAAGGATTAAATTAGATAATGATTTTTTAATTATAGTATAGTTCCTGATGATAGGATATAACCAGATAATGATGGTTAATAATAATGATAACGATTTTAATGATGAAGGTGGAATTGATGATGATGATGATTATGATGATGATGATGATGCTGGTGATAAAGAATGGATGCTTTATCGTACCCTTTTGATAATGTATTTTTGACTCACAAGTATGAGTCAAATAATCAAACTGCACAGTAGAGGGACTGGCATATGGCCCCTCACAATGTCTTCCTACATGAGAGCAATTTTATTTCTTTTATTAAGTACAGAAAACAGAGATTCTTGGATGTATAAACTTAGTTCCAGAGCTGGCTTCACAGACATGTGATTTCTGCAGGTTGCACTGATCCATATGGTCTGCATTCTTGGTTTCGTCGGCAGCCGTCCGTCTCGAGAGACGATGGTGTAGCTTCCTAAGAGTCTATCTGCACCGCCGAGAATGGCTGTGCAGTCCGACTCGGGAGTGACACGGTATCTGTCTCCTCCCGTGTTGAATCGACATCTTGCGATGACGCTGAAGCTACAGAGCCTGGGCAGGGTAATATGGAGGGTCTGCTGTTGCCCATGCAGCAGACCCCCCCTCTCTTCGCAGCT
This sequence comes from Furipterus horrens, assembly GCF_987537825.1. Lineage (NCBI taxonomy): Eukaryota > Metazoa > Chordata > Mammalia > Chiroptera > Furipteridae > Furipterus > Furipterus horrens. The sequence goes on from NW_028327172.1 coordinate 52,203,351, forward strand.
GAAGGGTCCAAGGGAAAGACGGAGTCAATACAGCTTGGCTTCAGGTGCGCCGCAGGAGTTGCCGGTGTTGACTACAACGTCAAACCGCCTTAGGGACTCCGGCTCCGGATTTTCTGTCGGGGTTTACTCCCTTAGCCTTTCCCCTGAAGAGGTATGCCGCAAGGCAGCGGGCATTCTTGGTTTAATGCTCTGCTATCCTCATCTTGAAATTCTTAACGCATTTTCACCAAGAGGCCCTACATTTTTATTCTGCAATGGTAAGTACTAAACATGGAATATAACCCACTGGTTTAAATTATGTTGCTTGAACTTCGGAGCATACTTTCTAATAAAAAATCATGATATAACTTATTTTTTTCTTATGTGGGCCACTGATGTGCCCTATAATCCATAGACATGTTAAACTACTGAAACTACCTGCCAGTTACAGGCTCTGGATTTGGGGATAGGTTGGTTAACTGAGGTTAACATCTCAGTTTCTACATCTGCAAGTTGGGAATAATAACATTAAACTCAGGATTTGTTTTAAGGATTAAATAGCACAGAGCATTTAAAAGTATCTACTCAGTACCTAGAGTACAGAAATAGCTCAGCCAATGTTAAATATAAGTCTGTATATATAATGTTTGATATGTAATGTTATATAACAATTTAAATAAGTTAAAGATAGTTTACACCATAATAATTATTTGTTAAGTAAATGTGTAGGAAAAGAGTAATATGGTACATAATTTTAATAATTTTTGCAATAAATAGCTGAAAGGCTTATAAACTTTTGACATAGTAGTTCCCCAATTTTTATTTGCCAAGCCCCCTTTCTGACTACCACCCTATTGTCTTATTTCAGAGTTTCAAAAAACAGTAGCATGCCCTAAGTAATAGTGGTGGTGAGAACAGAGCCTGAGGTGGAAAGTATGATTTACTATTGTCAAAAATAAACTTCTCTTCACATGAGGCGGACACTTCACACAGAGTCTCTGTCTTCAAAGGGCTTATACTCTTGTTAAGTAGAATAGAATACATAAATGCCATGCTGATACATATGAAATAAGTAGAGATAATGAGAGTATAAACAAATGCTGCATTTTATGATCTGAGGATGGCTGTAGACTGGAAATAGTCACGTAAGTACATTACTTCAAGGCACGTTAATTTGACCCTGAAGAATTTGTGAACCCTCTTAACCCTGTTACTGAAATGCTCCATGGCACTGGGAACTTTAGTTTGTCCTAACCTTTCTACTTTCCTGATACACCTCTAAGATATACTATTGGATCTGCGGAAATTAAGTAACTGAGTCTGACACTTTCACACTTCTGTTCCCAAATTTTGATATAAATCTGAGTATTATAGATTTATAAATACATAGAAGCATAATGAACTCCTAAATAAGACAATCCATGTTCAAATTCTAACTCCTCTACTTACTGGCTGGTGATCTTGGACAAACTGTCTAACCACATTAAAATTTATTTTACTTATTTATACTATGAGGTTGACAGATACTCATAAGGGTGGTGATGAGAAATTAATAAGACAATCCATATAAAGGACTTATAAAAGGGCCTGGTAGATGGTAGACACTCAATACATACTAGAAACTATCACAAAAAGGAAAAAATTGATGATGATAATAATGGTGATGATTGTGATGATGAGGAAAGAGATGATGATATTAGTGTTGAACTGAATCATTTTCTAGAAAGTATAGACCTGAGCATCTTCTACTTAGAGTATGATATATTATACAGCATGAGTCTGGTAATAAAGAAAGAACATTGATGAAATTATTGAGCAAGAGATATGTTTATGGAGTTAACAGTTCTATATAGATAAAGAATGATGTTTTCATTTCACATACTTTATATAGACATGGTAGAAGTTTTATTTTATAATCAGTGCTGATATAGTATTGTTTCAAGAGTTTTAAGTACTTAAAGTGCACTACCAATAAAAAAGACTGAACAATGAATGATTACCTTTAGTAAGGGTATGGTAAATGGAATATGTTGTAACATTTATTAAACATATACTCTGTTTCAGGTACTAGGCTTAGTCTTTTCATATTTCAGATTATCTAATATTTATTGTCCCTTAAATTTTTGAAGCAATAATGTGTAGTAATCTCTCAGAGATGAGAAATTTAGACTGGAGAGAAATGTTTCTTAACTTCTCCAATGTCATATATGATATGGGTAATAGATTCAATGTTAGATCTTAGTTACAAGGGCAGAAATCATATTATTTTTTTTCCTTTAATTCCCCTTATTCTTACACCATAGTAGTAATTACTGTCATCTCTAACAAACAGAATCATGAAGAGTCCACTGAAGACAGTTCTTCTATAAGCATGCAGTGGAGAATCATTTTGGCTTGTATGAATTAGAAACAGAGGTACTTGAGGATTGAGAAGAGAAATGGGAAGCTTGATGGTAGAAAATGATTGTATATTTTGGAGTGAAATATTGGAAGAGGAGAAAAAATCTGGAATAAAATGCCCCAGAGTCTTAGGACTCCAACCTGCATACATTGAAAATGAAGGGGCTGAGATGTGTGTGAGGGATGAATGGACATGTACCAGAATGGTCTGCCCCACCCAGTTGTCCTTTGACATGGCGATAGCATAGCTGCAACTAAAACTGGAAGCAGCCTGTGATCCCTTCTTATTTAGGTAAGTAAACAAAGTTTATCCAAAGCTTATATGAGCCCCAAGGTACTCAGAACCTCAACATATCTGCATACAAAGCTGTGCTCTACAATTTAAAGGTATAAAAGAAATTATTCTGACCTTGAACTTGGTTTTGAAGTCTAGCAGAAATAGCAAATAAAAGAGATTAATTTTTTAAAAATCCAAATATGCATTAAAAGTTTCTAAATAAACAGGCTTTTGGTCACATAGGGGTATGTGGGGCCATTTTGGGTGGAGGATGAAAGTGTGGGTCAAATATGAAAGTAACAGAAATGTTTAAGAATTAAAGAAAAATGCACCTTTAACAGTCACTCAGTATTGGTACATTTTATTAAAAGTTTACTGTACTTGTATTTCCAAATGGTTATTAACATGATTTAGCCTAGTGCTGACCAAATAAAGACAAAGTCTTGATAATCATGAGTCTGAGATGCTCTTAAATGTTAAGAAACCATTAACTAAGTGTGAATGTTTAATTAAAACTACAAGCTCAAGAAAGCCCTTCCCTGATCAATATAAAGTCTATACACAATCGAGCACTTGTAACACCTGCTTTTTAGGAGAATTTTCCATGATATTGAACACTTTTTTTAAAGTTATAATTTGGATCCTTACCTCCCATAACATGTATTGAAAAAGTCTAATGTTAAGTATATAAAGAAAGAGACAGATGGGCAAACATCTCTGAGAAGCAATGCAGAACTGATGAACCGAGGGCAGAATACAGATGATATGACATTGTCTTCTGTAATGACTTTTTATTCTCCTCCTAAAATCACTTGTCTGCACATGTATAAACTGTGTAACCATGCAATCTATATCTATGTAGTTTTCTTCAAACATTGCTTGATCAGTTTGAAATCCACAAGAAATTTAGAATTGAAGCATATAAAATAAAGTGGATTCAGTTGTAAAAAGTATTTTGAAGAAAATTTACCAAACTATCTGAAACTCAATCATATTTCCTTATTAAGTTGGTACCCTCTGTCTTACCTCCCCTGTCCTCTGTCCACAAAGACCATTCAGTCAGGGAGAGGCTCTTGTCTGCTGACTCCCATTGGGAGAGCAAAGCCAGCTTCTGACTGAGGTAACAGAGGTGAAGTCAGTCTCCCAACCAAACAAGGGCTCCAGAGCTCAGGAAATAACCGATCCTGGGGGAGGAAACTTGGCTTCAGAGGAAACTTTGCTTCTCTGCCTTTTTTTTTTTTTTTTTTTTTTCATGATCTTATGTATTTACTTTTAGAGAGAAGGGGAAAGAGGGAGAAAGAGAGGAAGAGAAACATTGATTGGTTGCCTCTTGCACAACCCCAACCAGGGAGGGACTTGACCCACAGCCCAGGCATGTGCCCTGATGGAGAATTGAACTTGGGACCTTTTAATTTATGGTACCTCACTCAACCCACTGAGCTATTGCTCTTTGATATTAACACATCATTGAAATGATTCTGATAATTAAAAATCTAACTGGAGCTATCACTTAATCTCTAACAAGTTTTATTTCTATATAGTAAAGAATATAAAAAGCGAGCCCTTTTCACAACTTATATTTTTACTTTAAAATGGTAGACTACCCTAAATAGATAGTGCATGACGGCTTGTTTGTTTTTTGTATTTTTATTTGTTTTGTTAACAGTATTTAGCTAATTTGTCCAAAATGAAAATATATATTTATAAAAATGCTGACAACTGCAATCACCACATAGTATTTCTATATTATTTTATGCTTTTAAAAGTTAATTCCTATAAGAAACAAGTGACCTTGTTACAGAACAGGGTCCAAAAAGTTCCCACAGCCCATGGATTGGGGATAGGGGAAGAAAATAATACAGCTTTTAAGATACTTTGCATATCTATGGCTGGTGTGTAGTTCCTTTGTTATGCAGATAGTTGTGGCCACTGTCTGGCTTCAGAGAGTTGGGAGGAACTTTGGCAGTCCAGTGGTGGCAGAAAGCTGAGTGGTGGCAGAAAACTCACAGGGTCTGCGTGAGACTTCTGTGGGAGGCTGTGACTGGTCATCACACCCACTGTATCACAGGCCACAGTTAGGATTTAAATGAAAGGCAGCAGCCATTTGGTGCACTTTACAAGACTGCAGAGGGACCTCACCAGCCCTCCACGAGGTCAGGTGTGTAAGAGAGAGAACAAGAAGGGAAGGAGTCAGCCATAAGGAAGGGGGTCATGCAGTTGGAATGGATGTAGAAGGGCATCATCTGCCATGAGAAGAAGCATGATAGAAGGAGCAGGTTAGGGGAGCATGATAGAGCAGCCTTGTGAGAAGCAGCAAGCAGCTATGCAGCTTGTAGGGATGGTTTGGCCTGTCAGCCTGGGCAAGTAAGAAAGCAGGCCTGCTGCTGCTTGGATCTTGCCTACTCTGGCTGACTCTGAAGCCACCAAGGACTCTGCCTTGCAGACCCAGACTCTACCTGGCTTTTGGAACTCAGGACATGCAGAGAGGACACTCTCTTAGGACTTGTGCCTTTCCTGGGCTTCATCATGATCCAGGGTAACATGGCACATGCTTTCCTGGACTATTATATGGAGGCTGAAGACAACATTCCCCAGATCCTGAAAGAGAGATCTGACAGATAAGGAGATGGGGAACTATTTGGCTTGGTTTGGGCTTACATATAGCCTTTTGGGGAGCAAGGGGAGTGGTGCGTCTTAGAGAAGAACAGGGCTCTGAGCAGAGGTGCTCCCTGCCCTGACAAGCTTGGAATATTGTCAATAAAGACCTGTTTTTCTCAACACTAATTGTTGGGTCATACACAAGGCACCACGTGAACAAGCCCTGCTTTGCTCAGGAACAACCTCATAGGAATAACTAAGGATAACATCATCTTCATTTTGCATGCGAGGAAAATGAGCTCCCAAAATGTTCAGTGATGTGATCAAGACCTTGTATCCAGTAATGACAGAGTCTAGACTAGAATTTGTCTTCTTTATCCTAGTCCAGTGTTTATTCTGCTATATTGTCACTTCTGAATGTTTTCATAAAACTGTTAAGAGACAGAAGTAAAATGTGGTAAAATGGGCAGAGTATTTTACTATGTCAGTTCATTTACCTCTAGTGACAAGGATGTTTGGAAAGAAACAAAAATGCCAGATATATAACCTATGTTAATCACAAACTAATATTTTTGTAAAGAATTTTTTTAGACCAGTTTTAAAATTGAGAGAAAGTACAGAGATTTTCCCCTATATTCCGTGAACCACATATGCATAGCCTGTTCTATTATCAACTTCCCCCACCATAGGGGTACATTTGTTACAATTGATTAACCTACATTGACACATCATTATCACATGAAGTGCATAGTTCACATTAGGGTTCACTCTTTGTGTTGTACATTCTATGGATTTAAACAAATATCTAATGGCATGTATTCATAATTATAGTATCATACAGAGTATTTTCACTGTCCTAAAAATCCTCTGTACTTTGATCACATGATAATTTTTATATTGTAAATCAAATTACAAATGGTGCTATATATGCTCATGAAAGACTTTCAGAGTACATACATACTTACAGTATTATAGACACCTCACACTAAACTGCGCTTTTAGGGTTAAAAAATAATTCTCCTCAAAAATATGGAATCATTTGCACAACAACACATGCTTGCTTAGAATATACTTCTAAAGAATTGAACACATAGCTCAGAACATTTCCTGTAAGAGTAGAGCAGATAAGGAATCACACAGAAATTTAAAACAGTCAACCTTCTTTAGGAAACTGCAGTAATATGAATAATGTATAAATGTGCTTTTCACAGATGAATGGAACAGAAAGAAAGAATTATAGATATACTCCATGGTGGGATATGGTAATTTCAGCACAAGAAAATTTCAGTTGAAATGAGACGTAAGGTTTATTTATTTTATTCTCTCAACTAGACATAGTATTTCATATAGATTTATGAAGATATTAATTTAGGATTTATATACCAAAATGTCTGCACATTAGTCAATTGAACTACTGTTTATTATTTTAGATGGTTTGTTAGCACTTATGTTTTAAGCATACATACATATTTTCACTTATATTTTAAAGTTATATAAATTTAAGAAGTTAAAAAAGTAGATAAAACAATGTTTGGCCATATCATTACATTAGTGTTTCATAGTTACTTTTCATCCATTAGTTTCAGGCAAAACACGTGATATATGTATGGTTAATTCTCTTTTCTGGTAATTACAAACATTTCTATGTTCAGATCTAGCTTCAGTAAATCAAATATAATTATTGTACTTATGTAGTTTTTCCAAATTCAGAATGCAATCTAGTTTTGCTTTAAATACATAAAATAAAAATCTCTTGCTTTTGGTTTACCTTTTTTGCTCAAGTATAATATATGGCAAGAGAGACCAATTTAAATACCTAAACCCGCTCAATTAAAGTTTGAGTTAATTGTGGTTTATAATTACAATCTTATCTTGGAATGCAGTTTATTTAGAATCTCTAAATAATCAATACATTTTGAACACTTTGAGAAAGTTTCTTGAAGTCTTCAAAAACCATTAATTATTTGAAGATTCCATGGCTATACTGAGAATATGGGCATCTGCCACATGTCGGCAGCTAATTACAGCAGCAAGAGCAGTCTTAGCTCCTAAAAATCTAGCCTGAAGGTCACCATATGGTGACATTAATTACTCACTTCATGGGAATATCCCTCTGATCTTAATACCAAAGGGGAGTTGTCATAATAAAGCTATTGTGGGCAGCCAGGACATAGATGGAATTGACAAAAGATAAGAGGGTGTAAAAGGAGAGGTCATGGAATAAGAATAAGAAAAGCCAGAAAAAGAGGAAGTTAAGGGAAGTAATATATTTTTTAAAAAGGATATTAAGGAGGAGAAGAGGAAACTAGAGAAGAAAGACTTCACTAGAAGATTACTATTCAGCAAACATCTATCATGTGCCAACACCCATACTTAGTTTTTTGCAGACATATGGTGACCTTTTAGGTGATTCTCATCATCATTTATATTTTTCTTTTAATGAAAAGAAAGTATGGTATAGAAGTGCAAACTATCTTGTTCAAGGTCTTAAAGCTTCAGAGAGAAGTAGCAGAATTCAACTTTAGGCTTGTCTGATTTCTTAACTATTACGTCTACTTTAAAAATCCTACACCATTTCAACTCTCAAAAAGGTAGCATGATAAACAGTTTGAGTAACATATTCTGTTATTAAAACTTTGGACAGACTTCCCAGAAGGTAACAATTTCTCTTAAGGATATTCAAAAATTTTCTAAATGAACAAAGAAGGGCAACATGTAGAAAGGAATCACTGAAAGCAAATGTCCGGAGGTGTAAACTTTGGTCCCTTATAGCATATGATGTGTGTCTAAATATAGCAATAAGAAAGGAGTCTGGAAAAGGCACACGGTGTTTTAGAAGGTTCTTGGGCTTTGAAATCAAATAGAGTAAGTTAGTTATTGTCATATGTTGTCTTTGATATTTTATATAATCTATGTGAAGTCAATTTTCCCATTTATTCATGTATGCATTAGTTCAACAAATAATCATTTGAATGCTTATTATATGCCAGACTATACAGTAGGTACTAGGGATCCACTTGTAATCAAAACAGGTATAATCTCTGCTAGTATAGAGCTTAGCCAGCACTGAGCTTCCAGATTGCATGTATGACAGGCAGTTGTGGACATAGCAAGTCTGAGCTGCAGCAGATTCTAGTGCTCTGGATCACAACTACTGTGGGGTGTCTTTGAACTTCATAGTCAAATGGAAGTCTACTTCTGCTTAAAATACCTAGAATTTTTTTTGTTTGTTTCCTGAATTAAATCATGACCATAATGGGAAGTCAGACATATAAATAGACAACTTATACAGTATGTTAAGTGCTATGATAGTCAAAAGCATAGTGAGAAGACAAGCAAATTTTACTTTTAATTTTCACATAGATTTTAATTACCAGCAAAGAGTTTGTGAAGAGGCTTCCAGATAAATAGTCATGGTAACAAGAAGATTAGAGAATTATTGAGACTGAGGGAGGACATAAAATGTCACTCTGCCATCACAGGTCACGCTGACCACTTTGCCAAAATTGTAAGATTTTCTGAGCTTTTATTTCCATAGATACAAAAGCTTGAGATTAAACTAAATTCCATTTCTGTTATAAAATTCCATAAATCTACTAGGGCAACTCATTTTTCTTCTAAGAAAACATTTTCAAAGATGTCAGAGTTTCATAAGATATTTTCTTTCCTAAAGAATAACATAAATCTTTACTTGATTCTTATAAGGATAAATGTCAAAAAGTAGTTGTTATAATGGGAGGAAATCATTTAGCTATGTAGGAGTTTTCATATTCTAATGAAATTAGGATAAAATTGACATGTCTTCTGTGTGAATAGCTGTGAGAGCTATACCATTTGAAAATATGGAGATAACTATGTATTAGCATTTAATCATGACACATGCTCCCTATTCTCATTGCCAATTCATTATTTCAACCTGAGAAAATGAACTTCTCAAATTCAGGAACAATTTATTTCTTTATTATGAGACAGGGAGATGGGAACAAAAAGATACTTTAATATTTTCCAGGCACCACCATTTCTAAGAAAGTTTGAAGAGTAGTCAATATGTCAGATGTCATTATCCTCTACCCTCAATTATAAATAATTCATGAATAGAAATTATTTAACAGCAACTTCTAGAAGCACTAAAACATTATAGTGCCTAATTTCAAACTCTCACGTGTTAAAAGCAATAATACCATCAAAACCTACTATTTTCCTATTCAAAATGTATTTCTAGAATTGCTGCTGGTGTTTTTAACTTCAGTGTGTGGTGTTTTTATATTTTACTATCCTCCAGTCTACATGCATCACAATCTCTGAAACAACATAACCTTTCGTTGAGAAACAGAAACTTCTTTCTACTTTCTGCAATAGGTTTCTTTGAAAAGAACTAGTGACCTATTTGTTGATTGGGTAGTATGACAGGGAAACATGTACTTTTTTCCTTCTGTTATAGAATGGGCAGGTCACCACATTCTGTTTAGAATAGTGTGAAATTCTGCATATCAGAAATCCTTTCCATACCCTAAATTTTTTTCATTTTTTTGAGACATTGTACTCTATTGTACTGTACTGTACTCTACTGTTCTCTAATAGCAATAGAGGAAATGAGATCTCCTTGAGAGTAGAAGCATTGCCTTCTTTTTCTCACTCCTCTCCAGCACCTAGCCTATCGCTTGGCAATTTGGAAAACAAAAAACAAAAAAAATACTTGGACTAAATTATCTTAAAGTACTTACAATTCATCGGGCATTTTAAACCTAAATGGAAAAAGAAACCCTCACCCATAGATTTTTATATAGGGAATAACTAAGAAGCTAAAGAAATCTTAGAAGAATGATATTTCAAAAGAAAGTGTGATCAGATGCATAAGCAACTGAGATGATTCTGAATAATATAATAAAGCAAGTTAAAACCACATGGTTTATAGCAATGGTGATTTTTAAAAAGCGAGCATGAAATAAAGTCTAAATGTTTTAGTACAATGAACCTGGATTTAAGGACACATAACATTTTGTCAACTTCAATACTAGCTGAGTCCAAATTGGCTAGTTGTTTGGTCAAACATTAGTCTACATGTTACTGCAAAGATATTTTTGATATAATTAACATTTATCATCCGTTGACTTTAAGTAAATTACCCTGAATAATTTGGGTGGGTCTCATCTAATCAGATGAAGGCCTTAAAAGTAAAGGTTTCCCAAAGAAGAAAAACATTGGCATCCAGACTACAATGTAAAGATTTTGCATGAATTTTAGACTTCAGAGTCAAAACTGCAATCTAAATTCTTACTTGATTCTCCAGCCTTACAGATTTTGGACTTGCCAGCCCCCAATCATATGATCAAATTCCTTAAAACCTATCTATCTATCTATCTATCTATCTATCTATCTATCTATCTATCATCACCTATCTATCATATTAGTTCTGTTTCTCTGAAGAACAACTAATACAGGGGTTAGCATAAACCAAAAGCAGAAAGATTTAGGTTACAGTGCAGGCCCAAGCAGCCTATAGACCTAAAATTCTATCATCTTGTGATGATAACCAATAATTGCCATTAACATGTGTTTTAGGTGACTACTGAAGCATTCCTCCTTTGAATACTGAGAGGCATTCTTTAAGTGTAATTCCTCAGAAGGTTTGAGCAATAAAAGTTTTTCCTAGCATTCCCTGTTCATTTTTCCCTCCCCAACAATCCCATTCCTACTGCTATGCCTTGTGTATATGTAATTTCACTAGAACAATGGAGGCAACCTCATCTAACTCCTCCTCCTCCAAGCTGTAGCCCCTTGTAGCCTATTCTCACATGACTGATTTCTGAGAGAAAAATGTAATTTATTTCTCTCCTGTTTAATATCTCTCAGTGGCTCCCCAGCTCCCTCAGCAAGAAGACTAAACTCCTGTAATACGATATCCACAGTCCACTGTAATCATGGTCCACCTCTCCCTAACTTCATCTCCAGCCCCTGTTTCATACTCTCGCTCTCTGATTAAGTCTCATGAACTTCCTGGTTCCCTGCCTTGCTTTGTCATAATTCTATGTCTTTGATACAGACATGCTGAACCTACACACGCTTTTCAAATTCACTTACTTCGGGGTTGATAGTAAAACTATCTCCAATGTGAAACTTTCTTTATTCTCAGGTATAATTAGATATATCTTCTCTCATGGACCTATTTTGCAGAAAACTCCACCTTCTTTCACTACAGCAATTGTCAAAAAAAAAAAAAAAAAAAAAAAAAAAAACCTAGCGTGATTGTTGACCTCTATATCTATTTCCCCATTGGACTTTGTCCTTCTTGAAGGTAGTATTCATGGATCAGAGTTGTATCTGAAGTATGTATATGAGTGTGTGGCACACAGATATTCAATGAATTACTGAATGATGATACACATAAATGGTTTTTGCTAGTAAATGTAGTTAGCTTCAGTGTAATTCAGAGCAATTAGTTGTTTGGTGTTTATTCACAAGCCAAGGCCATTTCCTTTATTTCCTATGTTCCAGTATGGACTCTGAATAATCTAACAACCAGCTCACTTTCCAATAGCTGAATTGGATAAATTTGGTGAACTTATAATGGGTTTGTTGTATTCGTCACCTTGTTTTATTCACCATAGTCAGCTGTAAATTCTTTTCATGTGGTTTCTATGGTTTAATGATAACCAGAAATGACTCAAGCAGTTAAAGAATTCACTTCATTAGTATAGAATGTACTAATCTGCATTACAAAAATACTTCATTTAAATACAGAAAGCTGTTCTGCATGTCTCTCCTTCATGCCTAGTATAATTGTACATTAATGCAAACTCTCACTGTATCCATCTTACTTGCTTGTTCTTCAGCTGTCGGGGATGGTGAATATTTTCTCTGATGCTTTTAAGTAGTGAAGAGAGGCCAATGCTATAAAGTAAAACCCTATGAAACTTATCCTAATTACTGTATTAACTTTTGCAGTAAAATTGCCCAAATTACCCCTAAGTTTCATCACTTAATTGCACTTTATTTATAAATTTAATAGATTATAAAAACTACATCTCTGTAGTGTGTGCTCACATTCTCTCTTTGTGTGCACTTACGTAAGTTTTTTGAAACTAAAACCTTTATAAAGATACATGAAAAGATACCGCTAAATTGTAATATTATAATATTATAGAGATAGCGTGTGCTTTTGGAGTAAGCAGACCTAGAATAAACTTATTCTCTAGCATGCATTACCTGCATATTTTCAACTCATTTTTTATTGGGTGGTTGTGAGGATAAAGTTGGATGGTGAATACAAATCAAACTGTAGAGCAGAGTGTTAGACAGTAAGTGATTGGGATAAATAGCAGGGGATCCGTGCGATGATGAGTCAGTCAGTACATGTTATATTTTTCTCTTTCTCTACCTTCCTTCCCCCTTTCTGGGTACAAACCCTTGTAAAGGGAGCTTCATGTTCAAAATTGTAAAGCAATCTCTGTACCCAAGCTCTTCATCTCTGACGTCTCTGCTCTTCCTCTTCAGACATAGCTGACACTCTTCTGATCTATAATCCCCTTCTAATTCTGAACAGAACATTATCTGCTTCGATCATTTACATCTCGATTAGTATTCATTCAAAGTAAATTCAGACTCCTTTCTGTGTTCTGAGTGCTTCTGGAAAAGGCATCTGATGCAGTCAAAGCTATTGGGGGGAAACTGCGAGGAGGATGGAAACCAGGGGCCGCAGCTGCCGCTTCCCGAGCCTTGAGGAGGTGGAGCTCTACTCCATGGCGGACTCTGAGCAAAAGCTCTGTGCTTCATACTGACTGTGAAGGCGAATGTTCCTGAATATGATATGGAGATGAGAAGCGAAGGGTCAGACTTGGTCACAGATACAAAATTAGAGATAAAAAATCCATATTTTTTTACAGATCTGTTTTAAAGCCAACACATTTTCCAATGAATCATATTTACCCGTCACACCTGGAATTATCCCGTAACGAAGAGGAAACCTGATTATTGTAGGAAAAGTAAAAGCCATCTACTGAACTTGGACATCTGTTTTGTAAAGCTGATGAATAAATATTCAAATATTATTGATTTTATGCATGGGTCTTCTCTCCCCTCATCTTTAACATTTACTCAGTCCTTTTATGAAGCCCAGGGAAAAGCTGCAGATGGAGGCCCACATATATCTAAATATTTAAAAGTTTTAAATCAAACAATAGTATGGTTAAAGGTATTCTATCTTCTAACCTGAGTGTCAGAGTTGAATTTAGAACTATTGCACTTGGAGTCCTGAGCTGAATGTGGTAGTACTAGGAGATAACCCTCCTAATTCCTAGTCCCCAGTTTCAAGTCTGCAGCTCCACTCCTCTGCTGCCTGTGGCTCATCGCATAATGAGGAAGGACTTGGGGTCCTTTGTGGATTCCCTACCCACACATCCAAACTCCGTCCATATGCCCACACAAAACCATCTTATGGCCACATGGGCTTAGGATGTGTCCAATAAAAGTATACAGAGGGAGGCCATGAGAAAAATGAAGGCAGTGCAGACTGGGATCCCAAGTATCCAGAGCATACATATCCAAGAGGCATTCATGGGCTCCAGGTAGTCCTACCTCTGGCTCCACTGGGTCTTCATCACATAAAGAGCTGTGTGTTAAGAAGGTCAGATGTCTAGGCAAGTGTCCCTCCTATCCTGATTTAAAGCTAGTTGTGTGTTTTATCCTCAGACATCAAGAATGTAGGGCCACTTCTCATTGACATCTGCATTCAATGTTCCACAACACCTGTTGGAAGTTCTACCCTCTGCCGTAACTTGGGAATCATGTTTTCAATTTTTCTCCTTTCTCCTCTGTCCCTCTGTCTCTCTGTCTTCCCCTTTGTCCTACTTTCCTTTACATTTCCTCTCTCTCTTTTCCACACTCACCCCAATTAAATGGATTGCCTGGAAATCAGACAGCCTGCGTTCAAATATTAGCTCCCTCACTTGTTATTCACATGGCCGTGGGTTACTATTTGGTGTCTCTGTGTTACAGATTCCTTATCTATAAAGCCTGGGTAATAAAAGCTCCAATCTTATTAGATTGTGGTGAGGATTATAGGAGATAATATTTGTGAAGCACTTGGCATGGTACCTAACAAATTTAATAAGTTAAAAGACTTTAGCTTTCTTCCCTTCCCTTCTTCCTTCCTGCACTACCTCTTTACCTCCTTCCTTGACTCATTTCTCCCTTGGTTTCTACTTTTGTTGTTTTTTTTTTGTTGTTGTTGTTGTTTGTTTCTTATTTCATTATTGACTAATCTATAGCTTCCACTGTTGTAGGGCTGTAGGTCTAGAACCACAGTGATTCTAAACTAAGGATGGTTTCCACTCCCAAAGAACACATAAAAACATCTGGAAACAATTTTATTTGTTACAACTAAAAAGGTGCTAATGCATCTCATGAGTAGAGTGAGGAATGCTCCTGAACACTTTGTAATGCATTGCACAGACAAGAAGTTTCACTTACTAAGTGCTATCTATGCAATAGTCATTGGGCTAAGTAAGCCCTTTCCATACATTATGAGAGAATGTGTTGTTTATGAGCTTTGTGTAGGTCGGAACAAGATCTATATTTTCAGCATTTGTATCAATGCAAGGTACATATTAAGCACTCAATAAGTATATGTTGAATGAATAGGTGGATGAGAATATCTTAGTTCTAATCTTAGAATATAATAAGAATTTAGTAAAGTGTATTTATTATTTATATATCTTTTGTTATTAATGCTTATCATATTAACTTAACTAGGTCATAAACCGGTAAATTTTAATACAAATTAGTTTGTGACTTCAAGGTTCCTTGCCTTAATATTTAAGCCCCAGAAATTGTACAGTAAAAAAATGTAAATAATAAAGCATTACAAATGGAAAAAAAAAAAAAAACACATATGCCAAATCATGGAGATAATAAGGACTGTTGTGAGGTAATAGTGATTAGACTGCATAAGGACAGTTGAGGTTCCCAGAACAACAATGATGAGGATGGAAAGGTTGGTTGCAGTCAAATTGCAGAGGTCCTCCTATGTCATGTTAAGGTGGGCTTGAGATCTGGGCTATAGATAGATTCATGACTAAGTGTTTCTTCTGCAGTTACCCCAATGGTCTATAGGCTTGGGGTAAAATACAAGACACAACTGCATTACAGCTCAGTTGAGCAGTTGGTAAGAGAGAGGCAAATGGGAAAAGAGATGGGTTTAGAAGGACTGAAAGGACAGATGTTCTTAAAAAATGGGGAAAGTAACCTAGTGGAAATATACACACACACACACCTTGGAACCTAATTGTATGTGATGCCAAAATTACATGATGCCAACTTTATTATTTAACATCTTTCTTGCAGTTAAGAACTCAGTATTAAGATTTTTCTACATTTCCTGTCATTAACATCCTTTGTACTAGCAGTGTTTTTCCTTCATGCAGGTGTTAAGAGGTGCAGATATTTGGCACCAAATAATTAAGACTGTTGCCGGAAAGTCTTGCCACACCACAAGATTTCTAAACTCAATCATGAGCTAATCTTGATTCTTATAAATCACTTCTCTTTGAGATTCCTAAACTCAGTTTCAGAGATGAAACCCTAAAATAAATTATTCCTGCTTTATTGAAGTGGGCCAATGACCAGATAATATCAGTCATTAAGTCCCTTTTCCAGATTTATCTCTCCTAATTTTACTCATTCCTCAAGGGCCAACTTAAACTATTAAGTGCTATTATGTGTTATTCAGTTGCAATGTAATAAGAACTTGCTACATGATTTAAATTTATCTCATGTGAACCTCATAATAACTATGGACAGATAATCTTCATTTTGCAAGTAAACACAGTGTGACTTAGAAATCCAATAATAGCCAACATTTATTGAGCAGGATATATGGCAACAAACATTTTAAGTGATTCTTTATGCATTATCTTACTATAGTCTCAGAGAATATTTTCTGTAGATTTATCTTGACTATCCCTTGACATGCCTGCACCAGCATAATGCACAAACCTATTCACGTTCTACCTCTGTCCTCCTTGACCTTGAGGGCCAGGGAATAAGTACTCAAGCAATATGCAATGAAGAATAAGAAGAAAACTAAAGGGAAGAATGAAAGAGAAACATGGCAGTAAGAAAGAACTGAAGGTAGGAGGTAATGAAGTTTATAATACTCCAATGAAAAAGAAAAATAGGATAATAATATGTAAGGCTCAGTGTGATCAGCTCTACAATGAAAGTATACACACGATAACAATACAGTGCAATGGAAAAGCATTTATATCAATTTGGGGATTCATGGAACACAGACATAAAAATGCTTTGTCTTGGCTATTTCCCATAAGATGAAGATTAGTTGCCTGGACAACAAAGAGGAAAGAAGTCCTGACCCACATGGTTGAACAAAGGAACAAGTATGGGAGTTGCTAAATCTTAGAGAATCAAAACAACCAATGCCTATTGGTCAAATAAAGATACCAGTTGTGCACACCTTGGACGTACTTTTTAACTAGTAGGATTTAATTATAAGGGATATTTGTCAAGAGCCTTTAAATGTAGGTATAGCAAAACAAAATAAAACAAACAAAAAATATAAACTGTAGATATGGCTTTGCCCAGACATGAGCACTTTAACACCCCACTCCCTAATGTTTTCAGCATCTCAGATGCTGAGTGTTACAGCATGGTCCCTATGACAAATCTCCCAGGTGACTCCCAGTGGTTGCCATTGCAGCCCTAGGGAGAGAAGCTGCCTTATGAAGGAACATTCTAGAATCAT
Source organism: Furipterus horrens (assembly GCF_987537825.1). Lineage (NCBI taxonomy): Eukaryota > Metazoa > Chordata > Mammalia > Chiroptera > Furipteridae > Furipterus > Furipterus horrens. The sequence goes on from NW_028327172.1 coordinate 52,220,363, forward strand.
TAGGAAACTGATTCTTACCAATAGCCAAATAGTGAATCATTTATTGGAGTTATTTATGAACAGATGTTAATTCTTTATCAAAACAATAGAGACCCTGTGATTTGGACCATAACTGACACAGTTTGTTCCCCCGTGGCACACCATTTAGTGCCATGCCCTTAGAGAATATGTGCTCAATTAATTAAAGGATAAAGAAGCTAATTCTTTAACTCTCCATAAAATTTTCTAAAAGGGTAAAATCTGCCTTCTAGTCACTGACTGCAAGGGTTGTATAAAGGAGATTGTAGTAAAAATAAATAAATGAAAGAACAAATAAATAACTAAATTCAGCATGAAAAAAAAATGGAGTAAAGAGAAAAAAACATAAAGCCATTACTCAGAGAATCACAGAAATAATGGTAGAGGCAAATGTTGATACAATGTGCTAATTACAGAAACAGGAAAAATGGGAACATAAAACAGAACTTAGAAATCAAAAGAAGGAAGAAACCAAGAAAACCAATTTGTAAGAGTCAGCACGAGATTATACTAATAACTAGACATTGAAATATTTATTATGGGAATCACTACCTTCTTCCTCTGCTACAGACATATTATATGCTCAGGACAAAACAAGAGACCACAGTCATATGGGAGCCTTACAAAAAATGCAATGGATCAAAATTTAATTTAGCAATTCAGTAAACATTTATTATGTATCTACTCTGGACAAGAATTGTGTGAGGCTGTAATGATACAAAAATGAATGGGAAAAAGACAAACGAGGTCCTGGTTTCCTGGGGCGAAATGACATACATTATAGCTTTGTGTTAACAATGTGATAAGTGTTACAACAGAAGTATATGTGCAGTGATTTAGAAACAAAGAGGAAAGAATAGTTTAATCTATCTGGGGGAGTCCAGGAAAACAACAACAACAGTAAAAAGGAACAACATTTGCACTTGATCTTCCAGGTTGATGAAAAGTTCCCTAAATAAATAAGGGGAAGTTAGGGACAGATTTTTCTAGGTCAAAGCAAGACCACAAATAAAGGTAATGAGGCATACACATTTTTTGGTGGGCTAGAAAACCTGTTTTAGCCCTTTGAGTGCCAACATCACTGTGAGTGATGCTGACAAATTTTTCCAAAAGTGCCAGCATTGCTCCCAGCGACTCTTTTTTCGATGGCTATAAATGTAAATAAAAATGGAATAATTCGTATTTTATGTTTTTTTCTCTTTTTTTTTTTTGTACCTCGGGTTATATATTGATATAACTTTTTCTCATATTGATCCAAATTTCTAATTTTTACACTTGTTTAAATACTGACATATTAATTCTAATTTTTACTTACATTTTAAACAGTCCTTTTAATTTCATTTATCTTTGCAATAATCATTGCAACTCTATGCAGTGTTCATGATAAGGAAGCTTTTGCTAATGGACATTTTTTTTGCTCCACGGTATAGTGTTAGCATTTTGTTAATAAACTGTTTTCACTGTTGATATCTATTGATGTATGTCTCTAGTGCGAATGCCATTTGTGTTCTTTTTTTTGTACATTATGAAGTTTTCTTTTTTTTCAAAAATTTATGCAATATTTGCCATACTTCTTACTTGCTATTCATGTTGCTATGTGTTTTTTTTCAAATTATAATCATAGGTTTTATATTATGCTATATATTATATTTCAAAAGCCATATTGAAAGACAGAATTTATTTTTTCTAAAATAATTGTTACAGTAAAATAATTATAATGCAATGAATTTTTTGCTAAATTGCATCAAAGAATACTGCTTACAAAAGAAGAGTGTATTTACTATATGTCATGAAATTTTCAGCAAATTATTGTGAATAATAATGTTTTTATATACATTTTTCATAACCTCTCCATTTCTCAACAAAATAGCCTGGAATTTCTCACACAAATTTTAGCAATTATGTATGTCACTTAAAGGGTTAAAAATAGCAAAGCATGGCTGAGGTACTAGCTATCTGTTTAAGGATGGAAGGTAAGTAGTAGATTAGTTATAAAAGGCTCTGAATAATATGGAAAAAATCTGGACTTTTTTTCTGTATCTAAAATATTAGAATCTTTAAAGTGAGATGAGATCAGAATGTGCTGTAGAAGAATCTCACTAGTGTTGTGATAAAAATAAAACAAGCTTGGTAAGGTCTTAAAGAGATTGAGCAAGGGAGGTCACTATGATGTTATTTTTAGTAGATTCAAACTGAGAAAGAAAAAAGGAGAAATGAATGAAGACATCCACACAGTCATTTTGGGCACAGATTCTTGCTAGTGGCCTTTTAAAGAAGAGTCTAGATATCTACTCATGTGGATATTTGTAGACAACATTAGATAAACACACGTATGGCTGAAGTTATATGAAATGCTTTTTTTATAAAATGTTTTGAATGTTTTATAAAATGCTTGTGCTTTGATTCTATCATTATTACCCAACACATAAATACCCAATAGACATTTGTTGTGTGAGTGAATGGAAATGTCATATGAAATTATGCTCAAAGGTTTTTCTCTCTGGTCAACAATATTAGACCCCCATGAGGTGATCATTTGTATGAAAGGCAGCTGTATCTGGCAGATACGCTGAGCATGTAGGACATCAGTAATAACTTAGTTGTTTGTTTGTGTTATCAAAAAAATACTTTATGAGTATAAAATTAGTTTGCACATATTTATAAACAACCAGGTGAATGGAGGGTTAAGCTCTTAAAAGCCTCACAAAACCAATGACTTCAATAGTTATTTCTGTGTGCAGAAAACTCCAGAGCTATAGGTAGTGTTGGATTTTTGCTTCTTTTTTTAGCATAATATGATTGCATACCCTTTTGAAAAAAATTTTTGGTTATTTTTAAATATTTAGGTTAATATGGACTTTTGTATTAGACCATTTTTAAAAAGTGTTCTTGCTTGTTATAAAATTTTCTTATTTATCAGTATCAGATAGAACATTTTATTAAAAGCCAGATAGTATTGGATTCAAGTCTTGGAACTTTTTCCCAACAGTTGTGTGACCTAGAAAAAGACTAAATATATTTGACTCTCAGTTATTTATCAATAAAGTAGAACTAATGCCGCATATGCATTTTTTGGAAACAGCAAATAGGAGAATGTATGAGAAATGCCTAACTCTCTTCTTGAGCACCTACCTGTAAAGGCTCAAATTCCTGCTTTTTCCTCTTTGTCTTTATCATTGCTCTCATTCCCTTTCCCACCTCTCTGAATGCCAAGTATTTTCTAAAACAAATAGTCACGGAAAGCATAATTGCCACAAAGTTCAGGGAAAGTTCAAATAATTACAGTACTGGTATTTTGATCACAAATTAAAAACCCTGATTTATTTAGAAGATTTCCAGGTATTTTGGCAATAATTCAAACACCCAAAACAAAGTACTATGACTCTTGGTGTATATGCCTGACCAATATTAGTTATATTAGGACTTTGTACTTCAGGGACAAAAAATAAACTTGAGAAGTCTTAGCTCAGACAATGATGACATTTCTGGACTACCCACTGCCCAACAAGTTTGCTTTGTCAGGTCCTAAACAGAAGAGCAAATATGTGTTCTTCTTAGCTATGGGATAACTTTCTCTCTGACCTAGAGATAGCAGTGGAATCATGGTCTAAAGCCATATTAAATACCTCCCAATTCTTCAATGCATTTATCATGGAATGATTATTTAATTTTATGTTTTCCCAGGGTTAATGGTTTTGTTTCCATCTTCGTGACTCAAACCCTTTATCCTGAACTTGTTTATTATAATGTTTCTGTGCTCAAGTTTGTAAAGAACCACTATTTAAAGTAAAGAAGAGCTGGATCCCGTAATGACATTACTAATCTATTTTAAACTCACATTCGGACATTCTTTTATTGTCACACTGACAATAATTCATTTGCCATCACTAGAGATTAAAAAAACCCTGATGGTATACTGTGTAACCTTTATTTCTAGAAGTACTTCTGTTCCTGTCTGGGGGAAAGTGAAAAATTATTTAAAGAAAAGTTACATTTGAGTCAGGAAATGAAAGAAAAACTGACTGATATATGCTAGTAATGGTTATCAAAAGAAACTGAGGATTAGAAGGAAAGAAGGGTGGGAAACAAATGATAGAATAAGAATAGTTAATTTTTTTCAATAGCCCAGGGTAAGGCAAAAAGCTAAAGAAATATGAGCTTCCTCCCTGGAAGACAGTTAGCTGAAGGGGGATGAAGCTGACTATACTATGGAGAGTATTCTTGCTTAATATTGCCCAGAATGGAATTACCATGGGTATGAGTAAGGCTGATTGTGCAGCTGAGCTTATTTCTCACCCTCTCTACTCTCTATCAGCACGTTCTTCCTCCCATGTCACTCACAAGGGTAAATGGTACTTGTATCTCAATAGGTGTCCAAACCAGAAATCTAGGCACATCTCTGAACTTTCCCTCTCTCCCTTTTCATTCTTCCATCATCAGATTTTGTTGGTGCTACCTCCTAAAATACTGGTACAATCCATCTATTTTCTGAGCAGCTCCACAGTAACTACCCTAAACCTGGATACCATTTATTCCTTTTTTTTTCTAAAGGTTTTGTTTTAAAAAGGGGAAGGGCAGGTGAGAAACAGCTATTGGTTACCTCTCTCACGCCCCCAATCAGGGACCTGGCCCACAACCCAGGTGTGTGCCCTGACTGGGAATTTAACCAGCAATCCTTAGGTTTTTGTGATAACAACAAATCCATCGAGCCACACCAGTCAGGGCTGGATACCACTACGCAGTGATTGAAACATTGGAGAAGACTTATAAGTTGCTTACATCTTCTCTTCCAACCAATTCTGAAACAGTCCCTAAAGACAGTGTAGCCACACTTAGTACAAATATAATCATACTATTTTCCTCTTTAAAACCCTTCAATGCCTTCCATTTATCTCAGAATCAAGTCAAATATCTTTAAAATAATTCTGCATTATCTGGCTAAAACTTTCCACCTTCACCATCAACCTTCAGAATAACTTACACTATACTAAAGTTCTTTCAGATCTTTTATTTCACCATGAGATTTCTTTTCCCTATGTCTTGTTACATGCTTTTCTCTCTGCCTAAAAAATTCCTCCTTCCTCACATCCCTCAACTCTTAACTTAGCCATCATCTGTCAGGAAAACTTTCTTGACTACATCAAATCTCGCCAGTCTTTCCTTTGAGGTGTTCTTACATTTTCCTGTATTCCCTATAATCAGTATATAACAGACTATTTAATATATTGTGAATTTGCTCATCTGTATCTTATATTGACTAGTACATTCTTAAACAAAAGAAACTAAGTCCAATTAAAAAATGGACAAAGAACCTGAACAGACACTTCTCCAGAAAGGACATACAGAGGGCCCATAGGCATATGAAAGGATGCTCATCATCACTAGCCATCAGAGAGATGTAAATTAAAACCACAATGAGATACCACCTCACACCAGTCAGAATGGCCATCATCAACAAATCAACAAACAACAACCGCTGGCAAAGATGTGGAGAAATGGGAACCCTAGTGCACTGCTGGTGGGAATGCAGACTGGTGCAGCCACTGTGGAAAACAGTATGGAATTTCCTCAAAAAAACTAAAAAATTGAACTGCTATATGATCCAGCAACTCCACTGCTAGGACTATACCTGAAGAAGCCTGAAACAGAAATTCCAAAGAACCTATCTATGCTCCCCTATGTTCATAGCAGCTCTGTTTACAATAGCCAAGTGCTGGAAACAGCCTAAGTGCCCATCAGTGGATGAGTGGATCAAAAAATTGTGGTACATTCACACAATGGAATACTATGCAGTAGAAAGAAAGAAGGAACTCCTACCTTTTGTGACAACATGGATGGAACTAGAGAGTATTGTGCTTAGTGAAATAAGCCAGGCAATGAAAGACAAATACCATATGATCTCACTTAATTCAGGAACCTAATGAACAAAACAAACAAATGAGAAAATTAGAAACAGAGGCATAGAAACAAGGAACAGACTGATGGTGACTGGCATGGGGGGGCATAGGGGGAGGGGAAGGATCTAGTCAAGGAACTAATATAAATGACCCATGGACATGGACAACAGGGTGGGGATTAACCATGGGAGAGTGGGGAGGTAGGTGGGGCAGGGGAGAGCAATGGGGCGAAAAATGAGACAACTGTAATAGAAAATAAATTTTAAAAAAATTTTCAAAAAAGAACCCCACTCAATTTTCTATTGTAATCTTAACAAATGGAACAGCTCCAGACATATACTGAGCTCTCAACAATTTTTAACAAAATAAATGACTATGTGAATCCTGTGTATTAGGCTTATGGCATGAGAAACTGTGCTTAGAGGCATATGGAAATTCCTTTATTTTTTCTTGGCCTAAGTAGATTGTAAACAAGTAACTTAAAACTGTTTTTTGTTTTGTTTTTTAATTTCGAACATTCAGCCTTTTAGATCACTCTGCCCCTTTCTGTACCTGAGGGTCAAAGTTAACAAAAGCCCAAGTTTATTCAAGGTAAACAAACCAAGATCAACACCAAGGGATCGTCATGCCTACAGAGAGGAAAGCCTTGTAACCTGAAGTTCATTGATAAGTGAAAAAGTTAGATATTTAAGAAAAAAAGCAAATATAAAAGACACTTGAGCTTGGCATCTAAGGCCAAGTTATCAACATGACAGAAACAATTATATTACTTTGATCAAGACATTTTACTTTCAGTTTACCTCCTCTGTAAAATGAAGCTATCTGACTCACTTTTCCTAACCCATAGAGTTTTCTAAAGCTCAAATAATAATAATGTTGACTATGGAAAATATTCAAGTACTAAAGGCTTGTAGTACCTAACAGAACTCTTAGAGAAGAGCTCTACAGTAACACTCAGTGAGCACCATACTGTGAAGGTTATGTTATTCTCTGTCTCTACTCAGAAGGAACTGCATTCTGGAAAATTAAAAGCAGTAATATTCTTCTATTTCTGGTGGCTTATAAATTGCCTAGAAAATAATTTGTGCTCAATAAAAGTCTGTTGAATAAAAAAATAGTATTTATTTGCATACTTTTCCTCATGTAGAAATATCAACTAATATTTTGAGAAAAATTAATATCTAAATGAAGCAGGGTACATTTCAAGGACCAGGGAAAAGGAGCTGCTTTATCATAGCTACCCACTCTATTCCCGCTTCTATGCTAATAACTTTAGATATTTGTTCCATTTTAACCTCTTATCTATGAAAGGAAGTTGGTACCATTTTACTGATGAGGCACCTGAGGCTCAGAGAGGTTAAAGAGGCTTTTCCACAACTAATCAGTAAAAAACAGTATTAAAAACCAAGTTTGCTGCTTCCAAATCCCATTTTTCATCCAATTTCAATTACTGATGAGGTAGGATTTTAGGCAAAAATAAATATTTTCTGTAGGTTCCTCTTAAAGATTCCATACGTACTTACATTTCTAACAAGCCAGTAGACCTCATAATAACTCTCAATAGCTAAAGACCATTTTAATCACTTTCTGCTAGAGAGAATGGTGAAGTACACTGTTTGGTAAGAAATCAGAGGATAAATGAAGTTCCTTGCTGCAGCACATTTCCTTGATGCATATGTAACATCAATCAAAATCGCTCTTGATGACTCAATGGGAAAGAACAGCAGAATGTTTTCAACAGCCAGTGTGAAGCTTGCTCTGCAGCCTGTTCTAAGCATTATTTGAGTAGGAAAAGTTTGCAGGAGGGCTCAAGATTGGTCCTGCTAATGCCGTACTAACCAACACTAGCTGTGCTGAGCTCAACCTTCCCTAACTTGTTTTAATATCCTACATTACCTGACCATCAATACATATTGAATTAAATCCCCTCCAAAACATTCAAAACATATCTGCAATATCTGCATGCTGCCTAAACATCATATTCATTGTGAAATGTTTTTTTCTGTAAAAAGTTGTAGCAGAAGATAAACAATGTCTAAAAGTCCTTTCTCCCTCTAAATGACATGCAAAGATTAGTTCAAAGGCTAAATATGTCAAAGCGCTCAGTAATTCAGGTGCAACATGCTCAATCTGTGGAGAGCAGGACCAATAAAATGGCATCGGTCCCATAAAGATAGCATAATGTATATAAAACAAAGTGGAGTCACTCATGTCAACCAAGATGGCTGCCAGTCAGCCATGACACCTTGGTTCAAGAGGGAAACTACCTAAGTCATGCTAGACACATCTGGCAAGGAGACACATCTAAGATATCTGTACACATGACCAGAACAACTGTGTCTGCAGAGTGGGACCACCCCACCCATAGATAGGCTCATGAGCAAATTCTCCACTTGCATCAAGGGTGCCAAGACACTTACTGAGAGACCCAGAGGGTGGAGTAAACAATTTTCAAGGCGTAACTGAGGCAGGTTCCAGATCACTGCTGAGACAGTCAAACTCCACACACCAGAGTGCTGCTCCATGCCATGCTGATCTCCCTTAGCATGGGCCACCAGAGGTTCTGCCCTGCTGAACTGAGGACTTTGTCTACCCTGCTGCACATCTGCCTCCAGAGACCCTTCCTTGCAAGATGCTGACAACTCCCTTGCCCACTGTGCTGTCTCCTGGACCTGCAGACTGAGACTCTGGGATTTGGGTCCGTTAGTCCCCACTGGTTGCTGTGTGTATTCAATTTCTCTTAGATTGATAGAGTGTGGGTAGGCTATTAATGCATGTTGATGCTCTGCTTTGAGTGAACCTGCATTCAGTGTTAAGTGAACAGCATAGTTACCTTGTGTGATTCTTGTCCATTCCTTGGTGCTGGGCTGCTCAGCTGGCAGCTAACTGAGCAGTTGCCTGGGTGATGTAAAGGAAAGACTATATTATGAACATATACTCCTGACACAATTCCTTCCTCTTTGTGGTCTCTGACTACAGTGGAGTGTTGTGAAAAAATCCTGCAAGATTATTTGACTTGAATCTAGACCCGGCCTTGATATTTCTTTGTTGGGAGGTCTTGGCAAGTAGATAGTCCTCCTACTATTATAATATAAACCATCAGTCTCTGTACTTTCATCTGGACTCTATTCACCATTCAAGACTCAGCTTTAATACTGTTGTCTTGTGAACAAAAAGGGTGTATGTACAAGTTCAGTGTACCATGTCAATAATCTTTAGAATGTAAATTTTATGTGAAAGGGAGTTTTATTAGAAATTTTCTATTCCTCCCTAACAGAGGACCATAAATGTGAGGTGATCCTTGACTTCCCACGATGACAACCTTTTCCTGGTGGCTGTTACTTTATTTTACAGTTTGTCTCTGATAGAGCATTGATAGAATTGGACAACCTATATTTCCTTAGATATCTGACCACCTATCAGACTGAGATCTTATTATCTTTGTACCTCTAATTCCTAGAGCTTTTTATGGCTTAAGGATTTAAATAAATATATCCTTGTACACTATGTGATTGTGTGATTATTAAAGCAAGTCTTTCTATTTTTAAGTATTTGCTTTCACTGGAGCCAATTCTGATCTCATTTTTCTTCAAACATCTCTTGTTTTCAGTTGGTAGTAGCTAGTTGCAAATACATATTAAATTCCTACCATGATAAACCTGATAGTAAATACTCATATGGTGTTTATTATATGCCTGATACTGTTTTTATCTTTGTATCTATAATCTATATTTATACATAATTTAATATATATTTATTATATATTTATAACATATATTTTGTAATGTGTATTATATAGCATATATATTTATATTTTGCTATATATATATTTATAATTATGTTTATAAATAATACATATTTGTTACATATATTACATATAACATATTTATATATATGAATTACATATTTAACTTCTCTTTGTACCTACAGGTAACTATTGTTACGATTTTAATTTTCTAGATGAGAAAACTGAGGCACATAGAGGTAAAGGAACCCATCTGGGATCACACTAATGGTAATTTCCAGAATCAGGGTTATAAAGCCAGATGATTTAATGCCAAAGTCCATGCCTTCAATCATTACTCCATACTGCCTCTCTTTGGGGCAGGCATTTATGTATATGTTTTTAACTTATTCCCTACAACAATTCTATAATGCCATTACTACTATCTTTCTTTAACCAATGAGGAAATAGAGACTCCAAAAAATTAGGTAACTCACTCTCAAATTTCATGTGTAATAACTATCCACAGTCAGAACTTGCTTGACTAGATCTTTTAATTTTGTGTCCAATACTTGTTTTATGCTATAGCATAGAACTTAATTATTTACCATCCATTTCATACCTTTTTGTCTGTTTCCTCCAACTGGGCTTTCAATTTCTCATAGACAAATTATATATCTAATATTAATATATATTTCTCAACATGGATCACACTTTTGGGCATATAAAATTAAAATTAGTTGTTACCTTATTAGTTAATATTGAGTGGGACCTGCAGAAGTATTTAAAACCCTTAGTATGTCAAACACTGGAATATGAGTGAGTTATAAATATAAAAATATGGGCTATGTGAAGAGACTTTTAAATAAAGTATAACTAGAGAGTTAAAGAAAATTCATGGCTTTGGGTTATTATTCACACAGCATGAAATTGAGAAGTAATTTAATCTTGTGGGTAAAACACAAGGAGTCAAGAATTGTGAGCTCTGTTCTTTAAATTCTACTTTATATGACTTTCTTCACATAGCATCTCAGTCTATGAAATGAGGATAATTTAAATGTTGTCAAGAAGAAGAATCAAAATTTTCACTGAACAATCCATACAAAAACATATTAGACAAATATTCATTACTTATAAGAAGCTTAAACCATCGGACTTTTTTCTACGTAGATTTCTTTTGTGTCCATAACCAGCAGCATCAGTATCCCTTTGAAGCTTAAAGGAAATGCAGACTCTCTGGCTCCGCCTCAGACCTATGAAATCAGAATCTGCAATTTGAACAAAATTCCCGGTGGTTCACATGTACATGAACATATGAGAAGCACTGGTCTGACATTCAAGATCCTTTGTGCCCCAATTTTAACTGACTTTTCCCATCTTTCACACTGTACAAACCTCCATCATTTTGTTCAGTATTTTGTTCCTTAGCCATATGGTTGGTATTATCAAGCAAATATTTTCTTTCTTACTGTGTTACGAACATGTAGCATGAATAGATATCTTAAGGCTAGTTCCATGTAGTGTTCTTATTTTATTATTAATTTACTATGATTTACATAGTTCCTGGCTGGTTTAGCTCAGTGGATTGAGCATCGGCCTGCAAGCTAAGTGTCGCTGGTTCGATCTTCCAGTCAGGGTACATCAGAGAAGGAAAACTCTGACTCCAAAAAACCTCCGCTGCCTTGCGGCATACCTCTTCAGGGGAAAGGCTAAGGGAGTAAACCCCGACAGAAAATCCGGAGCCGAAGTCCCTAAGGCGGTTTGACGTTGTAGTCAACACCGGCAACTCCTGCGGCGCACCTGAAGCCAAGCTGTATCGACTCCGTCTTTCCCTTGGACCCTTCAGCTGCGAAGAGAGGGGGGGTCTGCTGCATGGGCAACAGCAGACCCTCCATGTTACCCTGCCCAGGCTCTGTAGCTTCAGCGTCTTCACAAGATGTCGATTCAACACGGGAGGAGACAGATACCATGTCACTCCCGAGTCGGACTGCACAGCCATTCTCGGCGGTGCAGATAGACTCTTGAGAAGCTACACCATCGTCTCTCGAGACGGACGGCTGCCGACGACGACATAGTTCCTTAATGAGTTTTAAAAATTAATTTATAGTTAAACTCAATAACTTACTATTTTATATTGGGTTTCTCAATTCATCTGTCTCAAACTTAATTTTAAAACTCAGTGAGGGGACTGAGCTAGATGATTTTTGAGATCTCTTTTGGTCTCTGATTGTGCAGTCATTATATTTTCTATTATAAAAACCAAGCTATAAGAAAGATCAGAGACATATGAGTACAATAATATTGTCAAAATCAAAACCATCAGAATATCTAGTCAAGACACATGCTATCACAACTCACAGAAGGGAACAGAAAGTAGTGCGTATGCCAAGGCTGATCTAAAACTCAACCATGATATGTTTCTACACATAGGAGTCCCTAACCAGTATGAATAGTGGTTATATAACGAGGGGCACAGACATCATGGATTCTTGGCTTTTGTTTCTGTTTCCTATCCTATCCTATTTTTATCTAATACAATAAGGCATTTGTTTTATATATAAAAACCCAGATTTAAGCAATTTTTAGAACCACTGTAATGCTCATTAGCTCACTGCATTTATATTCAGCTACACAAGAAGATTTTTGTGTACCTACCATAAATCAAGCATGATCAGGCTCTGCATGAGAGACAACATCCAGTGTAAGACAGAACCCTAATCCAGGAACTATTTCTTCCCCAATCTCCTTAATTCCAAACATCATTTCTTTGTGTTCCTCAGTGGCAAGTAAGTGCCTGAAACTTAAACTTCTAACGTCAAACTTATTATTGAAACTTTTCTCTATCACAACAGAGCAACAAAACAAACAAAAATTCTAAATTTTTCTTGTATTTTCTTGAATGGACAATAACTTCATAATATACCTTGAAGCCTAAGTCAGAAGCATCAGAGTGTATAGTGGTGAGAGCCGGAGAAGGCCAGGCACGCCACAGAGGTGCTGTGGGAAGGGAAGCTCCGCACCAGTCTCCGTGACTTGGCGTCTGTGCTGCACAATCTGAACCTGTTTCTACCTGGCGAAGTGATTGATTAGTCTTTTTGATAATGGCTATGCTAGTCGCCATGTCTACCTAACTCCAAAATATGTTATTTTTCCACTGCTAAACTATGACTTGTGTATAATTAGATTTGAAATATCTCAGTAACTCGATCTTTATCACCCTTCTGACACTCAGCATGACCACAGCTACCTAGAAAAAGCATCCCAGAACAACAACAAAAAAAAATACTAAAGAAAACAAATGAAAAAAGCCTATGATATGAGGAAACATTAAAAAAGGAAAGTTTTCAATGTTGTGTTTCTGACTGTGGCTATAGTAAAATACATACACAAGAAAAGAATTTTCTTTAGATTTAGGAAGTGTTTTATATTTTTTCTTTAAGTGTTTTAGTATTGCTATTACAATTAGTTTTTAACTAAAAATCGAAGATTATGGTTGCAATGCACACGAGATGATTAAAGTGAAAGGTCTCAGAGACATTTTCATATAATTAAATAAGTGCAACTTTGGGTAATGGGTTTGCACCTTCACTCCAAATATTATTAGCTGTGTGACTTCCACAATTTATTTTATGTCTCTCAACCTGGCTCAGTTTTCTTATCTATAACAATGGCATTAACCACTCAACAGAAAGTGTACAAATAGTAGATGCTTGATAAATGGCACATAATTGCTTATATTATCATCAATATTCTCATGAGCAGCAGAAGCAACCTATCTAATGGGGTTGGGTTTTGAAGAAAATGCATTTACAAGTCTCCAAGCCTTTATTTCTTATTTTAACTTGTTCGTTTGTTTCTCAATTTGTTTTTCTTCTCTTTTTTCTATAAAATGTATTTTTCTTTTTAATTTAAATATTTTATTGTTTGTGCTATTATAGTTGCCCCGATCATTTCCTACAATCAATTCCCACCGTGTTGTCCCTGTCCATAGGTGATGATCCCTTCATCTTCTTTCAGCCAATCCCTTCCACCCCTCTCCTCTGACAGCTGTCAGTCTATTCCATGTTTTTATGCCTCTGGTTCTATTTTGCTTGCCAATTTATTTTTTCCATTAAATTCCACATGTAAGTGAGATCATATGGTATTTGTCTTTCATCGACTGGCTTATTTCACTTAGCTAAATCTTTTTATCTTCCCTCTTATCTTTACCCATTGCCCCTGGGCCAAGACATACCCTCTTTTCCACTCTTATACTGCAAGATCTTTCAATAAATAAGAGCCTGAAATGTTTTTTAAAGTAATATCACACTTATCTAATCTAGGCAGAGTCATGGCTTGAGGATATGAAATGTTTCCTTCTAATACTCAGGTTTCAGTTGAAATGAATAGAAATCAAGTGCCACTCAAAGATAGATGCTTGAATTAGGAAACATATAGACAGCTGGGACTACAATTTAGAGGGGTTTTCAGAATAAGGTGGAAAGGGTGAGGGATAATTCCATCTTAAAAAAGATGAATTTTTGTCTGACTTATCAAAGTATTCTGAATTATGCATCTATAATATCTAGGGAGATTGGATATTGTTTCAATGTAATAGAGGTTTAAAATTGGAAAATATGTCATTAATATTTTCATTTTTAATAAAAGGGAACACTACAGGTAATTAAAGAGAGATATAGGTTTGAGCACATTATGTATTTATCAATAATATTTTTAAAGCCAAAAATATTTAAATAAGTAATAGCAATGGAGAAAAAAGAGAAATTCAAAGAAGCATGTCAGTGAATAATGTGAGCAACATTCATTAAAATACTGTATTTTCTAAGACTGCTTTTTACTCAATGGAAAAGGCAAATATTTTGCATAGAAAACAAGCTTTTAAAGAGATAGTCATAAATATTAGAGTAAAAATTATTGATGGTTCAGTGTATTACCTTCAATAGAGTTAGCTTTTGGTTGACGGTCAAAAAAAAAAGAAAAATATATATATATATATATACTATTTTTTCCTTTAAATTGGACTACGGTCATCTTTATCTTCATATGGGATGAGTATTAACCTATAAGGGCCATTTCTCACATATGGATAAAGTACCAACTCATCTTTGATTTCTCTCTACTAAGACCAAAAGACTGCTTTTCTTTTTCCTCTTTGAATTTCCCATTTTTCTTGAGGTGGGTTTATGGACAGGTGTAGGAATTTCCAGTAATTAAACACAACTTTGATGTCAAGTATTTTTCTTGTTAAGTAATTTACACTTAAATTAATCCTGGGAAGCCATTTATTCCCATCTGCTATTCACAAGTCCAGATAAGGTAATAATGGAAAATGATTGATGAGATTTCTGGTTCAAAGTACTCAAAAATATCAGCTGCAATTATTTTTTTATCATTTTAAATTAATTTTTCTGTACAGAGATAAAAAAAATGACTCACACTGGTAAAGTCACAGAACTGACTCTAGATTCAAACTAAAATTTCTATGTTCCTTTGGCCAAGTTTCCTACTACAACAAACTTAACTGTTTTTATTGTTCTGACCTTTTTTCCAAATAGTCATTATTGGAAGATATTACAGATTGAATATAAAACATAATTTGCAACACTTAGTTATTTGAAAAAAATATTGTAGAGTGTAACACTCAAGTAATAAAAAGTTGAGCTGTATATCTTGTGGTTTGATTTTTTTAAGCATCTCATACACTGGAGAAAGATATACTTAATTTCTAATATGCATTTTCTCTAATTTGACCATATAATTACTCTGAATACAATTAACCAAAATAGATATGCTGAATTAATTTCAAAGCAAAGCCTATTAGCATATTGTATTTTTCTCCTATAAGCTGCAATAAGAAAATACAAATTTACTCTAATAAATATCTGCAAGTTATAAGTTTAACACCAAAATTTTAGCAAGGTTGTGTTTCTTCTAGAGGTTTCAAGGAAGAATCTGTTTCCTTGTCTTCTCTGTCTCTCAGGGACTCCCTGAATTCTTTGGCTTATGGACTTATCCAACATCTTTGAAGCATATCACCCCAACCTCTGCTTCCATTGTCCCAACTCCTTCTACCTTTGACCTTTTTGTCTCCTTATTATAATATGGCATTTGTAATTAAATTGAGTCCACCTAGATAATCCAGGATATTTCTTAACTTAATAACATTAGCAAATTCCTTTTACCATGTAATGTAACATATTTACAGGTTCTGAAGATTAGGATATTGAAATTTTGGGGGGAGGGATCATTATTCTGTCTATCACATGTACTAAATAAATTGACAAGATCAAGTCATAAGATAAACTGTCTTTGGTCACATTCTTCAAAAACTAAACTCAGGCTCTAAGATTTCTGTGCTAAGGATTATTGGGATGCATTCCTGAAAATGACATTTATGAAGGGGTGGAGAATAGCAGAACTGAACAGAGGGAGAAGTTAAACTGGGATATGGTTGCAACAGAGACTTCAGCTGATCCTAAGGAGCATGGGAGCTGGCCCTTCAGAATGGAGCTGAGTCAAAGCAAGGAGGCTGTATTTCTGTATAGGGCACATAGGTCAGTTATTGGATGCAGGCTGCCCTCAGGAAGGGTTGATCAGCTTGGGCAAAGCATCACCCCTCAGCAGAAAGAAATTCATGGACTACCAGACTACATAAAACATCAACAATCCAGGAAGATGGACACATAAATACCTTAGTCCAAAGTGGGATCTGGGTGGTGAACCACAGTCTTCACTACAATCCACTTGTTTTCTGCTTGAATTCACTTTTTTTATGTAGTAAGTTTACTCCTTATGGGGATAGTTTTTCTAAGATTATTGTTGGTATCTTGTCCTGGGATCTACCTTAGGGTTTTTTGTTTGTTTGTTTGTTTGTTTGTTTTTCCAATTTTCTTTGAAGCACCTTCATTAGTTTCTTCAAAAAACAATAAAACAATTTTCTCTTGTTCAACATTCCATACATAAGATTGGGGTAAAAGTAGTTTTATAGTTGTTTCTATAAAAAATAATGCAATAATCAATAGGTAGTAATACAAAAATAAACTCTGTGTTTTGTGTACTGTAACAGTGGGGAATTGTAACCCAATTCAGCACTCTTTTGACATTGTTCCCATAAATGCTGACTCTGAAATATGTAGCGTGTAGATAAACAGCATGTTTGTATAAGAATTCTAGGAACTAACTTCAAAAGATATAGACTCTGACCTTCAGTCACCCCAGCTCTGAAAGATTTGCTGGCCTTCAACCATAAAACCAGGAAGACATAAAGCCAGGATGACAAAGACCAGGATGATACACACCAGGCCATCACTTGACTGGGTTCTGAGGCCCCTATTGGAAAAAACTGTGTTGATCTGCACATGGAGAACTTTCAACCTGCTCCCCTTGATCACTTGTTCTGCTTTTCCTCTCCCTCCTTACAAAAACTCCTGCCTCCACTGAGATGTAAAGATGGGCTTTGAGACAATAGCTCCCATCTTCTCAGATTACTGGCATCTGAATAAACCACTTTCCTTTTCACCGTCATCTGTCTCATGAGTTTGGCTTTCATTGAAGCAGGCAGCTGGACTTGGATTTGGTTACATACTCACAACTACAAATCTAGTTTTGCCCCATTCTGTACTCTTTTCTTTGATCATGAGTTCTTCCAAATAAAGCGAACAACCAGGTATACCACCAGTAGCTCTTCTTATAAAGACACATTTGCTGTCTTTCAGGGCCACTCTTGACTGGAGGTGTAGTGCAGTCTATTTTTTGGCTTGTACTCACATACTGAGATGCTCCATCTATAAAAAAGTGTGTCTTCTTCCTCTTCTGTGAGCTGGTCACAAGAGACCACCCCTTACCCTTCAAAAAGCCATAGATGTAACATTTAATCGCCTGCCTGCTTTAGACTAAATGCCATCACCCTGGCCTTTACTCTTTGAGGAGCCTATTATCCCCATTATTACCAGAAAATCCAGGTCTAGGATAGAATTTCTCATCAGCCACCTTACCCTGTAGGGTAGAGCCAACAATGAGCTTCTCATTGTTGCTGATTCCTCATTAAGACATTTCTCATTGCTTTGGTAAGTGGATTTTCCTCCAGGCCCTCCTTTGCTGTCTTCTAGCCCTATGTACTCTATTCACTCTAGTATGCACATAGTTCTGAGACATTTGATCACTTTTTCTACCAGATGTTGTGACATTTATACTTCAATTGCCTTTTCTCAAAGTTTCCAAGAGCATTCATAGTTTCCTAGACTCATGATTATCTCCAAGTTTCCTTGTCAAAGTGTTTAATCTTGTAGCATAGAAGGTTGCGGTTATATTCATAAATATATATTTATAGACAAACTTTCCTCTATCTAAATTAACATTTCATCCTTCCCTGGGTATAACGTCTCAGAATCCATACAGTCTCCTACCTCCTGCTAGTACATGTTGATTAGACATTTGTTTTCTTTAGGTGTTTTAATGATTTTTAGTCTATAGAAACAGCACTTCTCCAGTCAGATTATATTGTAATTTCATATTAGTCATTGATTTGGAAGCCAGGAATAGAGGCAGGGGTAGATCCTAGAGTGGGTGCTTATTGTTTTTCAAGGCAAACACTTCTCCTTTATCTTCAAGCAAAAGAGACTACTAGCCTTTAGCAGAAAGGGTTGGGCCATTTCTACAGGCCCAGAAGTTTCTTTGGAATGGAAAAATTTAAAGTTTTGAAGTGTATCTATCCAGATGTTCTCACTCTAAATTTTATAATCTCACTCCCCCTATTCTAGGTTGTAACCTTGGCATAGCAGAAGTGCTGGATTTGAGAATTTAATTATTTTTGAAGCTCTATGACCCATATAATTGAGTCCTGAACATGATCCTCAACTTTTTCTACCCTCCAGGTGCAGGTGAGAGTTTCTTTATATTCAGCCAAGAAGGCCCTCTGGCTTTGACAGTTTGCGTTTAGTTGGTGATTAAAAAATTCTAGGCTTTCATTACCTTTTCTAATCTATCAATAGTGCCCTGCAAGAGACATGCAATTGCATAGTCTTTATAATTGCTACTCTCTCAAACTTTCTGAAGGTCCTGAGCTATTGTAGCAGCCAGTACATTATGTTTCATGGAATTCCATCTCTGTTCTTCACCAGTTTTAATAATGTCAGGGGCTATAAGCATTCTATCTCAGGACTGCCAACTGCCTGGAGGATGACTGACTCAAAAAATCCCATTTAGAGTGTAATTCCTAGGAGCATTTGAAGTACCAGTCATCCTAAAGTACATTTTCTAGGAAATAGACTATTCGGCAGATATTTGTGTGCCGGAGTTTTATTGCAGAAGCAACTTTGGCAAAAGCATGAAGTTGAACTGAGATGTAGTTGTAACAGAATCCTCAGCATATCCTATGGGGAACTCTTGAGCCAGAATAGCTCTTCAAAGTTATCTGGAATTAAGGCACAGAGGAAAGACTTTTGTATTTCCCATATCAACCAGTTATTAAATGTGGGCTTCCGCCAGGAAGTGACATAACCTTAGTTGAAACAACTCACTTCAACTGAAGGCAATTCCTGGAAAAAACAGTTAGATGTGAGACTTTAGCATGCAGCACTCCTGGCAGCCCACAATTTGTGAAAGTGGGATAATACCTCAATAAATATCTCAATTTGTAATGGGGGATCTGGACAGCATACCACAGCATCCACCACAGGATAAGATAAAAATCCTATTCAGTACTTCAAGTTATCTAATGTGTTAGCAAAATCATAGACTTTAGATGGACATAGATAGAAACCAAATTTTCACCATTAAGTTAGCACTTTTAAGCTTTATGATCAAAGTAAGAAGATAACATTTAAAAATAACTTCAATTACATTTTTTTAATACTGTGACCACATTTTTCTAAATATGTTTATCAAATATATAA
This sequence comes from Furipterus horrens, assembly GCF_987537825.1. Taxonomy (NCBI): domain Eukaryota; kingdom Metazoa; phylum Chordata; class Mammalia; order Chiroptera; family Furipteridae; genus Furipterus; species Furipterus horrens. The sequence continues at coordinate 52,239,895 of NW_028327172.1, forward strand.
TCAATATTTATTAGGTATTCTGTTAAGTCAGGAAGCTTAAAATGATAAAATGATCAAGACCTAAACTTTGTTCTGAAAGGCTTTATAGTTCATATCATATTTTCTTATAATTAAACTCATTCTGTAAATGTTGTAGGTAAAAAAATATCATTTTTTTTCTGAACCTTAGGCATAGGTAAGCTATTGTAAATATATTCCAATATAAATATTTTCTTTCAGAAAACATAAATTTCCTCACTACTTATTTTCAAGAAATAAGAAAATTAATTTATGAACTTGAAGATTAATTTTTGAAACTCTAAAATATTAGAACAAAACAACATGACAATAAATAAGCACATTATTTCTTACATTTCTTAGAGGTTTATTGCAAAGGTCAGAAAGATAAGGCAAAGAGTTGCTCCTGAGAAATGGACAATAATTTGCCTATATCTGATATTGGTAATGATATATATAAACTCTCTTTGACTACCAAATTCTTAAGGCATTAGAATAAGTAGAAAGTAACTACATTTAATGTGTGAGCTCTATTTGCTTAGTGATATTCTCATTAAATCATTGCCAGACTTTAAGTTCATTAAGGCAGGAACCACATTAGTCTTGTTAATGACTGTGCCTCAAACATAGTACCTCTCACACAACAAGCATCCACTACACACCTAATGAAGAAAGGAGTTATAGTGCACCCAGATAAAAGAGAACTATGAACCCTATGTTTTAGTATAATTTGTACTTTTATTGACTCTTTATACCCTCCAAACCTGTCTCTTATATGGAAATACCCAGTGTTACCTTCTACAGTGAATATTAACCTTACTGCAACCTCATAGTAAGCTAAAATATGAGAAGAGACCAAAAAAAAAAAAAAAGAATTATCTTCTGGAGGGAGGCCTTGTGTAGCACAGGCTTCCCCTGCTAGGCTAGGTGAGTGTTCTAGGAACACATCTGTATCAGTGCACCAGCTGGTGCTATTGTGAGAGGCTGTGTGTGGCTTCAGTAAGTCTGTGAAGACTCTTTCAGCACGTTTGCCTATTTCATGATGGGTGATATATGAGCACACCTGCCAACACGGTGCTGAGTGTTCAGCAGTTTTTGACCAAAAATGGCATGACCTCCATGCCCTACTCCCCCATTCACCTGATCTTGCCTGGAAGAAACTTTTTTGTTTGTTTCCCCAGATGAAAAAAGTCCTCAAAGGGAAATATTTTGCTGATGTGCAAGAGATGAAACAAAAAATGGCAGAAGCACCAAAAGGCATGAAAATTGACAAATTCAAAAACTGTTTTGAGGAGCGAGAGCGAAAAAAGTTTCAATAAGTGTATATTGCATCAAATGGAGAGTATTTTGAAGGTGACTGAAGTTTAAACATGCAAGAATGAACAATTTTTTATAAATAAATTTCATTGGGGGGGGTCACCCCTCACATGACCTTCATGTCTTAAGCTCGAGTAAAAGCTTCTTGCATGTTCATTAATTTTCCAAATGACATTAGAATAAACAAGTCAATTGAGGCACATCATCTATCCAAGATGGTAAACCTTTGGTATATATTTTATGCTCAATTAATACTTTGGTATTTTGTATGCTTCCTATTGCTGGAAAGGCAAGTAATATTAAGACAAGTGTGTAGAAAAGGCAAAAGCTAATGGAGAAGAAATCAATATCAAGCTCATACTATAATATTCACATCTACCTGAGTATAATAGAAACTCCAGTCCAAGGTAGAGCCTGCCCTAAATGCTGCTGTATTTTTCATGAAAAATAAAAGCAAAGGCAACCAGGTATAATGAAATGAAGTACCATGTCTAAATAGTTTAGAGAAAAGTTCCACGCACTCACTTTCCCTTTACAAAATGAAGATATTCCCACAGGATCTTCACAGCATCTGGATCAAATAGTCATAGAAAGCCAAAGGCTAAATGCCAATATATATTTGTAAATACAGCCAGCCTTGAATATAGAATATAAACAAGGTACAAACAGAAGGATTTAAGGACATAAAGTCAGAAGATCTTTGTTTAATTTCTGGACCCCGATCTGGTGGCTGTAATTTGGGGCAAAAAGAACAGCATTTCTGTGCCTCGCGTCCTCATCTCTAAAGTGAGAAGAGCCACACCATTAGGAACATTAGATTATTGCGAAGAGCCAGGAGATGAAAGTTGCAAAAGCACTTTGAAAATCATATATCTCTAACCTATACCTATAATTTTTGTTATGGCAGTGATTTCAAGTTTATCCTATGCTACTGAGGTCACAATGGCAGTGGCAAGGCCTCAACATTAAGTATAGGCTTGGCAAATGAAACTATAAGCATTTCAAGAAGAATGGTATCTGTGCTATGGAGTAAAGGGAAGAAATTCGCTTTTGTTGTTGTTGATGTTTTAAATCCACCAAGTGGTCTGGACACTCTTTCTACCTATATCTGTTATATTTCTGGTGATTTCAAAATAATTAATAATTACAAAGCTTTGTATACAAGAAGAGCCCTATCAGTCCTGGCTGGAAAGCTCAGTTGGTTAGGGCATCATCCCCATATGCTAATATTGTGGGTTCAACAAGTGAATGCATAAATAAGTGGAACAGTAAATCTCTCTCTCTCTCTCTCTGCCTTCCTCTATCACATTGGTACATCATAACAGGTATGCTTTAGACTAAAGTAGCTGAATACATTAATGCAATAAAATACAATTATGTTGCTAAATTATCCCTTGAATTATTGATGTAATATTGACTCATTTAGTATCTCTCAAAGCAAATGGGCAGACTATACACTTACAGGTTAATAAGTGTTACCAAAGGAAGCAATACATAGCATCTGAACCCATAATTTCAGTAATTTTATAACCCCATGTTTTATTAAAACCCATTAGGTTCTTTAAGAGGTACAGGGTCAAGGAAGAACAAAAGAAAAAGGTATGCCACGTTAGTTTAAACAGACACAAAAACAATGTTGATTCTGTAACATTTGTTTTTTCGTAATTCTGAGATGTGGTTAAACAACAGAAATTGTTAATAGCTTATGGACACTTTGCCCCCAATTACCTATCTCTACAAGGACTGGCTTTATTTTTGCTGGAAAATTTTCTACATTTACTATGTTTCTGAGAGAAGTAGACAACCCAGAGATACATTTAAGTATCAGTGATTACAAGGATCATTTTGTATATTCAGTATGTAATTGGTAAATGCTTGTTTGTTTATTTTTTATTACAGATAACTCTTATGTTCTTCATTTTAAAGGTAGATATATTATTTGCTTCTGCATTTTTGTTTTCCATAGCTAGTTAGCACTTTGAGACTAGAGCTCATCTTTGAAATTCTTTGTGAGTGTCCTGGAGGTTCTGAAAATGCACTATATCCAGAGACAATTTAATATGTATCAAAATTACTTAAAACATTCAAATTTTCAGTGGCCAAAGGAAGACTAAAAATGTAAATATAAATAAGATTTAACTGTCAGCATAACAGTAGCCTAAATATCAAGCTAAATGCAATTTTATATTATATATAAATAAGACAATACTGCAATCAGTAGCAGTGAATATCCTCAAAGTAGGTCTTCTTTGACCAAATATCATTCTTTGAATAAGTTGTCACATAATGAGGTCTGAGACTTGGTAGCTTTCTGCTAAAATGCTGAACTTTACTGAGTTTTCAGGTAATTACTTAGAGTAAACAAGAGCCTTCTGAGTTATTAGATGTACCAGCTGATGTTTTCTGACATTTCAAGTGATTGCCTAAAACTTTCATAGAATTTTAGGACTTGCTCTTAATTCTTATTTTATTTTTTTAAAGGAAAGCACAATTTGGCCATACATTACTGAATAAATGAGTCTGTAAATGGGAAAAAAAATCTTCCTTCAGGATAAGTGTTCTGCATACCACTGAATGGCACCTTAAAATAGCAGACTTGCCATATGAATAAAATATAAACATGTATGGTTTTATTTTTAAAATAATTATTTAAATAAGTTCATCATCCTCAGGCTCTGTCAACTTAGAAAGAGTCTATAATAATGCCTGCTAGGGTGGACTGAGTATTCTGCATCGCTGTGAGAATGTTGTACGCAGTCTGATGGAAGAAAACTCTCACTTCCTTCGTAGTCTTGAGATTTATAGGCAATGTGAGTTGCATCTCCTGAGTCTGATGTCTAATGAAAGGTTTTGCAGAGCATATATGTCTATGCTACAGATAATATAAATCAAGGTTGTTAAATTAATGAAACACAATGCCACTAGACTGAGGTGGTTTAATATCTAGTTGATGACATAAGCAAACCAAAACCTACACCTGCAGTACCTCAAGGTTAAAAAATTGAGATAAAAAAACAACTAATCACAAATAGCCAATTAAGTTTTCCAATAATGCAATCACTTAAGCTATAGCCAATCAAATGTTTTCCCTGCTCTGTTTTTGCCTCTTCCCTATGTAAGTCTTTCCCTTAGCTCCTGTCAGTGGAGTAGTTCTAAACACTTCTGGTTCCCTGCTGCCTGACTGGAATCGCTTTCTGCACAAATTAAGTCTTCATATTTTTAATATGCCTCAGTTTAATCTTTTAATAAGGTCAAATTGTATTTGAAATTGGAAGTAAAAATATTCATGTGGATTGTGTGTGTTGGGGGCGGGAGGCAAAGAAAATGCCATCAGCTCACCAATCCTGATTCCTTTTCTCTCTGGGCCTACATTCTGCTTTTAGATATAGTCCTATGCTCTGAATATTAGGATGTGGATGGAAGAGTTTAACACTTCCAATGTTGACCCCTAAAATCTCTCAAGAGATCTTCTATACTTTCTCTCATGCAGCAAATGCAGGGAGTCATTTGGAGGTGTTACTACATAAAAGGCTGCATGCCATATACATTTTTGGAATAATACACAATAAATTCAAAATGGATTAAATGCTCAAAGGTTAGCCTTAAAACCCTAAAAATAGTAGAAGAAAACAGACAGTAAAATCTTAGGCATTGCTCATAGTAATATTTTTTCTGATATATCTTCTTGGGCAAGAAAAATGAAAGAAAAATTAAACAAGTGGGACTACATCAAACTAAATAGTTTTTGCATGGCAAAGGAAACCATCAACAAAATGGGAGAACATATTTGTCAATACATCTGACAAGGAATCAATATCAAAAACTTATAAATAATTCAAACAACTTAACAATGAAATAAACAATCCAATTAAAAAACAGGCAAAGGATCTAAATAGAACACTTCTCCAAAGAAGACATGCAGATGGCCAATAGACATATGAAGAGGTCCTCAATGTCACTAATCTTCAGAGAAGTACAAATTAAAACCACAATGAAGTATTACCTCACACTGGTCAGAATGGCTGTCATCAACAAATCAATAACAACAAATGATGGCAAAGATGTGGAGAAAGGGTAATCCTCTGCACTATTGGTGGGAATGCAGACTGGTGCAGCCACAGTGGAAAGCAATATGGAGATACCTCAAAAAGTTAAAAATGGATCTGCCTTATGACCCAGCAATTCCACTTCTGGGAATTTATTTTTAAAAAAAACCCAACACACTAATTCAAAAGAATATAAGCACCCCTAAGTTTATTGTAGCATTACTTATAATAGCCAAGAATTGGAAGCAGCCCAAGTGTCCATCAGTAGGTGAGTAGATAAAAGAGCTATGATACATTTTCACAGTGGAATACTACTTAACTGTAAAAAAGAATCAACTTTTACCCTTTGAAATAGCATGGATGGACCTGGAGAACATTATGCTAAGTGAAATAATCTGGTTAAAGAAAGACAAATACCAGATGATTTCACTCACATGTGGAATCTAAGGGACAGCTAATGGTAGATGCAATAAAAAAATAAACTATCTTAAAAAAGAAGGCTACCTACTACTCAATTGAACTGTGAAGTGAAAGAGAAATAAGTTCTGTCAAGCCACTGAAAAGCTGTAATAACATATACTGACATACATAGGCTCTTCTAACATGGTTCTCCTCTCCCACCTCTCTGAACTTCATCTAGATTATTTTGTGGAGACTAGTAATCAAGGGGTCTTATCTCAGAGTTGATTGGTCCAATTGCAGGAATAAGACTCAAGTCAGGGCAACTATAATGCCACATTAAGATTTTTAAACTGGAACTAAGAGAAGGGTTTCAGGCCTTCCACAATGTGAGGTGGGAAGATATGCTAGGAGTGTCTCTGAGAGACTGAGGTAGACAGATACAGGAATGGAAGATGAGCATCCTGTAAGTATTTTAGTCATTGGCTTGATGCATCCCAGTGGTTCAGCTAAAACCATGTCTTTTTTATAATTTTCAGAGATACCATGAAGTATCTATTATTCTTCTAGTCAGTTCTCTTTTTTGTCTAAGATATTTGCATTTTGTTACTTAAAATCAATAATTCATGTGTAATAAGAAACTTCATAGAAATGTATTTTAACAAATAGAATATTGGAATTCCAAAAACAGTTTAACAGTTCTGTCCTAACCTCATCATATGAGTAAGTTTGAACCATAAATTTCCACTACCCATTCTAGGATGTAGTTTCTCAAATAGGAGGAGACAAGGTCCACCTGCTATGAAAAAGGAAAAAACAGAGGACAAATAACTTCACCTCAACAAGTTGTTAAGCTATTCTGTGCTCAAGTACTGTGCCTGAAACTCTACTGTGTATATAAACTACTTAGAGATTTTGTTAAAATGCAGATTTGGATTAAGGTCTGGGGCAGGGCCTGAGTCTCTGTATTTGTAAAATTCTCCTAGGTGATGCTACTGCAGGTCTACTACTACACATTAAGTAGCAAGGTTCTAGAGTTCTAGAGCAACAACAATCGCCTGTTGTTGCTGCATCTCTGTTAAGACTCTCAGTAGGGACATTAAGAATAGTTACATATTGTCCCTCAAAAGCTCTGGTGGGACTCAATGTGGGGTCCCTAGACCAGGAGGATTGGCACCAACTAGGAGCATTTTAGAAATGCATATTTAGGAGCTCTATACCAATTACTAAATCAGAAGCTCTGGAAATGAGCATGGAAATTGTATTTGCAAGTTCTGTAGGCAATTAATTATTCTCTTTAAAGGCTGAGAACTCTATTGAAAACATGGGCTAGGAGATAAGATATTTTTTTAGTAAACATCACTTTCATTGGCCTCAGATGCTATGTTAACATTAATAGATATGGGCCACTCAAAAACTTTAAGAAAACCTAGGCAGCCTAAATGGCACTTTAGCCCTTTATAAGTGTTTATATCAGGAGCAAATGACTTATCATGAGTAAATTATGAAACAGCCCAGAAAGTGGGGCTGGGCAATAGGGTGAGATCACAGGAGACCATCTTTCTGTTTGAGCTCCATGGACAAGCCATAGCCTCTAAGAAAGGCAGTTTCCTGACATAAAAACAGAAATGATTACCATTTTCTCTACCTAACTCTCAAAGAGATGGGGAGAAACAAATCTAATACTTTATATATAGCACTTTGAGAATTCTAACAACCTGGGTACTTGTTAGTTGCTGATATTTATGTAGAGATATTTTAGTCAATTTTAAGGACTTTATTATCTATGGGGGGGACAAGAGAAGTTTATTGGATGGAGAAAGAAAAATAATTTAGAAAAAAAAATAGTTCAGAAAAGAGGGCAATTCAATCATAAGTGATTTCAACTAAGGCTTAATATAATAGACGAAGTGCTGAACTCAGAGGTGTAGACTAATCTTTCATCGTTGTCCCTTTGTGCATCCTCACCAACTCACAATTAGCAGAAATGGGTGTTATTTTGACTATCAGGCTGAAATATATGCATTCATTTTAATTTCCAACTCAAGACTGTAAGGTCCTTGAGAAAGGGTTATTATTTATTTATTTATTTATTTATTTATTTATTTATTTATTTATTTAGATTTACTTAAACTGGATTTATGTAGGAGAAAGAAATGTCATCTTGAGAAGATATAACATGAGATATTTTCTACAGGGAATATACCTGCCTGCCTATCACTACTACCCACTTTTATGCCCAGAGCTGGCCCATGGAATTTAAGAAGCTGAGTGAGTACAATCATATGAAACAAGATGCCAAGAGAAATGATTCATCATCAGGAGCCTTTGACCTAAACTCCACAACACTTCTTAGTTCTTAGAAAAGAGACAAAGGTAAAGTAACTAAGAAGCAAAAAGCATAAGAAAAAGTTTCATATCTTGTGTTTCTGAGTAATAATACTCTACATCCTGAACTTTCAGTTAAATTAAGCTTTAATATGTCTTTTCTTCCCCCAGATCGCATTGTGCATAGTTTCACTCCCTGCCTTTTGTTGTCTACTTCAATGTAGTCTGTGCAGGGTACATGATTAATACCCCATTTATGTCCTTCTCTGAAATGTTCATGAAGACAAACAGAGATGGTTTCCAAAATGACCTTTGATGAATCTCTTCACACCTTTCTCCCCACTGGATGTTTTAGCATTTAGAAATCACTTCTATTTTCTCTTGACATGCCAAATGAGTTTGAATCACTGTGGTGGCTTTCTACTCCAAACAGCATGGTTTTCTAAAGGATCAAATAAAGTTTACAGTGGCTTATCTCAATTTACCTGGAATCACTCACATTTTGAAATAAAAATGTCAGAATAAATCAACAGCAGTAGCAAGCAGACATAAAACTCTCTATTCAGGGCAGTTGCCTTCTCTTCTCTATCAACTATGATGTATCTCTGAAGCATGGGCTGGAGGAGATAGTGGGGAATGGATGGGAAGTCGAAAGTCATGACAGAGGTGATTAACAGGTGAGCAGGTATAACACAGCATCCAAGAAAGGCAAATCTGGGAAGGGTCTATCAATTTATTCATACTCTGCCCGTGGGACAATTGTTACAGATGAGCAAACCAGGATCAGGGTTGGCGAATGGAGCATAGACCGGAACCAAATACCCTGCCTAAAGTCTATCTGGCAAGTAAATGACTCTCTGAGCAGAAAGTAAACAGATATTATAATAGTTTTGTGTTGTTATTACTGTTAATTATAACAAAAATATTTTTATGATTTACTGAGTGCCTACTATTGTGTTATTTGCTTTAGATGTAGATCTCATAATTCATAAAATCTATAAGTTATAATTAGGCTCATTTTAAAGATATGAAAACTATGGCTCCAAGAGAATACAAATATTTTATTGATGACATACAGAACCATGTTTCAAAGTATATCTGTATATCTCCAATGTTAAAACAGCTTTCTAATGAAGTTAATATATATTTTATAGTATAGCTTGCTATATCATTGTTTTCCCTTAAATTCTTACTCTCTTAATATAATACTGGTCCTGGCTGGTTTGGCTCAGTGGATTGAGCGTCGGCCTGCGAGCTAAGTGTCGCTGGTTCGATCTTCCAGTCAGGACACATCAGAGAAGGAAAACTCTGACTCCAAAAAACCTCCGCTGCCTTGCGGCATACCTCCTCAGGGGAAAGGCTAAGGGAGTAAACCCCGACAGAAAATCCGGAGCCGGAGTCCCTAAGGCGGTTTGACGTTGTAGTCAACACTGGCAACTCCTGCGGTGCACCTGAAGCCAAGCTGTATTGACTCCGTCTTTCCCTTGGACCCTTCAGCTGCGAAGAGAGGGGGGGTCTGCTGCATGGGCAACAGCAGACCCTCCATATCACCCTGCCCAGGCTCTGTAGCTTCAGCTTCACTGGAGAGGACACTCCAGCGTCATCGCAAGATGTCGATTTAACACGGGAGGAGACAGATACCGTGTCACTCCCGAGTCGGACTGCACAGACATTCTTGGCGGTGCAGATAGACTCTTAAGAAGCTACACCATCGTCTCTCGAGACAGACGGCTGCCGACGAATATAATACTGTGCATGTGTGTATGTATACATATGTATATTTATATATATAAAATTACCTTTGACCCTCTGAACAATGTAGTAAGATTATGGAAGCAAATCAATTACCATTGATTAGAGTAATATACAAAAAATTAAAAAGTGGTAGGATTATTAGTAATGTTTACTGTATGCTTTCAATTTTGTTACATAATTTTTCAAATCCATAACAAGGACCATTCGGGTCACATATGGATATGTAACTCTTCTGTTTTTTTTTTTTTTGTTGTTGTTTGTTTGTTTGTTTTGCTTTGACACCAGGTGACAGTACAAAGGAGTACAAAGTACTCAGATGTGGCCTTCTACTTGATGGGCAATGCTCACTGGGTAACAAGGGAAACAGAGTGAAGAGAGCTCCAAGACAGGGCCTGAAAGGAGATCAAAAAAGTGTCTCCGTGCAGTGCAACTTCAGGAGAAATATCTCTTACCATATATATTGTAAGTGAAGAGCACCCATCCGCTGGCGTAATACCATGGGAATGGTGCATTGGGGTGGTGCAGTACTGTGGCCCTGAACAAAGGGAAGACATTTCCAAGTGCTTTTGAAACAAAACAGCACTGATATGTCCCAAGATGTTATAGCAAAGGGCTCACTTGCATAGAAAATGCTGCATAAACTTCCCCAGAATCTCCTAATCATTTAAGATTTATTTGAAATGCCTCTTTCACAGGGTCTCTCCTGACATTGTCAGTAAGCCTCAATATCATTGACATTTATATTCCTAAGTAAATTTTTAACCCTAGCTTAGCTTGTCAACCTTGAATTGCATGGCTTTCTACTTTGCAGGGCTATAAATTCTTTAAAGTTGGCAGCTATGTAGGATTGGTAGATCTCAGAGTATAGATCTGGGTTCAAATCCTGGATATATTAATTATTAGCTCTTCACTTTTCTAAGCCTCTGTCCCTAAATCTTTAAATGGTTACAATTTACAGTATCTATTTCAGATCATTTTTCTAGGATCGTGTAATGACAAGGTATAAAAATATTGTTGGGTAATTTCTATATTAATAGAATTTCTTACCTAAAAGTAATGGGTACCAGTAGTATAGAATTTCATGTATAGTCTAAATTGGTTTTCTATTATCTATTAAATGTCACACAAGGAGTTACCTAGCTAAAAGTATCATGGTGTTATAAGTAAAGTTTTCTATATATTAATTGTTTTGTTATATTGTTGTATTTTTCAAAATTTAAGTTGACCTAAAACCTCTACATACTACTTCTACTATAATCTTAGAACAAATTATTTTAACAATAACATTGTTAGTAATACAAACAAGCTATTTATTTTTCCAGGTCACCGGGTACTTCACTCCTAAAACTACTCTATATGATACTATCATGGTAGATACATGGCATTATAGAGTCTGTTCACATCCATAGAATGGACAATATCAAGAGTGAACCCTAATGTAAACTATGAACTCCAGATGATGATATGACAAGTCAGGTGCATCAGTTGTAATAAGTGTACCACCCTGATGGGGAATGTTCATAATAGAGGAGGCTGTGTATGTGTGGAGACAAGAGATATGTAACAAACCTCTGTATCTTCTGCTCAGTTTTACTGTGAACCTGAAACTGCTATAAAATATAAAGTCTGTTTTAAGCAAATGAAAGAAATTATGACATATGCTACCATATAAATGAACCTTAAGGACATAAGTCTAGTAAAATAAGACAGTCACAAATAGACAAATGCTGTATGATTCCACTTACATGAGGTACTTAGAGCAGTCAAAATCATTGAGATGGAAAGTTCTTTTGAATTTTAATTAATTTTCTAAGAACTAAATTCAATTTATTGTTATGATACATATAATGTAACAGTAAAGCATCACTTATACTGCAAAATTTTAATACTAATATAACTATTCAAATATATATTTTTGCATATTCAGTTATATATTTTGAATACACAAACTTAAAATGCTAGTCAAAGTCTTCACATTAAACTGTTGTAACAATATAATCAATAAAAAACATTTAAATAAATAAATAAAATTCATAATGAAAAAAAAAAAAGTCTTCACATTAAGTTGTTTTGTGCCTTCATTTCAAACCATAAGAATTTTCTTGTATTATCAGTATTAATTGTTATACAGTTAATAACTTAATCATTTACTCATTAGAGTTTTTTCCTATTTATTTGTATTGATAGTAAGGATCAACTCAATGATCACCTTTATGCTCACATATTTCTTCCTTATTTTTGAAAATATTCAGACCCATGTTCTTTTAAAGACATCTTTCAAAAATTTTATCTGTCACTTTATCTTTCCTTATCCCATGTGAAGTTTTTGCTCCTGGTGTATGTATGTGTGCACTTGTCTGGTGCATGTGTATTGACTCGCTTCCTGACTACAACACTTGCTTATTAAGGATAAGGACTTTGCCTGCCTTTCACTACTATATTATGGATCAATGTAACATTGCTAGATATATGTTAGATATTTACAGGATATTAACAAAGTAATAATTGAATGAATTAATAAATAGTTTGGGATAAATGATAGTGATTTTTTTCACATTTCGGGATACTATTTAAAATCAGTATTTAATGATTTATAAATTAAAATTGATATAAAATTTTAAAGTAAAATTTACTATGATCTCTCTGACTCTCAGAAAATAATAATATATCTGAAAAATGTAAAGAAAAAATTATCTACATTTTCATTAGTTAACATTAAAACTGAGTTTTTCATTAACTTTATTTGTTTTCTTGTTCATACAAATTAACATAAAATTATGAGTTAATTAGCATACAATATATACACAAATTATATAACAGCATATTTTTCTTCATGTAGTGCATATATTTGCAGGGAAACATTTTATACAAGGCATAAATAGTAATATGTACATCTTATTGAATTTATGGTTTATTTACGCTGATTTCAGGAAAATATGCAGAATGTATCATGCTCTCAACAAAGGAAGGTAAAATGCTAAACTTGGAGAGTTCTATTTATAGGCATTTTAATTGTTGTTTGAAAGTATAACCATAAATCCACAATCAACACTGAAAGCTTTATGAAATGAAAAGGCTTTTAAATGCCTATTTCAAGGTTGACAGTGTCATGATATTGCAACCAAAATATATTTTTTGTGTTCAGAGTGCAGTACAAAGATGCCAATAAAATCATCCACAAAAAATTAGGGGAAAAATAATATACAAAATCTTAGAAATCTATAGTAGCCTCTCTAAAGTTAGTAACAAACAAAAATATTCGCCATTGTCAATATTCCCTATTTGCTGGGAAAGTATTTTTAGAAGTTAAAGAAAAATTGTTTTCAGTTATTGTTTACATAGAATAATAATTTTATTGTGTTGAAAGAGTGATTCTTGAAGGCAGACAAATTCCAATTTAGTAATACAAACAAGTTATTTATTTTTTCAGGCCCCAACTACATCATACTTAAAATTTAAAATAATATTACTGCCCTCATGAACTAATTGTGAGGTTTAAATAAAAAATACACATTATATATATAGTAGGCTACCTGTTAAATGATAAGCACTTCATAATTGGCAGTCATGTAATCCTAATGGATGACAGAGTCTACTGTATTCATGAGGTAAGGGATGAGCCACATTCATGCCATGTGGCTCCATTTACCTAGGGGTTATCTAAGAAAAGCCAGGTCACCACCACAATATTTGCTTAGGAAGATGCATATTTGCAAGGAACTATATATATTTTTTATATTGATAACACCAGTTGAAAATAACAATAAGAAAAAAAGCTTCACAACAAAAAAGTTTAAAACGAAAAATAAATTTAGTATTAATTCACATATTTATATTTCAGAGGCAGTTCTAGCTTTAAATATAAATTAATTAGAGGCTCAAAATCTGATATCCAGAGGAAAAATTGTTTTGCCTTCCTTCTCCAAAGCTCAGTAATTTAAGATTAACTTGTCGGTTTCTGATTGGCTTGCGCTAGGGTCACATACCCATTTCTGAACCATGTCCTGTGGCATGGGAGACTCTCATTGTCCCATCTCAACCCAAATTTCTCAATTAGAGCTTCATGGACTGAGATCCAAAGAGGAGAGGGGTACGTCAAATATACCATGTTTTCTCACCACTCTCAGATCAGGCTGCTACTCTCAGGAGAATGATAAATGAACATACTGGGTGGCAAACACAATGGATTTCTACTCCAATGACCCACAGCAATCTAATGCAGATGGAAGATCCATATTTCTATTTTGTCGAATACTCACTAATCCTTACCAGAAATTTATCTTTAGTATTTAGCAAAGTCTAGACAACATTACATTCTCAGAAAAGGTAAACTATTAATACTAAGCATTTCTTCTATAACACTAACCCTTCATTTGTTCCCTCTCTCTTTTCCTCTGTTACATCTGTCCATATTCCCTCCTTCCTTCATTTCTCTTCTGAAGAGTGCTCCAGTATCAGGGGAAAAATAAACAAAACAATGGAAATAAGAACGCATTTTTTAACATAAAAATAGAGAACATTCCACATTGGCCAAAATAGTGAAATTTTGTTTGTTTTCTTTTAGTTCTGGAACTCTTTCCTCAATCAATTTTTTGCAGTCACTTACTTCATAAAACAGTTAAAGGGACCTGTTCTTGTTAAAATAGTTGAGAGGAAACATCTTTCCCCATAATCCCACACACCTGCCCCTAAAGAAATCTAGAACTTCAAAGCACTCAGTTTTAAAACCAACATAGTATTAATAGAAAACAGAAGAGCTGGGCTGGGGATCAAAGACAACATTCAGTGACTGAGGATAGATCCGACTTGTAGTTTTGCAAACATACCACACTCTCTCATCTCTCATGCCTTTGTGCATGAAGACTCTCTTATTAGAACATATCCCTCATGAATTCACCTGCTTCTTATCCTTTAAAATTCATTTCAGCAAAGCCTTCCTTGATTTTCTTCGTCCATTCTTTAAGTCTCCCACCGAACTAAGTGCTAATTCTCTGAGCCACTTGCCAAACCAAGCATATAAATTTTTTCTTGATCCTCTGTGGACATTACATGACTTAATCATTATTAAGGGGGGGGTGTGCTTTCCTTCCTTTCTTATTAAATTTCTAACAGCTTTATTGAGGTATAATTGACAGAATAAACTCAAGGTCACAAAGGACTTCTTTTTCTTTTATTCTAAGCATGTAATAATTTCATGTTTCACATTTAGGTCTATGATTCTGATAACATAATGTGTGAGGTATGAGGAAAGATAACAATTTTTATTTTTTATTTTTTATTTCATTTTACAAATGAATATCCAATGGCCCAAAACTTAGTTGCTCTTATAGTTTTGAACTCTATTCTGTTCCATTTATTTATTTATCTATCTTAATGGCAAAACAAATGCTATTAATTATCATCTCTTTAAAAGGCCTCAAAATATGATAATATTAGTCCTCCAACTTGTTCATTTTCAAACTTAATCTAATCTTTTAATTTACACATTACATGTAGAGTGAGTTTTTAAATTTGCACCAAAAATCTGGCTGAGAGTTTGATTAAAATTGCATTAAATTTATTGAACCACTTGTGGAGAATTAACACAGAAAGATATGTGTTCTCTGACCCATGTACAATATATATTTTCAATTACTTAATCTTATTTCATTTATCTTAGCCATATATTTTAATTTTTAGTGTAAAGGCATTTCACAATTTTTGTCAGGTTTCTAAATGTTTTATATCTTTGATGCTATTGTACATAGTATTACTTTCAATTTTTTATATTTGATTTTTTCATTGCTAGTATATAGAAATGCATTTGATAATTTTGCATATGGATTATGTATTCTGCAGCTTTTAAAATTCACTTCTTAATTCTGCAAAGCTTTTTTTCCCTGTTGATTGCACTGATATTTTTATACAAAACATATTGTCTATAAATAATACTTTTTTATCTATTCTTTCAATTATATGCCTTTTTCTTTCTTGCCTCACTGCATTGTATGAAACTTCCAGTACATCATTAAAAGAGAACTTGTGTGCACTGTTAGTGGGAATATAGATTGGTGCAGCCACTATGTAAAAGAGTGTGAACGTTCTTCAAAAAATTAAAAGTGAAACTATCTTATGACCCATTGAGTCCACTTCTGGGTATGTAACCAAAGAAACCCAAAACACTAATTTGAAAGAATATATGCGTCCCTATGTTCACTGCAGTGTTATTTGCAATAGCTAAGATATGGAAGCAACCTAAGCGCCCATCAATAGATAATGAATAAAAAGGTGTGGTACATATAGACAACAGAATGTTACTCAGCTTTAAAACAGAATGAAATCTTATCATTTGCAACAGCATGGATGGACCGAGAAGGTATTATGCTAAGTGACATAAGTCAGTCAGAGAAAGAAAAATACTATATGATTTCACTTAATATGTGGAATCTAAAGAACAAAGTGAATAAACAAAATAGAAGCAGATTCATGGACAGAGGAAAGACTAATAATTGACAGGAAAGGGAGCTGGGGGACTGGATGAACAAGTTGAAGAGATTAAAAAATACAAACTGGAGGGAAAAGATGGCAGAGGAGTGAGGGGAGGCTGCGCTTTCTGGCTCCCAAGACCCATCTGTAGTTTGGACTAATTGCAGACAGAACATCTCAATGATCAGTTGGACACTGGCAGGAGTCGAGCCATGGCACTGCTGGATTAGAGAAAACCATCTGTTTGGTGAGAATAATGGAGGAAAAAGGGACAAGATAGGATTTCTGACTGGGTTGGCTCCCCAGCTGTGGCTGGAAGTACACAAAGACTTTATAGCGACTACAGGTTTCCCCAGAGAGGAATCAGAAGCAAAGCGGATCTCTGCCCACTGTAGAGCCAGGTCTGGGCCAGGTGGCATCTGGCGCTGAAAGACAAGAAACAGCCTACTGCTGTGTATGTGAGAATGCGATTTTCCTTTATATTTTTCTCTTGTGAACTGCAGAGAGGGGAGGAAAGGTTGGGGGTGATAGGACATTCCTGCGGGGCACAGGCACAGAAGTGCGCTCGCCCACTCCCTAACCCTCCCCTTGGGTCATGTGAGAGCACACAGGGAAGTGCCCTCATTCACCGGCCCAGGTGCGTGGGGCCGCGCGTCCAGGTGCCCCTCGGACACACCCCAACAGACATAAGATCAGTGCCCCAACCGGCGCAGGGAGGGCCCACTGGGCATGCAGAAGACCATGCACAGAAACCCCTGGCCAGCCCCAGTGGGCACCAGACCGGAGCGCAGCCCACTTGGGCAAGCTCTGCTCATGCCAGCCCAGGCTGATGCAGGAACTGTGGGTAGCCGCAACTCACAGACGCTCACTTCCACCATGTACAAGTGTCCAGGGCCCCACCACAAGGGGTGAGAGATGGACTCCCGGAGCGCGGGTTGGCAGACCTGAGGCTAGTGTGCAGGTCACCTTGCACGCGTACATGCGCGCGTGTACAAGCACGCGCATACAAGCACCCCAACCTGCTCCAAAAGGCGCAAAACGAACGCACTGGCCACCACGGGTGTGCAAGAGTAACCCAGGCCCGTGAGCAACACTGCACGCAGGCAAACACCGCTGCTACAAGGATCAGGAACCTCTGGCCCACCTCATTAGACCAGCTGTGGATCCAGAAAAAGAAGACGACACACAAATGCTGACCTGAGTAAAAACTTTTCTTTTGTATTTTTAAAAAATTTTTATTTCTATTTTAGTTTTTTATTTGTATTTTATATTAATATTTTTTAATTTCTTATTTTGTATTTTAATTTTAATTTAATTTTTACTTTTGTTAATAAAATTTTTTTAACTATTTGTTTAATTTGTTTTATGCCATCTCTCCTTCTCATCCTTCCACTTTAATTTTTGTTTATTTGTTTGTCTGTTTTGTTTAGCCTCCCTTTCACACTAAATAAATAGAATATAACTACCATATAAATCTAATACTATACAATTCCACTTTCTTACTATATTCTGCATTCTTCCCTCTTTTTCTTTTATTATTATTAACATACAATGTAAATATTACCTACTGTCTTGCATAGTCTCGACACTACTTGCTACTTTAATAAGCTATCATCCTCTCTCTCAAAAATCATATTTTTCCTCCTTAAAAACAACTCTCATCTATTCTTCCTATAGTATAAAAGCCCTAAACTTTCTACATTTATATTAATACTGGCTCATTTGCTGATGATAGTGGGATAGAGGGTGGGGGATATTTTTGAGGGTGTGGGTTTCCTGCCTGGGCTGCATGTTTATGTTTTTAACAGCATCTCCACAAAAGAATCAAGACAAAGTGGACAGAGTGACTCTCAATCAACTAGCCAGAGGGAAGATCCCACCAAAGAGCATCTGAAATATAACCAGAGAGCATAAAGAAATGACATAAAGGGTATCCCAAGAACATCAAGCTCAGGAAATCAATGGGACTGCACCACTGAAACCTCCAGATCTCCTATAAAAAGTATCATACCACAAAGGTGGGAAGTCAAAGCACACAAATCCAAAAAACAAAAACAAGAAGAATCCAACATGGTAAGACGCAGACACAACCTCTCAATGAAAAGAAAAGAGGAATCCCCAGAAAGAGAGGTAGATGAAATAGACACAGCCCAAATGTCAGACATGAAATTCAAAACAATGGTGGCGAAGAAGTTCAATATACTCGACAACCTCAAAAACAACTATGACAACCTCCAAGGAAATTAGCAACAGCTCCAAGAAAATTACAGAGAACTACACCAGCATAAAAAAGGACATAGAAACTATTAACAAGAATCAGAAAGAAATGAAGAATACAATGTCTGAAATGAAAAACACAGTAGAATCAATCAAAAGCAGGCTAAACGAAGCAGTGGATTGGATCAGTGAGTTAGAGGACAATGTAGAAAATAATTCCCAGACAATAAAACAAAATAAAAAAAGATCGAAAAAGTATGAAGAAGATATAAGGGAATTAAAGGATAGAATGAGGAAAAATAATATCCAAGTCATTGGAATAAAGGAGGAAGAAGAAGACGGATGAGGAATAGAAAAGCAGATAGGATAAGTAATGACAGAAAATTTTCCCAACCTGATGAGAGAAAAAGTTATGCAAGTTCAAGAAGCACAGAGAGTCCTAACGAAGAAGAACCCCAAAAGGCCCACTCCAAGGCACATCATAATTAAAATGGCAACATTCAAAGACAAAGAGAGAATCCTAAGAGCATCAAGAGCAAAACAGCAAATAACATACAAGGGAGTTCCGATAAGGCTACTGACCGATTACACTACAAGCAAGAAGGGAATGGTAAAAATTATTTGAAACAATGAAAAACAAAGGCCTACAACCGAGAATACTCTACCTAGCAAGGCTCTCATTCAAAATGGAAGGTGAAATAAGGAATTTCCCAGACAAAAGAAGACTAAAAGAATACATCTCCACCAAACCAGCATTCCAAGAGATGCTAAAGGGAATGTTTTAAGAAGAAGAAAAAAAGAGGAGAGGAACACAGGTACAAAGGGAAATGAATAAATACATGTCAATAATAACCTTAAATGTAAATGGATTAAATGCTCCAATTTAAAGACATAGGGTAGCGGAATGGGTACAAAAACAGGACACATATATTTGCTGTCTACAAGAAACATACCTCAAAACAAAAAATTTACACAGACTGAAAGTAAAGGGATATAAAAAAAGTATTTCAACCAAACGGACATGAAAAAAAAGCTGGGATAGCAGTACTCATATGAGACAAAACAGGTTTCAAAGCAAGGACTATAAAAAAGATAAAAAAGGACATTCCATAATACTTAAAGGAACAATCCATCAAGAAGATATAACACTGATAAACATATATGCACCCAACATAGGAGCACCCAAATACATAAAGAAAATACTAGAAGACCACAAAAAATATATTAACAACAACACACTCATAGTAAGGGGATTTTAACACTCCATTATTAACAATAAACAGATCTTCAGAGCAAAGAAACACCAAGTATATATAGGCATTGAACAACAGACTGAACCACATGGACTTAACTGATATATATAGAACTTTTCACCCCAAAGAAGCATAATATACATTCTTTTCAAATGCACATAGGACATTTTCAAAGATAGACCACATGATAGGACACAAAACAAGCCTCAACAAATTCAAAAAAATTAAAATCATATTAAACATCTTTTCAGACCACAATGCCTTGAAACTAGAAATCAACCTCAGAGAAAAAAATCAAAGACATCCAGACTCATGCAGAATGAATAACATGCTATTAAATAATGAATGGGTTAACAATGACATCAAAGAGGAAATCAAGAAGTTTCTGGAAACTAATGATAATGAACACACAACAGCCCAAAACCTATGGGACACAGCAAAAGCAGTCCTAAGAGGGAAGTTCATAGCAATACAGGCATATCTGAAAAGGATAGAAGAATCTCAAATAAAAAATCTAACCCTAAAGCTACAAGAACTATAGCTACAACAACAAACAAAACCCAGAGCAAGTAGAAGGAAGAAAATCATCAAGATCAGAGCAGAATTAAGTGACATAGAGACCAAACAAACAATTCAAAAGATCAACAAACCTAGAAGCTGGTTCATTGAAAAAATTAACAAAATTTAGAAGCCTATAGCCAGGCTCATCAAGAAAAAAAGAGAGAAGACCCAGATAAATAAAATCAGAAATGAAAGAGGAGAAATCATGACTGATACCACAGAAATACAAACTATTGTAAGAAATTACTACAAACAGCTGCATAGCAAGAAATTTGACAACCTAGAAGAAATGGACAAATTACCAGAAACATATAACCTTCTAAAACAAATGAAGAAGTAGAAAGTCTCAACAACCAATAACAAAGAAGGAAATTGAAACAGTAATCAAAAATCTCCTGGCACACAAAAGCCCTGGACCAGATGGCTTCACAGGCGAATTTTACAAAACATTTAGGAAAGAACTAACTCCTACCCTCCTCAAACTATTCCAAAAAATCCAAGAAAAGGGAAAAATCCCAAACTCTTTCTATGAAGCAAGTATTACCCTAATTCCAAAACCAGGTCAAGACACAACAAAGAAAGAAAACTACAGGCCAATATCACTGATTAACATAAATGTTAAAATCTTCAAAAAAAATATTGGCAAAAAGGATCCAGCAATACATCAAAAAGATCATACACTATGATCACGTGAGATTCATCCCAGGGGTGCAAGGATGGTTTAATATTCACAAATCAATAAATATAATACATCACCTAAACAAAATGAATGACAAAAATCACATGATCATATCAATAGATGCAGAAAAAGCATTTGATAAAGGACAACACCCATTTACGATGAAAACATTCAGCAAAATGGAATAGAGGGAGCATACCTTAACATAATTAAGGCTATATATGAGAAACCTGAAGCCAACATCATACTCAATGGACAAAAACTGAAAGCATTCCCATTGAAATCATGAACAAGACAAGGATGTCCACTCTCTCCACTCCTATTCAACATAGTGTTGGAAGTCGTAGCCACATAAATCAGACAAAAGAAAGAAATAAAAGACATCCAAATTGGTAAAGAAGAAGTAAAACTAACGTTATATGCAGATGACATGATAGTATACATAGAAAACCCTATAAACTCCACTAAAAGACTACTCGATATAGTAAGTGAATTTGGCAAAATAGCAGGGTACAAAATAAATATACAGAAATCTAAGACATTTCTGTACACCAACAATAAAATATCAGACAGAGGCAAAAAAGAAAATACCATTTACTATAGCAACAAGAAAAATAAAGTACCTAGGAATAAATTTAACCAAAGAGATACAAGACCTCTACTCTGAAAATTACATAACATTGAAGAAAGAAATTAAGGAAGATACAAGTAAATGGAAGCAAATACCATGGTCTGGATGGGAAGAATCAACATCATCAAAATGGCCATACTACCCAAAGCAATTTACAGATTCAATGCAATCCCTATTAAAATGCCAATGACATATTTCACAGACCTAGAACAAATACTCCAAAAATTCATATGGAACCAAAGAAGACCCTGAATAGCAAAAGCAATCTTGAGACAGAGGAAAACAGCAGGAGGAATCACAATACCAGACATCAAACAATATTGCCAAGCCACTGTGATCAAAACAGTCTGGTACTGGCATAAGAACAGACATATCGATCAATGGAACAGAATAGAGAGCCCAGAAATAAATCCAGGACTATACGGTCAACTAATATTTGATAAAGGAGGAGGGAACATAAAATGGAGTGAGAAGAGCCTCTACAACAAATGATGCTGAAAGAACTGAATAGGGATGTGCAAAAAAATGAAACTAGACCACCAACTTACACCACACACCAGAATAAACTCAAGATGGATCAAAGACTTAAATGTAAGTCGTGACACCATAAAAGTCCTAGAGGAAAACATAGGCAGGAAAATTTCAGATATACCACGTAACAATATTTTCACAGATACATCTCCTAAGGCAAGAGAAACAAAGGAAAAAATTAACAAATGGGACGCATCAAACTAAAGAGTTTCTGCTCATCAAAAGAAAACATCAGCAAGATGAAAAGGAAACCAACCACATGGGAGAACATATTTGCCAATGATATCTCAGACAGGGGGCTGATCTCCAAAATATATAAAAAGTTATATGACTCAACATCAAGAAAACAGACAACCTAATTAAAAAATGGGCAAAGGAACTGAACAAATACTTCTCCAAAGAGGACATACAGAAGGTCCATAGACACATGAAAGAATGCTCAACATCACTAGCCATCAGAGAGATGCAAATAAAATCCACAATGAGATACAACCTCACACCAGTCAGAATGGCCATCATCAACAAATCAACAAACAACAAGTGCTGCTGAGGATGTGGAGAAACGGGAACCCTAGTGCACTGTTGGTGGGAATGCAGACTGGTGCAGCCACTGTGGAAAACAGTATGGAATTACCCCGAAATCCTAAAAATGGAGCTGCCTTTTGTACTAACGATTCCACTGCTAGGATTATACCAAAAAAAAAACTCCTAAAATCCTAATTCAAAAGAACTTATGCACCCCTATGTTCATAGCAGCACTGTTTACAATAGCTAAGTGCTGGAAACAGCCTAAGTGCCCATCTTTAGATGAGTGGATCAAAAAACTGTGGTATGTATGCACAATGGAATACTATGTAGCAGAGAGAAGGATGGAACTCCTGACATTTGTGACAACATGGATGTAACTAGAGAGAATTATGCTTAGTGAAATACCATATGATATCACCTAATACAGGAAACTAAAGAACAACATAAACAAATTAACCAAATAAGACAAGGAGCAGAATAACTGTCAATAGGAAGGGGTGGAGGGAGAGAAGGGGAATAAGTAAGGGAAGTGTTTAGTCAAGGAATGTGTATAAATGACTCATGGACATGGACAACGGGGAGGGATATGATTGTGGGAGAAGGGGTGGCTGGGTGGGGGGTGAGCAATGGGGAAAAACTAGGACAACTGTGATTGAAAAACCAAAAAATAAAATAAAAAAAAAAGGAAACACAAACTGATAGTTACAAAATAATCATGGGGATATAAAGTAAAGCAAAGGGAATATAGTCTATAATATTGTAATAACAATATGGTGCCAGGTAGGTACTGGAAATATTGGAGGGACAATTTTGTAAAGTATATGATTATCTAACTACTATCCTGTACACTTAAAACTAATACAAAATAATATTGATGAAATGGTAATTAAAAAATAAAATTTAGGAGAAACAAGATGGCGGAGGAGTAAGTGGAAGCTACACTAACTTCCTCCTAGAACTAGTCTGGATTTACAGTGTAATTTTGGAGAAATCATCTGGAATAACGAACCGAACACCAGCTGGAGAGAAGTCTTATAACCACGGAGAGACAGAAAAGGCCGCTACATCACAACGTGACCGGTAGGGAGTGCGGAGACGTGGAAGGGCTGGCTGGGCTCCCACGGGTGGCAGCTGAAGGGGCTGAGAAACAGCTCAGCAGCCGGGGATTCCCCCTGAGAAGGGCAGGGTCTAAACCCCCAGCTGGGCTTCCCAGCCTACAGCAACAGAGTGGAAAGTAAAATAGTATCAGCTGTGAAAAGCGAAAAGCCACAGGCTTTCTTGCTAGCCGGAGAGAAACAGCAGGAGAAAAAGAGCTCTTAAGTGGATCACATACGAAAATATTTTGGCCACCACTTACCCTGGGCTCAAGCAGAGGGAAGGCAGAGAGGACTGGAGACACTTGGGGAGAATTTGGCACGGTGGCTTTGAGGGGAGAACTGGAGGAGCAGCTGACTGGGTCCCAGTGCTGACTCATCCCCAGTACTGCGGGTAGACCATTCCCCTCCAAGTGGCGTCAGCCTGAGGGGAAGCAAAAGCCCTGCCTACAGGAATTAAGCTGCCACACCCACAGTCCTTAAGCCTGACAGCTAATCACAGATTGAATAGATTAACAATCAAAGAAGACAGACAACAGCAGTAGATCCCTGGAAGTCTCCAACAGGCTGCCTAGGGCCAGACTGGTACATGATCTGACGCCACCAGAGGCAGATCCAGGAAGTGCAGATCATTCCAAGAAGCACCAACAAACAATAGGAGTCAAAAAAATGGGGAGACAGAGAAACAACCTCCCATCAAAAGGAAAGGCAGAGTCCCCAGAAAGAGTGCTAAATGAAATAGAGGGGAGCGAACTATCAGATATGGAATTCAAAACATGGATTATGGAGAAGCTGAATGAGCTCAGCGGAAACTTCAAAGAACTCCAGAAAAACTACAAGGAACTCACAGAAAATTACGTGAGCATGAAAAAGGACATAGAAGCTATCAATAAGAGCCAGGAGGAAATGAAAAATACGATCTCTGAATTGAAGAACACAGTGGAAGGAATTAAAAGCAGGCTAGAGGAAGCAGAAGATCGGATCAGCGAGCTGGAGGACAACCTACACAAAAACTCCCAGACAATGCAACAAAATGAAAAAAGACTGAACAAGACTGAAGAGGTTCTAAGACAGCTGCAGGACAACATGAAACGTAATAATATCCGTATCATAGGAATTCCAGAAGGAGAAGAAGAAGAGCAAGGGATAGAAAACCTCTTTGAAAAACTAATGACAGAAAACTTTCCTAACATGACGAGAGAAAGAGTCACGCAAGTCCAGGAAGCACAGAGGGTCCCAATGAAGATGAACCCCAACAGGCCCACTTCAAGACACATCATAATTAAAATGCCAACATTCAAAGACAAAGAGAGAATCCTAAAAGCAGCAAGAGAGAAACAACTAATAACATACAAGGGAGCTCCAATAAGGCTATCATCAGATTTCTCAGCAGAAACACTACAAGCCAGAAGGGAATGGCAAAAAATATTCCAAGCAATGAAAAACAAAGGCCTACAACCAAGAATACTCTACCCAGCAAGGCTTTCATTCAAAATGGAAGGTGAAATAAGGAGTTTCCAAGACAAAAGAAGGCTAAAAGAATACATCTCAACCAAACCAGCATTGCAAGAGATGCTAAAGGGTCTGCTTTAAGAAGATGAAGAAACAGAGAGACAGAGAGGAACACGAGTACAAAGGGGGAAAATGACAATGAATAAGTACTGAAAGAAAGAAGGAACTTCTACCATTTGCAACAACATGATTGGAACTAGAGAGAATTATGCTTAGCGAAATAAGCCAGGCAACAAAAGAAAATTACCTTATGCTGTCACCTGTTACAGGAAACTAATGAACAACACAAACAAATGAGCAAAATTGAACCAGAGGTATGTAAACAAGGAATAAACTAACAGTAACAAAGGGGGAGATGGGAGGGAGAGAAGGGGTAAGAAGGGGAAGGGTCTAGTCAAAGAACATGTATGAATGACCCATGGACATGGACAACTGGGTGGGGACTGACTGTGGGGGGGGGCAGGGTGCAGGGAAGCAAGAGGGGGAAAAAAAGTGAGACAACTGTAGTGGAAAAACAAACAAACAGAAAATTTTTTAGTGGGGGGGGAATAAAAATATAAAGAATAGAAATGCAAGTTCAGTGAATATTAGAAGGACAAGGATTTTCCTTCCGATAAGACAGTCCTACAGATTTAGAGACTTGTATGTGGGTTATGTTACATAAATTAACATGTGTTTTCTGTTTTCAAAGGGCATAAGCCTACAATCTCATTACCTGAGTGATTATCTGTATGCATAGGCCTCACTTAATCCTGTCTGCATTGCTGCCTCCTGAGACTCAATGGTTTGGCTGAACTAAGTGGCTGGGTTGGTGAAGAACGGGGTGGTCTGTGGGCTTCACTTTAAAACTGGTTTCTCTTTTCTATCCTAATGGCTTGGACAGAAAAAGCCCAGAGGCCTGAGATGGGGGAAACCTAAAATATTTCCCTCAGTCCAAAATAAGTATAATGGGCAAAAGGGTTTTGGACAGGTGAGATGGACCTGGCACACCTTCCTCCAAAGAAGCCCTTCTTTTCCCTAATGTGGGACATTGAAAAATTAATACCTGTCTTTTGTCATCTAGTGGTTACGGATTAAATGATGTCCTTTAACCCTGTTGCCCCCAGAATACAACAAGGATGCCAGCCTGTCAAACCAAGCATGCCGTTGTCCAGAGACAGCCAACCAACCTGGAGTCTGCACGATCCTTCCCCTTGTGGGAAAGCCACCCTCCCCTCCACATCCCCACTCTTATTAGGGATTTCTTGACCCACGGGTAGGAAGGACGACGACCATGTCCAGCTTGAAGCAGCTAGAGGAGCTCGAGACCTTCATCCATTGTCCTTTATAAGATTGTAAAGGGTCTTAAGTCTGAGAGGGAGGAATTGTTATTTTTTATTGTTAAAATATTTAACTAATTAATTAATTAATTTTAAAAAAAAGAAGAAGAAGAATATATGAAAGGGTGAGGCAGGAGAGCTTGTATGTACGACCCATGGGCATGGACTTGGAGAGGGGATTGTTGGGGAAGGGGGGTGCTGGGCGGAGGGGAGCAAAGGGGAAAAAAAATTGGAACTATTGTAACAATATAATCAATAAAATATACTTAAAATTAAAAAAAAAAATAAAATAAAATAAAATTTAAATTAGAAAAACTCCAATACACCATTCAATAATAGTGTAGAGAATATTTATTTTTCCCTTGTTCATTATTTCAGAAGGTATATATTAATTTCTTTCTCATTAAGAATGTAGTTTGCCATAAGTTTTCTAAATGTCTTTTACTGGGATAAGGAAATTCTCATATATTCATAGTTAGGTGTGAGATTTTACTAAAAATTTATGTTTGATTTTTGTTTAATGTTAAATCTTTTACGTATGAAAAAGTTTCTATTTTTCTTTTTTCTTAGAATGATAATTTTGCTGATTATAAATTCTATATTGACAGCTTCGCTTTCAGTGATTTATAGATCAAGCCCCACTCTTTTCTCAATTGCAGTTTTGAAAAGGAGAATCCTATATCAGCCTTTCCTTTGTTGCTCCACGCATAGTGTGGCTTTTTATTTCCCTGGATGCTTTTATAGGTTGTGTTTTGATCATTACTAAAAACAATTTTATGATAATGTTCCTTGTTTTAATTTTCTTAATTTTTCTTGTACTTGATGTTTGATGAGCTCCTCATATATGTAATTTTTATTGCTCTTCAAATTTGAAATTTTTAAAGAATCATTTCTTCCAAAAATTGTTTGCAATCCTCTGTTTTGGGGATTCCAGTCCCCAAATGCAGTTATCATCTAAAACATTACTTTTGATCTCCAGAAACTCAACTTGGGAATTTCCTTTCTTAACTTTCTGAACATATCAATATCTTCAATTCTTACATCTGAGTCAGTTCTGGCTTGGTTTCAAATAACTGATTTTTATCTTCATTATGAATTGCTAGACAGTTTTTGATTAGATGTTAAATAGTATAACTTTTTGTGGTAGAAATATTTATATTATAGTCAACATTGAGCTTTATTCTGGAATGCATTTAAATTACTTAGAAACAGTTTGATCTTTTTAGATATGGCTTTTAAGGTACATTATGCAGGATAGGAGTAGTGCTCAGTCTAGGGCTATTTTTTTTTAACCCCCTAATGAGGTAAGACCATTAAACATACTACCCCATGCTGCATGGATCATGAGTTGTTCTTATCTAACTGATGGAGGCAGACATTATTCCTGGCTGTGGAGGAGTGCTCAGTTGAGTACTCAGAGTGGACCTTTTGCTAATCTCTGGTGTTTTCTCTCTGTGTAACATTCTCTTCTATGGTCTATTCCATACACTTTATAGTCATTTTGGTCTTCCTACACTGTCAGCTCGATCTCCACAACTCTAAGAATCTACCAGGTACAGTAATGATCCCTTCTATTTTGTCTAGAGTTCAAGGACAGAACAGGGCAAATCAGACCATATTTGTCACCCTATTGCTAGGTTCTGCCTGAGATCTCCCTCCTTGTCACAGCCAGTAACTCTTTCTAAGGTAATGAAGTCTCACTGAAAGCTAAATCTGGTGCCTGACACTCCTCTTCACCAGAAGCCAATGATTAGGTAGCCTTTGTTACACATTGGCATTTAATACTCTGCATAGCACCAACTCTTAATAAGACAAAATGTATGCTTCATATAGTTTACATGAATCAATAAAAGTAACTCCATGAGTTGTGGTGAGGACAGATTTGAGGTGTTAACAATAGTTTGGTGGTTTTTGTAAAATCACAGAGTCTCAAATGAATAAAACTTATTCTGAATGAGTAAAACTGGAAATAGGGAAAAATGAGAGAAGTGTAAAACACGATGCATTAAAAAAAATTTACATAACATATCCCCTGGGTGGACTTTCTGAAGAGAAGCAGAGGACCACTGGACTAGGTTTTCTACCATATACTCTCAAAAAAGAGATACAAGTCAGATTCTGCTTTTAAAATAGCTTGTGAAATATCCAGGAAGAGAAAGAAAAATTGGTGTCTGGAAAATGGAAATTCCTATAATATTGGCTCAAAATGCAGGAGAGCAAATGTAAAGATTGGGGGGCGTAGACAGGAAGGCAGGTTAACCCAAACTGAGAATATCTAGTTTGCAATGCAGTGGTCATTCACGTTTATCCTGTAGGGCAGTAGTATATTGGGATCACCCATGGAGATTATGAAAGACATACATGACTTGTAGAATTATTTAGATAGTAGTTCTGAGGTACAATACAGGACTCTAATGTTTTTATAATCTTAACAGATGGGCCTGATGCAAAGTCATGTATTTATGTTAGATCAGCCAGTATACGTCAAAGTTGCTATGGAGATAAAACAATGATAAGCATATTTTTCTAATATTTGTATTCTATGCCCTTTCTGCTTCTCATAGAATCATAGAGTTGAACAGAAAGTTTTAAAACACAAGCAGTCTCTAAAATATTCCCACTATATATTTTTTATCCAAAAATCTTATTGGGTGGATATGTTGTGAGTACAATATTGACTATTTTAGTCATAATTATAATTCTGTCATGGCAGACACAATAAAAAGACTCAGATATATGAAAGGCCATCCTCATCGTTACTGACATTTCCAAATGAGAGAAGACTACCAGGAAGGACCGCATAGGCAGCGGCACTCGGGCACAGGATACCAGCAAGCTGGAACTGTAGAAGACGCTTTCTGTATGAAAAATGGGACAGAGTTAGCTAGATTTCATGGGCTCATTGTCATTGGTAATTTGAAGGATTCTTCCAGCCCAAGGAAGATTAGGTTATCTGTGAGTATTAGGTGTCTGAGATCCTCTGGTATGAGTAAATTTGTTTTATAACCAAGAGTATTTTAACCTGATAAGGGAAATAGTTGGGGTCAGGATTTAACAGACTGCCCATGGAAAAGAAATAAGAGTTTTTAGCCATGACTTCAAATCTAGGTTAAGATAGGTTGTAAAATATTATACCTTTTAATATACATTTTTAGTAATTCTTACATTAAGTCAAGGACATTACAATTGTTCTGTCTTGTAGATGACTTTTGGATGTACCATAAATAGATATTTCCATATTGAGGATTTCTCCCATTGTGTGAATCTTGTTAAGAGACAAGCCAGATACTCTTTCTCTACCCTACAGCAGGGCAGACATGGCATGTAGATGAGACCCAAGCAGTGAGAAGTTCTG
This sequence comes from Furipterus horrens, assembly GCF_987537825.1. Classification (NCBI taxonomy): domain Eukaryota; kingdom Metazoa; phylum Chordata; class Mammalia; order Chiroptera; family Furipteridae; genus Furipterus; species Furipterus horrens. Next base: position 52,269,882 of record NW_028327172.1, read on the forward strand.
GCCTAGAAATTTAAATCTGGTCAGAATAACACAAAGCAGTCCAAGAACAAAATAATTCATTTCAGTGGCAACTGTTAATCAGTTTTGAGAGTTGAAGAATCAATAGTCATGGCAGTACCACCTATGGCAAGAATGTCCACTGACACTGGCACCAGATGGTCCTCAAAGCCCTAGTTCTAACACCTATTCAGTCTTAGCTTATGTCTGCTCTCTTATTTTGGTTCTGCTTGTTTCTGTTAATTCTGTAAATTATTCAGGAGCCTCCATAAATTTCATTTGTACTTGAATCAACTAGAGTTCATTTCTATTTCTTAAGAAATCTGACCAATGAAATTCCATTGAATACAGGAAAATCAGAAGCTCTATTAATTAACTTGCCAAGGCTACAATATCTGTAGCTAGTTATTAGTAGATGGTGAGACTGAAACTTAACCCCAGAAGTGTCTGACTCTAAAGACAATCTCCTTCCACTGTATGTTGCTGTTTGTCACTGTTAAAATATATCTAGGGACTGAGAAGTCACTATGACCAAATGAACCTATCCTCTTGGGAGGATGTTTTCTAGATTGAGATGAAACCTACTTTTGTCATGTAATGTCACAAAGAATAGCTCATTTCCTCTGTGTGGTAGGCTATCAAATATCTAAAACAGTATCTTGTGTCAAACTCCTTGTGCAATTCATATGCTTTCAGAAAAGATGAATTAAATAATATGTTTGAAGCTCTGTACCAGGTATGTTTTCACAGATGAATAAAAAAGTTATCCAATTATCTATATAAAATATTTATTCACCATATAAAAAAGTATTATGCCATTGTTAGCAGACAGAATCAAATAATCAGTTCAATGAGCTGGTTGGGAAAAGCTTTATAGAAATGTTTATAATTTCCTGCACATTATGCCGGAGATTATGCTGTATGTTCACCGTATCATTTCTTCTTCAAGGCTAAACAGAAAGGCTACATTTTTCAACCTCTTTTAGAGGTATTTTGTAAACACATGATTGAGTCTGGCCAATGCAATTTGGGCAGAAGTGTTTCAGTATAGCAGTCTCCAACTTTTTTGGCTCCTGGGACTGGTTTCGTGGAAGACAATTTTTACATAGATTGGGGCAGGGGGGGTGGTTTTGGGATGATTCAAGCACATTATATTAAAGCTCCCCTCCTGCTGTGTGGCCCAGTTCCTATCAGGCCTGGAGGATGAGGACCTCTGTTTTAATCCACTCTCAGACATAGTTCTTAAAAACATCACATGTTTGTCCAGCCTATGCTCCTTATAAGAGTCACAAATGGGAGTGTCACAAGGTTGAAGGAGCTAAAATAAATCTAAGTCACTGTTTGGAGGAGAGCCTCAACCAAGAGACACTCAATCTTCACTAAATTTTGCATAGGCAATAAGTAAATTTTTATACATTTAAGCCACTGAGATTTAATATTTTTTTTACTTCAGTGCAGTCTATCCTATCCTAACTAGTAATCGTCGTCGTCGGCAGCCGTCCGTCTCGAGAGACGATGGTGTAGCTTCTTAAGAGTCTATCTGCACCGCCGAGAATGGTTGTGCAGTCCGACTCGGGAGTGACACGGTATCTGTCTCCTCCCGTGTTGAATCGACATCTTGCGATGATGCTGGAGTGTCCTCTCCAGTGAAGCTGAAGCTACAGAGCCTGGGCAGGGTGATATGGAGGGTCTGCTGTTGCCCATGCAGCAGACCCCCCCTCTCTTCGCAGCTGAAGGGTCCAAGGGAAAGACGGAGTCAATACAGCTTGGCTTCAGGTGCGCCGCAGGAGTTGCCGGTGTTGACTACAACGTCAAACCGCCTTAGGGACTCCGGCTCCGGATTTTCTGTCGGGGTTTACTCCCTTAGCCTTTCCCCTGAAGAGGTATGCCACAAGGTAGCGGAGGTTTTTTGGAGTCAGAGTTTTCCTTCTCTGATGTACCCTGACTGGAAGATCGAACCAGCGACACTTAGCTTGCAGGCTGACGCTCAATCCACTGAGCCAAACCAGCCAGGGGCACCTAACTAGTAATAAAACACTAAAAAATGCACTTTTAAACATTTTTCTTATTATTATCTATTATATTTTGGGTATTTTATAGAGAAAAGCTGAAATTAATATGATAAATTTATTAGTCACAAGTGGTTCAAAGAGACTAAATGATATTATCAGGATAGTTAAGCTGTTAGCTTCTAGAATAGACCTGCCAAAATTACAAAAGAATGGAATTTGAGATTTGCTTTAGTATTAGGGTTTTAGAAAAGAAACTGAAGCTGGTAGAGAAATCCAATAAGTTACTCAATACACACAATGCTACTAGTATTTAAATTTTTTAGGAGAGCATTCTAAGGTTCAGAGATGTTAAACAACATGCCCATTACAAAGCTTGTAAGTGGAAGTTAAAAGAATTTGAACTTAAATATGACTAGATGTATAGACTAACTTAAGACAATGTAGTCTATTGGGTACAATTATCTCATTAAGACATAAAATAGTAAGTCTAAAAATCCATATTTTCTATAAAATACACAGGTAAGCTACCTAGTTCTCTATTTCCTTAGTTTACACTTTTAACTCTAAAAATCAGTGTGTACTTTTATGATGCGATATTGACACACAATGTAACATTGGGTATAAAATAACAGTCTACAAAGTTATAGCTACTTCATTTTTTTAAAGAAACCATAACCTTAAAAACATACATTAGTAATTTCAGCATAAAATCTCTATCTCATATATGTATCTCCTCACACTATTCATAAAGAAACATATATTTAATAGCAGAAGAATAAAACTTACTATTATTTTATTTTTAGGTTTTTAAGTCACCATGAGGTCTTTTTTAAGGCAGGCTACACACATTTGCTTTCTTTAAAAATTTAATCTTCACTGTATTTTATCCATTACCATTTAGTCCTCTTATATAGTCCTCCCCCAAACATCACCACACTGTTGTTCATGTCCATGAGTTCTTTTTCATTTTTGCCCAAACCTGTCACCCCCTAAGTTCCCTCCACCCCAGCGGTCATATGCTCTCCATCTATGAGTCTGTCTGTTTTGGTTGTCAGTTCAGTTTGTTCATTAGATTCCATATATGAGTAAAATCATATGTTATTTGTATTTCTCTGACTGACTTATTTCACTTAGCATAATGCTCTTCAGGGTCATCAACACTGTTGCAAAGGGTAAAACTTTATTTCTCTTTCTCTCTTATTTTTTATGGCTAAGTAGAATTCCAATGTGTAAATGTTCAATAGTTGTTGTATGCACTCATCTATTGATGGACAATGGGGATGCTTCCATATCTTAGTGATTATAAATAATGCTGCAATGAACATAACGATGTTTATGTTCTTTCCAATTAGTGTTTTCGGTTCTTTCAGATATATTCCCAGAAGTGGGATCTCTAGGTCAACACACAGATCCATTTTTAATTTTTTTGAGGTATTTTCATACTGCTTTCTACAGTGGCTGCACCAGTTTGCTTTATCACCAACAGGGCAAAAGGGTTATCCTTTTTCCACATCCTCACCAGCACATGTTGTTTGTTGATTTATTGACATAGCCATTCTGACAGGTGTGAGATATTATCACATTTTGGTTTTAATTTACATTTCTCTTATGATTAGTGACACTGAGCATCTTTTCATATGTCTGTTGGCCATCTATAAGTCTTCTTTGGAGAAGCATCTATTCAGGTCCTTAGCCCTTTTTTAAATTGAGTTGTTGGCTTTTTTGGTATTAAGTTTTATAAGTACTTTATAAATTTTGGATATTAACCCCTTATCAGATGTATTGGTGAATCTGTCCTCCCATTTTGTGGGTTGTCTTTTTTATTTCGTTGATGATTTCCTTTGCTGTGCAAAACCTTTTAAGTTTGATGTAGTCTCATTGTTTATTTTTTTTTCTTTTGTTTCCCTTACCTAGAGAGATAGATCTGAAAAAAATTTTCTATGAGCAATATCTGAGATTTTGCTGCCCACATTTTCCTCTAGGATTTTTATAGTTTGGGGTCTAATATTTAAGTCTCTGATCCATTTTGAATTTATTCTCATGTTGTGGCATATGTCCAATTTTCCCAACACCATTTATTGAATAAACTATTGCTAGCCCATTCTGTGTGCTTGCTTCCTCTGTCAAATATTAATTGACTATAAAGGTGTGGGTTTATTTCTGGTCTCTCTATTCTGTTCTATTGTTCTATGTGTCTGTTTTTATGCCAGTATTAGGCTGTTTTGATATTATGGCCTTATAGTATAATTTGATATTAGGTAGTGTGATTCCTCCAACTTTGTTCTTCTTTCTCAGGTTCACTGTTGCTGTGAGGGGCCTTTTGTGATTCCATATAAATTTTTGAAATATGTGTCCTAATTCTGTGAAATATGTCATTGGAATCAATAGGAATTGCAATGAATTTACAGATTACTTTGGGTAGTATGGACATTCTAATGATGTTCATTCCTTCTGTCCATGAACATGGTATGTGCTTCCACTTATTTGTATTTTCTTCAATTTCTTTCTTCAGTTTCTTAAAATTTTCTTAATACAAGTCTTTTACATCCTTGGTTAGGCTTATTCCTAGGTATTTTTGAGGTAATTGTGAATGGGATTGTTTACTATGTTATTGGCATATAAAAATGCAACTGATTTCTTGATATTAATTTTGTATCCTGCTACTTTGCTGAATTCATTTATCAGATTTAGTAGTTTCTTGGTGGAATATTTTGGGTTCTCTATGTACAGTATCATGTCATCTGTAAGTAAAGGCAGTTCTACTTCTTCCTTTCCAATTTGGATGCTTTTTATTTCTTCTTCTTGTCTGATTGCTATGGTTAGGACTTCAGGGAATATGTTGAAGAAGGGAGGTGAAACTAGACATCCCTGATCTTAAGTTTATTGAGACTTGTTTTGTGTCCTAACATTTGGTCTATCCTAGTAAATATTCCATGTGCACTTGAAAAGTATGTATATTCTGCTGCTTTGGGATGAAATACTCTGAAGGTATCAACTAAATCCTTTTGATCTAGTGTGTTATTTAAGGCTGTGGTCTCCTTGTTGATTTTTTGCCCAGAATATCTATTCATTGAAGTGAATGGGGTATTAAAATCCTTAGCTATAACTGTATTTCTATCAACCTCTCCTTTTGTGTCCATCAAGATTTACTTTACATATTTAGGTGTTCCTATGTTGGTACATCAAGGTTTACTACAATTATGCCCTCTCATTGGATTGCTTCCTCTATCATCATGTAGTGTCTTTCTTTGTCTCTTACTATAGCCTTGGTTTTAAAGCCTATTATGTTGGATATAAGTACTGCTATCCCAGTATTTTTTCCTATTCTATTTGCATGAAATATCTTTTTTCAACCCTCTACATTTAGTCTGTGTGTATCTTTCAATCAGAGATGGGTCTCTTGGAGGCAGCGTAGATATGGGTCTTGTTTACTTACCCCATCAGCTACCCTCTGTCTTTTTGTTGGAGAATTTAAGCCATTTACATTTAAAGTGATTATTGGTAGATGTGTATGTAGTGCCATTTTATTGTTAGACTGTTTCCCTCGGTTTTATTTTGTTTTATTTATATATATATATATATATATATATATATATATATATATATATATATATATATATATTTTTTTTTTTTTTTCTTCTTCTTCTTGAATCAAGGCCTTTATCATTTGTTGCAGTAGTCATTTGGTGTTATCAGACTCCTTTAGCTTTCTCTTGTCTAGGAAGCTCTTTATTTCTCCTTTGATTTTAAATGATAACCTCACTGGGTAAAGTAGCCTTGGTTGTATATCCTTGCTTTTCATCGCCTTAAATACTTCATGTTACTCCCTTCTGGCCTTAAGTGTTTCTGTTGAGTAATCAGATGCCAGTCTAATTGTTGCTCCTCTATAGGTAACTCCCTGCTTTTCTCTTACAGTTTTTAGGATTCTTTCCTTGTCTTTAAGCCTTGTCATTTTAATTATGATGTGTCTTGGTGTAGGCCTCTTCAGGCCCAACTTACTTGGGACTCTCTGAGCTTCCTGGACTTATGTGATTTTTCCCTTCACCAGATTAGGAAAGTCCCCAGTCATTATTTCTTTAAATATGTTCTCAATCCATTGCTCACTCTCTTGTTCTTCTGGTATTCCCATGATATGAATGTTGTTATATTTCATGTTGTGCAAGATGCTTTTTAAGCTCTTGTCATTTTTTTTAATTCCTTTTGCTTCTCTGCCTTTTTCTTTTTGTCCAAAACACTGATTCTATCCTTTGCTTCATCTAACTTATTGTTTATGCCTCCCAGGGTATTATTTATTTCAGATATTCATTCTTTATTTCTGACTGGTCCTTTTTTATATTTTTATGTCTTTTTTTATGCTGTTGAGTATCCTTATAATCATTACCCTAAACATTCTATCTGATAAATGGCTTACCTCCATTTCATCTAGTTCTTCTGAAAAATTCACGTATTCTCTCATTTTGGGTTTGTTTCTTCATCTTCCCATTTTGGCTCATTTTTATTTTCCACTTAGCTGTTAAACTAATCAGCCATCATGCTGATCAGTTGTTAATCTAATCAAGCTGTAATCAGCAGCCTGCCTTAAACACCACAGGGTGAGGCAGAGTAATTCCTATGGGCCAGCCATATTACTTCCCCTCAGACTGATGCCATTCAGAGAGGAATGCTCTGCCTGAGAGTAATGGCTCCTGCGGTATGGGGTGTGTCTTATCACAAGGATCCTGGGATCTGTTACTTCAGTTTTCTTTCCAGAGCCACCAACCCCAGACTCTCCTTAAGCGTCTCTAGTCCATCCTTCACCCCCTTTGCCAGCACCCACAGTAAGTGGCTGCAAATTAAATTTTGCATTTTGGCTCTTTCAAAGACTCTCTGTGTCTCCAGACATCTATCCCTTGCAGAAAGAAACTCTGCTGCTTTTCACAGCTGGATGTTATTTGAGTTGCTTTCCAGCTTTGGTGCTATAAACTGGGGATCCCACCTTGGGGTTTAGATTACACATTTCTCAGGGGGGAACCCCCCATATACTGAAAATGTCACTCCATCACTTTAGCTGCCACTCAAAGGAGCCCAGACAGCTCTCTTGTATCTCTTCCATACTCCCTACCAGTCACGTTGTGATGAAGGGGTTTCTTCTATCTGTCCATGGTTATAAGGCTTCTCTACAGCTAGTGTTCAGCTGGTTATTCTGGATGATTTCTCTATGGTTTAGTTGTAATTCCAGGTTGGTCCAGGGAGGAAATTAGTGTAGTTTCCACTTATTCCTCCACCATTGTGGGTCCCTTCCACAATGACTACTGTTTTAATTGAGCTTTAAAAAAATTTCTTAACATTTACAGAAAAGTGCTTTCTACTAAATGTTAGTGTTTATGTAATATTTATTTCTTTATCTATCCTTGATCTATCAATCTTCTATCTCTTCATGAAACATTGTTTTCAAATTACTTTTAAAAATGAGAAGAGGCATTGCTCCTTATTTTTAGTTATAACTCTCTCAACAAAATAATTTAGTCATTATCAATATTGAAGAATTTTGTTTGTTTTATACATTAGCTTTTATTCTCTCTTATTTTAATTTGAAATTGTGATGAGGTTGGAAACACAGTTATTTGTTATTGTGATAAATCTCAAGGTAAGCCTCTCAAAAAATATGATAGCTTATGGACAACTTAGAAAAATTTCACCTCAAAGCACAGTTCTGTTTATGTTGCAAATGTTTTTCTTTTTGTTGGTTTGTCGTTTTTGGATTCTTTCTTTATAACCAAGGACATTTGTATGAAATACATGTCTTGTTGAGAATGTAGCTTATCCTTCACAAGACATCTACTAGTGATATCTTTAGAATTCAAAATATTTCTTTCAGAAGATAACATATTCTCACTTATATGTGGAATATAATGAATAAAATAAACTGGTAAACAAAATAAAAACAGAAGCATGAATATACAGACTGGACTGACACCTGTCAGCAGGTAGGGGAATTTGGGGACTGGATGGCAGAAAGTGAAGGAATTAACCAAAAAACATATACATAACACATAGACACGGACAACAGTGTGGTGTTAATCAGAGGCAGCTAAGGCAGGGGTTAGGTAGAGGTGGACAAAGTAGGGGAAAATGGAGATGGAAAGAGACTTTGCTTAGGGCAGTGGATGCATGATGCAGTGTGCAGATATCGTACTTAAAACCTGCATGGTTTTGTGAGCCAATGTCACCGCGATAAAGCCAATGGGAAAAAAAAAAAGATAAAAATTTACAGGGTAAAATACTAGAGACTGATAAACTTTTTAAGCTGCATCTTAATTATAATTACTGTTAAATCTAGAATTAAATTATAGAGATCTAACCTGTTGCTCTGTAAATATATAGTTTTGGATTACAGATATAGAGAGTACTCATTTAACACTGTTGCTAGGTTCTTGGATCTGTAGCAAAACATTTAAAACAAAACCAGTCTTACCAGGATCTAACTGATGTAAATAAAAGTGAAGTTGTCTGGGACAAGTCCAACCTTTGCTAACATAATGAGAACAGTTTGTGTGACATCCCTAACCTGGCAGCCAAGGAGAGTAGACTAGAATGCTCATGTGTGAACAATGACAACTTCACTGGACTAGTCAGTGGGGATGGTAGACACCATTGAGTGAGCATGTGTACTGTGTGGTTGTCAGATTCAAAATGACTGAGCAATTAGAGCAATGAATCTGCATCAAATTTTGCACTAAGCTTGAACATTCCTCTGTGGAAACTATTCAGAAGGCCTCAACTATAGGTGATTGGCAGCTTCACCACAACAAGCCCACCTACTCCTGCATCACATCTCTTGCAGAGTTTTTTGACTAAACATCAAATCACCCAGGGGACTCAGCCCTACTGAAGCCCAGATTTGGCGCACTGTGACTTCTGGATTTTCCAAAAACTAAAATCACTTTTGAAAGGGAAGGGATTTCAGAACAGTGGTGAAATTCAGGAAAATATGATGGGGCAGCTGATGACAATTGGAAGAACAGTATGAGGTCTCAGGGTGCCTATTTTGAAGAGAACAAAGGCCTCATTGTACTATGTACGATGTTTCTTGTATCTTATATCTTTTTCAATAAATGTCTGTTCATACTCCATGGCTGGATACTGTCTGGACAAACCATAAAAATATATTATGTACATATAAAATCTAATGTTTATATACATGAATATATATTTGTATGTATATACATATACATGCAGAGACACATACAAAATTTCTAGTTGAATGCCACACAATGGATAACACAGTGCTAATATTATAGACTACATAAAAATACCTCTTAGAAAGGTAGTCCACTTGGAAATCCAAAATCTCATGGGCTCATGTTTAAAATCTTAGAAAAAAAGAATATTTTGTTTATCAAAATAGCTAACAGCATTTTAAATAAAGATTGTATTTGCACACCAATTCCTTTGATGATAGAGAATTAAAAGTAACAGGAAAATCTGTGATAGCAAGAAACAGCAATATTGATAAGTAAATCCCATTTAGCCTGGAGGCAGAATTGAATGGAGAAAAATGCTTCACTGCCAGAGACATAGAAAACTGATTCCAAATTTCTCTAATGTTAATTTCTATGATTCTGTGACAGTAGAGTAGTAACAATATTGTTTGGCAGAATTACTCAAGCTGCAAGTGAATGTTCTCCTTTGGTATCTGTCTTCTGCTTCTGCAATTGGACAAGATACAGCTAAACAAAGCAACAAGTACACTCCCTTTATAAATCTGAAAATTATTGGCCTTTCCATTATCTAAATATAAAGTTCAACCTCCTGATTATGCCCTACAAAGCATTCATATTTCACCCTGCTTTGGCCTCCATCAGATTGCCTGGTCTCACATCCCACCTCTTCTCTCATATGCTTTCTATCTACCCATTGTATACTGCAAAGAGCACACGGTGCTACTTCAGGTCTCAGAGCTTCTGCACAAGCAGTTTCCCAAACTTCAAATGGTGTCGCAACAGGCTCTCAGTCTGCATTTAAGACCCAACGCCAAAACCTTTTCCTCTGTGAAGGCTTTGTAAAGAAATCCTTCTCATTTTCCTAAACTTACCCTCCCCATTTTGACTCAATATTTCCAAGGACGAAGTAGAGAATGTGTTTGGGGATCTAAAACCAAATGCTTAAGTTATAAATTTACTACTTATTACAACAGTGACAATAATCAAATTACTTATCTATTCTGAATTTCAGTTTATCTATAAATAAAGCAGTATGATAAAATCAAAATTATAGATTTTTCTTGAAGAAAAACCCTAACACACAATACATGCCCAAGAAATATTGTCTCTCATCTTTCTCTCCTTTCCCACATCCCTGAGAGCCCCCAACAACACCAAAGCAATTCATCATTTCTTCATATGCATATGTGTTAACCTCCTTACATCAATAGCTTGATGAGATAGCCATGACTTATTTATCTTTGTACTCTCAAACATGGCTAAATACTGTGAGTCTTCAGGGATGTTTACTGGATATATCAAATAAGCTAGCCTCATTTTCTATGTTCCCTTTGTTTGCCCATATAAATGCATACATTTAACATAAAATCATAAAACCACAAATATCTTCAAACCATGCTTTTATTTTAATAATACTTTATTGTTCATTTCAATCCTCTTAATTGTTGCTTGTGATGAGCACTTATTATTTCATCTTGCTGAATGATGTACCATAAATTTATAACCTCTCAAATATTGATGAATACCTGGGCTGCTTTTTGTTTTCCATTATTAACATGACACTTTAATAAACATCCTTATGAAATATATTTTTCTTCAAAATAGAATTTATAGTGTGTATTACCAGAATGCAGTGATAGGCTAAAGAAAATGTGGACATTTCTTTGGCTCTTGAAATGATTTATTAAATTACTTTCAAAACTATTTTCACAGGTTCACTTTATCACCAATGAGGGATGTGCATGCCAACCAAAATTTAGTGAAATTGATATTGAATCCTTCAGTAGATACTTAAGTGTTTCACCTGCCCTCCACTTTCCTCATTCCAATAGGAACTGCCACTCCACCCACTTTGACCAGGTGGCTCTGATTAGAAGTTAGTTGCTTATTTTAACCCTGTCTTAGGTTAGAAAGTAAAGGTTGTGAAGTTGAAGTTTTTGCATTTCTCTAGTCAGTGCTTGATACTTGATGTGGTTGGCACCTACTCACCATTTCTCAACACTTTTAGTTATTCTCCACAGTACTGCCTCTTTTTGATATAACATGTATGAAATTACTCATTGCTGGATTATTTGCTTCTCTCTCTTTATCCCCATACACCCCCTCAAGTGCTGTAATAGAAGATAAGCTTCATGATGGCTAATGTCAGTTTGTTCACTAGTGCATCTCCAGCGATTGATAAAGTTCCTGAGGCAGAGCAGGTTCTCAAGAATGAGCTGTTGAATAAATATTGAATTAGTATGTGAGAGATCCAGTATTCTGTCAATATTCTTGATCTGAAGTTGATTCACAAAAGAATTCTGATTGATACAAACTCAAATTTTAGTCTTGTTCAAAGACTATACCTGCTTCAGTGTCTTTAGTTGTTCATAACTTAAAACATAAAATTCAGAACACGAAAGAATACAACTCTTTTTTCCAATGAGGAATTTGTGGAAACTTCTAAAAAAATAACAAACTCTCTTGTAATCAAGGCCTCTCAACAGATTCACTGGACATTTGTCCTGCTGTGAATTCTCTGCTCAATTTCAAACAGAAGAAAGGAAATATGCAAGAACTCATTGAAAAAAATTAAAACTCAAACTGGCTGTCCCCTGTTCATTTGCCAAATGGCATAGGTTTTTGGTGACATTCAGCTAATGAATTTTCTTCATGATTAACTATCCATTACAGGTGGCCATTATGATGGAAACATATTCAGCCTGTGCTTTACTCCTTATAAGCAGGCTAGTTGTATAATGGGTCATTAAAATAAGTAATCTAGGACAGTCTTCTTTTATGAAATCAGAGAAAAATGGAGCTTGAAAAATATTGCTCACAATCAAACAAATTGCTGAAACAAAAACTATGCTCTGCTGGGCTGTAACTTCTTTTCTTTTTTAATTAGGATAAAAGTAAAAGTGATGCAAAATTTGATAATGCATGCAATATAGGCATTCTTTATTTATTTTTTATTCTTCCAGATGCATTGGAGGAAAGGAAGGAGCAAAAGTTAAAGAAACTGTCCAATTACTTTTCTTTAAAAATTAAATTAAATCCTTTGTGTTTGTTTAACTTGTTAGAAGCCTTTGTAGAATTTATACTGTGGAAATGTTTTTCACTATTGCTTAATCTCTAGTGACATCTGGTGGCCCAAATAACTCAAGTAGCTGGAGAAAATACATTATACAACTTTTAACACTCCTTAGTGGTTACATGTCCTATCTTGATGTGGTCTCCATTAAGAGTAAATTAACCCTTTGAATTCTAAAGACAGCGTGCATATGTGATGTGGGAGAGAATGGAGGGAGAGCAACATTAAATTTATAAAAATTATGATAAGGCATCATTCTGAGATTAAAGTGAAATCTATTTTTCTGATTCTTTCCCAATTTCAAAATGACTTGGTTTTGTACATTATTTTGAACTGAATTATTAAATCAATTAAACATTTATTGAATGTCTATTAATCAGCCAACTCTATAAATACTTTGCTACTTGGAATTATACTTAATTCACTGAAGAGATGTTTTATTGATCATCTACTATGAACCACATTATTACATAAATTTACTTTTAAATAGATGTAATCATCCTGGCTTTATCAGAAATGGACATGTGAACTCAATAGTCACTCCTAGATTTTCTGGTGACCCAATAATTATTTAAAGATTCTTAAGCATGTTTTTATGCTTTGGCAACCCTCAGCATATCAAATATATACCTGGGCATTTAACAATTATATAAGCTATACATGACAATTGAATGCATGCTGATTACTAATAAATTTTACATTTTTCATAAATTCGTTGATCATTAATAGAATTATTAAGTTATATATTCTTCCACTACTCCTATTTTCAGTAAATGAGTACCCTTTTCATCCATTTATACAATTCAAGAACTTTGGAGATCTTCTTGATTCCTCTTCCTACACCATGAAATCCAATCCATCACTAATTCCCATTGATTTTACTTCTGGAAAATATTTTAAACCTATCAAATCTCTCCACTCATCATAATCTTAGTGCCAGACCCCATCATCTCTCTAAACAAGACTAGGAACAGGACTGACTAATCTCTTCATATTTCCTTGATCCTTCCCACAATCTCCTCCACACTGTAGCCAAGGGGAATCTCTAGTAAACGTAGTCTTCTTAAGTCATCTCAATGCCTAAAATCCTCCCGTGGCTTCCGTTTGCTCTGTTGAAAACATAAAAAACATTAAAATGCATGGTGTCCCTGAATCTTATACCTTCAGCCTTAACTCCAAAAGGGCCTGCTTTAAACATCTTAGTTAATTTGTTTATATCCTCTTAAGTCTCACAACCTTTGCAAATGTTGTTTCCTCCTCTCGAAATACTTTTCTCATCCCTCTTTACCTAGAAACCTTTTATTCATTGCTCATATACTGATTCTCCTTGTGTTATGATGAGGTTATATCTTGATAAACCCAATGTAACTTGCAAATATCAAGTCCAAAAGCATTTAATACACCTAACCTACTGGTAACATGCTCAGAATACACGAGTACATTAGCCTACAGTTTGGGAAAGTCATCTTGCTGATGCTGCCCTGCATCATGGGGCAGCATTTGCACTGCATATTGCTAGCCTGGAATAAGACCAAAATTCAAAACTTGAAGCTCAGTTTCTACTGAATATGTGTCACTTTTGCACCAGCATAAAGTCAGAAAATGATGGTCAACCTGTAAGTCTAATTTGCACGGTATTTCATCCTAATTACATAAGCTGATTTTCCTGCCCATATTAACCTCCACCAATATACCAATACTGTACATATCTTTCTTTTTATTCATATCACAACTGTAATTTCATATTTTTTTGATAATTTGATTAATATCTGCCCCCCTTTCTTGACTATAATCTCTACAAGGAATGAAAATGTGTTTGCTTCTGCTAAGCATTATATCCTTAACAGCTAGGCCAAGATATGACATATCAATTGCAATTAGTTGCTTATTAAATTAACAGAATCTAAAAGACTGTTATTCTCTGTATGTATGTGTGTCTGTTTTTATGTATGTATGTATGTATGTATGTAAGTAACAGAATGGATGTTGGGCTCCAACACACTTAGGTTCAAATCTTGTCACTGTTGTTTCCTAGTACTATAAACCATGATACCATACTTCAAATAAGCTTTTGTCATCTCATTTCCAAATGAGTTTAACATTATTTACCTTAAAGGGCTACTATGAAGATAAATAATGGATAGATTGGCAAACTTGTTTTCTTTTTTTAGACCAATTTTTCTCCATACACCTTTAAAGGTTTTTAAATTGTTTCATATCTTGTCAAGTTGAGATTTTTAATAACCTACTTTTTGACGTGTAATAAAAGTTTACAACTTGAGTTTTTTCAAAAAGGTCAACAAACTGCAAGCACGTGTTAATAATAAAGGTCTTATAACTAACTAACTAAAGGATTGATGGATGTAAAGTCCTTAGTACAATGTCAGTCACATAATAAAATAGTTGTTATTATTAATATTATTATCATTATTATTCCACATCTAAAGCAAAATGCCTCAACTTACACAAAGGTATGTGCCAATCTCAAATTCCTTTATGATTTTGTAGGAGATTGTAAGCAGGGTCACAGCTAGCTGAGCTAACCTGAAAAACTACATCACACAGCAATTTCATTTTAGGAGATAGGAAAAAATGGAAGAAAAGTGGTAGAAGAATAAAAATGGTGACTGGCAATTCTACATGACAGAGTGTAAGAAGAGGGAAGTATAATAAGCACATGAATTACCATTTAACATGCACACTCAGACACACAGACATACCTGTCTGCTTTTGTGTGTCTGTGTATCTTTATTTTTAATAACCATGAAGGCTTTAAAATATATCACCACAGGAAAAAGTACTTGCTAAAGAAGAACAGACCGTGTATTTGTGAGGCTGGAGGGGTTCAGACCACTGAAGACCAGTGTTAAAAGAACATTCTAAAGAACTTCACTAAGAAAGTGGTAAGAGAGATTCTCAAACCAGAGGTGGATGATAAGGGAGTAAGTTACACTCTTATATTTAAACTGTAAGAGTAGAGACACGGGTCAAGAAAACCCCTACCTACACAGACATATGGAGACAAAAGAATAATCTTATTTCACTTCGGGGAATATATCTGAAGAAAATAAAAACACTAACTCAAAAAGGTATCTGCATGCTCATGTTCATTGGAGCATTATTTACAATAAATTATCTGCAGGTCAAAGAAGAACATGCAAACAACCGAAGTGACTATTGATACCATTGATAGATAAATGGATAAAGAAATGTGTATATATATATATATATAGATATAGATATATATCCATATATATATATATATATAATTATATGCCTATATCATTTATCAATATAAAAGAAGAAAATCCTGCCATTTATGTCAACATTGATGAAACTCAGAGGCATTATACTAAGTGAAATGTCAGACAGAAGAAGACAAATATTGAATAATCTCACTTATATGTGGAATCTAAAAAACCAACACACAGCTACAGAGTAGAATACAGAGTGGAGGTTGGGGGTTGCCAGAAGTGGGAGTTGGGAGGTGGACAAAATGAGTAAAGGTCAAAGGTACAAGCCACCAAATAAATACATATTAGGGATATAATGTACAACACAGTGATTATAGTTAATAAAACCATATTGTAGATTTTTTTTTTGAGACTTCCAGTCAAGATGGAGGCATAGGCAGACACACTGTGTCTCCCTCCACAACTAAGAAGGAATACAACCACCTCAAAACTAGAAACAACCAGAAGTTCCAGAAAATCAAACTGCATGGAAGTCCAGCAAACAGAGATATGGAGAGAAAATACTCATCCAGACAGGTAGGAGGGGTGGAGCTGGGGTGGAGAAGGTGTAGTGTGGTGGCAGCAGCAGGCATTTAGAAAGCACGGTTACACATTTTAAAACATCAGGAGGGACACCTGGGGAACTTTCCCAGCTCCTCACTGGACCTCCCAGCCCATGGTCGCAGCACCAGGGAAAATCAAGCCTCATTGCTTCTGACTGTGTAGACCAGTGGGGATTGGGGTGGAGGCAGAAACCGCTGGTTTCAGCAGAGTGTGCTTGTTTAAAGGGCCCCCACAGTGCAAGAACATCCGCAGATGCATCCACTCTGGGAACAACGGTCAGGGCAGTAGCTGGAGGGGCGCCAGTCTGGTGCGGAAGTGGGAGAGGTGCCTGGAAAAGGGGCGAGTGCTGGGCAGGTGGCATTGTTCCCCCTTGGACCCCTCCCCCACACACAGCGCCACAACGTGGTGAAACAGGTAGCCCTACACTGATGAATCCCTAAGGCTCTGTCCCTTACAATGTAACAGAAACAACAGCTCTACGTGGGATGCAGAGGCAAACAAACACAGGAGCCTGTCAGAATGAGGAGACAGAGAAGTATGTTCCAAAAGGGGAAATGAATCAAGGTTCCAGTGGGAGAACTAAGCGACGAGGAGATAGCCAACCTAACAGATGAGGAGACAGACAACCTAACAGAGGTAGAATTCAAAACACTGATGATAAAGATGCTCATAGGCTTGACAGATATGCTTGAGTATGGCAAATGCATTAAGAGAAGTGAAGATTATGCTAAATGAAACAAAGGAAAATTCACACCAAACTAATGGTGAAGGGAATGAAACTGGGGTTCAAATCAATTATTTGGAACATAAGGAAGAAAAAAACAGTCAACCAGTACAAAATGAGGAAGGATTTTTAAAAAATGAGAAAAACTTCCCAAATTTTGTGAAGGAGATGGACATACAGGTCCAGGAAGCATGGAGGGTCCCGGGTGAGCTGGACCCAGAGGGGACCACACAAGCACACATGATGATTGAGATGCCAAAGGTGAAAGATAAACACAGAGTCCTGGGGGCAGCAAGAGAGAGGCAGAGACTTGCCTACAGGGTGGAGCCTATAGGACTATCAGCTGATTTCTCAGAGGACACTTTGCAGGCAGGAAGAGACTGGAAAGCAGTATTCAATGTGATGAAAAGCAACCTACAACCAACATTACTCTATCCAGAAAAGCTGTCATTTGGAATGGAAGGGCAAATGAAGCACTTTCCAGACAAGATGAAGCTAAAGGAGTTCATCATCACCAAGCCATTATTATATAAAATGTCAAAGGGACTTAAGAAAAAGAAGATCAAAACTATGAACACTAAAATGAGAACAAACTCACAACTATCAACAACTGAATCTAAAAAATAAAAACAAAATCCAACTAAGCAAACCAGAATTGGAACAGAATCATAGGTATGGGGATCATCTGGAGGGTTATCAGCTGGGAGGGGTGAGAGGGAGAAATGGGGAAATGGTGCAGAGACTAAGAAGCATAATCAGTTGGTACAAAATAGACAGGGAGATGTTAAGAATAATATAGGAAGGCTGGGATTATGGAGGATAGGGGGTACTCGGCAGAGGGGAGCAAAGGGGAAAAAATTGGAACTACTATAACAACATAATAAAATATACTTAAAACCTTAAAAAAAACAACCATATTGTATATTTGTAAGTTGTTAAGAGAGCAGATCTTAAAAGTTTTCATCACACACACAATAATTGTATCTATCTGCGGCAATGGATGTTAACTAAACTTACTGTGGGGATCATTTTGCAATATATACATATATTGAATCACTATGCTGTATGCCTGAAACTAATATAATTTGTTAATTATATCTCACATTTAAGGAGTACTACCATATGCATGATTTATATTTCTAGTTTTCCTTTAAGATTGTCTGTTTTCTTAGTCTTCAGCATTGTACGATAAAGTATATGGTTTAAAGAGAAATATAATTTGGTTACTTAGAAATACATAGAAAAAGGGGTAAGACCTAGATTACATCCTTTTAAAGTGTTGAGTATAAGAACTGCAACAACTTGTGATAATATATTTATGCTTGGCCTTATTCTTTCCACTCTCCACCTGAGGGATTATTCCTGGAGTGTCTCAAAAGTGTATTATGAAACCAGAAGTAGAGGAGAACGGGGGAAGCCCCAAATATATATCAGAGGAGAGAGGAAACATAACACAGGACTTTGACAGTGAACAAATAGCTGAGATTTTTAATTAATAGGAAAAAATTAAAACACATTTTCCAACTCTGACCTTTACCAGCTGAAATAGATCCTCTAGGGTATGAAGCGAGGATGCATTTCCTTTGAAGAAATTCCCCAGTGATTTTCAGGAGTATCTTTGATTAAGAACTCAAAAGCATAGACCAGAAGCAATGAGTCTGGGGGTGGGGGGTTTGTTTCAGCTATTCACTATTATCTTATTCAGTACTTCTCAAACAGACTATGGAGTTTCATATCTCCATATTTTTTTCTTGATATTCCCTTATTCTCAGTAGCCACATAATTTTCCTTTTAACAGGGCTTTAAAACATACTTCCATGTAAAGTCCTTCTATATTCCTCAATCATAATGAATCTTCACCTTCCTTCGTGTTCCCATAGCTCTTTTCTTTTGATTTCATTACAATTATTACACTCAATCTCACAACAAGTACTTGTGTGTACACAAGTAGATTACAGGCTCATTTTAAGTAAAGATCTTATTTATCCAGGTCTGTATCCCACCAGGTCCCTTGCATGCTGATTTTGGGCATACAAAGTAATCAATGACTGTTATTTAAAAGAAACAATGAATAAAAATTAATTAATAAGCACTTTTCCCAACTTCAAATTTACTTTAAGAAACTATAGCACAGTTATTTAGATGTTAGGCTCTGGAGTCAGAATGCCAAGAGGCTTATGTCAGGCCATTTATTGAACAGTTCAGTGACTGAGTTTTTGTTTTTTTTTTAATCTGGACAATAAACACTATAATAATATCTAACCAATAGGGCCATGGCAAATATTAAACATTAGCATATATAAAATGTGTAAATGTTTGCTACATCAATTGGACCATCAGTCTACAGAAACCCTCTTCTCTGTCATAATCAAAATAGTTGGAGTGCTTACTGGCTTTTTCTGTTTAAATTACATTGTAATATTGCAAAATATCACAGTGAATTGATAGTCTCATCTGGAGTCCAAACACTTACTAGAGATACATTTATTTTAAATAACTTTGTGAAGCATTATCATAATTAATACTTATTAAGCACCAGTGTGAAATGCACAGCATACAAAAGACAGAGAGCATGAAAGTCAAAGAGAGGGTCTAATGTTTTCTGCATCTGCACTGGCATTTTAATACAGCATGTCAATGGACAGTTCAGTGACCATTTTCAGAACCTATACAGCTTCTGTTATTGACAAAAGTTACTCACATGCTCCATCTAAAGTAACTTTACAGGAGGCTAGAGGTAGTAGAAATAGCCCAAGTTGCATAAAGTTGTTCCTAAGTTTGAGATCAAGATCTAAAGTTGACTTTATGACTTTGGGCAAGACATTTAGCAGCTCTTGGCTGCAGTTATTTTCCCTTTAAAACCGGAATTATAGTATTTGCATGGCAGATATTAAATGTCATGGTTATTTTTTTCATTCGGTTAAAACTGTTTTGAAATATAACACAGTGTTTTGGGAACTCATCCTGTGTTATCAGAATTACTTAAATATTTGCTTGGGGAATTTAAGTTGCTCAAAGTCACAACATTTCACACATTGGTCATAGGAATTGTAGGCAACCACACAAAAACCAACTTCAAAGCCTTTTTCATTAATAGCACAGAGTCTGGTTATGGATTGAGGCTGATGTGTCTCTCATCCATAATAAATGACCTGCAGGGCAAAGAAGAATAATTGTCCTTGCAGTCACTGGCTTTGTAAGGTGCCTCACCTTTCTGCTTGACAGACTTCTTTACCAATGCATATTTAGAGGAGTGAGAACTGTAAAGAAGATGAAAGCATATCAAACATTTATATCAAGAGTTTCATTTTCTAAGAAATAGCAGGTGTGTCATATGATTACTCAGAGGGCAAAGACTCCACTAGAGCCTCTCCTGGTACTCATGGAGATGGCATGGAGTGTGATGAATGGCCATATTACATAAATATTTCATTTAGAGCCCCTGCGTCCAAACAGTACCTCTCTCACAAGACTGAAAGTCTCAGAGGCAGTCAAATTGTTATGAACAAAGAGGACAGTATTAAAACTGACATGAAATCCATCTAAAATACCCTTCAATCACATTATAGAAAACCCACCAACGATGGCCTCTATCCAAATCATACTTTTTTCTCTGTCCTTCATGCCTTCACCCCACCAGTGATACAGGCACATCCACACATTCATAAAACACAGAAACAAGACTTAGCACACATTGCTGCTACAGTTTATGTATTTATTTCTGCTATAAAGCCAGATCAGTACCCAAATATCTAAAAAATGATAATTAATATATGTAAAATTGTCTCAAGTACAAAATGCTTTGTAGTTATTATTTAAAAGAGAAACTATTTTTTCCACATAGGCAGAATAATGATTTTCAAAAATGTTTTACTTGTGGATTTTCTTCAGATAATAATTTTAATAAGCAACATTCCCTGACCACTTAACCACTTACTAAGTGTTATTCTAATTGTTTTTTATTTACTAATTTATTTCACCAGCAGAATCTTATGGAGTTGTATTATTATTATATTTTTAATATTATAAATACAAAACTGAGGCTGAGAGAGATGAAGTAACTGAAAGTTAAATAGCTAGTGAATATTGAAACTAAATTTTGAAACTATACAGTCTGTTTCTGACACCTTAACCCCTAAAATTGCCCAACATATTAAAAAATGAAAGCAGACCAGTTCTGGTAAGCTTATTAATTCAACAAAAAGTTATTTAGTACCTTCGATGAGTCATGCTGTGTGTTACTCATTAGAAGTAGAGCAATGAATATGTCCTTGTTTACATAACAAGAGAAACAAACAATAAAACTTACAATACACAAAGAAAAAATAAATACATAGTATTTATGAGAATCAATGTGGATTCCTATGCCTTATCTGCTCCTTTTACACCCCAGTGATCCCCAACATAGCAATATAGCCCTACCATTCACCAAGTTGTTCAGTTCCCAAGCATCAGCATCAGAATCATTTATGACTCAAATCCATCCAAGAATCTGTCAGTTCTACCCTTGAAAATATATTTCCAATCTAACCCTCGCTAAGTCCCTCTATAATGCTATCCTAAACCAAGCCATGCTCTCTTACCTAGACTACTGCTCTAACCTTTCCACTGTTCTTTCTAATTTCTTCTTCCCATTGTCTTGCCTACATTTCTCTTCCTAATTAATGGAACATCAGTTTCTGCAAATCCTACTTTCTGAGTCATTCTTAATCTGTATTTTCATTGTTATTGTCCTAATTAAGGGGCATATCTTTGACTCTATCAGTGCGAGGTCATAGGCTATGGATGATTGAGGTGTCCCAGTAATACATGAGGTCTCTGGAGACAGATGTATACATAAAACTTTCAGTAGTTTCTATAAAGGAAAATACAACTATCACCAAGTGTGGGTAAGAAAAACATTGCATTTAAAAAATGTAACAGTTTTTCAACTAAACAGTTCAAAATCACTGACTTAGACCTTTTGCCCACTGGCCCTCAGGTTTTCATTTATTATACATTTTGTTCACTCCCAACATTGTTCTCTCTCAAGTATGTAGATCTGATCATGTCACTATCATGTTAAAGCATTGATGTCTTCCTACTGTTTACAGGAAAATATCATATGTCCTTAGTCTGTTGCATAAAGTGCTTTGGGATCTCTTTCACATCAGGCTCTCATTCTTGCACCCTATGCCTCTTCACCACTACACCTGTGTTTTGCTGTTTATTAAATATGAAAAAGAATCTTCACAAATTTGTTTTAGTTCATTTTTGTTCATGTTCTGGCTATAATACATTTTTTTGTTCTTTATCTCTTAGACAAAATATTTCAAGCCTAAGCTAATTCCTACTTCTGTAAAGACTTCATCATTCTTCTCTGCAGAATAAATTACTCCTTCTATCAGATATCTTTGCAACATATTCATGAAATGGTAATAAAGTTGGACATCATAATTATTTTCCCATTAATAAGATGATCTAAGAGCAAGAACATAAAAACATCTAAAATATCATCATACCCTACCTAGCATATATTCTGATACACAGTAAGCAGGTAAAATATTTGTTACATGAATATCTTTATCCATACTATCTAAATTCAGACTGATGAGGTATATAAATTACATGTTTTTCATTGTCATACTATTTTTAATTTTTGTTTATGAACTTTGAAAGTAAATATACTAATATTAACACATTAAAAAGTCTTGAGGTTGGAGAGAAGATGGCAGCGGAGTAGGTAGCAGTGTTGTCTGCTTGCCCCTATCGCAGGAAGGTTTAAAGTACAAACACAGAGACGAAGGAGTGAGTGCAAATTTTGGACAGCGCGAGCAGGGGAGTGCAAGAGCAGAGTGGAAAAGGGCAAAAGACTGGCCTGTGCTCTCAAGAGGAGTCGCTGGGCCCACCAGCCCAGTGGCAGGCCCGGCCAAGCCAGGCACTGCTGCTGCACCGCATCCCAGAGGGGCAGCTGCAGACCAGCTCACTGGCCGGGATCTGCCTGGAAACTGCTGCTTGCCATAGGCGCTGGGACCAGTGCAATCCCAGAGGGAGACAATAGAAAGGTTTTCTTAAAACAGCTGGAGGTGCAGAAGGACTGCAAGAGGCCCAGACTGTGGGAAGCTATGTGAACTGAGTGTGGGTGAGGAACCCCTGGACAGGCAGGTCTGAGCCGGGGGCCGCACGCCCAAGGTATGCCCATCGTGGCACCACTGAACAGAAAGGAGAGGAGCTGGGACGGGAAAGCTGCAACAGAAACGCGGGCTCGGTGGGGGCCCCAGGTGGGGGCACAGACAAACAGTGAGATGCTGCCAGCCAGGGACATACACACCCCGGTGCTGTGGCTTAGAGCATAGAGACTTCTAGGAGCAGGAGCGAAGACAGGACCCAAGGCTGGGCAGGGACTAGGAAGATGAGCACT
Source organism: Furipterus horrens (assembly GCF_987537825.1). NCBI lineage: Eukaryota > Metazoa > Chordata > Mammalia > Chiroptera > Furipteridae > Furipterus > Furipterus horrens. The sequence continues at coordinate 52,293,087 of NW_028327172.1, forward strand.
GGCTTGCCAACAGAACAGTGTTGCTAGAGAAGCCTGAGGATTGCTGGAGGGCGCCGCAGGACAAGTGGGGAGAGACCCAACATTATGGCTCACAGCAGATAGTTACAACAGGCCCCTGAGGGAGAGAAAAGCAGCCACAGAAACCAGCCAGAGCTCCTCACAGCCAGCCAACCAGGAAAAAATTTGGAACACATGGAATTTTGACCAGGTGTGGATCCAGAAAAAGAAGACTGCACACAAAGGGTGAACTGAGTAAAAATTTTCTTTTAAATTTAAATTTAAATTTTTTTATAAATTTGTTTCTTTCTTTTTCTCTTTAAACTATCTCTTTAATCTGTTTCATACCATCTCTCCCTCCCATCCTTCATCTTTAATTTTTATCTGTTTGTTTTGTTTAGCCTTCCTTTTACAGTAATTATATAGCATATAACTAATTATATAAATTGAATACTATACACTACCACTTTCTTACTGTATCCTGCATTCTTCTTTCTCTCTTTTTTTATTATTAACATAATAAAACCCCCAGATCTCATATAAAAAATCTCATACCTCAAAGGAGGGAAATCAAAGCAGACAAATCCAAAAAAACAAAAACAAACAAGAAGAATCTAACATGGGAGGACGCAGAAACAACCTCCCAATGAAAGGGAAAGAGGAATCCCCAGAAAGAGAGGTAGACATAACCCAAATGTCAGACATGAAATTCAAAACAATGGTGGTGAAGAAGCTCAATGTACTCGACAACCTCAAAAATAACAATGACGACCTCCAAGGAAGTTACCAATAGCTCCAAGGAAATTACAGGGAACTTATGGAGAACTACACCAGCATAAAAAAGCACATAGAAACTATTAACAACAATCAGAAAGAAATGAAGAATACAACCCCTGAACTGAAAAACACAGTAGAATCAATCAAAAGCAGGCTAAACAAAGCAGAGGATCGGATTACTGAGTTAGAGGATAATGTAGAAAAAAATTCCCAGACAATACAACAAAATGAAAAAAGACTGAAAAAGTATGAAGACGGTCTAAGGGAATTACAGGATAACATGAGACAAAATAATATCCGGATCAATGGAATAAAAGAGGGAGAAGAAGGAGAACAAAAAATAGAGAAGGTGATAGGAGAAAATATTCTGAACCTGATGAGAGAAAAAGTCATGCAAGTCTAAGAAGCACAGAGAGTCCTAATGAAGAGGAACCCCAAAAGGCCCACTCCAAGGCACACCATAATTAAAATGGCAACATTCAAAGACAAAGAGAGAATCCTAAGAGCAGCAAAAGAAAAACAGCAAATAACATACAAGGGAGTTCCGATAAGGCTATCGACCGATTTCTCAACAGAAACACTACAAGCCAGAAGGGAACAGTCAAAAATATTTCAAGCAATGAAAAACAAAGGCTTACAACCAAGAATACTCTACCCAGCAAGGTTCCCATTCAAATTGGAAGGTGAAATAAGGAGTTTCCCAGACATAGAAAGACTAAAAGAATACATCTCCACCAAACCAGCATTGCAAGAGATGCGAACGAGAATGCTTTAAGAAAAAGAAGAAGAAAAAGAGAAGAGGAATACAGGTACAAAGGGAAATGAATAAATATATGTCAAAAATAATCTTAAATGTAAATGGATTAAATGCTCCAATTAAAAGACATAGGGTAGTGGAATGGATACAAAAACAAGACCCACATATTTGCTGTCTACAAGAAACACACCTCAAAACAAAAGACTTACCCAGACTGAAAATGAAGAGATGGAGAAAAATATTCCAGCAGACACACAACAAAAGCTGGGGTAGCAGTATTCATATGAGACAAAACAAATTTCAAAGCAAGGGCCATAAAAAGAGACAAAGAAGGATATTTCATAATACTTAAGGAAACAATGCAACAAGAAGACATAACACTGATAAACATATATGTACCCAATATAGGAGCACCCAAATATATAAAGAAAATACTAGAAGACTACAAGAAGGATATTAACAGCAATACACTCATAGTAGGGAATTTTAACACTCCATTATCAACAATAGACAGATCTTCAAAGCAAAGAAACACCAATTATACATAGGCATTGAAGAACACACTGAACCACATGGACTTAACTGATATATATATAGAAACTTTCACCCCAAAGAAGCAAAATATACATTCTTTTCAAATGCACATGGGACATTTTAAAGATAGACCACATGATAGGAAACAAAACAAGCCTCAACAAATTCAAGAACATTGAAATTATCAAGCACCTTTTCAGACCACAATGCATTGAAACTAGAAATCAACCTCAAAGAAAAAAATCAAAGGCATCCAAACTTATGAAGAATGAATAACATGCTATTAAATAATGAATGGGTTAACAATGACATCAAAGAAGAAATCAAGAAGTTTCTGGAAATTAATGATAATGAACACACAACAGCCCAAAACCTCTGGGACACAGCAAAAGCAGCCCTAAGTGAGAAGTTCATAGCAATACAGGCATATCTGAAAAGCATAGAAGAATCTCAAATAAAAAATCTAACCCTAAAGCTACAGGAATTAGAACAACAACAACAACAACAGAAAAAAAGAATAGAGCAAGAAGAAGGAAGGAAATCATCAAGATCAGAGCAGAATTAAGTGACATAGAGACTAAACGAACAATTTAAAAGATCAACAAAACTAGGAGCTGGTTCTTTGAAAAAATAAACAAAATTGAGAAGCCTCCAGCCAGGCTCATCAAGAAAAAAAGAGAAAAGACCCAAATGAACAAAATCAGAAATGAAAGAGGAGAAATCACGACTGATATCTCAGAAATACAAATGATAGTAAGAAATTACTACAAACAACTGTATGGCAAGAAATTTGACAACCTAGAAGAAATAGACAAATTTCTAGAAACATATAACATTCCAAAACTGAATCAAGAAGAAGTAGAAAGTCTCAACAGACCAATAACAAAGAAGGAAATTGAAACAGTAATCAAAAATCTCCTGGCACACAAAAGCCCTGGACCAGATGGCTTCAAGGGTGAATTTTACAAAACATTTAAGAAAGAACTAACTCCTACCTTCCTCAAACTATTCCAAAAAATCCAAAAAGAGGAAAATCCCAAAATCTTTCTATGAAGACAGTATTACCCTAAATCCAAAACCAGGTCAAGACACAACAAAGAAAGAAAACTACAGGCCAGTATCACTGAACATAGATGTTAAAATCCTCAACAAAATATTGGCAAAAAAGGATCCAGCAATACATCAAAAAGATCATACACTACGATCACATGGGATTCATCCCAGGGATGCAAGGATGGTTTAATATTCACAAATCAATAAATATAATACATCACCTAAACAAAATGAATGACAAAAATCACATGATCATATCAATAGATGCAAAAAAATATTTGATTAAATGCAACACCCGTTTATGATGAAAACACTCAGCAAAATAGGAATAGAGGGAGCATACCTTAACATAATTAAGGCTATATATGAGAAGCCTGAAGTCAACATCATACTCAATGGACAAAAACTGAAAGCATTCCCCTTGAAATCAGGAACAAGACAAGGATGTCCACTCTCTCCACGTCTATTCAACATAGTGTTGGAAGTCCTATCCACAGCAATCAGACAAAAGAAAGAAATAAAAGGCATCCAAATTGAGAAAGAAGAAATAAAACTATCATTATATGCAGATGACATGATAGTATACCTGGAAAACCCTATAAACTCCACTAAAAGACTACTCGATATAGTAAGTGAATTTGGCAAAATAGCATGGTACAAAATAAATATGCAGAAATCTAAGGCATTTCTGTACACCAACAATAAAATATCAGAGACAGAAACAAAAAAGAAAATACCATTTACTAAAGCAACAAGAAAAGTAAAGTACCTAGGAATAAACTTAACCAAAGAGATAAAAGACCTGTACTCTGAAAATTACATAACATTGAAGAAAGAAATTAAGGAAGATACAAGTAAATGGAAGCAAATACCATGTTCTGGATGGGAAGAATCAACATCATCAAAATGGCCATACTACCCAAAGCAATTTACAGATTCGATGCTATCCCTATTAAAATGCCAATGACATATTTCACAGACCTAGAACAAATACTCCAAAAATTCATATGGAACCAAAGAAGACCCTGAATAGCAAAAGCAATCTTGAGACAGAAGAACACAGCAGGATGAATCACAATACTAGACATCAAACAATACTACAAAGTCACTGTGATCAAAACAGTCTGGTACTGGCATAAGAACAGACATATCGATCAGTGGAACAGAATAGAGATTCTAGAAATAAATCCAGGACTATACGGTCAACTAATATTTGATAAAGGAGGAAGGAACATAAAATGGAGTGAGAAGAGCCTCTTCAACAAATGGTGCTGGGAGAACTGGACAGGCATGTGCAAAAAAATGAAACTAGACCACCAACTTACACCACACACCAGAATAAACTCAAGATGGATCAAAGACTTAAATGTAAGTCGTGACACCATAAAAGTCCTAGAGGAAAACATAGGCAGGAAAATTTCAGATATACCACATAACAATATTTTCACAGATACATCTCCTAAGGCAAGAGAAATAAAGGAAAAAATTAACAAATGGGACTACATCAAACTAAAGAGTTTCTGCTCAGCAAAAGAAAACATTAGCAAGATGAAAAGAAAACCAACCATATAGGAAAACATATTTTCCAATGATACCTCAGACAGGAGACTGATCTCCAAAATATATAAAGAGTTTATATGACTCAAGATCAAGAAAACAGACAACCCAATTTAAAAAAAATGGGCAAGGACCTGAACAGACACTGCTCCAAAGAAGACATACAGAAGATCCATAGACACATGAAAAAATGCTCAACATCACTAGCCATCAGGGAGATGTAAATAAAATCCACAATGAGATAACACTTTATACCAGTCAGAAGGGCCATCATCAACAAATCAACAAACAACCTGTGCTGGAGAGGATGTGGAAAAATGGGAACCCTACTGCACTGTTTGTGGGAATGCAGACTGGTGCAGCCACTATGGAAAACAGTATGGAATTACCTCAAAAAACTAAAGATGGAACTGCCTTTTGAACCAACGATTCCACTGCTAGGATTATACCAAAAAAAGTCCTAAAACCCTAATTCAAAAGAACTTATGCACCCCTATGTTCATAGCAGCACTATTTACAATAGCCAAGTTCTGGAACAGCCTAAGTGCCCATCTGTAGATGAGTGGATGAAAAAACTGTGGTACATTCACACAATGGAATACTATATAGCAGAAAGAAAGAAGGAACTCCTGCCATTTGCGACAACATGGATGTAGAAAGAATTATGCTTAGTGAAATAAGCCAGGCAAAGAAAAATACCATATGATATCACTGACTACAGGAAACTAAGGAACAACACAAATAAATGAACTAAGTAGAACAAGAACAGAATAACAGTTTTTAGGGGGGAGGGGGAAGAGGGAGGGAGAGAAGAAGGATAAGTAAGGGAAAGATTTAATTAAAGAACAAGTATAAATGACTCATGGACATGTACAACGAGGGGGGGATATGATTGTGGGAGAAGGGGTGGGCTGGGTCGGGGGGAGCAATGGGGAAAAAAATGGGACAACTGTCATTGAAAAACCAAAAAATAAAATTAAAGAAAAGAAAAGTCATGATTCATTAGGCTAAATAGTCTACGTTTAGCCTTCCTGACTTGGGCTCACCCTTCTCCAATTCAGTGTCTACTTTATATTCAAAGAGCTATTTCCAATAACAGAAGTTTTCTTATATTCCTTCCTTACATTATAGACCCTTGCTTATCCAAACTCCTTTCCATGATTTGCTAGATTCTGCCTTCCTGGATCTTACTCATCTTCTCAGTCTTATCTATCTTCTCTCTCAATTCTCTTTACCTCAAATCCCCAAAATTCCATTCTATATTCCAGGCATGTCATATTTGTTTCAGATTCCCTACATCACATACCTATGTAAATATTGCTTGTTCAATGCCTCTCTTTGTGCATCTTCCCCTTAAATGTCCACATCAATTTTTTGGTGTCTTTTAGGATTAAGACTTGACTCAAATGTCAACTAGTCCATCACCTTTCTTGATTAACTCTACATCCTCCCTTCCAGCAATACTAGGTAGCTGTCCTTCTTTCTCCCATCTTATCCTGCTCTTGCCCCTATCATAACACTTATTGGTGTTTATTTTAAATACCTATTTATTTGTCTGCATACCTCACTAAACTTTAGAATTTTTGAGTTCTTAAACTATCTTATTCATCATAGTCTCCAGAAGATTAAATATTCTCTGGCACACAATACATATTAGGTAAATATTTGATAAATACATGAATATAAATTATTGCTTAGACCTTAGACTCAGTCAAAATCGAAAGAGCAATATGAGGTATTAGAAAAAAATAAATCTCAAGATGGTTTTAAGGATTGTAAGTGAGGAATGCTCTTAATTCAAAGACATGACAGACCCTTTAGCTCAGAGAAAGGGTTTCACTGAGAGAATAAGGGATACTTATGGCAAACAAATATGGTTAAATAAGTACTAATCATTTTAGAATAAAAATCCTGCCGCCCACAGAAAAGTTGAGCAGGTAGTTGTTGGTTTCCTTTATAACAAATAAATGACAGAAGACAGATCTACAAGGCAGGAGACAAAGATATATATATATATTGGGTATATAAACTTAACAGGTAATTTCTCTTTATTGTTCTGTTTCAACCACAAAATAAGGGGAAACGTTGAATTTTTTTCAGGATCACTGATTACTGATCACTGATCACTGATTTCTGTTTGAGTCTAGAAGACAGCCTTTATTCTCTACTACCTACTATTGAAAAATCTCCCTAATTCTGTGCCATTTTCTGCTCTGTCATTTAATTCCCATCTCTAACTCTCACCCTTTTGCCTCCCTCTTACTCACATAAGGATTCTTGTGATTACACTGGACTCATCCAGATGATATAGAATAACCTCCCCATCTTAAGAACCTTAGATTGATCACATAGGCAACGTCCCTTTTAGCATGTGAGGCAACATATTCACAGATTTCATGAATTGGGATATGGACACCTTGTTGAGAAGGTGAGCTTTGTCCAGCCTACTCTATAAAGTGATCTTTATAGAAACTAAAAGACATCTGATGTTACACAGTTGAATACTCTAAAGGCTGGGTTTCAACTCCAGGCAAGTCTGTCTAATTGCAAAGTGTATGCTCTTATCTATTATGCCTACTTTTAGTAGACACTGCTTCATGGCACACACTCTATGATACCATAAAAATATAAAAAACACAGTGTGGATTCCTGTATTTCTAGTCTTAAGAATAATTTGTTTGTTTTTGCCTGAAGCCTTTTTCTCAACCATAAGCTGCAGAAAAGTGAATCTATTGCTCGGAGAAGTGCATCTGTGTGCTTCCTCCAGGCAGCTGCAAGACATTCATGTCCTTATGATTTACATTGTATACAAATCTTGACATCTAGTTTGTTTCCTGTTGGCAAAATGACTTCCCTACATACATCATTCTTATCTTAGATGTTTGTGAAAGTCAGTCAGTCAACAAGCATTTATCGAATGCCTAAAAAAAGCATTTCACATAAATCAATATGCTATAAATCAATAAGATAATCACTCAAATGTCACCAATAAAAATGGCATTTCTCAAAGGAAAGTTTTTCAGAAACATACAGATTGTGAAAATACACACACAAAAATCAATGTAACCGTAAGGCCAAATTACCCATAATGATAAAGATTTAGCAGATACCTAAATGCTTCTATGTTTCTTTGTACATTTGTCTGTCTGCCTGCCTACCTATCCCTCTAAACCATACACATGGACAAAACATATGATTTTCTAAGTAAAATATCTTCAGGGGATCAAGATATTCATTTTTGATGGAACACCTAGCACAGTGCCATGACCACAATAAGTAATTCATCAAGAAATATTTGCTGAACTTGAAGGTACTATGAGTGGGACCCTAAGCACAAAAAGCACTGTAACAACAAGGGGCTTTTAGTTAAACAGAGACCAGAATGCTGAATTATATTCAGTTCCTTGAAAGTATCTTATTCTTATATAAGGGCCCTTTAACATGGTATTCCATTTGACTGGAGTGCTCTCTCCAACCTCCTTACCAAGTTAACTCACACCAACACCACAAGTGTCACCTTCTCCAAGACACCTCTCATTTCCATATCATGAATTAGATGTACTATTTCCATACTTTAATAGTACTCAGTACTTTCCTCTATGGCGATTCACATTAGCATTCAAATTAGCTATTGCTCTGTGTTGCCTACTGTACCATGGTATTCATTAACACAAGGCTCTCTCTTACCTTCTGGTCTCCAGTCCCCAGCTTGGAGCCTGGCTCACAGTGCAAAGAAAATTCTATGAAGATAAAAAGTCTAATATTGTTTGCAAGATGCATTTAAAACTAAAATTTATGCAGTGAGTGCTGGAACTTTCAGTTCACGCACTACTCAGAACCATATTCCTGTTTTCCCCAGTTGACAAAAAAAAAAAAAAAAAAAAAATACCTTCAGTATTACTCGGATTAGTTCAGAATGCAGAAATCAATGTTTCCCTTAAATGGAAACATATAGCTTACATGTATAGTTCTTGGTAAGTTGTAGTGAAAACATCAGTTATGTAGGATCATGGCCCAGTAAGAAATTAAGCTTCCCAAATCAGCAATATTCTATTGTATATGGAGGGTATTACTGGCAGATTCAGGCCAGCCCTTATCCCTTTGGAATTGGGGGACCAAGAAAATCCACACCAAAATAAATTGCATCTGTTCCAGTTCTGGATGGCCAAACTCATCCTATTAAGATTCTCTATCCTTGATTTAATAAATTGAGAATTTATCTATCAGCTTGGGTGTGTGTGTGTGTGTGTGTGTGTGTGTGTGTGTGTGTGTATGTGAGAGAGAGAGAGAGAGGGAGAAAGAGAGAGATCTCTTACCAAACTTGAAATGACACAGAAAGTCACAAGAAGCTGTATAAAAAAATATTTGAAAAAGGAACTTTATTGAAGGGTAGAATTTTATTCTGTGCAGGAGTAAATATAAGAGCCTTAAGAGTAGGGGGGGGATATACAAAACTATAGTAGTGTTCAGGAAAAGGGAGAAAAAAATAGCTGTAGCATAAAATGAAATTGGACTGGTCAATGGAGAATGTGGGAAGATAAAATTGGAGAGGTAGGTTCAACCTTGACATTGAATGGCTTTGTAAGCCAAGTCTAAGAGTAAATATTAGCAGTAAAAGGGATAAAGTGATTTTTTTTTAATCAGGATATTTACTTGGTAAATTAATTGATATTTAAAAGTCGTTTGGAACTATTACTCTTTTGATTATTCAAACCTCTTTAGTTATTCCTCACTGTTCATTTTTCCCAGCACTCTGTTCTTGCCATTTTCTGAGGCTGAAATGTACATGATAAATTTCACAGTAATATGAAATCATTCAGAATTATCTCATTCATGAAATAATTCAAATTCTCACTTACTAAATACCCTCTAATATTTTCTATTTCAAGTTCTGAAATTATTATACTTTATATTAGAGCTAGTTTTGGTTATATGTCTCTTCTACTAGAATACTATCCCCATAAGCAGAGAAGACAGGTCAATTTCTAACAACAGCAAGAATGAAAATAATAATTATTGATTGTATGTACACAAAACTTACTGCATGATAGGCAAATCACTAAGCACAAGAATTCACCCCTTCAGTATTTTGAGAGTGAAAATGTGACATAGCGAGGCAGAAGGTCATATACTTTGCATCAGCCAAAATTATCAACCAAAAATTCTTGATCCAGAGTCCTTATTCTTAAATATGAGTATAAGCAATACCATTCTTTTTTAAAACCCAGGATGATATTTTGTATATATTATAATTAAATAACAACAACACTCTCTATCCACAGTCTTAACCTAAAGCATATAGTCAATTAATTTATTAAACCAATAAATACTTATTAAGGTATATTATATTCTGAGTATTTTCTGTTTGCTCGGGATGCAGTAGAAAATTTTACAGTCACAAGAGATTATTTACCTATAAAATATCCTTGCAAATAAACTTTACTCACTTAGAGTAGGTATTAACATCAAACTTATGTCTTCAGTCATAATTTTTAACAATAAATGTAAATCTAAAACAATGCTGATTATTTTAGTAAATTCATATATCTTTTGGGATTTTTATTGATATGTGGTGTTATCAAGAAAACACATTTCTTTAAGAGTTATGTGGTTGGGAAATTTTAACACATTACTTTAGCCAAGTGCTTTTCCTGTTCATCAGGATTTATATATCAGAAAGAATAACCAAGTCAATTAGAAATTCTTACATGCAAGAGGAAGTAATTTTAGACTCTGGGAAAAGCCTTTGCTATAACAATTCTTGACATCTGAATTCATCGTGCTATAACTGTTTGGGAAATAGCTGCTTACCTATAAAAGTTAAATGTACTCCTTCATTCCATGTGAAGTATTTGAGTCATATATGTCAGTCACTTCCTTATGTTTCCAGTTTAGTACCACAAATCTCTTGATTTAACATATAGATTTATATATTCCTTATGAAGTCTTCAATGTGGTGGTAAATGAAATTCAGAATTCCTAGTACTACAAATGATTTTTCTTTTGAGAGATGAGAAGTGAAGGAATTAAAACCTGAGGCTGCTTCTTTGGACCCATAAAATGGCTGTACAAGTTCACCAACATGGCTAGTTAACAACTAATTCTTACAACTAGTTCTTAACAACTAGATTCAATTTCAAAAGATCTTTTTATAGCATTTTTCTTCAGTCTCCTATATTATGGTTCTCTCTAATCTGACTGCTAATCAGACAGTGCCTAATGAAGTTAATAAATACATGTCAGATATCTTCAAGAACGAGGCCTTAACATATCTTATATACTTTATTTTTAAAATAATGTTAATATTAAGATATGTTAAACAACCAAATACAAAATCAGATTCCCTGACTTTCCACTTTACAAATAGCACATTCACATAAAAATACTCTTGTTTGTATACCATGACTTAATATCTCACTTTGCAACTCCTGTATTTTCTAACCATTGATTTATTTTTTTTCTCCTTTTATTCTTTTTTTATTTTAAGTTTCCATGGGCCATTAAAAAGAAAAAAACCCTCAGGACTATTTTATTGCTGCATGTTCTTGATGACTGATACTTAGAATGTAAATTACAATTGCTCAACATTATCATATTTCCCTGCAGTGATATCAGATAGTACTGTCTCACTTTCAAAATGAATACTTAAAAAAGAAATGTTATGAGAACAAATTGACTTGATTATAAAATGGAAACAAGCAGTAAGTTCTATAGAATAATCTGTATTCTATTTTTGACTCCTAAGATTTCCTCTTGTATTCTTAAAGATGATGCTTAAAATATATATTGCTAAGATATCAAAAATAAAAATATCCCATATAGATATTAATATAAATTCCAATTTTAAAATCATAATTAAAATTATATGTAAATGTATTTTAAATGACACTTCTAAGATATATTACATTATTCACTGAAGTAATAAAGAGATAGATGCAAACACCAACGATTTCTCTTGAATAACCCATCTAATTTATTAAGTAGAGAATAAAATTCTTCCTGTTTTGAGGACCAGGGAGCCAGAATGTCTACTTTTTTTAAAAAAGTACATCATATTAAGAAGTGTGGTTTCACTTACCAGTCAGTTTACATCTTAGTACCCATGTCCAAACAAAATTGACACTGAAAGAGTAAAAAATAATAATTAAAATATAAATGTAAAAAATATAAAAACTGAGCATTTCATAGTGAATAGAAACAATATTTTTGGAGCTAGATCAACAGAGTTTCTACTTGAGTATGTGGTATTTAGACAATAATAATTCAATGACAATAACAAATCTGTACAAACACCTTAAAATTTATGGCAAAAACATAAATTCAGTAATTTTTTTAAAGGCCTCAACTATGGTTGAAATGCATTAAAGATAAAAATTGTTTCAGTTAGAGTTCATGCCTACTTAGTTGTCTAAACAGAAATGATAAAAACAGATATGGTTATATTTGCTATAACTTTTTTAATAATAGGGATTGGCAAACTTCTCTAAAGACAGTGAATATTTTAGGCTTTAAAGGTATGCAGTGTCTTTCTCAACTACTCAACTCTATGTAAACAAATACATATGGCTGTGCTCGAACTAAACTTTATTGACAAAAATCAGCAGTCTAGTAAGAATTTTGACCACGGTTTGCTCACTCTCAATTAACAAACTAAGAGTTCCAACTCAGAAATATCAATTCTAACATATGGCAGGACAAAAACATATAGAAAATCACAAAAACTGAATAACTGGTCCATTTATCTTCAGAATAATCAGTGCCGTTTAAAATCTCCCCATAAAAACCTGTGGAGGTCTCAGTCCCAGAATAAATGAGATTCAAAGAGAGTAATTATTTTTAATATTTATAGTAAATATTAAAGTGTATAGTAAATATTAAAAATAGATTGTATATATAAGGTGAATATCAAAACATGTGATAGTATAAAGGAAATCTCATATTTTTAAAAGAATAAAGATAATTATTTGATATTTTACTTATGCTTTTAAAAAGTATGCCAAGTAACAGCAATATTCCTGGGACCTAACTTTTACTTATAGATCAGGGAGTTCAAATACTAAATGTACAGCAGCTTGGAATTAGTTACAGAAACTCATCAGACCAGGTTTCTAATCCTTGGAAAATTAGTTGAATGGACGAGACTAGAACATATTTATTCCAGAAAAGGGCCCTATGTCAGTCTGGAAGGCAGCAGGGAGAGCCTGCCTGCAACAGTTCATTATATGATAACAAGTATATAATGTTGCTAGAAACAATGCGACAGATTGAATTGCCAACAGGCTCAGGCATTCAGAGAAATGTGAAGTGTACTATTTTTGGAAATATGACATCAACTCAGAACTATCGACTAGGAAACAAATTAGGCAGAGGAGTGACAATTGTATTTGTGAAAGAGGAGTTGGTAACGAGAATCCTTGTCATTCTTTCAGTTATAACTGTTACTTGCTCACGTTTGAAGTTTTGAAGATGGCTCTGTTTGGTGGACCTCAAAAGGCATTTCAATATTTAGTGAACACCTACCCCCACAACCATACACCCAGTCTAAGTGGGCATTTTCCATTTTGAATAATTGGCTTGTTCCAGTAACTTTACCTTTATGCTCAAAGAATGGCTCTACTTGTCAGAGCAAAGCCGTATCAAGGAAGAATCTTTAACAAACATAAATAATACATTTCTTCTTTTCTTCATTCATGTGATTCCCAGTAACTAGCTCAATGTGTTCCTTCAAAATTCATATTTTGGACTGCTAACCCCCAGTACCTCAGAATGTATTTAGAGATAAAGCCTTTATAGAAGTAATTAAGGTTAAACAATACTATTCGAGTACGCCCTATTCCAAGATGATTGGTTTCCTTATTAAAAAAAAAAAAAAAAAAAAAGAGAGAGAGAGAGAGAGACAGACACGAGCATACACAGAAAAAGATCATATGAAGACATATGGATAATACAGCCATCTACAAGCCAAGGAGAGATGCTTCAGGAAAAAGAAACAACCCTGCCAACTCCTTGATCTCAGACTTCTTACCCAAGAACAATGAGGAAATAAATTTCTGATTTTCAAGCCACCTAGTCTGTGTATTTTGTTATAGCAGACCTAGCAAACTAATACACTTCTTCACTTCCATGACCATCAATAATACCAAGCAAGGAAAACAGACTTTCTCTGCTGCTTGAAATCTAGTAAAAAGTTAACTTACCTTCTACTTCCACCAACCACAGAGAATGCTAGCGATTAGAGAAGTAATTGTGTCACATGTTTAGAATGAAGCAGGAATAAATGGCTACAGGTGGAGAGGGGAAGGAGGAAGGCCCATAAAGAATGGTATTTCTCTATTTTAAGAGAAGTTATAAATGGATCCAGAAAATGTAGTTGGAATTCATGTGGTCAGAAACTATAGATTGTCTCTCTTTTGGTATATTCTTAGTTCTTGGATACACTCCAGAGGCCAGATGTTGGAATTCCAATTAACCATGAAACTGTCAAAAATAAAAGTTGATTTGTGAGACCTTGACAGTCTGCTCCTCATTTCAGAGAAAATTGAGGCTATTAAACATTAATTTTCCCTGAGTCACAAAGGCAATGATTTGTAGATTCTGCATTCATTATAAAATCACAGTGATCTTTTTTCTAAGTTTATACACTGTGGAAACCCTACCTCGGTGGGAAGTTTATTCATTCATTCAACAATTGTTTATACGACAGATTGCTTGCTATGTTCCAGAAACACCTCTTGCTGTTGAGGTTACAGCAGTGAACACACAGACCAAACCTGCCTCTTTGCGTTTATATTCTAATATTGACAGTTGGACAATAAACAATAATATCTTATGCAATAAATGTTGTATGGTATGATAAGCTTTGAAGAAAGGCAAACCTGAGATTGATCTCTGGCCTTGCTATTCAATAGGCATCTTTTTTGACAAAATAGTATGGTGGTTGAGAACTCAGGTCTGAAGTCTTGTGAGCCTTCATGTGAACATTGTATCTTTCCCTTTCTGAGTAACTTTGAGCAATTTACTTTGACCTCTAATCCTCAGGTCTTTCATTAAATAATTGGCATAATAAACTTAATTGAAAGAGATGGCTAGAGAAGAGGGTAAGTGAGGGAAGAAGAGAGAAAGTATTACACCTGTTAAGACATATTAAGTAGTATCAGCTTGGTGGCCATCAGTAGCAGGTGTGGCACATTAAATGAATGGTTTCAATTCTTCCTTCCTCCCTGTAGCCAAGTCCTGTGCTCTATAATTTTTCAGTGGCACCTTTTAAAGAGTAAAAGTACATTCCAAAACATTGGGCTGAGCCCTCTGACTTACTTTGGCCTGCAAAATGAGGTAGAAGTGACAGTGTGAGGATTCTAAGCCTAGTCTTTAAGAAGCCTTGGGTATTTCTGCTTTCTCATTTGCACGTCTGTCCCAGCCCTTGACTGCCAAGAAGATGAGAGCTGTATGGGGCAGAGCCACTTCCACTGGCTCCACTACTGCACCCAGAAGCAGAAGAGCCTGGCAACCTGACCCTGAAGCAGAGCCTCCCATTTGAGCCCAGAGGAACCCCAACCAACCTGAAGACACGTGACTGAGAATAAACAGTCAGTGTTTTCAGTTACTGACTTTGGAGATGCTTTGTTTCACAGAAATAGCTCACTGATACAATGTGCATTAAATGTTCCTAGTGTATTTCTTTAGGATATCAATTAGAAGAAAGCAAAAAACAAATAACCTCTACCAACCCACCCTCCAAAAAACACAAATGAACCTATGTAATTAAACCACCTCTCTTAGCTTTATAGCTCTTAATGCTTTAATGCTGAGAACAGATTGGGAGTTACGACACAGGTCAAATTCTACACAACAGAATACCAAATACTATATTAAGCCATTTCAAGAGTTACTTAACTCTTCCCTCTTTAAGTTGCAGAGTACCTTAGAGACTCTGGTAAGTGCTAGAAAGCTTTAAATGAGATTAGAAGCTAGAGCCAGGGAGTATGAGCAATACCCTTCATTATATTAGAGTACTCTCTTTTTCATTGAATTTGTTGGGGTGACATTGGTTAATAAAACCATACAGATTTCAAGTATACACCTCTAACACATCATCTGTATATGGCATCTCATGCTCATCATGCAGTCAGGTCTCTTTCCCCCACCATTCATCCACCCTCGCACCCTTCTACAACCCCCCACCGCCTTTCCCTCTGGTAATCACTACACTGTTGTCCTTATCTATGTGATTTTATTCCTTCTTCCTATTAACCCCTTCACCTTTGTCGCCATGCCCAGAAGTAGAATTGCTGGGTCATAAAGCAGTTCCATTTTTAATTTTTTGAAGAAACTCCATACTGTCTTACAGTGGCTGCAACCTGTAATCCCATGAACGGTGCACAGGGGTTCCCCTTTCTGCACATCCTTGCCAGCACTTGTTTGTTGATTTACTGATGATGGCCATTCTGACAAGTGTGAGGTGATTTCTCACTGTGGTTTTAGTTTGCATTGCTCTGTGGGTTAATGACATTGAGTACATTTTCATGTCTATTGGCCATCTGTATGTCCTCTTTAGAGAAATGTCCATTCAGATATTTTGCTTGTTTTTCAATTGGGATGTTTATTTACTTGATGTTGATTTGTATAAATTCTTTATAAATTTTGGTAATTAACCCCTTATCCAATGTGTCATTGGCGAATATGTTGCCTCTTCATTTCATTGATGGTTTCCTTTGCTTTGCAAAAGCTTTTTAGTTTGATGTAGTCCCATTTGTTTATTTTTTTTATTTTCATTGCCCAAGGATATATATCAGAAAAATATATATATATTGGTACAATAAATCTCTGAATTTTCTTCAGAATTGTTATGGTTTCATGCCTTACATTTAAGTCTTTAATCCATTTTAAGCTTAATTTGTGTACGGTATAAGAAGGTGGTCTAATTTCATTTTTTGCTTGTATCTGTCCAGTTTTCCCAACATGATTTATTGAATAGACTGTCTTTACCCCGTAGTATATTCTTGCCTTCTTTGTCAAATATTAACTGACCATAAAGGTGTGGGTTTATTCTGAGCTGTCTGTTCTGTTGATCTATATGACTGTTTTTATGCCTGTACCCTATTAGTATAGTTTGATTCATTTAGCAAGAGCACTCTCTTTTATTAATTGTAAATAAAAAGAGAAAAATAAACTGCTTTAAGTCAATTATTTCCAAGTTAAATATGCATAAAAATGATAAAACATTCTATAGTGTGTGTGCTGTGTATGTGTGTGTGTGTGTGTGTGTGTGTGAAAGGTGGGGGTTATTACTATATTTTGAATAATTTTTAAGATGGTATACATAGTGAGAGAGTCTATCTTCATTATTTATGGATTCTGCATTTATAAATTTGCATACTAGCTGAAATATATTTATAACCCCAAAATCAATATTGCTAAATTTTTGCAGTTATTTGTCAAGATGTGCAGAGTGGTGAAAATTTTGAGGCACCCAGAGTGTATGCTCCCAGCTGATGTGGAACAAGGTGCTGCTCTGCCTACTAGTTTCAGTCCTCAGACCATAAACAAGTGTCCTTTTATGGTCTATTCAGTACCATGCTTTCTCGCTTTTGTGCTTTTTATTGGCGATTTCACTGTTTAAATGGCCCCCAAATGCAGTGTTAAAGTGCTGTAAAGTGTCCTAAACACAAGAAGGTTGTGTTGGGCCTTTTGGGGAAAATGCATATGTTAGATAAGCTTTGTTCGGGAGTAAGGTTTAGTAGTCTCGCCTGTAACTTTAATGTTAATGCATCAACAATATGTAATAAAGATGTCTTTATGTATAAAACAAAGTTATGTATTGATCAGTTCACTAAAATGTTGTGACCAGATTCACAAGAACCTGACCCTGTATCTACCCTAGGAACAATGTTTTAGGATTTTCTAGAATTTGTGTAATTTTATAGAGCATAACTACTATAAATAATGGGAATTGACTGCATGATATAGATATACATATATCTATATCTCTTTGTATATACTATGTCTCTCTTGGAATAGCATTTCTTCTGTATTTCTGTAATAGTTCCAATCACCAATTCTTAACAGAAAAAGAAAAAAAGTCACTACTATCTCTAAGACAAGCCTAGGACTTTGCATGAGCAGATGATGATGAACAATGTTCCTAATTGTATAAGTCATTCAGGCCTTCATTCTTTTTATACTTCTTGGGTTAGAACATTTAAATGAATGGTATCATTATAATGAGATTCAGTAGAGGAAAAAAGAGCTGAATGAATAGCTGCCCCAAACTCATAAATAAGTTTTTCAAAAAGAATATTTCCAAGTCAAGCATTAAAATAAGGATTATGGAAAGATTTAAAGAGAAATATCAGAAGTAACTTTTTACTCAGAAAATAACCATTTCCTCACTGAATTTCCCTTCTAGTTTTTGGACTTACAGTATCTTCTATTTACTTCATTATTGTACTTAAACTCCATTGCAATGGTCGTTTTACCTTTCTTTTGTTTTTGATCTCTCCTCAACCCCTAGCCCAGTGTCTGCTACATAAGTTCTCAAGGCACATAGTAAACTGTAATTTTGGAACATGTAAGTGTCACTGCACCACTACCCTGGTGCTTCATGTGCATTTTATGTGCATGTATATGTGTCTGCATAATTTGTAATATTTTAAATATTGTAGTTATCTCCATAAAAACTACCTCAAAGCAATTTTTTACCTCATACTTCCTAGGAACTTCTTGTTAAAATTTTGAGTCTTTACCTCAGTTTAAGCCAAGACTATTTGTTGGAGGATATCACCAATAGACATGACTTCTGATTGCATTAGAAGCTGGACCTGGACAGTTGGAGGCAGCTCACCCTGTCTGTCTCCCCTTTTTTGGGGGGGTGTACATTCTACCCAATGTTGCCATAGATGGAGACATTTCAAGGATGCAGTCCTGAGAGAATAATATGTTGCTGAGACCACCTGGACCTTATAGATGACTAAACCTATTAAGGAATTTATGTAAACTTCTAAGATGCTGGTGGTGGAGAGGATGGTGCAGAGATCTACTCATCTTTCAGCCCTGAAGTACTGGTCACAGTATGTAAGTTCTCTTGCTTAGTAAAACTGCCACCTCCAAGTCTGGAGTGTTTGGGCTCACTCTTCCATCTCTCCTTGCTCTCTGTGTATGAGGACCAGTTTGCAAAACAGCACTAGGGTAGTATAAAGAGCATAATCTTTGGCTAAATAGGGGTTTACATTCTGGCTCTACCACTTCCTAATTTGAGAATGTCCACAATGGTATAAAACTTTTCTAACCTTCAGTTTCTTCATATGTAAAATGGGTAGGAAAGTAATACCACTCATGAGATGGCTGTGAGGATTATACTAGATCTTACATGTGAAAATGCCTGGCATATAGTATCCACTTTATACAAGTATTTTTTTTTCCCTTCAAGATATTACTTATGTGTCTACCTTCAATAGTTCAATGATATGTGTGCTTCTCATAGAGATTGTTCTTATTATTTTACTTTTCATACATGTAGAAACCTGATGCAGCTGGAAGGATGTGAATTATCAAAAAAAAGTCTCTGCTATAGACAATAATTTTAATGTTAATTAACTCCATCTGGAAGGAGAACCAGGTGTTGAAATTGATCACTTAAGTACAGAAAGCAAAGGTTGTTTACTAAACTCTCTGTAAATTAATTTGGCTGAGCTTGTGGTTAAATTGATTACAAGTCACTTTTCTGTAAATTTCTTATACCAAATGCTGAAATTCAAAAAAGAAGCAGATAAAGCAGACTTTAATAAAATGTAACAAATGGGACTGAAAGGTCACCTAAAAATAAACATCACATATTAAAATTAAAAAAAAAAAAAGTTAGTTTTGCTTCAAGAACAGGTAGAATCTGAGCCAAAAACCTGAGGCATCTCTCACATGTTATTCACAAATCATCTGAACCAAATCAAAGTGGATGCACTAAGAAAGGTAGGGTCCTGGGCTCTCTGCCAGGTCTATTGGGTAAGATGTGCCAGCTAGGCCTAGAATCTTCATTTAATAATTGCTCAGGTGATTTTTATTCTTGCTAAAACTTAAAAATCATTGTCCTAAGAATGGAGAAACACCAAGTCACATTGTCTTAAAAAGATGACAAATTAAGATATTTGTTGTCTGAGAAGATAAAAGGTACAGAGAAGCTTAGAAAATATCATTAAGAATCTGGATGTCAAATTCAAATCTATATTTATCATTTAAGAAAAATACTTATATAATAGTAGTTCTCATTTAATTTCTATGCCTTCTATAATAACCTAACTTCTCAACAGAAATCTCGTATTCCTTAAAATTATTCCTAAGGTCTTCCATAATCTAATTGATTATAGTGTGATTCCTAAACCAGCAGCATCAGTATCACCCAGACTGAGAGAACACAGACTCTGGGGGTGGAGCTCAGCAATCTGTGTTTTAGCAAGGCCTCCAGGTGATTCTGAGTCACAGTCAAGTTTGGAAACTACGCATCCTTCATGACTTATCATGATTCATCAAAATTTGGTCAACTGCTATAAAGAGAGCATTAGGGATGAGTCCATAATGTAGGAATATAACTGCATCTCTTGTTTCCCTATCAGATAGAAAAGAGATTGCTAAAATCTGATAATGTCCCCAACCATGAAAGAACCGACACTTACTGCATATATACTCCATATTAGTTACTCTTCGGAATGATTTACATTTATTACTCAGTTAATCCTCACTACAACTTAAGGATATAGGTTTGACTATTACCACCATTTTATACAATACTGAGGCACAGGGAGGTTAAGCAGCAATGCCAAAACCACATAGCCACTAAGAAACAGAACCAGAAACTGAATTCAGACAGTGTCTCTCTAGACCTCATGTTCTTCACCACTTTACAAACTGCTTTTATAAAATGTTAGCAATTCTCAAATGCCACCTGAAGAATTCTTACCTTTGATCAAGACAAAGACAATGTCCACACTTGAGAAAAGGATATGATTGACTATCCCAGAATATTTCCAAAATAATTAAAGATTTTGAAACTCGGGTAGCTTTGTTAATAACATCTGATTTTTTGTATCACATCAAAGTCTGCTTATGCTTAATTTCTATTAAAGTATCACTTAGTTAGAAAGACCTTTTAGCTTTGTGAACTTGAAGCAGAAGTACATCAGAGCCTAAGTTTCCTCATGTGTAAACTGAAGATAATATTAACCATAGAGAAATAGTATAAAATGAGAGTATATATTGGAAAGTGTATTTTGAAGTTTAAAACATTATTTATATTATTTTAATGTGGTGTCATACTATTTTTCATACCCAAGGTTTATTGATTGGAGAGGGTCTCCTTTAACTGACCTTTTATACCACAATTAGCACTATCTTTATAGTCTGGTTGCACAAAGTGCCCTCCCTTTTTCTTTCTTTCTTTCTTTCTTTCTTTCTTTCTTTCTTTTTTTTTTTAGTAGCTCATTCATCAAATCTCAAACCTCACCCTTCTCTCCATAGTACTGCAATATTTTTTCACACTTTTCTTACGATAAGATTAACCTGAGATGCTTTTTAGAAAGCCACATTGTGTCTCTCCTAGAAATTTTAATTACCTTAAATTTGACATGGAATTAGAACCCAGAATACTATACATTTTAAGAAATACCTCAAGTGGTTGTTATGATGAGCTGAGTGTGAAATACTACAGTAAATATTAAAATACTTTTGGAGAGTTAAAACAAACAAAGACAAATATCTGTTCACCTTTTATCTGATGAGAGCTTAAAGATTATTTTTGGATATAGGTCCACTCACTTGTTTATATTTATCAAAACCTTTATTGCTCAGTAGTATATTATTTTTTTATCCCAATATATTTGTCATAAATAATAGAGGAGTAATTTTTTCCTGGAAGAAAAGTATGCTTTAGGAAGGTATTAACTTGAATAGACTAAGTTGTGGTAGAGTAAAAAATTAGAGTCTAAATATAATAAATATCTCAGGATCACTCACGGTACATGACCATTGAGGGTTAGGAGAGATGGGAGAGTGAGAACGGAAGCTCTCTTTCATCTGGACCTTAAGGGAACCAGACTGAGTTTCTACCACCTTGTAGCAAGCCATTGGGAACCTGCAGCCTTTTTTATTGTCAAGGTAGAAAAAGGGAGAGACTGAACACCCAAAATCAGGTATGTCACCGTTTCAAGCCAGAAGTGACATACAATGCTCATTCCTTAGTTCATTGACCAAAACTGTCAAATAGCCCAGTCAAAATAAAAGGCACTTAGAATACCATGATAAATGGAGTATTTTGCAAGCTTTATTATCTCTGCCTCAGTCTATGTAAAGTTCAATGAGTATTCTAAATAAATAATCATCAATCTTTAAGCAATTTAAAGCTACCCAGCAATTTGGGAGGAAAAGAAGCTCTAATAGAATTGGTCTCTCACTGCAATAATTTAAAATTTACTTAAGCCTGTAGTAAATTATTAAATTACAGAGTATGCATTAGAGAGCTAAATTGTATGATATATGTTTTGATTGCAAAAGATGGACACCTTTTGTAAGGCAGAGCTTCTCTAAAGACATTGAATAAATTAGGACCATAAAATTTTAAAAAATTGGGAATACGCAGATAGCCCTAAATTTTATTCGAGGAGATCAACATTAAAAAACACAAACAATGCTTATGTAGTAACACATGAGATAAATTATGGAACTGAGTATATGGTTCAGGAAAATACAATATGATTCATCTTATAAGAAGGAAAGAAAAAGAAACCAATGGTTTTAGAAACCTTAAATATGCAAGGATTCTGCTAATGCTTTACCTGTGTCATCTAGTTTATCATTACCAAAACCATCAGAGGTGAGCATTATTTCAATTTTACAGATGAGATCAGGAATAGGAGTCAATTACATACAGCATACAATTAGCAAATATCAAACTACTATTCAAGCCATGAGTGAGGGTACAATATTGTGTATGGAGATGTGTACATTTTTTTCATTATATTAACTGATGCTATGCTACCTTAGGATCTCCTTCACCAATAATCTGCCTTTATAAAAGACAAAGAAAATTTGTATGGCACTACACTAGTAATTTGCAATAAAGTCACAATCTATGCACAGCCACACTCTATGAGATTGTGATAACTTTATGTATAACATTTCTGTAGTACATTACCATGGATATATAAAACAAACAGGCAAGATCTTTGAGGCATATTCTTTTGAACAGTCCTTCTCAGCCTCTTCCTTCTAAACTGCACAAAATTTGGCAGCTAATTAGCCACGCCTTTGCAATATTGATAAACTGTGTGACAAAAACAGATGCTGTGCTCACAGAGGGACAGAGCTTTCCAGTGAATATGAAATAGAATAAAATATAAAAGCAAATTGCTGAAACTAACTTCTTATAGATTTCTAAATGATTCTTATTATATTTTGTGTTTTCTTACTCATACTTTCAAATATTTATTAATCACTACATTTAAGGCAATGTGATAGTTTTAGGAATCAGAAATGTGTGTCAAACACAAGTCTTGCCTTCAAGACGTTCATAATATAATAAGATGATTAAAGAGTTTATATATTTCAATTTTTGTAAACCATCTTAATGAAGCCAGAATATGATCTTTCTAGGTAAAAGTTGGCATTGCATGGATATATGCACACATGCACATCTGCCCACATATTTGCTCATTAGATTGCTACTAAGTAGGCATGAAATCTATTGCTAGGAGACTAGGAAAAAAATGTGATTCATATAAAAATTGAATCTCATAGGTAGATTTGAAGTGTTTTGACCAAACTTAGTATGTCTGCAAATCTGAACTACTACTCTTCCAGTTTAAAACATTTAGTTAACATCTATTTCTGTTTTAAAAAGAAAGAATAAAGAAAAATTCTAACTCCTTAAAATGAAACACAAGGTCTTGACTTTTTTTTTTTTTTTACTTTTCCTGTGTTTTCTCCTAAACTATCTCAGAATGTGTCTCACTATGTCACACCTGTGTTACTCCCTTTATCTTGAATGACCTTCACCCAACCTGCCAACTCACTTGACCTTTACAATTCCACCTCACACTTCAAGATGCAAGAAAAAGCCTGCCTTAAACTCAGGCCAGATTTGCCACCATTCCTGTGTGCCTACATTGAACTCATCACACCATATAAGAGACATCTTTGTCTTCTGTTTTTTCCTTTAACTTTTGGCCTTTTTGAGAACAAAGATTGGATTTTTTTTATCTCTGTATCTTTGGAGACTAATGCTGGGCATGGACATAGTATGAACTTAATAAATATTTGAATAATTAGTCAATCAATAAATGTGTCCTATTCAATTTCAAATCTATAATGAGAATGTATGAATGCTGGGCCAATGGATATCATGGTCACAATAGACTCTGCTTTAAGCTATAAACATGGTTAAAAGACAAATATAAACATTTTTCTTCTAAAGAACAAATACAGATATTTTAATACAGTACTTAAGTAATCATCTTGTAGAACAAAGCTCTAAAGAAATAAATGTAAATGCATTGGTTCCTCTCAATACAATTTGGGCTTGTTATAACCATAGATTGCTAAAATTGTATCTAGGAGACTCTAATATAATTATAGAACACTTAAAATTCTCTTCTTCAACAGATAGTAGCGATTAGCACTGTGTGAAGGTTTTTTTACAACCTGCCTTTGCAAAAGATCTAACACTTAAAATAAGTATATCATTTCCTCCTGAATTTTCCTCAATGCAAATAGAAGAGAAAAAAAGGAAAGAAAAACAAAAAACAAAAAATACCAAAAACCTAGGTTCAGAACACTGGAACATGAATGCCAGTTAACAAGTGAGCTTAATGTACTCATGGAGCAAATGAGAAACTGAACCATGAAAATGAGAGGTGTGAAAACTCAACCTGACTACCACTATAAGAAAAAAGGTGCTCTTGCCTCCTATGTTAGTGTTCTGCCCTCCCCCCAAATCTACATTAAATTCACTGTATCTATCCTCAGAGTAATTTTCTTCTCAGAATTGGTAGGTACCTGTGACTACAGGATCCAGGCCAATTGATACAAAAGGGGTTGTTTTGCATCTAATGTAAAATGACAACTAACTAGCAGCCAACTAACTATGACACATTTTCAACTTTAAAATTTTACTAATTTTTTAATAATAATAAATAAAAAGACAAAGAAAAGACTGATAATTATTGACAAAATGAGAAAACAGGTGCTATGAATTTGAGTGTGGTGGTCAGTTTATACTTTGCCTCTTGAAAGCCATTAACTTTGGCAGAAAATAAGAAAAGAAGGCACTTCTTTTCAGTATTCCATTAGCTCAGAGACTTGGGGTCAATTAAAGTCAGAAAACTTTTGTTGGTGGTGGTGGTGATGGTGGTTGTGAATGACAGGAAATAAAGCAGTAGGATATGAGAGATGTTTCCTCCTTAGCCTAGCATAGCCACACCAGATGAATTTCAATGGTAGTTACACATAGCTAATTGCCTTCCAGATGTTAACTGAGACAGGGTTCAATAACAATTAAAATGTTTGGTTAGAGGATTTAAGAATAATCTCCATACTCTTTCTGTTGAAAAAGATCAAGTTTATATATCTCTATCATTGACTTTATTTAAGAGAAAAAGATGAAAAAAATCTTTGGAATAAACTCTAAATATTAAAAGAATGTGTATTTTAAGAAAATCAATATAAACTTCAAGAAACACAGGCATTTTCAATAGGAGAAAAAATTGCATTGGCTTTTTGAAATAGGATAAAGGGAACCAAAAGTTAAAAAGAGGTTGAAATAAAAGGATAATGTTTTTCTACTTTTATAAATCCCTCAGAAAAAACAGGCAATAGCAGCAAACTTATTTGAAGGAGAGACCATGAAATATAAGATTATATTACCAGTATCGGGAAAGCCACTGTAATTCAACATGAAGTCTAGTCAATAATGCAAAGAACAGACTGAGAAGTCTCTTGAGAAGACAGAAGAAAAATAAGTGTGACAAAAACTGAAGAGAAAGATAACAGATACAGAAGATAGAATAAAACTTGATGTGTTAAAATCTTAGGAGTACAAGAGAAATAAATAAAATTGTATGATATAATTAATAGTGACAAAAGTCAAAAAATTCTTAGGAAGTAACAATAAGAATGCCTAAATTTTCAGGCAAAACTAAATAAAAATGTTCCACACCAAGATGCATTTTGAAAAAAAGGTTGAATTTCAATAATGATTTAAAAAGACCCTAGTACAGCACAGAAAATGTAGTCAGATGGATACTAGACTTACCTGGGTGATCACTTTATAAGGTATACAAATGTCTAATCACTATGTTGAACACTTGAATCTAATATAATATTGTGTGTTAATTTCAATTTAAAATAAATTTTTAAAAGATAATCAGAAAAAATAAAGGCAATACACACACACACACACATAAACACACACAAAAGACCCAGGCATTAAAACAGTATCTAAGAATTTACAGTATTACTCTGATTCAACCATCTCCTTTGACAGCAAATTCTGAAAAACAATGTAACATGGACAGGAGAGTGGGGATTGACTATGGAAGAGGGGTCAGCTACATGGAGGGGAGCAAAAGGGAAAATAATTAGAACTGTAAAACACAACAATAAAAAAATTTAAAAAACAATGTAACAAAACTTAAATAATTTTGAGTCATATACATGCATGAATATATATATATAATATATATATACATATAATGTTCTAAAGGTTAATGAATATATTGCAAGTTAAAGGTATACTGACCTATGTAGAATATTTACTTTACTCAGAAAAATGTGTTATATTTGAAAAAATAACAAATTATTTTTCCATAATATTTAAACTAAAAATCAATATGAAAAAGAAATAACACTGTAAGAGGATGAGCAAAAAAGAAATACGTTAAATGAGTTTAACATTGTATTAAGCCTATTTTGTAAATATGGGTAAATTTGTTTATAAAAATTTAAGATTACAAAAACTTATTGTAAAAGAGAAGCTATTTATATACAGTAGTCCCTCTCTATATCACAGTTCACTTATCGCAGCCTCACTGTATGGCGGGATTTTTAAAAATATTATATTTAATTATCGCGGATTTCCTGCTATATCACAGAATTTTGCAGTACTTTATATGTATGTTGTTAAAGTTACATAGGTTTAAGAATGTAGAATATGTTTATGCACATAACTAGTGTTTATAAAAGTGTGGGAAAGGTTAATAAGGGACTGGGAATGGTTTATGTGTGTGGGAAGGGTTTATAAAGCCTTAAAATATATATAAACACTAAAATAAATGTAAAGTTCCTACTTCGCGGATTTTCACCTATCACGGGGGCAGGGGAGAGGTCTAGAATGTAATACCTGCAATAAGTGAGGGAGTACTGTATATATATTATATTAACATGAAAATTGGGCAGTTGTCACTTTTAGGACAGTTTCTTTAACTTACTGTATATAGTAATCTAATGATTAAAATACACCTCTATGAATAAGCAAGTAGAAAGAAACACATGTACATGGGTACATATGTATACATATTTGTGTATGTCTCTCTGTGTATATGTGACTCTATATCCAACTCCCTAGAATTAACCTCGCATACTTCCTGGTGAGTGTCCTTAATGAAATGGGATACATAGTCATCCATTATATTCAGTAGTTCTTTGTTGTTGATGTTTTAATTGTACATTTTTCATAAATATTTTTAAATAATTTATTTATTTGTTTGTTTATTTATTTATTTTTAAAGAGAAGGGAAAGGAGAAAGAGAGGGAGAGAAACATCACTGTGTGGTTGCCTCTCGTGTGCCCCCAACTGAGGACCTGATGTGCAACCTAGTTAAGTGCCCTGACTGGGAATATTCATAAATATTATGTTATGAAAGACTCACAAGTCCCCATTGTTTCCTTGAAATACTATATCAATGTTCCTTTCTACATTCAAAGTATTAATGTACAGATTAGCATCAGTGCCTGTTGCCCATGGTGGTGTGAGTTGCAATGGCTACCTGGCATACCTAGAAACTCATACTAAGGCAGCCTTATGTAGTTGTTATGTGCCTCAATATCTGTGAGAAACAGACACATTTTTTTACTTATCTGGCTAAAAATGGTGTGGATAAGACAGTGGGGGCTTAGGGTTGAAGAAGTGAATTCATGGATGAAACAAAGAAAGAAAGCCATGGTTTTACTATGTATTTTTTTAGAATTATAATGTTCTATACATTACACCAATCTATCTTCGGTAAATTTTATATGGTACAATACTTGTGCCTAATTTGTTTTCTGTATTCTAATATTGTCAACAGACCCAATAATGTCCTCGATAGCACTCTTTCCCCTCCAGCGTAAGGCCAGCTACAGCATTACTCTCAATCCTCCTTAAATCTTTAATATAATCACAGGCCTTCTTTGACTCTTGATACTGATATTTTTGAACTTTTTAGTTCCCCATCCCTTTTTTTTTAATAGAACTTTTTTCTTTTTTCCATTTATAATTACTTTCACATTTTGCCTCCATGGCCAGGTTGCTATGTAGGTAATAAGTCCTTCTCAGGTTTGGAGGTACATGCTGCCCATTGGCCTTTCACTAATTATTTTAGTTTTGGTATTCTGATAAATAGTTTGCCCACTTAATGGATATTGGTTCATTGATTGATGAAATACAACCAAATAGATATTTCAAAGCAAAATTATGTGACTCAGATTATTATTTTTCATGCTCATATAAATTTTTACCATTGAATGTTGTGGTTTTTGTTTCAGACTAAGGTAGCTTGCATTGATTGTATGAATATTATTATCCTTATTGTACCCTCAAATTATAAAAGAGCAAAAGTATTGCATGTGCTAGAAAGAAGGGGAAGACAATTAAAATACAAAGTTCATACACCTATTAACTGAAAGTGATAAAAATAATACTAAAGTTGCACATGACAATAAATTAAATGCCCCAGAAAAGAATCAAACTCAAGAACAAAGGAAAAAAATCAAACAACATGGGGGATGGATAAAAATGCAGAAAAATACAGCAAAAGAACATGAAAAGTGACTCATCTACTGGAAAGGGTGGGAGCAGCAAAAATGTGGAGTACCTACATGTCTAAGATTTATAAGAAACCAAGTGCAGTGGATACTGTGGTTTGCTTACTATATTCCTTCTTTGGCAACAGGACTCCTTCTCATTTGCCCCACTTGCCAGGGGTAGTGATTGCTGATTCCTCAAGATTATGTTCCTCTCTGGGAATTACTCACCCAAAGCTATATTCCCTCTAATTGTGGGTATGATAGGGATGCAGCCTGAATCTAATGTCTAGTGAATGAGATGTTACAAAGTCTGGGTCTCCTTGCCTTGATTTCAGTGTTCCCTTTAAGTCCAGGCCAGCTCAAGAACTCCCACTGGGACTTACAGCATATGCAGCAATTTCTCTACCCATCTGGTCCTGCTTCCCTTTTGTCCTCAGGTGTGTGGTATTAGTGAGACACCATCTCCCTTTCACTGCACACCACTTCCAAAATCAAACATCAACAACAAAAACCCCTTTCTACCACCAGCAAATCTCTAGCTCATAATCTGTTTCATGAGGGAACACAATCTGAAGCAGAAAGCAAGCATGCTATGTGTGCTACTTATGAAATTGCTATTGCACGGTAGAGGTAATGCAGGCTGTTCAAATCCCTGCTAGAAAAATAAAATCCTGTTTGACTATAGCTTGCAAGGTGTTATCTATAATATCTTTGGAGATCAGAGTAGAGTTTACCTTTTTAGATAGGTTTTAAATAAAAATAAATCAAATTTAAATTTACTTAAGAACTGATTCCTGATATAAATATAAATTTAAATTATATTTATATATATTGCCTTCATATTTAATTATATATAAAATATTAAATTATATATTTAGCAAGAAAGATAAATGAACAGAGAGTTTAAAGCTTCCAAAGCACATACACTTACTATTTCACAATAATGCATGTGAAAACTGTTAGCCCAAAATAAACTCCTTTCGACTTTCAAATTAGTACACATAGACAAAGCCTTTTTAGGTGTTTTCTCATCTTCAAAATTTAATAGGTATCCATATTCACAAAAGGGGAAAATAAAATTTGAAGAGCATAAACAACTAGTTGAAAACCACATGGCAGCAAGCGGTACGGTAGAGATTTGAACTAGTGATTAGTTGACCACTCTTCATAACGTCACTACTCCAAAATCTGATGCAAAGATTACTTTTATTACTAGGAGGATGGGGGAACCCAAACCCAGTTACTATTTTCACCTGTAAATGATTGCCTTTATTGAGGAATCACGATGAAGGGGTTATATAGCATGAGAACTTTGCATGCAGACTCCTGGGTTTAAACTTCATCTGTGCCACTGAATAGTTGAGTGATGTTGGCTAAATTACATGATCTTTACAAGTCCTAACTTTTTCATCTGAAAATCAGTACAATTATAACTTACAAAAGTTTTTGTATAAATAAAATGTGGTAACAATGAATTAAAGTACTTAGCACCGTACTTGGCACATAGCAGTCAATAAATGATAGCTCTCCTTACACCAGATAAAACATCTAAAGGCACAATTCTAAAAGATTATGTGATTCTCTGCTTTCTATTTGTAGTAATATTACATTATAAATTTCAACAAATGACAAGGTATTTCAAGGTCAAATATTTAACAATAATTAATTATATTTTCCTTTTAGTAAATCATTATTGGAAGAAATCATTAGGTGACCTTTTTTGGTTAAAGCAATCCAATAAAACTTACATAAGCCAGTGTTTCAGGAACATTAGTCTAATGTGCATTTAGAGATCACCTTCTCTGAGCAGTATAATAAGTTTGTGTGAAAAGCATAAAGCATGTAATATATAATAAGATTTGGACTTTAATGAACCATCTTGGCAAACTGACTAGCACTATAATTCAAAGGTGAGATTTCTTTGATTAATGAATTTAAAAAGCCAGGGTATTCCCTAAATGCTACACTTGATTATATTTTCACTTATTTTTCATTTTTTTGACCATCCAGCCCTGATTTGTTGGGCACTATGAAGTAAAACTTAAGTGACCTTGGTTATAAAAATAATAGAAAGGAATAGGAGCAATTTAAAGACATGGCACAACTAGCAATTTGTGTAGATTCCAAAGCATATATTTTCTGTTAAAATACTAGCAAGATGGGTTTATATTTGTTTATAAATTTACCAGGGTATTTTTCTGGTATTTGTAGGTGTACACTACAAAATGGGTGTTACTAAACTACTGGATCAAACTGAGTTAGCCATTGGAAAGTTTAAGAGTGTAAGAATAGATCATATCAAAAAATAATTTTTTCTTTTATTCTTATAGCCTTTTAAAATTTTGTGACTTATTACATTGTGTATCTAATTCTATTACAAGGTAGTAAGCTCCCCAAGAGTAGAAATTTCTCAGAACTTTATGGTGTTTCTGACATTTTGCCAATGCCTAACAAATTGACTTAGAATATATGGAATATATAGTTGCATAAAAATGAATATATGAATGATAAAATGATAAATAGTCAGTAAATATTCTTCATTTGAGTTAAAATATAATTTCCTATTAATATTTATTAATTTACTTAGTTAATTCAGATATTTAGCTATTATGTAAATATATTTTTTCAGTGAGTCTAAGATGCCAAAAGTTCTAAGAACCATTATTATATGTGACATTAAGAAAGGAAAACAAAACACTGCCTTTTTAACTGTGATATGCCTTCATTTCTAAGACATCAAATTTCAGTGATATAATACTTGAAAAAATATGTTTTAGAATTAATACTATTTTATTTTTGGTTTATGTACTTTTATGTGAAGTATGTTTTTGCTGAAAGCAAAAGTTAAAGAGAATGAAATAAAAAAAATTGTTTAAACCTTTTGTTGAGGACAAATTACTTAGAAAGAGGCCACTAAGGAGAGTATAGATAAATTTCTACTCCTTAAACCATTTCCTGGAGCTAGTTCAGGCAAGCTGAAGATTTACTAGAACTTTTTGTGGAGGAAATTGAACTTTCTATTGTACTTAGACTCAGCAATTGTTAAAACTGTACTTTTTTTCTAAAGTTGTATCAGAAGCTCCAGCATAAAAACAAAAAT
Source organism: Furipterus horrens (assembly GCF_987537825.1). NCBI lineage: Eukaryota > Metazoa > Chordata > Mammalia > Chiroptera > Furipteridae > Furipterus > Furipterus horrens. The sequence continues at coordinate 52,324,901 of NW_028327172.1, forward strand.
TATAATAGTTATTTCAAACCCTTAATGTACTTAGTGTGTACTATGTAGTAGAAAGTATACATTTTAGGTAAATTTATTGCAGCTCATTCACATCTGATTTAACTAAGAATAACTGCAACTTTTAAACTATCACTGTTTCCTAAGCTGGACACATTGCACTGCTTTCTACAACAATATAAATCATATAGACATAGTGATAGAGCTTATAGCTCCTGATTTATATTATAACATAAATAAAGAAAGATTATACATATCAGAAAGAGCTCTTATCTTTGGTTCCTCTGGTGTCAAGCAACCAATTAATCTGGAGAGAAAGAACAGGCTTTGGACAATTCAATGTGCCTTGTAACTTTAAGCCTTAGCTTAACAAAACCAGATCAAAAACATTATAGACCACCAGCTATTTTAAATATTTTGTAGGTAATTTAATGCTGTACATTGAGATAAATAAATATCTAAGCCATTATCTCATTTTCTTTACATAAAATTGACCTTCTTTTAAAGGGAAGCATGTTGTTTTTATCTAGTTTCTTCTTGAAAAGGAGAGTTATATTATTTTACCTTCATGCCCTTCATGAGGAACTTTAGGCAGCTAGAGATTGAGTTAATAGTTGTAACTTTCTCAGGTGTTTATGTTCCTTATCTGTAATAAAAGGATATCTGTTTGCCTCCAAGTGCTTTGCTAAAAATAAACAATGTTGTAGCATGCACAAGGAACATGTACCTGCCTTTATATATCGTCCCCGTTAGCTGTCTTTAAGAGTGGCTAGCAGTCATAACCAGATGCTAAAAACTTCAGATAGTGATATAGTTTCTCCTAGAGGTACCCACTAAATCATCTAATTGTAAAAATCATAAGCTTTTAATGGAGAAATATGTTTTTTCTCCTTTACACTCTCCACAATCCTTTGAGTAGTTCTTCTGCCTCTTGCTATGCTAGTTCACATCTGTCCAACAACCATCAGACAAAGTATTACAATTCTATTTGTCAGAGGCTGAGATATTCACAAACCCTCTCTTATTAGTGGAGCTGGTTTTGTTGTCTTACAAGGATTAGTAATACTCATCTTCCCTCCTTCTGTGCTACTAGAGACAGTCTGTTTTTTAACAGCTCTTGTCCCCTGGGGTAAACACACACAAGACAATAACTGCCTTGCTATGTGACCACACTATTGCTCACCAATTTCTTCCACTTACAGATAGGTTAGCTCAGCAGTCTGCCTGTTGCTGACTGATTCCTGGTAGTGTTGTGAAAATTAAATGAGTTAATACACACAAAGTGGTTTGAAAAGTCCTTGGCCTAGTGTGCTCTCTGTGACAGTTTGCTAACATCATTATCATGGTCAATGGACCTTGAGTCAATACAATAACTCCAGTCCTTTAGATTCAATGGCTCAGAAAGAAAAAATCCCATTTAGCCTTCTATATACAAGCTAATGTACTACCATACTTTACTAATACTTTATAACATGCTTTACCAATATCAGTAGCACTTTATTTCTCCTCTGGCTTTTGTCCTTCTGAAGATAATTCCTTGGCCTGCCTGGAATCTGAAGATAAGTGAGTGGTAGAATATTCAGACACTAAAAATGCTAACAAGTCTTAACCAAAGTGATTATTGTAGAATTCCTAATAAATATTTGGAAAAAGCATCCCCAGATATTATTAGCAAGTAAAGATCATTAGTGTCAATGATAAGAGCTCAAAGGTTAGTGGATAGTGTCTCAGTTTTCAGTTCAGTTTTGAAGAGGGGGAGAGGGAAAGGTTGATTAGGCATAATTTGAGACAATGGTTCAAATAGAAGCTGTGAACACCAACTGAACAAGATGTTGACCAGCCTAAGTCTCTGTCTCCTGATACAAAGTAGACAAAATAAGATAGAAACTATAACAAGGGACAAAGAAAGGTACCTAAAAATGCAGCACTTACATTACACTTTTGCCTCTGAAGAATATTGCTCCACCCCTGCATAAGCTTCCATAGCATTATAATACAAGTAATCCTCTTCTATAGCCAAACTGAAAAGGTTGGACACTGCTTATGAATATGAGTAAGGGACACATCAGCATGGCAGCTACCTATTTCTCATCAAGAGACACTCTGTCTGAACTGAGGCAAGAACAAAACAATAAAATAAAATACTCTGAGACTTTAATTTTGTATTCTATGTATTATATATGTATGTGTATGTGTGTGTGTATATATATATATATATATATATATATATATATATATATATATATACACACCTAAGGTTGAGGGGTATGCCAAAAAAGTTTCATGTGCACAAATCTTCGAAAACAGAGATTCAATTACTTACTAGGGATGTGCCTACAGCAAACTATTTAATGTTGCTGCGTCCCCGTTTACCTATATGCAACAGGAATTATCATCAGTTGTTCTCCCTACCTTTAAATTGCACTTTCAAGTTGATACCTCAGATGAGGTAACAGTGAAAAATAGTATTCATATATAAGGGTTTGTTCACTGTAAGGTGATAAGATAAATACAGAAGTTAAACTTTCTAGATTCCGTTGCACTGAGGGTTCAGGCATCTGTTTCCTCCCCGAACACCAATCCTATTTGTATTACATAATCGCACAACTTGGAAAGAAAAATGTTATGAAAATCCCAGGCAGTTTCTATTCACCGTCATGAGTTATTTCTCCAGTTGCCACGGAAAATGAATTGTTAATGTGTATACTACAAATAATTGCATAAATAATGACTGTGCCAAGGAAACAATCCGCACAGATCCATGCACATTTTATAACAGTCGATTCCAAGCACAAAATGCTTGGCAATTTAAAGAAGTTGAACTTATTAATTTTCAGGCAATAAAGTTATATAGAAAAGAAGCAATTCAAACATATGTGAGCAGCCTGGCTCCCTGGCACCTGAAATCCCTAAACAGCTGGCAGAGAGACATCATACTGTTAGGGATGTATCAGAGGAAAGAGAAGAAAATGAATGGGCAAGAGAAGGCATTACGGATGTTTTCTTGGAGATTGGTTCAATTTGTCTACAGAAAACTTTTTTTGGATTAAGATCAAACTTTGCAATGCTAAGGCTCACATTTTCTGAAGGCCTATTCGATGTTAAACATTTTATATGTGATTTTCTCATTGAATTTCCCAAAACTGAAGGAACTGCAATGATTCCCATTAGTAATTAAAGAAACAGAGTTTAGAAAGTTGAAGTGATTTGACTGAAATAAATGGTAGGATCAAGGTTTAAATCTCTGTGTGTCTGAGTCTGAAGTGCATAGTCTTTGCAGCACTCCCATCCCTCCTCAGAGTATGCACATTCAGGAGAGACAGAGGAGACTTTCACAGGGGTGACGCTCCCACGCTTCTTGTGACATTCCTCATGGCAGCCACAAAGACATTATATTTATGGTAGTTTTAATCATATGAAATTGTCAAAATGAGACCATTTTTGAACCATCAAAATGGCAATTTCATATAACTTAAATTAATATAGCCTCCTAACAATTCAGCTGCCATGCTCCAACCTAAAATGGGTCCTCCCTACCCTTACCATCTGCCCCTCCTCAGTCTTTTACTCTGCTCTCCAGCTACAAAAATCCTCACAATCTTTTCACTTATCCCAACACTACTTCCACATTTAGGCCATTCATCAACCTCCTTAATAAGAAAAACTCTCAATGACCCTAAAGAGGACATGCTTTCTGCCTCCTCTTAAGAATCTTTATCTGAACCCTTCTTGGAGAATATTTCTCTTTTGACTTTAAATTATAAATATTTTGAGTCCATATTTAAGTATCACTATAATATTGTAATCTTAAGGGGAAAGACCATGTATTTTTCATATTTCAATTCTTTATGACTGTAATTACAGTATTTAATAAATACATACCCAATTAATGATGCCAAGTATAAACTCTGTATACCCGGATCTTATCACTTTTTACATTTCTTTGAAGTTGCCTATTTATGCATTTGTACTTGACTCTAGCACCTAAATGCAGGACCTTGTCTTGTATTATCTTGGAAGCATTCAAACTTATTCTAGGGCTAGGCACAGGGTCAGTGACTCCTGAATGGACGCTCCATAGATGGTGTGTCTCCCTGCCCTAGTCCCACGTGCACCCATTAACTAGAATAAATGAAGCTTTATTTCTGCTTGCCAGCTTTGCATATAGTTTGGGGCCATTCCCAGCCTCCATGTCTCATGCATAACCAGTTAGATTACCAGTTCATTATGGAATAAATCATCTTATGCACAGAGGACAATGGTAAAGTTAATGTTAAAGTTCCAGAGGCATCATTTTTCAGATAATTCAATTGAAATTGTCTTTATTAATTGTCCACATATTTCTCTGTTAATGTGGACTCAATACCTAATCAGTGACTTATCAATTTTAACAGCAATAATTAAACTGCCAGCTATTAATGTTACAGAGGTGCAAAATTTTAAGGAAAGTAAAGACAACAGCACTCACTATATGCTATAGGCTCATTGGATGCTTTGCATCCTAATTCATTTAATTCTTAAAATAATCCTCTATGTGCCATATTATTAAACCAGCTGAACTATGGATACGGTTTTTAAAAAAAAAGGTAAATAACTTTGTCAAGGCCAAACAGTGAAAAACTGACAGAGCTAGGTCTTACACCAATTTTCTCTGATTCCTCAGTCCATGTTTGATTCACTTCATAATATTTTCAGAGATATAAAACAAGTTCCAAGAACAAGGCTGACTACAGTCACTGCTTGTATTTTTATACCATCATTTTCCTTTCAGTTGTGTATTCACACAACATAATTAGTTATTAAACAATTATGTGAATTATTAAATATCAAATCACTGTGAAAGCAGAGTGGTACCAAAAAATGCTCAGTTTCCATAAAGTGCCATAATTACTACAAGAGTTTCATTATACATTGTTTTCTGTAGTCATCAAAACCACCCTTGGATAAAAACATAGAACAATTTCCACCTGACTTTCAAATAAGCAAAGTAGAGCGCAGAAGTCAATAACTCCCTCAAGCCAACAACCTGCAGGTGAGAAAGGTTGAATGCAGGTTCATGTGTCTGTGACCCCCAACCCTGCTCGCTCACATGAGGACATGCTCGCTAACAGTGATGAAAATGTTTCACTGCAACAAATACAGGGTAGAAATTATGCTGTACAGTGAAGATGCTGCTGTAACTTCTTTTTTTGCACATCATGCAGAAGGTTTTTTTTAATTGTATATTTAGCATAAAATTAATTAAAATAATTAAACTTGCAAGTAGTAAATAAGTTCTAGAAATCTAACATATAGCATATAGATTATAGTAGACAATACTGTATTTTAAACTAAGGGACTAGATCTTAATTACTCTCATCACAAAAAAAAAATAATAATTGTCTTAGAGGCCTTAGCTAATGCTACAGTGGTAATCATATTTAAATATATAAATGTATCAAATGAACACATTCACCTTCAATTTATACAATGTTTTATGTCAATTATTTCTCAACTTAAAAGAAGTCACACAAAATACTACCAAAAAAGCCATTAACCACCCCTCCCAAAACACAGCCAAATGTCTTATATTGAGAAGATGTTAAGAACATTGAATGATTTGACAAGTAATTCTGAGCATCATAAGTAATTAATATTTATAATATATTTATTCATATGTATTTTTGCTCATTACTTAGAGTGCCTATTTTCCTATGTTTAATGCCTTGTATTAATAACATAGCAACAGCTGGTATTACTATGGAACCCATTCTCAAGGAAGCCACTCTGTGTGGCCCTCATCCCAAACCTGGCTAATATCAGGATAATCAGGGATATTTGCAAAACTACAGCTTTCAGGTTCTATCACGGATTTAGAATCTTTGGAATATCAAAATAAATATTTAATAGTGGTTATAAAGTGAGTTTTGGCATTAACAATGACTTGGAAGATTGGTACTGTGTCATATTAGCAAAGCTAGTACTTCATTCCCCAGAACTAACTTGCACACAATATGTTTTGCTAGACATTTGGAAGGCAGAGATGAAGCATTTCATCTTCCCCAATTTATGGACCAGGTATATAGCGATATAGCATATTTTTCTCACTATAAGACACACCTAGGTTTAGAGGAGGAAAACAAGAAAAAAAATATTCTGAACCAAATGCTGTACTAAAATATTTAATAAAATGTTATGGAATAATATTTCAACCATGTAAAGTGAACAGCAGTCAACAGAGGTATTAAGAACCATCGTCGCTTTCATTAACAAATGAAGACAGACTTTAAGGTTCAAGTACTCTTCTAGTTTTATGGGAACCCCAAGAACTCATCATCGTTAGTGTCAGAATTTATGGGGGCCTATAATAACAGGCATTGAGGGAGTTAAAAGGTATCACTAGTTGTAACAGTCACTGAGAGCATCACTATCCCAGTTACAGGTTCTGGAGGACTGCCCCCAGTGCCTGTTTTGCCTAGTGATACCCCTTATTCCCCTCAGTGCCTGTGTTACTACTAGAATAGTGACCCCACCATAACTCCCTTTATAAACTAAAAACTTCAGCATTTTTGGCTGCTCGCCCAGTTGCTGCTGGCCTCCTCACACAGAAATCTGGTGTGCACTGGAAACAGTATGGAGGCAGACTAGACAGCTGTAGCATCTAACAGAGCCAGTAGCCAGCTGAGAACATGTTACTTCAGGTCCACCCATCTGCCTCTCATGATTGGCAGAGCTTAAGACACAGTGATTGGTGATTGGAGGTGGTTCTACTGACACAGACCCCACCCAGTGTCAAAGACAATTGACAATTGGCACTGTGGCTCATACCCTTTATTAGTCTCAGCTGATTCAACAGGTCAGCTGTGGTAGCTGGGAGTGTCAGGTGGCTCTCTGCATGCTTCCAGGTCCCAGGTGATGGGCAGAAGTGGACAGCAACTGACCAGACGCCCTGAGATTCAGTAGTAAAGTGGGACATTTAAGCATCCTCAGAGGTTTTGCATGAGCCCACTGCCCCTCTTCTAACAGCTGTCACTACCGCTGACAGGTCAGGTAATACACATCATGGTCTGTGATGCAATATTGGCTCCATAAGATGCACAGACATTTTCCCCCACTTTTGGGGGGAAAATGTGTCATATGGAGTGAAAAATACAGTAATTTGCTCTGTATAAATGGTACCAACTAGCATCATTTTGCAGGATGCTCCCAATGTTAGAATTCGAGCTTTTGAGCTGGTGAGAAACAAAGAGGTTCCAGTTCAACCTTGTGAGTTCTCACTCAATCTTGATTCTCCCAGCTGTTCTTGTTTCTACTACTTCATGTACATATTCAGTTCTCAACTGCCATCCCTATTGACTTCAGGTCTCAAACCAAACAACAACAACAACAAAAATAAAACAGTGGGAGATAGTAATACCTGTATGTAAAGCTGTTTTTTTGTTTGGTTTGAGACTTAAAGTCACATGTATTAGTATATATGTGTATGTATATATGTATATACATAAATGTAGATGTGTATATAGATGTGGGTGCATGTATACACACATATACATATACATGTATACACAAACATGTACATACATAACACACTCATACATTTATCTATTTATTCATCCATTCATCCATACATGTATTCAAAAACATTCTTGTAGTTCTGCTTTTCTGCTTCAACCGTAAATATAAAATTTGATATTAAATGTGATTCTAGAGGAACAAATATTTAATAATGGGTATCTGAATTAGACCTGGATTTTCTAAAGTTGGTTCCCTAATCTGATTAATTGTATTAATACCCTCTCCAGTAGTAATCAGAATGCTAGTAGTAACCATAGTGAAATAGCTATTTTAATGTCACCTGTAGATCCCTGTAAAAAACTGCAGAGAGGGCAAGCCATTGTGTTATCAAGTATTTGTGGCTATACATTTTTTAGTAGAAATAAATGCTGTAATTGTGTTGATTGATTGTTTCTAAGTGCTTTGGAGAACTTCAGGGAAAAATTATGAGCTCAGGGCTTTAAATTTCTAGCAAAAGTTCACATAAGAATATAAAAATTTCTATGATAGCCCTAAAATAAATCCGTATATCTATAGTTGCAGAACCAAGACTTTTGAAAGCCAAACTAAGTCTAATCTTCTAGGTACCTAAATTACAATGCAAATTGATTTTCAACCTCTTTGCATGTCTTATGTTAAAGTTAGGCCATTAATTTTGAAGGACTGTGACTCTGAAAATGAAATGGAGGATCATGGGCAGATTCTCATAAACCTGGGAACAGTGAACATTAAATTCTGTTGAGCCCCATTTGTCAGTACTGTCTGAGGAAGTTAGTCAACTCTTGGTTCAAGAACCTGGAATGGCCTCCCTTGAAGTATTTACCTTGCTAGGGACTGCTGATCTTTTTCAGGACATATCACTATCACACTTGGCTATTTCAAGATCTAAAACCAGACTCCAGACCACACAGGCTCATGATGGTGAGGTACAAAGTTTGACCCCTAAAAAGGTGTGAAACATAAAAAAAAAATATTTATTTTATTTTTTTTTAAGATTGTATTTACTTATTTTTAGAGAGAGGGGATGGGAGGGAGAAGGAGTGGGAGAGAAACATCAATGTGTGGTTGCCTCTCATTTGCCCCCAACTGGGGACCTCGCCTGCAACTCAGGCATGTGCCCTGACTGGGAATCAAACCAGTGACCCTTTGGTTTGCAGGCCAGTGTTCAATCCACTGAACCACACCAGCCAGGGCAAAAATAAATAAATATTTTTATAGACAATGTTTATAGGCACAAAGTGGGACAACATCTGTGAGTAAACATCCTTTGGAACAAGGATTGTGGTAGAAGAAATAGAAAGAAACTAGACTAGGTCAAATTAATTTGAATTAGACCATAATTTATTATGGGTTCACTAAGCAAATATTTGAATTCAATTTGTTAGGTTGAGAGTGTAGAAATGGCTCTAACAGTTATGTGGTTGCTTAAATAAAAGCTAGAACAAAGAGTTACTCATATTAAATAAAGCTGAAATGCAGTTCTTTGAATAAATGAAAATAAAAATTAAAAATGTACTTCTTTGGTGTATAGAGGAAGTTACTTAAGGAAACTGGACTGCTATAATGTACTTATCATATAAGATCTTCTCACTAATCCCATACACATATTGCCTGAATGAGTTCAAAGGACTGTCTCATTATCATGACTGTGATGGGGTTTGCATTAACCATAAAGTTAGGAGATGTTGTTTGTAAGCCAGAAATGACAGGGGAAACTGCTGCCGTTGACCCAAGCTTCCTAAATTTAAGGCATGCTGAAATGGCACAAGCGAAGTTTCAGTACTTTGTTGTTGCCAAAGCCAAGGTCAGTATAGTTACCAAATGGTTGGCATAGCTGAAGCACTATAGTAAACTGAGTCTCAGAGATGCCTGCCTGCCATTGACTAATTATGCTGCTCCTAGGACTGAAATACGTGGGTAGCCATCTAAAGTATTTCTTTATCTGTATAAGCAGAAAGTCTCTAGGTCTGAGATCATAATGGAGAGTTAATGCCTGACAATAAAATCTCAAACATGAGCCACTGCCTGGACACAGATTCCCTTGAATGAAGGGCAGGCAAATTTCCTTTGAGGAAGGATTCTGTTATACAACCAAAGTGCATACTGTAAATCCTCCTTCTAAATTTCTCCCAAGGAAAGTTCCTGTTATTTTTTGGGAAACTACAATGAATAAAGCCATACAATCCATCAGAATATTGCAGAATTTCCAGATAATGGCAATACACTGGCAATAAACCCTATGAATCAAACCCCACTGTGGTTGCACCAATTAGAATAGAGACTTATGGGAATAAGGTCATCAATGGAGTTTTGGGTTGGGTGTGTCTCACGATGGGTACAGAGAGCCCCTGAAACCATGCTCTGGTTTTCTCCCAAATCTGAAATATTAAATTGGAGTAGACCTTCTAAGGAAATGGAGAATTTCCACATTGATTATCTGATCTATTGCCCTGGCTGGTTTAGCTCAGTGGATTGAGCGTCGGCCTGCGAGCTAAGTGTCGCTGGTTCGATCTTCCAGTCAGGCTACATCAGAGAAGGAAAACTCTGATTCCAAAAAACCTCCGCTGCCTTGCGGCATACCTCTTCAGGGGAAAGGCTAAGGGAGTAAACCCCGACAGAAAATCCGGAGCCGGAGTCCCTAAGGCGGTTTGACGTTGTAGTCAACACCGGCAACTCCTGCGGCGCACCTGAACCCAAGCTGTATTGACTCCGTCTTTCCCTTGGACCCTTCAGCTGCGAAGAGAGGGGGGGTCTGCTGCATGGGCAACAGCAGACCCTCCATATTACCCTGCCCAGGCTCTGTAGCTTCAGCATCATCACAAGATGTCGATTCAACACGGGAGGAGACAGATACCATGTCACTCCCGAGTCGGACTGCACAGCCATTCTCGGCGGTGCAGATAGACTCTTAAGAAGCTACACCATCGTCTCTCGAGACGGACGGCTGCCGACGACGACGATTATCTGATCTATGTGAGGTCTCTTAGGGTAGGGAGAGCCAAGAGGAAAATTCTAGAACTGCTCCTGTCAACCAAAATAGTTTATTGAGAGCAATACCACATTCTTGGATGGATTACAGAGATTAATGAGCCAACATGCATGGCTTCAAAAATAAAGAAGTATCGATTCATCCTCCATCACTTTTTAACTCTTTCTGCAGAACAGAGGTGGATCTTGGAGAATTACAGTGACTTATAAAAATAATCTATGGTGACTCAATTGCAGCTGCTCTTCCAGGTATGATTTCATTGTTAGATCAAAGCAACGCATCCTAGGCACTTTGTATCAGGTATTAATCTTTATATTCCCTCCTATATAGCCACCACCCACCACACACCCCCTCTATAGTTGTTAGTAGAGATCCTCAAAGCAATTCAGTTCCAGCTGGAAGGACCAGGAATATGTCTTTATTCTGATACCTTGGGGCCTTATTAACTCACCATTGCTATTTCATTAACTAGTCTTTAGAGACTTGATCATCTTTCCGTTCCACAGGAAACTGGGCTGATACACTACACTGATGACATTATACTGATTAAACTTGGTGAGAAGGATATGATTGCTACTGTAGATGCATTTAAAGCATGTGTGCCACAGACTGGTGAAAATATTTTCACAAAAATTCAGGAATGTGTCAACTGGAGAACTTTCTAGGGACACAGTGGTTTGCAAGCTTTTGAAATATACTTTCTGAGGTAAAAATAATCATTGTATCTGAACACTCCTATTACTAATAAAGAAGCATGATCCCTAATAAGCCTCTTCATATTTTGGAGGCCATGAATATTTCATTTGGATAGGCTACGTTATTTATTTAGTAATCAGTTTTGAGTGTGGTCCAGAACACAAAAAGGCTGTAAAACAGGTCAAGAATGCAGTGCAAGCTATTTTGTTCCTGGGCTGTATGACTCACTGGATCCAATGATATTTGTAGTGTTTGTGAAAAAACACTATAGCAGGCCCCAATAGGTGAATCAAAGTGCATGCCTTTAGAACTGGGGAAAAATCTATGCTACCCTCTGCAGATAACTGTTCCATTTTTTAGTAGCAGTGTCTAGCTTGGTGCTGGACCTTAATACAGGCTGAATGCTTGACAATGTAATTTGGACTGCTCATCATAAATTGGGTATTGCTTGATCTACCAATCCATAAAGTTGAACATGCAGAGCATGTCATCATCAAATGTAAATTTTGTATACAAAATGGTTCAAGCACACCCTGAAGGGTCATGCAAGTTACATGAGCAAGTAGCACAGATGCCCATGGTCTGCCTTCCTCTTGTGCCACCTCATTTATCCTGGGCTGTACCTATGACCTCAGGGGAAGCTCCCTATGGTCAGTTGCTGAGGAATAAACAATAACCATGTTTGGTATACAGATGGTTTTGCAAAACACGATGGTACTGAAAGCATGTGGCTCCAGCATCACAGCTCTATAGCCCACTACAGACCCATTCTGGGGAAGCCGTGAAGACAGGGATTGAAAAAAATGCTCTTAATGGGGAGAAATTTGGGCAGAATCCTGGTTGTTCATTATGTCTCAGGTGTGTGTGTGTGTGTGTATGATCATAGGCAGCATCTAATAGTTTGACTGACTGGATGGTCAAGGGCTTGGATGGGAACATGACTAGGAAAGTGGTGACAAGAAGGCAGAGCTATTTGGACAGACTTCTCTGAATGGACACAGAGTGTGAAAATATCTGTAGTCCTCTGTGAATGTTCACCAAAGGGCACTCTTAGGAGAAGAGAATCTTAATAATCAGATAGACAGTAGACCTGTAATCTTTAGGTATCCCCTTTATCCAATTACTCATGTACATTTTTTTCCCAGTAGACTTATGACAAAAGCTGTTCATGGCAACAAGAATGGTAGTGTTGTATGGTCTTAGTAAATTGGTCTTCCCCTCACCAATTATAATCTGGTTACAGCTACTGGTGATTGCTCAACCAATCAACAGCAGAGATTAACACTGAGAACCCCCTTCACCACATGCCATCATTTCTTGTTGGGATCAGCCAGCTAGTAGAAAGTTCTTTAACATCTCTTTGATCAAGGAAGAGAAAGAGATTTATTCTCACTGGAAGACACTTATGCTGGATACAGATTCACCTTTCCTACCTACTGTGTTTGTTAAAATTATCATCTATTGACAGAATACAGAGTGCCTTGTTCATTATGATGACATCCTACTGCTCTTGATTATTCACTCATTTTACAGTGAACAAAGTTGGCAATATGCTCGTTTTCATGGGATTCACCTGTCTTACCATGTTCACCAACAGCTTGAACCAGCTGATCTGAAATAATGGCAAGATTATTTTTTGAAAACACAATTACAGATCTGGATGACAATACTATGCAAGCCTGGGTTAATGTCCTCCAAGCTATAGTATATGCTCTAGGTCAGTGACCAAGATTCCTAACCTATGGGAGTTGTAAATGGAAAGACAATTCAAGTTTATGATCCTAGATACCTGAAGAATGTACATACTAACTCATTTTTCCAAGGAACTAGTAAAGCATATTCTGAGTTTCAAACAACCGTGTCAGAGATAGAATTACCCTGAACCGGGAAATCTGGATTACTATGTATATAGGATAACTATAATATAAACTCTCAGCAAAGTGGGATTAGAGGGAACATACCTCAATGTAATAAAGGCTATGTATGAAAAACCCACAGTCAACATCACACTTAATAGGCAAAAACCAAAAGTGTTTCCCCTAAGATCAGGAACAAGAAAAAGATGTTGCTTTCACCTCTCATGTTTAACATAATACTGGAAGTCCTAGCCATAGTAATCAGATAAAAAGAAGAAATAAAAGGCATCTGAATTAGAAAGGAGGAAATAAAACTGTCATTATTCACAGATAATCTGAAATTGTATATTGGAACCATACAGACCCCACCAAAAAGCTACTAGTGCCAATAAATAAATTTGGCAAAGTAGCAGGATACTCTTTATTCCAAAATTTATAACACAAATAAGTAAATATTTCTACATTGAATATTTTTATTCAATTATATTTGAGAAAATCTATTATCCTTAAAATAAAGTGGCTCCAATATATAATTAAAAAAATAATGAAGAGGTACATTTACTTGGGTGAATATTTGAGGTTTTAAAACTCTTAAATGAATCATAAGAAGAAAATTTCACTAATTGCCAGTGAAATCCAAAGTTATTACAAATACAACTGGGATGAAAATACATCACAGTGTGAATTCCCACTGTGTTACATAATTTAAATGATTCACTGGAACTTGAAAAGTTAAATAGCCAAATGGGCCATGAAATTCCTCATCAGTCATGATGATAAAGAAGAAGAAAGAAAAAGAGAAGAAGGGGAGGAGGAGGAGGAAGAGGAAGAAGAAGAAGGAAAAGGAGGAGAAGGAGAGGAGAAAGAGAAGAAGAAAAGAAGAGAAGAAGGAGGAGGAGGAGGAGGGGAAGGGGGAGGGGGAGGGGGAGGGGGAGGAGGAGGAGGAGGAGGAGGAGGAGGAGGAAGAAGACTATATATGGAATCAGCACTTTGTGTACTCTGCTGTGTGTGAATTATTTTAATTACTAATGAGCAAACTCATGGAAATTGCCTCTCTTTTTTAATAAAGGAACCTGAGACCTAGTATTGGACAAGTAGAGGGAAGAAGCCTTGGAGTATGTCAGTATGACAGCAAACATTCCAACTCTAATTCCAGACCTAGACTTTTTAGTTAATCACAAACTGCCCTGGTTTTGTGAGAGGCCTGCCCAGTGGAGGAAAATGGTTGGCACTGCTATTATAATGTATTAAAACTCTTGAAACTTGGTTGTACTTGTTCAGCCACTTTATAGCTGTTATACATGACATATTTGCTAAATACCCGTTTGTGCCAATTGAAAATTCTTATAGGAAAGTAATAATTAATTAAAAATCAGAAATTTGAAGGGTGAATTATCTACAAATGGTAGAGATGCCCCTACAGGCCAAGTTACTCCTTCTGACATCTCTGCAGTTCTGAGTAACCAAAACACACACAAGACCTGTTCTAGTCTTCCAGTTGACAGAATTGAGGATTAAGCATAGATCTCATGTATGTTTTATTTACTCAGGACTCCAGAGATGTCAAAAGGAATGAATTGCAGGCACTTGGCTCTAGATCTCAGTTTGCTGATCTGAATAATGGGATAATATTAATACATTACAAGGGTGCAATGTATCTATGAAAACTGGCTGTGAAAGTATTGTAACATCCTGACTTTGAAATACTGCTTGGTGCATACTAAGTAACTAAGTACTCAAAAAATGGTAGCCTTCATTATTTTATAAGACAACCAAATTTACAAGTTAAATGCTGTCGTGATGTTACCTTTTGAAAAAGAAATAAATTATATACCAACATTTTTTACCTGTAAACAAAAATAGAGTGACAAGTAACTGCTAGAAACTGCAGGTATGGTTCCCAAATTCTTCAGAATGATTGTTTTCCTCTTTCTTTCCAACTTGAAAACAAAAGTAATCTGTTTTCCAAGAATTTAGCCAGTTATTCCTCACCTTTAACAGTGTCTTACTTACTTGTTGTCTAATGACCGCCTGCATTTTTCATCAGGTTGTCTCACCTGGAGCACAACAAATGTACTGCTACCCTGATTAAGGCTAACCAAGGGTACCTCTTGCTTTCAGTTTAATCCAATTTCCCAGCAATCAAGAGACATGACCCTGCAATGGCAGCCTGGCCCAGCTCAGCTGCCTTGAGGCAATGGGACATTGTGCCCATGTCACATATGAGCCAAGAAATGATACCAGATGAGAATGAAAAATGATAGAATTTCTCACATGACAAACTGTGCCTCCTAATAGCAAAGGGAACAGAGAGAAAGCAGTTAGGAAAATCACAGAAAAAAAAGTATTCAGTAGGAGTTGGCAAAAATAGTCCTTTGCAAGTAAGAAAACATGTAAATTCCTGTTATATAATGTGCCATTCCTCTGTCCTCCATACAATGTATAATTAAATTCAGCTTGAAAGATTTCTTAATATTGTTTTATTTATGTTCTGTTTCAATAAGACATGCATTAAGATGGTCACTATGTCTTTTTTGACCCTGATTCAGCTCTAAGAAATTGTATTTGAGTCACTGTTTGGACATATTCTGATGTTGTCCTTTTCTAGTTAATGAGGACTACTGTTTTGATTGTGTACTCTCAAATCCCATGTTGAAACTCAGATGTAAGAAGTTACTTCTTACTCATCTCTTAAATGTAGTCACCACACACTTATCTTTCTTTGGTAAGTCCGTAGGATGGCACCTAACAGCAACCTGTGCCACAGTGGTGATACTTTGTTGAAGAGAGAGTTTGTACCTCTCCTCACCCTTACCTCTCAGCCACATTATTTTATTCTTCTTTAGTTTTTTTTCAACAGTCTTCCCTAAAATCAAGGAATCCCCAGTGGCAAGATAATAAGGGCATTTTCTCTGCTGATTCATTACCTTTGTGACTGAGTGGTGGAGGGAAAGAGAGGTGTGGGACCCAGAAAGGCCTAGACTCACCTCTGGCTTCCCTTTTCCTGTCTATGTGGGCCAGTCCCAATTTTTTAGTCTCCATGCTATCATCTGATTTTTTAATTTTTTTTTTTTTTGGCTTTAAGACAACATTATATAACAGAGTAGGATGTTTGGAAATTAAGTGACAAAGTTTAAAGTACCTACAATGCTTGGTACATTATATAGTAGGTACTTAACATATACATCTCCTTCATCAATTTCAAATTATATAGGGTGGTGCAAAAGTAGGTTTACAGTTGCGAGTGTGTGAAATAAATTTATTCTTGTATTATTTTTTATTAATTACTATGTTATTTTCCATAAAAACACTGTAAACCTACTTTTATCCCACCTTGGGTTTAATTATGTGATTTGAAAATTATAACACTAGATATCTTCTAACTTTACAACTAATCATAACCTCCTAAAGGGAAGACTACCCATGACATTTGGCTCCAACAGACTCAGTTTCTGCTGCTCTCTCCAAGTCTGCACATTTTCTTCCAGGTCATATCCTCTCACACTGAAAAAAAAAAAAAAGGCAGGGTTGTAGGTGCTCAGAACAGTGTCAGAGCGCATTTCTTTGAAGTCAGACAAATTCTTAAGCCATTGTGCACCTTTGAAGAGCTCTACATTTTGCTTAAATAAAATTCATCCTCCCTGGAATTTTCTGAAAGCCTTTTTAATCATCCGGTTCGCACAGACCTCTTCCTGCTCGTTGTCAGACAGTCCCCACTTCTCTGAGCCTCTCCGAGTTCCTGAGCCTTTTAGCCTGTGTCTGTCCTTGTTTCTCACTGTGTCTAGAATGTCCTTCCACCCTCTTCACAGCGTACTCATTTCTCAAGACTCTGATCAAAGATCCCTACCCAGGGAAGGCTTTCCTTATTGGTTTAGACCATACGGCCTTTCTTGCTCTACATTGTCAAAATCAAGCCTTATTTCAGTCTCATACTGTATCTACCAGAGTCATCACTCAATACACATTTCTTAAATTACTTAGCAAAAGTTTACCTCAATTTACTATCATGACTTCAATATTTCTTTTTATCCATTAGAAACCCCTTACAGACAGAAGATAATGATCTGGCCTAGCACCAAACTTCTCACGTGATGGGCAGTACAGTAATTGTGTACAAACTAGGGAGATGTTAACAGCATAGATATGAAATTTCTCTTATATACAGCCATACTGTTAAATATGTGAAAAGGATAGGGCCACAAGGAGTGATATACACATGGACTGGGTTATCTTTACAGGAAAGGCAACATTTTATTTTATTAAGATAATAACTAATATATAATATTTATTATGTGCAAGACAAAGTGCCAATGGCTATGTATGTATTATCTCATGTAATCATTATTACAATTCTATGAGTTAGATAATGTTATTACTCTCATCTTAAAGGTAAGGAAACTGAATCTTAGAGAGGCCGATGGATTATCAATGTTACAGCTATAGAGGGTAGTGAAAGAGGGACAAGAATCAGGTATGAAGTCAAAGCCCAAGCTGCCAGTGATTTGCAACACTGTCTATGCCCTTATGGATGATAACCCTCCAGACTGTCACTAAGAAAGTAACAAGATTAATTCTCTAAAAGGAATGCTCTAGCAGCTTACAGAAATGCAGGTAGCAAATGACTGAAACATTCCTGGGGATAGCTTTATCATTTGGGAACTTGAAGAATTAATTGGAACTTGATTAGTATGCCAGATATCTGGTACAATGCATACAAACAATGAAATAAGGGTTGCAGCATGGTCAGACACATACTGTGCACAATGGGAATGCTGTGTGCAGGAATGGCCTTTGAAAAGGGGAGGACAGAGGATGTCTATCATATTTAATCATCATAACTTTATGATGTGGGACATTTGATTTTATTGATTAACAAATTAGTTCACTCAGTCATGGTAAGATCAGTTTTTGAAATTTAATTTGTCTTGTTCTAGTTGCTGTAGGAATAAGTAAGATAAAGATATCCCTCATTTCCTCCTCTTGTCTCAATGACTCTCCAGGTCCTTTTGTCAGGGTAGGGGGAGAAAATGAATTACTATCATAATAAAGCACTCTAAAAGCCATGATCCCCATGCGCCACATGGTCTAAGCTTTTGCTTAGCTGGGTATAGTGGCTGGCAATTTGGAAAGGACAGGGTTGGTTCCCATAACCTGGGAATACTGAGTGTTATGACTCCTAGAAGTGCTCTCTAGCCATCATTGGTGTATAGCACTCCAGGAGAAGTAGAAACTTGAGGTCAACAATTTGGTGATGTTTTTGAAGACTAGAACTCAGCAAGTATCTCTATGCCCAGCACTGGAAAAGTGGAATAGCACATCTTTCGATGGCACATTTGACTCAGTGAACCAAAATAGTTTCACCTATGATTCATTTAAAACCAGTGCTCACTTCTTTAGTTTTTCTGAACTGTGAGAGCACAGGTTTTTTTGTATGATCCCAGGGGAGGACTGCTTGATCCTTCCCTTATCTTTGAATAACTGAGGTTAGATTTCCAGGCAACCCTAGGATGCAAAAATGACTCCATGCATAATTAGATATAGAGGAAAAATGAATACATTAGTCATTTACCACAACATAAGTGTCTTGGTATGTATTTATATTGATTATACTCTTACTTAACAAACTTACATTAACCACCAAAATGTTTTAGGCATTCTGCAATACACAGGGGTAAAATAAGGATCAAGACATAGTTCCAGGTTATAAAAGGGTCAGAGAACCTTCCAGATAAAAGCAACTGAGAGATACAATAGAGTATAGAATACTCAAGACTACAGTAAGTATACCCAATAGATTTTAAAGAGTTATGAAAGAGAAATTGCCTATTTGATCTTTCAGGAGCAGAGAGGACTTCCTGGAAAAAGAGAACAGCTGAACAGAGATCTAAAAGGCAATACAAAGTCAGACAGGTCAACAGAAGTTGTGGAATATGGGGATAATCAAAATAATTAAGAAACTTGAACATCTAGAAAATGGCAGAGCAACAACCCAAAGTCTATGCTGGCCTTTGTCTACTGAAAACAGGAGTGGATCAACCAAACAAAAAGAAAAGAAAAGTAGACTTCAGTGTTCTGTGTTGAGGCCCCACCCAAAGCCCAGTCTCCAGAGCAGATGAGCAGGCCAGATGTATACAGTCAGTGGCTAACTTACTGGTTCAGTAGGTTTCATTATAGTGATTGCAATCAAATGCTGGCAAGGTCTTAGGCTCAGAATCTCTCTTTCCCTTTTTAATTTCATGAAATGAAAAAGACCTGCAACTGAATCTCCAGAGGAGAGAAGAAATGCTGCTTCCTTTCTAGATGGGCCCCTGCAGATATCATTGACTGGAAGGTGCTGAAAAGAAAAAGGAAGTGTTAGCAAGTCCCAAGGCTTCCCGCATGCATTACACAAGGCACATAGGCATTGCACACACGAGAGGATAATACATGCTGTGCAGCAGCACCATAGACAGCTCTGGTCCAGCCACCATGCATTTGCATCAGATAAAATTTTATTAGTTCAATGGCATTATTTGATTAATCATAGCAACTGGGCCGCTAGTGGGAAACAAGTTTTGCATAGAGCATATCTTTTCTGTCTGAGCATCCATTAGTATGTGAGACACTCTCAACAGAGAACAGTTAGGAAATAGGCATCAGGCACATAAAAGGTTCATGTTGTTTTTACGAACAAAATTGCTGTTTATAAATATCGCACAGCAGGCTCTCTGTTTTATGGACAGAAATAATTCACTCTGAAGCAAAGGTCCCAGAGAGAAATGAGTTTGCTTATATCCATCCCATTTTAAATTATGAGAAGCTCATGCCACCAATCCAGTGACTCGAACCTTTCCAAGCTATGTCTTGAATATTCACACACACTAGCCAAATGATGAATCCTAGCTGGGGAGGCTTGCTGGCCAGTCATTTACAGCATGTTACCTAAATGTCATTATTCTTTGCAAAGTGCAGAAAAACACAAAACTTTCTATAGGAAAAAAAAAAAGGCCACACTCTTTATTATTTCCAAAAGATATATTTCAGGCCATTTCAAGGGAACAGGACAAAAAAGATCGCAAGCAAATAAAAAGTAATCCCCATTGTAAAGTTCTTTTTAAAAATATTTTATTTATTTATCTTTAGAAGGGAGAGAAAAATGGAGGGAGAGAAATATTGGTATGCAGTTGTCTCTCACATGCCCCCAACTGGGGACCTAGTTCACAACCCAGGCACTTACCCTGACTGGGAATTGAACTGGCAACCTTTTCATTTGTAGGCCAGCACTCAGTCCACTGAGCCACACCAGTCAGGGCTGTAATGTGCTTTGGAAACAAACTTCCCTTGCAGTTATTTTTTTTCCAAAAAGAATTTAAAGCATACCATTTTTTTTTTTTTTTTTTTTTTGCTTATTTTAAGTGTTCTTTATGTTCTTTACTTGAAACACCCAACTATTTCATCTGGGAAATGAGTTTTATTTTCAAACTTATTATTGACATCATTAATTCAATAGAAAAGAGAATCTCCCCTCTTTGCCCAAATATTAAAGTTATTTATAGGACTTCTGGTTTGAAATGTCAACTAAGTACCCACTTTGGCCTTGCATCTATGGTAGCATCTTATTGATCACTAGAAAATATGCATATTTTCCCAAGAACAAAAAGAATAACTAGCTAAAAAAATAAAGCTTTTTAATTAAAAATGTTAGGATTTGCCCTGGCCAGGTGGCTCAGTTCGTTGGAGCATTGTCCCTTACACCAAAAGGTTGCAGGTTTGACCTTGGTCAGGGCACATACCTAGGTTGTGCATTCACTTATTGGTTGGGGAACTAGGGGAGTCAACCAATCAATGATATTCTCTCACATTGATTTTTTTTTTTTACATCAATGTTCTCTCTCTCTCTCTCTCTCTCTCTCTCTCTCTCTCTCTCTCTCCCTCCCTCCTTTCCTCTCTCTCTAAAATCAATAAACATATCTTCTGGTGAGAATTAAAAAATAAAAATATTAGTATCCATAACTATGAAAATGAAACCTAATAATAATTATAAAATGGAATCTAAACATCATATCATCATAAAACTTTAACAATGAGCTGGAAGGAAAAAGAAAGGATCAAATAAGAGTAAATGTTAACTTTTAAAAATTGAATCATCAAAAACTAGACTGTGTTGTTATAATGCAATCATTAAAACAAACTAAATATGGAGGAGATTTTGTTATTCATGTTATTATTTTAAAGATTTTGTTCCATATGCATATCTTTCCACTATAAACTAAAACATAACTTAGCTTGCTAAATTACTTTTGGTAATTGCAAGAAGTATATGGTGTTATAGTTTTTAAAAATATATAATATGTATGTATATGAAGATGTCCACAATATAAATATAATAAAAATAAAAATGTAATGCCCTGGTGAGCATGGCTTGGCTAATTGAAGCATCATCCTGTGCACATAAAGATCACAGGTTCGATTGCCAGTCCGGGCACATACCTAGCATGAGGGTTTGGTTCCCAGTTGGGGTGTATGCAGAAGGCAAGAGATCAATGTTTTCCCTCACATATCTATCTCTCTTTCTTCACCTTCCTCTCTTTCAGACAATGATTAAAAAACAAAAGAAAGAAGTCACTAAATAGCACATATACTATGATTCCAAACACATTAAAAACAAAAATATAATTTAATTTGTATAACATACAGTTGAACTGAGGGCAATAGCTATGGTGGGAAGAGATACTGATCGGGACAGTAGAATAGAAAAGGAATGACAGAGCACCTTCTTGGTTTATTGTCTGCTTCTGCGACAACGCTGAGTGAGAGTCATACCGCTGTGGTGTGGGAACAAGTTTGGCTCTTCTGAGGAACATGTGTCAGATTTTTGAAAGAGCCTGTGAGGCCTCCACAGGGAACAGTTATATGGCATGGGAGATCCACTACTCACACCATAGTGTCCCCACCAGCAGTCCACCCTGCTGTCCTTTCCTTCTGGGGTTGTCTCAGCCTGGAGACCACACATTTGCTCAGTGTCTACTAGAACTAAGAGAAACGCACCTCCTTTTTGTCCCTGTCAGATCAAATGGTGTGGGTTTAGCATGTGCCACTGATGCCTTCTCTCTCTGCCCTGACACGTCATCCCTGTTTTCTCTGTCCATTACCCATCCCTTTGCACACACACCCATCTCAGATGAACAAACATACAGGCTCAGCAGGGACCCATCCTGAAGCTGGGGTATCAGTGTACTGGTTATGGATATCCTCAGTCTCCTGAGTGATTCCTTTAGAGGCCACCTCACTTGGATTTAGTGGGAGGAAAGCCTTTCATGAGGAACACATTTTGTAGAAGAGAAACATCACCCTCTCCTATCTTATCTCCCTTCAGAGTCCTTTTAATTGAGAAATGGAATTGGCAATGTTTCTAATAGAACTGGTTGTGCCCTTACATCTTTCAAAAAGCAGGAATTGGTGGAATTTAGAATGCCTTATGACTTCAGTTCAGGTCAGGCCTGGGAGAACTAGAAAAATCCTTTCCTATACATCTGGTTACAATGAGAGATCAGTTTCAGCAGCTGTTACAGGATTCTAATTAAAAATTTATAAGACTGAGCCCTGACTAGTATGGCTCAGTTGGTTGGGTGTCATTCCACAAAGTGAAAGGTCACTGGTTTGATTCCTGGTCAAGGCACATCCTAGATTCTGGGTTTGGTCAGAGTTGGGAGTGCATACAAGAGGCAACTGATCAATATTTCTCTCCCTCTCTTTCTACCTCCCTTCTGCTCTCTCCAAAAATAGATAAGTAAAAATCTTATAAAACTGAGCTAGGGCAATAAATATTATCATGGAGATTATAGAAGAAATCCAACTGGTATTTATGAGATGAGATAAAATAAGCAGGAATATGCGAGTAACTCAAATGCAGGAGAGGAAGCAAATTGAGAAAGAGAAAGAATCAAGAGAGTCTCCAAGGTCTTTTGACTTGAGTAGCTCTATGCATCACTAACTGAGAAGGCAAATACAGGAGGGCAGATTTAGGGAAGCAAAGACCAGACTTTAAGAGACAATTTAGATTGACATATCTGTAACACACACTGAAGAAAATGTTCTGTGGATAGTTAGTCCAAAACTCAAGATGAACAATCAGAGCTGAAGTCCTATTGGGAAGTCTTATGTATAGCTGTGGTGCACAGGAAACATAAGGAAAGGTTAGGAAAACTTGTTCTCAGAAAAAGGAAAGAAAGGTCTCCATTATTTGGCACCAAAACTCTATTGTTCAAATTAAAAGAGTAAATAAAGAAAAGAATGAGGCTTTTTCTTTGACAATTTAAGTCCTAACTAATGTGGTCAGTTCTTTGAGGATCCGGGTTCTTGCAGAAGCAGTGAGGTAGTGGGTCAATGTAGCTCTGTGAAAGCGGATTCTCTCGTGTCTGTCACGAGGCTCCCTCCCTTCTCTGGATTTTCACTAGAACAGCAAGAAAGGTAGGATGGTAAAAAAAACATGACTCCTATCTTAAGATGAATAAACACTTTCTGTATGCTGCATTTCAAATATTATTAAGGAAAACATTTTTTAAATTTTATTTATTTATTTTTAAAGAGAGAAGAAATGAGGGAGAAAGAGAGGGAGAGAACAACATCAATTGGTTACCCCTTGCACATCCCCAGCTGAGGACCTGGCCCACAACCCAGGCATATGCCCTGACCCAGAATCAAACCAGCAACCTTTTGCTTTGCAGGCCAGCACTCAATCCACTGAGCTACACTAGCCAGGACTAAGAAAAAAAAATTTTAACGCGGAACCCAGAAAATGCTATTTTCTTGCTCTCCTTATTTGGGTCATTGAAATGCATCCTGATCATATAATGAGAATCTTAGTGAAAGAGATAAGCCATTGTCTTGTCCTAGTAAGTGATTATAGGCAGAAAATTTCATTAGAAAATGAAAATTTTATTGTCATCCATGCAACAACCTCCAGGGCCAAGATAACTGCATGAAGCTTGTACTATTTCAGCCATAATATTTTAGTTGCTGAAAAAGCTGATATCATCAAAAAAAAAAAAAAAAAACATTTAAGTGCCTTAATCCATAGATCAATAAATTATTACCCTGCCATATTACATCAGAGGGGATGCACAGAAAATAAATTGGTTTTAGGATTACTCAGTTTAGTCATTACAAAATATTGAACACTGGTACTATGTGATTCTTTCTGCTAATTCAGGTGCTATCCTGATTTTTTTGGAGTGTAGAGAATCAATCGATCAATATCTATTTGTTTGCCAACACTTCTCCTCACTCCCTCCTTCATCCTGCTCCCCACAGCCCTGTTTGTATCTAGCAACTAGAATGTTCCTGAATCACAGTAGGACAGAGAAAAAAATCAAAGATATGAGGTACACAACTTAGTTTGGAAACAAGATTAAAGCAGTTAGAAAAGGAGCTATGAGTATTACATTCTGCAATCCAGACTGTGAATGTGCTGGAAAAGCTCCCCAGGGAAGCAAGTGATTTATCAGACTAAGAAGTAGTAATGCCCTTCATGGAGCGAGCCTAAGCTAAGTTTTGAAGGGTAGAAATGGCAGAGAGGAGTAGGGAAATAAACCCTGGATCACAAGAAACAGCAAGAATCAATGTTAAAGAATTACTATGCTGCATTTCATGTGGGCATATGTAGGGCTGCCCATTAAGAAAAATTGTTTTACTAGATGAGAAGGTTCCTAATTATTGACTATGTGTACACTCTGAAAGATTTTTCTTCCTTTGCCTATACTGTAAAGCTTGGTTTCTCAGAATTTATTGGAAGGCCCTTTTGATTTTCTGCTCTATATTTAATTCTTGGAGGATTTTGTCTACTTCCACAACTTCATCTACCATATTTAGCTTCATTATTCCCACATTTATAACATGAAGATAAACCTTTGTCATGCTCTCCATGTTTGTGATAGACCCATATTTCCAACAGCCTATCTCCACATGGATACGCCAGTCTACTTCTTGGTCAACTGTGTCAAATTTAATTTATTTTGCACACCCCAATCCATCACCTTGTTCTCCACAAATTTGTAAATGACTCTAATACCTACCCAAATCCCTAAACAAATAACCTGAAAATGATTCTCATCAACTCTGGCTTTTTCACACCGCACATCCAATTATCATGTCCTAATAATTATACTTCATAATTAACTCAAGCAATAATCTAGTTTATAATCTAGTAGAAATCTATAGCTAGAAAGTATTATATCTAACATAAAAAAAATACTGCATTTTTATAAGATAAGGGATACAGATAAGACAGTTATTTGTGTTTATTTTTAATTAGTAAGCATATGAAATTATTAATGTTAAAATAATAACTATTATTAATGATTATTATAATTTATTCAGTAGTAAGTACTGAATTCTGTTCCAAATATATCTTATGTGAGTTAGCTAAGCAACAAGTAGTAGCTGGTATGTGTTGGAAGGGGTTGATGCAGCAGATATTTAAGGAAAACCTTTTAAGATTTGATTAACAATTAGAAGAAAAAATAACTTAGGTAAATGTCTGAGGGATTCAACCTATGTTATAAGAAAAGAAAAAGCTGATAAAACAATAGCTAATTCGCCTGAATAAAGATTAGTTCCTATATCTCTGAAATGGCATCCTGAAACAGTGGATTCATTTTTCAGATCAGTGGAGACAAATCTAAGTTCACTAAATGAGAGGACTTTCAATGGTCAAAGCTCTCTGAAAATAGAAGAGTTGCCTCAGGCTGTATAGTTCTCTAGCACTGAAGGAAATGATCCAGAGCTGGGTAATCACAAAGCAAGAAGACACTCAGAAAATTCAAGCCTGGATGGACAGACCTTCGCCATCACTCAAACTCTTCTCCTTGACATGCATACACCAACGATTCCCACTTTTCTTGTGTAGAGACTCTCCAGAACTTTGAATATTGTGTGAATAAATAGTACTCCAGGTTTCTTCAAGTCACACTGAAGCTGCACTCAAGTACAAATCTATATCAAACTGAATGCAAGGAGAACCATTTCCAACGGAAAGCTTGAAGGGTAAATACACATTCTTTACAGCACTAAATGATCACCTGTTGATATCTCTTCCTTGTATACAACTTAATAACTGCTAAATTGACTATTCTTTCTATTGAAGAAGCTATACTTTGTGTTTGCAGAAGAACACACAGCTGGTAAAAACTAGCACTGTCTATTTCAGAAGAGTGAACCAGCAAACAGTTGAACTAGGCTGTGACTCACATGACAGCATCCAATCTGAAAAGACCAGTTAATCTTATCCTCTGGAGCAATTTCAAGATTTCATAAATCATTTACAGACATAAAAAATTAGTAGGACACAGATCAGTAATTTTTTTAGCACACACACACTGAGCATCTACCACGGTCTAGCAAACCTGAGATTTAATAGATAAATAAGGCATGGTTACTCCAGAGGAACTCACTGCATGTTGAACTTAATAGATATATGAAAAATTCAAAACACAGCCTGACTTTGTATATCACAAAGGCTTATACGAAACTAGAAGGAGAGATTAACTCCAGAGAAAGAAAGATTTCACAGAGATTATATTTCAACTGGGCTTTACATAAAAAAGCATTCATTTGTTTGTTAACTTATGCATTCCCTCATTGATTGATGTATGTTTTCATTCTGGTATTTACTATACACCAGGTGTGCTCTTGGCCAAGAAAGATAAAGACGTTAAAAGACAGTCATGATTCTGAAGGAGATCACTGAAATTATAAGAAAATTCAAATACCAAACAAGTTCTCTAATGACACAAAAGAAGACAGACCTCAGTAAAAGGGAGAAAATGAATTTCAGGGGAAAACAATGACATCTGGTTAGTGGTAATGGACCAGTGATGATTGCTCATAAGGCCTGGGGTGTTGAGAGAGGTAAAGAAACAGGTGTTCTCTACATAGATAAGAACACATGATCCATGCAAAATAGATGACATACATGTGTAATGGAAGAGAAATGCCCAGTGCAATGAGGCAGAGTGAAAAGTAAGTGCAGAAATGCAGCCCTGGCCCACTCCAATAGGTTCTTTAAAGCCATGTCAAGGATTTTGAGTTTAAAGAAATGACATAAGCCTTTTTTGATTACTTTTTCTGTTTGTTTGTTTTTCAGACAGGCATAGCAGCAGTCTCTAGACTGAATTGTGTTCCACAGCAAGAAGGGAACTAATAGAAGTATTTCAGGTACTCATATATGGACAAAGTGTTTATTCTTTTTTTTTAACTCTTTTTTTAAAAATACTTTATTTGTTTGTTTGTTTTTTATATTTATTTTATTTTTAGAGAGAGGGGAAAGGAGAAAGAGAGGGAGAGAAACATCACTGTGTGGTTGCTTCTCACTCGCGCCCCCAACTGGTGACCTGACATGCAACCTAGTCATGTGCCCTGACTGGGGATTGAACAAGTGACAGTTGGCTCGCAGGCCGACGCTCAATCCACTGAGCCACAGCAGCCAGGGCTAAGTCTAAGTGTTTATTCTTTATATGAATTATGCTGGACCTTCCCTCATTAAAACTGAAGGCTTAAAGTAGATTTGAATCAAAATTATAAAACTGGCAAACTCAGCAAAAAAGGCATACAATAAGTAAGAATTTTAAAGGGAACATAGTGAAATGAAGGAAAAATATTTTCAAAATGTTAGCAACATATTCCAAATAATCAGTAAGTGTATTGACTAGACAGTCATGACCAGTATATCTAAATATTAAATCTAACCATTGTTTTACCCAATGAAATACATTTACAAACATAATAGAAATAAATTCCCTTAACAAGGCACTTGCCATTTAATACATTTGTGACTTATTTTCCCTTTAATTCTAATTGTTGAAGGAAATATGTAATAAAGGTCAAAGTAGCACTCATGTAGAAAGCCATCAGTTCATCAGAAGACTGGCATTGACCAGGTGCCAGGTTAACAGACAAAATCAACTAATCATAGGAAAAGCTTAAACCTTTAAAGAAAAAAATGACAGTAAATATAGTATACTTCATATAAACGTCTCTAGAAAATGGAGTATACTCTCAAAAGTATAAGAATATTAGAAATAATGCCAAAAACCATTAGAGGTTTTGATAAAGGTCAACACCCAGACTATTCAGCTGCAGCATCTATGGTATAGAACATGCAATCCAAAATGATGTCATATTAAAGGCTCATTAAAAAAAAAGAAACATAGGTTCAAATATAAATTGTTGATCTTACTGTTTTTAATGTAAACATTAAGACAAAGTACAAAGCATCCTCACTTTGCAAATAAAAAAAATAACTGAGACTCAGAGAATAATTGCATGTTTCATCAAGGTCAAGATCACTATTTATTTAAATCTACACTTAAAAATACATTACTGACCTTTTTGTGTATCAGATACTGTCCTTCGGCCTTTCTAATTATATAACCCTCATAACAACTCTATGAGGTACATAATAATTATCGCCACTTTAAAGATGAAGAAACTGAGGCATAGAAAGGTTACCTATATTAACTCATTTAATTTACATATACTCGCATGCGCACACACACACACAGCACAACCAACCCCACCAACTCCACCACACCACCACTGAGGTGGCTTATATTACTGCCTAAGGATTGTAGGTACAGAAGGATGTACATACTATGAAATGGTGTGAGGCAGAGAGTTACTAAAGCAGGGTTGGGCTTGGTGGTAGTGTTGAAAATAGATAGATGACTAGATATTTGGTGAAATACCAGCCTCATCAATCATGTAACTACCCACAAATGAGTCACTTTGCTTCTCTGAGATTCAATATCTTCATCTATAAAAGGAAGGTTACTTAATCCTATTTTATACAATGTTAGGAGAATGGGAGACACCTTATGTAAGACCCCTACCAAGGCTAAGAAGAAAGATTTGTGGGTTTTTTAGCTCTCTGGTGGTCTGTGGATAGAAACTGGAGTGTTTTTAAACTTGCATAGAAAAAAAAATCTTATTTTTACTAATACCAATTACAGATAACATAGGTAACAGTACCTGTGACTTTGTTACTAATAGATATCTTCATATTACATTACAGGTGTTACAGGTATATTAAAATATTATTTGTAATAATCACTAGTTTGAAACTACAGTATAGACCTGCTGCCTTCTCTTGTTATTTAATAAATTTAAAAAAAAAATGTTATATTAATAACTTTTTAGAATATTTGGGCAAATGTATTAGAATATAATCAATTCATGTGTGCATATAATACATTTGAAGACATTTGCAAAATTATTCTGAAAAAGAGCCCATGAATTTCTCAAGGTTGCCAAAGGAATCCACCACATAAAAAGGGTTAAGAGTTCAGGTTTTTGTTGCCTTTCCATAGTCTGTTAAGTACTTCAAAAATCTTAGCTTCTGAGAGCTGATCATTATAGACCATGGAACCTGCTGGGAGTATAAGTAGAAGAAAAGCAAGAAAATTTCATGGCACTAGTATTCTCTGAAGGTTTGATGCTAGGAATCCAAGATGAAGTTGGTGTTGTTTACTTCACAGCTGTTCATATTATCTCAGTGCCAAGAATCAAACAATTACTGACAAAAAGATTTTCCTCACATTCAGGTATTTGATTCCTTAACTGAGTTCAGCTGCTAACTCCAGGAGTTTATGTTTCAACTTAAATTTTTCATTTGCCCCTACCATGTGCCCTATGACTTAGAGTGGGAATACAACTCATTATTTAAGCTTATGTTTCTTTTATCTGCCATTCAAATATATCATGAAGCACATTAACCTAAATCAGAAGAATTGAAAGTAACTTGAGGCACCCCTAAGGAGACAGAGCCCAGCATAGTGAATAGTAGATGATATCAAATATATGAGAGAACTCTAACTATAACTCTGCTCCACCATACACTGGACGAGTGCCTGGGGACATGGCATTACCCTCTGAGACTCAGTTTACTCAACTTAAAGGGAAAATGTCAGTACCCATTTCACATGGCAAAGAATGAATGACGTAGACTGTTAGTTCCTTACCTTTCAAATAAGGTTCTGCTTCAGGTATAGCTAATAGTTTTACTTCAAAACCCAATTATATTATTCCTGGATAATCCTTTTTTCCTTCAGTTTGCTTTCTTTTCCAAAATTCTTACCTTCTAATCACCTCCTGGGTTAATGACTGTGCTTGTTTTCCTTCAAATGATGTTGAAAAAAGCCGATGCACTTTGGAGCTAGTTTTGTGGCTTTGGATAGCAAATGCCTTCTTTGAGTCTCTGTTTTCTTATCAGTAAAATACAGTCATACACTGCATAATGGTGTTTCCATCAACAACAGACTGCATATATGATGGTGGTCTCATAACGTTATAATGGAGCTGAAAATTTCCTATTATCTAGTGACGTTGTAGCCATTTTTAGGTCAATGGCATAATGCAACCCATTACTCAGGTGTTTGTGGTGATGCTGGTGTGAAATACTACTGCCTCCAGTCACATAAAAGCATAACACACACAGTTATAGTGGTAGGCTATATACCTTCTAGGTTTTTCTAAGTGCACTCTATGATGTTCACACAATGAAAAAATTGCCTAATATTGCATATCTCAGAACATAGACCCCTTGTTAAGTGGCACATGACTGTAGTTTTAATGCTCGAGGCAGGCAGTTGTGGTAAGGGTGCTTACACATAGTGCTTTTGTAAAGGCTGATTTTCTAGTTTTGGAGCAGCATTTATGAGGAACCAGTTGTATGTGTGGGAGGGCGAGAAATGAGTGCATATTTAGATCAGTCTTCTGTGAGAAATGACATAGAAGGATATAGATATAAATAAGATATATTGTATCATATAAGAGTCATTAATAAAACTCTCAGGGGACTTACTAGGTTACTAAAAGTACTACTTGTTTATATATATATATATATATTTATATATATATATATTTATATATGTGTGTGTGTGTATACACATATATACATATATGTATGTGTGTATGTACATATACATATGTGTGTATATATATCTAACAGTTTAGATAATTTTGTGCTTACAGTACATATTGTGAAGTCCCAAAAGAAGACAGAACTATGGATACTGTATACATTCCTAACCTAATATACTATATTAATACTAAACTTATTTTAATAGAAGCATGAAAATTTTGGAGCAGTTCTTTAACTTTTGGAGATATGTTTTGCACTCAACACTGTAACTGTGGAAGAGAGCTTCAAATCTAATTAGCAAAGAGAGAGACAAACAATAGGTCCATTGGAAAATTATTTGACAAGAGTATCCAGTGTTTGAAAACAGATATTTAGGAAACTTAAATGGAGAGAAACAACTTGTTAGGGTGTACATTAACCAGAAGAAACATACAATGAAATCCAGTCTAAACATTAATTATCACTTATGAAGAAACAGAGGAAACACAGCCCCCAAAAGGGGAGAAGGAGCAAGAGGTAAATGGCAAATTCATAAATTTTTCAACATTAGATGCCCTGTCAATATATATTTTAATGTCTAACAAGATGTTTAAGGTTGCCTAATTTTATGTATTTATTAGATCTGTCAATCAGCTGTACATCAAATATAATTGTCTCTACCATGAAAACTGTACTTACTGTTATGTTTTCCAAAATGACTAATAAGCACAAGTGGTCCAAATTTCACCACTTGCTGGGGAAGAGAGAAGTGTTTGCTATGTTCTTATTAATATGAAACTGTAAAGGAATAAACATTAATTTTTAAAAAAAGATTGGTTTTAACTATGTTTCAAATATTAAAATGGCAGTTATTCACCTAGATTATTTGTCGCTATCAGACAAACTATGACAAAAGCCAAACTCCATTCCTAGTGTGACTAACACAACCATGCCCAGATCAGCTCTGCCAAATCTAAACAGAAGTGGAGAATAACACCTAAGAGGTTTCTCATGATCTCATTTGGGGTTTGTGACAACCCATGTAGGATGAGCTCTATTTTACTCATTTTATAGAAGGATAACAAACTCAGAGCAGCTAAGTTATTAACCTAAGGTTACAAAACTAGTGAAATCAAATTCAAATTGAGTCTGCAGACACTAAAACCTGTCCTCTTCCTTACTTTGTAGTGGTGCCTGGGCAGGAAGGATGTGTCATGACCTTCTAGTATACAGATGAGCAGCTTTTTCTATTTATTTCATAGACTCCCATTTTCTTGTCCTCCTATTATTCTCTCTTCTTCCTTTTCTAACATTTTGGATTCACTTGCTTATGTGAGGCCCTCTATAAAGTAGTATTAACATAAGGGAAATATTTGATCTAAGGTTTTGGCTATTTCTGTGGGATCATCACTATTATCAAGAAAAGCATATTTTTACCATTAATATTTAATAATTTGTACAGTCAAAAATAGAGATCAGCTCAGTAATGGGACCCTAGGACAGGGTGTTCCATTGAAAGCAAATCCAAAAGGTATTTGCTGTAGTTTGACCCTGATTACTCCAGTAACTAGTTCAGAGTACAATTAAGTTTTAATACCTCCTCAGGTGCTTTGAAAAAGTCAATTCTGGTATAGTTAACCCCATTCACACAGGAAGGGGTAAATTGAACCATGTGAAAATAGTGTCTTTGTTTTTTATATAGTTGATCTGTCCCTGCTGTTTATTACCCACCTGAAGTCATAAGCACAAGCTTATGACATCCCAAGTGCTTGCTATGTAAGTTATGACTAAGGTGGAAAATAAGGATTGCAAGCACCTTTTTCGCCGCACAGGTGTTACTACCAACTGAGGAGGAGCTTCTTAAAATGGGGAGAGATGAGGATGGAAGTCAGATTTTTTTAAAAATCATTTATTGATTTTAGAGAAAGAGAAACATCAATTTGTTCCACTTATTTATGCATTCATTGGTTGATCCTTGCATGTGCCCTGACTGAGGATTGACCCTGCAATATTGGTGTATTGGGACAATGCTCTAACGAATTGAGCAACCAGGCCAGGTGGGATTCAGATATTCTTATGGGCATATTTCGTCAGACAGATTCAGTACTTTAGTTAGGTTAAATGGAAACCTGGTGCCCCAGAGGGGCCTCAGAAAGAGGCAATCTGGCAATCAGCAACATTGTCTGGCAATCTGCTAGGAGGAACCTCATCTATTTATTTTTTATCATGTTCCCCACATGATGGTAATTTTAATAGAGAGTGTGATTCAAAGGATTTGCCTCAAGTCAATAATTGTTTCAGTCCAGAGTATATTCTCCAGGGTCCAATTACAGCAATGCCTTGAAGAGTAAATACTGATTTAAGCATATGGATCAATTATTGTGTGTCAACTCCTTGCTGTTTCTTCAGTTTGTTGAGGTATGTTTATCTCAACGTATGTTTCCCCTATGAGGCCAGTATCTTCAAGGACTTGCTTGGTCAATATTTCCTGCAATATTCATTCATTCATTCATTCAAGAATATTGATTAAATTTCCACTGTATGTGAGGCATTATGCTAGGAAATATAAACACAAAAACATCCCTCATCACAAGGGGGTGACTAAACTTAGAGAAAGAAGGGGACTAAATATAAGATGAACATTAAAGATGACTACCTGTTCATGATGTAAAGGTGGAAAAGGAGTGCAGATGAGAGTTATTTTCTGACAAAAAAAAATAGAAAGATCAGAGACATGAAAGTGTGAATTTACTCAGTGATTTACCTGTGTTAAAAAAAATGGAGCTAGGCACATAGAAGGAATAATAGCTAACATTTATCTGTACATTCCAGACACAGTTCTAAGCTCTTTATATGTGTTAATCCATTTAACATTTACATGCTCTTTATTACTTATATATTTCTATTATCTTCATTATTACAGATGAGTTAACTGAAGATTGGGTGGCTTACCTATGATCATGCAGTTAGAAAAAGAAACAGAATCTGAGCCATGTAGATTATTTTAGAGCAATATTCTCAACCATGATATTGTGTGTTGAGAAGAGTCTTACTAATCATGTCAAAGCTGTGACAGGATTCCATTTGCAGGTTTAATCAGAAAGATACCGCCACCCAAACTATAGTGTAGCACGTGAAACACTAGTCAAGGAAAGTCTATTTTAATAGTCCAGGCAAGAGAGCTGCTGAGGTCTATAGTTACTGGGTTGGCCAAGAAGTCCATTTAGTTTCTTCTGTAAGATAAAAGATGTATTCTTCACTTTCACCAATGACTTTATTGATTTGGATATTTTGAGTATGTCAACAATTGCCATGATACAACATAGATTGTTCTCAATTAATACCTTGATCTGACTGCTATCAACTTCAACTGGTCTACCCAAACATGGAACATTGTCCAGTGAGAATTCTCCAGCATGAAACTTTGCAAACCACTTTTGACACATTTGATCAGTCACAGCACCTTCTCCATACACTGCAGAAATCATTTTTTGCATTTCAGTTGCATTTTTACCTTTCTTGAAATAATAAAGCATAATATGCTGAAAATGTTGTTTATTTTCTTCCATCTTCAATATTAAAATGGCTACACAAACATTCACCAATTTTGATGTTTTGTTTAATGCATGCTGATATGACAGCTGTCACAACATAATTTAACAAAATTGTTTCCAATGAAGTTAAAGACAACTAAGTGCTACTAGAGCCATCTTATGGAAAAAACAAATGAACTTTTTGGCCAACCAAATATAATAATAGTTGGAAGAATGGAGTAGAACAGATATGACTGGTGGTAAAGGGATCAGAGTGAAGATACGTTGCAGAGAGTGAGGGTAAAAGAGAAATGGGAGGTGGCACAGAGGTTTTTGACATAAATCATTAGGCATAAATAAATTCTCTACTTATTTTTTCTACTGATTGTTTACTTATTTTAGAGAGAGAGGAAACACCATTTGGTTGTTCCACTTATATATGCATCTATTGGTTAATAATTGTATGTTCCCTGACCAGGGATTGAACCTGCAACCTTGCCACTCTAACCAACTGAGCTACCCGACCAGGGCCTCTACTTAATTTTCAAATGCAGCAACTGTAGTCATTATGATATTTTCAGAATTGATGAAAAAAATCAACCCCTCAGGACCTTAGATTGCAACTCAGAAATGCTCATTTATGCCTGTGGTGTATGAATTAAGTACTTCACACATCTGGAGGAATCCATTCTGTATGCATTAAGTTTCTATCACCACACTGTGCTGAACAGTCTTTTTTTTCCTCATAGTATATACAGAAAATAATTCTCTCTCATCAATCTCACAAAACCTGCTCATCTTGCTTTCATTGCTACAATGACCTTTTCTTATTGCCTGAGTAATGCCTGCCTGGCCCATTTTGTAACAAATACAGATTGCTTTTCTTCTTTTTCTGTCTGGTGATGAGTTGATTAATAGCAGCACAAGTGGCTGCTCCTTGAGACTAATTAATCACCCGTCATAATTGCTCAGCAGTTAAATGACTATTAATCTGGATGCTAGTCAGAGTGAAGGTTGACAGGGTTAGGAAAGAGAATTTTTGCCATGGAATTAGGGTTGAGCTTTTCCTAAGATGCTGCTTCTAAAGTCAGAAGATTGTGCTGTGTTTGGGGAAGTGTCTTTTAAGGGCTTTGTACAAATGAAAGATTAAGGAATTGTATGTGATTGCACACTTATTTTAACTATTTTAGTATGTCACATAAAATAGTGTCATAATTAGCACCATGTAAATAAGCAGGTGCAGTAATATGAGAGTTGTGAGTCAACTGAACACATATATGTCATAGGATATGTCAGGTGTTTAACCAATTCTGTTTTCGTAAAATATCAACTCATTGTACCAAGGTCTATCCATCTGGCCATTAAATACACTGTCCTCTCATTCCCTTCTATTTTTTGTCTTCATTATAACAATAATAGAGTAATATATTAATACCAGACTAAGCACTTTGCCTTATACTCATGTTAGCCTCAAAGCTCTAAAGTTTGGAGCAGATCCTTGAAAAAAATATTGGATGGGAAGGAGGGGAGGTAGCACAGTATGTTTAGGGACAGTATAAAATGTAAGGCAAGAGCATGGATTCTTGGAATAAGGCTTTTTATGTTTAAATTCTGAGTCTCTTACTAGCTCTGTTGTTTTAACAGTTACTGAACCTCCAGTTGCTTCTACTACTTCCTCTGTAAACTGGGGATAAATTATTTACTTCCTAAGGCTATCATTGATACTAAACTTATAAAAGATTTAACACTGCCTCTAAGCCCATGATAAACACTTAATAAATGTTAGAAATAGGATTAATTTAAGAATAGAGCCTTGCCACATACCACTAGAAACCATGCTCTGGTGCGACACCAATTAGTAGCATTCACTCTCTGCATTCATTTTGTAGGACCTAAAACCAGCCTACAACTTAACCGTAATGACTTAATATATGGGATTCTCTAAACATATTTGTTATAGGTTGAATTATGTCTCCCTAAAATATGTATGTTCAAGTTCAAACCCTCCCCCACTATTATCTCATAATGGGAGCTTATTTGGAGAGAGGGTCTTTACAGAAATAACTAAGCTAAAATGACATTAGGAGGGTCCTTAGTCCAATATGACTGGTAGCCTCATAAAAAGAGGTAATTTGAAGACAAAAATGCACAAGGAAGAACAACACCTGAAAATCAAAGCATAAATAAGGTGATGTTTCTACCAGACAGGGAACACCACAGACTGCCGAAGAGCACCCACAGCTAGGGGAGAGGCATGGGGCAGATTCTTCTTTGAAGCCTCCCAAAGGAATCAACCCTGCCATACTTCAATCTCATATTTGGCCTGTAGAACTGTGAGAAAGTAAAATTCTGTTTTCTTAAGTCATCTAGTTTGTGGTATTTTGTGATGGCAACTCTAATCAACAAATGCAATATTTTCTTTATATATATTTTTACCTTTTTCTCAAATATTATTATCTTCTTTTTTTTGTTTTGTTTTGCATTAGAACTATTTTCTTCCAAATACAATTCTAACATGTCTTCAGAGACTCTCATGTAGGACTGTTTAGTCTTTTCTTTCTTATATACCACACTGAGAAGTCAAAACTAAAATGAGAAGATTCAAGACATTCAGAGAGTATTCTAGTATCCAGATATTTCTTTTATAAAATATTAATACATATTATTTGAAAGAATTGGCCTACTTAAAATCCATAGTTTCCTAAAGGGCTCTGGTCTTTATATGCTAAATTAATTTCCTTCTCTGTTTTATCTTTAAAAATTTTTTTTATTGATTGATTTTAGAGAGAGAGGGAAGGAGAAAGAGAGAGAGAGAGAGAGAGAGAGAGAGAGAGAGAGAGAGAGAGAGATCAATTTGTTGTTCCACTGATTTATGCATTCATTGGTTGATTCTTGTATGTGCCCTGACCAGGGATCAAACCTGCTACCTTGGCATATTAGGACAATGCTCTAATCAACTGAACTACCCAACCAGGGCCAGCTTTACCTTATCTTCATAACAAAGTACCTCATGCTATACAAGACTTGATCACCTATAGATCTCAAAAGGCCAGCTGCTAGGTATATAAGAAAAGAAAACCTAAACCTGACACTGTATAGCTTTTTTTTTTTTTTTTTTTAATGTGATCCTGCCAGGACTGAAATCCATTTGGATGATGGCAGGTGTCTAATCATCATATTTAAGCTTATTAGTGACTGCAGGTATAAGCAATGTGTCTTTCAGCATGGCTCAGTTATTCTGAACCAAATGTTTGTGAGATTTAACTTATAAATTACACTTTCAAAAACACAAAGATTCGACAAAAGAATGTATTGTGATTAATGGTCTGGTGCCAATGCAATTAATTATTTTCTATTAGAAAATACAATACTCATGAGTCTTGGTCATGAACATACAAGAGATTCCTTTAAACCATTTTTCCTTAATAAATTGCTCTTTATATACAAGTTTGGATATTTCCAACATGTAAGTTAAACCTGAATGTAGGGAAACCTAACTCCCCTCCCCCCCAACCCAATATGCTTTAACAGACACCTAGCAGGAATAATTGATACTTTTTTCCATGCTGTCAAATGCTTCAAAATAATGTCAAAATTCCTTAAAATCACTGAAGTTCTGACTGCTTATTCCACCAACCCTCATGTCTTTTGGCCTTTTTACTACTTAATACTCCAGATATTAAGAACTTGTTCATTTTAGCGAACATGCCATTCTGTTTCGCATTCTAGTCTGTTCATAATTACTGCTCTCCTGCCCTGAAATATTTTCTATCTATTCACATGCTAGGGCTTCTTAGTTCACAAGCTGTGTGTTTTCTAGGAAACTTGTCTTTTTCCCCTTTATTTATCTGTCTTTTCCCCCTTTATTTATCTGTATACACTTCCATTCTAGCATTATAATAATCATTTTTTATCATCACCCAAGGACATATTTTTCATTGCTTTTTAGAGAGAGAGGAAGGGAGAGAGAGAAACATGAATACAAGAGAGAAGAATCAATTGGTTGCCTCCCATATGCCCTTGAACCAGGGACTGCACATGCCTGGAGCTGGGACTGAGCCCACAACCTAGGTATGTGCCCTGACTAGAAATCAAACCAGCAGCCTTCTGGTTACAGTACAATGCTCCAACCAACTGAGCCACACCAGCCAGGGTTATAATTACTCTTTATCAGTCTACTTCTCCAGTAGACTGAAAACTTTTTGTGGACAAAGATTTTGTTTCAATCATGTTCCTATGATAAGTACCCCACATAATAACTGCCCCGATGATCTCTCTGTATATGGGTATCTACATCAGTTCAGGCTGCTATGCAAATATAGACTGGTGGCTTAAGCAACATATATTTATTTTTTGCAGTTCTATAGTCTGGTATCTAGTAAGGGCCTTCTTCTTGGTTTGTAGACAGCAATCCTCTTGCTGTGTCCTTGGCAAAGGAAGGAAGTACTGCACCATATATCCTCTTAAAATGGCACCAATCTCATCATGGGGGCTCTAAACTCTTTACCATTTCGAAACTTAATCACTTCCCAAAAAGTCCCATTTCCAATTACCATTACATTGGAGATTAGGTTTTAACATTTGAATTTTTAAGGAGACACATTCAGTTTGTAGCAATGGATGAAGGAGTAAGTAAGTTAGTTAATGAGTGACTGTATGAGTAGATAACTGGAAACATGAGAAGATAAATTGAAAAGAGAGATTTCCTGTAAAATAATGTATTTTTTTTTTGTTTGTTTGTTTGGTAGAGCATTAAACTGTGGTTATATTGCTGGAACTGTTAGAATGGAGCTAATACTATATGAACAGAACACTTTTTGAAGTTACAAGGCAAGACTGTCCCTAGAGCCTGTTCTTTAAACAAATGGTGGTCACTATACCCAGAAAGAACAGAAGTAAAGGGCCCAAGGAGAATAAAAATGGAATCTTTCTCTTTCCCCCTCTCCCTTCTCCCTTCCCCTTTTAGACAGGACTCTGAAAGAGCCAAAAGGACTAATCGGAACTCTTGAGGGTTGGTCTGTGCTGATTACTGTCAACACTTTGCTGACCTTTGGGAGACAATCTCATGCTAGAAACTGAGAGAACCTGAAAATGGAGTTTACCTCCTCTTTTGGGAATTCAGGTAGAAAGTTAAGGCCTCACGAGCATTGGAAGCTATCTTAGATTGGTAGGAAACAGAAATGTACATGTGCATGACCAACAATTATTTTCTCTTAATTTTTTGCTGATGTTCCTAATTTTATTCTTAAGTTTCTGATAATTACATTTTGAAAGATACAGATTATCTCAGCTGTTCAAGGGGCTCTAAAATGAACCTTGGGCCATATGACTCCAAAAGGAAAAGGCTTAGCTTATATGAGGATGAAAAAAAGCCCAAGAGCTGGATAAACTTCATGAGAATATCATTAGGCATTCTTGGTCTAACTGACCTTCTTCCATACAGGGGTCTCCTTTAGAGCTGTGTGTATTGGTTTTGTATTTTAAGAGAAGTTTTTTTCTATTCATAAATGCCTTAAGGATTATCAGCGGCACAGTGCTTGGCAAAGTGTAGATCCTTATTAGTACTGTATGTGAATGATACCTGTGGTTGTAACATTCTGGAGAATTTTCTTAATCACTCAAGAACTAACAAAAATGTTTTTAAATTACTATTTTAAATACTGAAACTTCCACTCTCCTAGAATGCTAAAGATAAAAGAAAACACTTAAATTTATTAAATCAGTATTAAGAGTTCTGACCCCAATATTTTCTAGGTTACTATGGTTAATAACTTAATATTTTTAAGTCTCCATTTGATTAAATAAGGGAGATAAAATGTATTATGTCTATGTTAAAGTTGATTGTAAGAATTAAATAAGATAAATTACTACCTTAATCTAATAATCAACCTAATTGTTAAATTAACATTTGGAGCAGAAATGGCTAACTGACTCCAAAGATTCATGCTTCTTTTCTATAGTCTAGAGAGGTTCTAGGATTTTACTGCCCAACAAGAACTGCAGGTCCTACCTTCTTTACATAAAGGTGGGATTAAATGGACATTACAATTTTTTTGCCAAAAAAAAATGTGAATGGAAGTGATGTGAGTCACTGCCAGGCCTCAGTTTTTAAGAAGCAGATACGATTTTCTTTACCTCTTACCCGTCTGTCAGTCAGCCTGATATCAACGTCATTGTCAACCTTCAAAGCCACTACTTTCAAAGTAAAAGAGTATAACCTCCTTCATTCTGGATCACTGAATGATTACATATGATTACATAGAGCAGAGACCTATAAGATTAGATAAGCAGGAAGAAGTTTCATCATGTTAAGCCCTGGAATTATAATAGCAGTTTTATGTTTGTCTAACTAGCCTAACTAATTTGAGAAGAAATACTGCCTCAGCAACAACCTCAAACACATGATGTTTGCTTAGTGGCTAGAGGGTGGTGGGCATTAAGCCAGAGCAGTTTGGAAAAATGGAGAATTCTGTTTTACTTTAACAAAATACTTGGAAAAACAATGTGCTTGCTGTCCCTATAGTTCTAGGGAAAATGGTTAGATTAAACCAGAATACTAGTGTGTGTGTGTGGCTACTATTGGCTGCCCAGAGTACTCTAAAAAGAAATAAACTTAAACAAGAAAAAAAGACTTTCAAGTGGAGATCAAAAGGATTGGAGAAAATTTAGAGAATAAGAACATTCAGTATTTTAAAAATTTACTGCTTCTGGATCCTCAAACAGCAAGATACAATTTTGTAAAAGACTTAGTGCTGCAACAAATGACTGTCTTATCAAACTAAATAAAGTGCCTCACCTCTGTTGCAAATACATTAAGAGCAGTATATCCCATTTAAGTTCATTGTTTTAGATGATGCAAGATGGCTACGTACTATTAAGTTTAGAGATAGAGAACTGTGGATTAGAAAGTCAAGTATTAAATAGATTTGTTTAGAAAACAATTTCAGATGAGATTATTGGCCCATAGAATTGGCTAAAGCACATAATTATTTGAAAGCATTCTAAATATGAAGAAATTATATTTGCTAAAGAAACCATAGCCCCTATTTAAAATGTCTTCCAACATTCAATTTTTAAAATAGCCCTTGGTCCTTGAAGCTTCCATACACATAGCCTAGTCTGTAAAAATTTCCAATATGTCATGAAAGATAACAGAAGAAGAAGAAACTCTAAGTGAATCCAGGAACAATTAGGGACAACAGGTAAAAGAATTGCTCCCAAGGAGCAGTATCACTATTTAGTCAAAGAATTCTTCCAACCACAGGACAGGGTTTCTCACAATGACAGTTCTGGATGATCTCTATTGTTGTAGATTAGTGACTGCCATGTCTCTTTTATTCCTTTATTTTCCAAATGGAAGTCTTTAATTATTTTGTTCCTGATTTTGTACCATACATTGGGTTATGAATAAACAGAAAGCTCATCTTTTAATTTCATAGTTGTATAAATAGTGAAGAGTTCTCTCTTCCCTGAAGGAGAATACTATGGTTGCCAGCTATTTAGACTTTGAGATGAGTAGAGGATGTATATAGTATTTAAATATTTCTTCTTCTCCTTATTCTTTTTTCATATTCTTATTTTCTTATTCTCCTTGGTGGGGTGGGTTGGGAGAGGGGTAAAGACTATATTTTCTATACATAAGAAAAAGAATGCACAAGAAAATTTGATAATCAAAAGGAGAGACCTTAGTAGAAATGGCTAGCTATCCATGAAAGACCTGTGTACCCTTCCACAGAGTAAATACAGGTATTATTTTCTGAGAAGCAGGTGTCCAGTAAATAACTATATTTCAGAAGATGTTTGCACTGAGGTTGGGCCATCAACTCTTCTTGCTAAGAGCTGTAAACAAAATTGAAGTGTATCAATTCTGGCCCAAGGTAATTAGGAAGTGTTTGTGTGGTGTGTGCCTTCTCTTTTTCTTTACTTATCCATATAAATTAAATGTTTTATGGTAAACAGGGTAAACACTGAAGATGTGAGGTGAATAAGACCTAAGTCCAGAAGGTAGTGACGACTGACCTATTGCCTGACTGTGGAGACACCGGTTCAGTTCTCACGGGGTCTTTTCAGACTATATCATCTGTATCCCCTCTTTCAAGTACTGATTTGTACATTTGGAATTACAGTGGCCAGTTTGGGAAAATTTTGCATAAATGGTATGATTCATTTGAGACATACTTGAGAAGAAGAAAACATTAAAAAGGGGAAAAATATCATGGAGAAAGATTCACTGTCCTGTCTACCAAAAATAAAAATAAAAATAAAAAATACATGAGACCACCCTATTTTGTTTACATACTTTAGAATTTTATCAATATCAGTTTGTTGATTTAATGATGTGATGGAATAACCAAGGGCCTAAGTTATTAAAACCGTTTCTAGAAACTCATTCTCTTTTGTGTGTGTGTTATGATGTATTCTCCTAAATTTAAGTCTTCTTATGTCCCTGCTGAAGAAAGAAAGTGAAACTTTCAGAGTAATAGTTTTAAACCTAAAAAACACTAACTCAGAAGAAAATTTCTAACTATAAATTTGAGTAATAAACTTTGTTCCTAGCTACTGGTTAAGAAAAAAATCTAGAAGCTTAGAGTTGGGGATATTATAAGAATCTTTTAAAATTTGCTTCATGAATACAGAAATTTATAAATTATATTAAAAAGTTTGTTATTTCCTGACAAGAAATTAATTTGTGAACCAATTAAAGTGATTTAGTTTGGTTTAGAAACCAGCATATACAGATTGGGTTAGCAAAATCTTTTAGTTAATATACTACATAGGCTTAATTTTTCATGATTTAAAGGTGGTAATTAATATAAATGACTAAATCAAAACTCTACAGAATAGTTACTAAAAGTACAAAACAGTGTATATGATCAGTCCATTTGTTTTTTTTTTTTTAAGATAATTATTATGGTTTATTAGAATGGTACATTCAAGAAAGTAAAATGTTAAATATATGTGTTGTTTTATTTGTATGCTGATAAAATTAATTTTAATTCTAAAGTTTAAACTTTTAAATATGTCATCTATTTTTATGCATATATATGCATAAAACTGTGCATGTATATCTGTGTATATTAGTCTACTTGGTCTGCCATAACAAAATACCACAGCCTACATGACTTTAACAAAAGAAGTTTATTTTCTCACAGTCCTGGAGGCTAAAAACACAAATTGGATGTTCCAGCAGGGTTCAGTCTCTGACTAGAGCTCTGTTCTTATCTTGAAGACAGCTGCCTTCATGGCGGAGAGAGGAAGTGAGAGTTCTGATGTGTCCTCTTCTAAATATATTAGTTCTATTAGATTAGACACCTCCCACCCCATTTTAATTTTATTTAACCTTAGTCATTTCCATGTGCCAAGTACAATAACATTGGTGCTTAGGGTTTTGATATATGAATTGAGGGGGCACAGTTCAGTCCACATCAATCTGAATA
This sequence comes from Furipterus horrens, assembly GCF_987537825.1. Lineage (NCBI taxonomy): Eukaryota > Metazoa > Chordata > Mammalia > Chiroptera > Furipteridae > Furipterus > Furipterus horrens. The sequence goes on from NW_028327172.1 coordinate 52,368,817, forward strand.
TATACATATAAAATATACTAATAAATGTTGTGTTCTATCTATATAGTTAAATAGATAATATTCAGAGTATAATTAGATTTTTTAATATTTAATGACAAATTCTTCCATACTTAGATTGAAGAAATACCACACACTATGTTATATTATATTTCTGTACTTTGTCACAGTCTTGAATCATTCTAATAACAACAAAAATCTTTACTTTAAGAAAATTAAAATTCCTCATGATCATGGTTAATCAATGCTGTATATTTTTTAAAATATTGCCTGTAACTGTCTCTTGCCTTTGAATACTAGTAGTATTCTCACACTGTATATCCTTTGATAAATGCCAAATTCAGAATAATAAAATGGTTAAAATGTCTTTTATGCCTAAAATATTTTTGGTAATACAAGGATTTCTTTTGTATTTGTAAAAGAAATGACAATAAGAACAATTAGGGTTTATTTGTCATTCTCTCAAGTATTTTTATTTAAAAAATTACACTGAGGATTCTTTTTATTTACCAACATAGAATAAAGTAATATCTGACAAATCAAAAGACTAAGTCAATATTCCTAGATTAATTATGCATAATTAAAACTTGCTAATATAAATATGACTCAATAATTATTTCTTATGTTAAAAATACAAAGTTTGGTACAATAATCACTTCCAAATTACTCCTATTTCTGGGCTTTGCCACTTTTAACCAGGACAATCAGCATAATTTATAGAATGAATCAAAAGGTTGTGGAAGTTTGCAAGGCTTTTACTGTTTGTAATATGTTCTTATTCCCACTAATCATAACTATGCTCTTATTAATTATTTTTATGTTTGACCACAAAAGATTGTACTTCTTCTACTATGACTTTATAGTATAGTTTTATATTAGGTAGCATGGTTCCTCCGACTTTGTCCTTCTTTCTCAGGATCACTGTTGCTATGTGGGGCCTTCTGTGGTTCCATAAATATTTTTGGAATATTTGTTCTAGAAAATGGATTAAAAACTTAAATGTTCCACCTGAAACCATAAAAATCATTGAAGAAAATATATACAGCAAAATGTTGGATATTCCTCGTAGCAATATTTTATCACATATAACTCCCCAGGCAAGAAAAACAAAAGAAAATAAATGAACAAATAAGACTATATCAAACTAAAAAGGTTTTGAACAACAAAGGAAAATATCAACAAAATAAAATGACAACCTATAGAATGGAAGAGCATATTCACCAATACATCTGATAAGGGTTTAATATTCAAAATAAAGAACTTACAAAACTCAGCACCAAAAAAACAAACAACCCAATTAAAAACTGGACAAAGGAACCAAAAAGACACTTCTCCAAAGAAGACACACAGATGGTCAATAGACATATGAAAAGATGCTCAATGTCACTAAGCATCAAAGAATTGCACATTAAAACCACAATGAGATATCACCTCATACCTGTCAGAATGGCTAAAATAAATAAATAAATAAACAAGTGCTGGTGAGGTTGTAGAGAAAGGGGAACCCTTTTGTACTATTCATGGGACTGCAGAATGGTGCAGTCACTATGGAAAACAGTATGGAGTTTTCTCAAAAAATAAAAATCGGATCCGTCTTTTGACCTAGCAATCTCACTTTTGAGAATATATTCAAAGAATCCCAAAACATTAATTTGAAAGAACATAAGCACTCCTATGTTCACTGCAGCATTATTTACAATCACCAAGCTATACAAGCATCCCAAGTGTTCATCAATAAATCAATGGACAAAACAACTATGGGACATTTACACAATGGAATATTACTCAGCTATTAAAAAGAAGAAAGTTTTGAACTTCTAGCCAAGATGGAGGCTTAGACAGACACGCTGCATCTACCTCCACAACTAAGAAGGAATACATCTACCTCAAAACTAGAGACAACCAGAAGTTCGAGAAAATCGATCTGCATGGAAGTCCAACAAACAAAAATATAAAGAAGAAATATTCATCCAGACAGGCAGGAGGAGAGGAGCCAGGGTGGAGAGGACCCGGTGTGGTGGTGGCAGCAGTGGGGGCAGTGGCAGGATGCTGGAAAGTGCAGTTACACATTTTAAAAAGTCAGAAGGGACCCCTGGGGGGCACTCCCAACACCAGACCAGACCATGCATCTCAAAATGACAGCACCAGGGAAAATAAAGCCTCATTCCTTCTGACTGTGAAAACCAGTGAGAGTTGGAGCAGAGGAAGAAACAGCCAGTCTCTCAGCAGAGTCCACTTGTTTAAAGGGCCTCCATAGTCCTAGAATGTCCGCAGACCCACCCACTCTGGGAACAACAGCCAGGGCAACAACTAGAGAGGTACCAGTCCCATACAAAATGGGAGAAGTGCCTGGAAATGGGGCAAGTGCTGAGCAACTGACATTGTTCCCTCTTTGATCTCTCCCCCATATACAGCACCACAACATGGTGAAATGGGTCACCCTGTACTGATGAATACCTAAGGCTTTTCCCCTTACAACATAACAGGAGCAATAGCTCTACCTAAGACACAGAGGCAAGCAAGCACAGGAGCCTGTCAAAATGAGGGGACAGAGAAATATGTCCCAAAAGGAGGAATGGATTGAGGTTCCAGTGGGAAAACTAAGTGACGATGAGATAGCCAACCTAACAAAGAGGAGACAGCCAACCTAACAGATGAAGAGTTCCAAACACTAGTGATAAAGATGCTCACAGACTTGACAAATATGCTTAAGTACAGAAAACGCATAAGGGAAGAAGTGAAGTCTACGCTAAATGAAACGAAGGAAAATCCACACAAAACCAATGAAGAAGGGAAGGAAACCAGGGTTCAACTCAATGATTTGGAACAGAAGGAAGAAAACAACAGTCAACCAGTACAAAATGAAATAAACAAAAATTGAAAAAAATGAGGAGAGGCTTAGGAATTTCTGAGACAACTTTAAACATGCCAACATCCAAACCATAGGGATGTCAGAAGGAGAAGAGGAAGAGCAAGAAATGGAAAGTTTATGTGAGAAAATAATGAAGAAAAACTTCCCTAATTTGGTGAAGAAAATAAACATACAAGTCCAGGAAGCACAGAGAGTCCCAAACAAGCTAGACCCAAAGAGGACCACATCATCATTAAAATGCCAGAGGTTCAAGATAAAGAGAGAATTCTAAAAGCAGCAAGAGAGAAGCAGAGCATTACCTACAAATGGGTGCCTACAAAAGAAATTTTGCAGGAAAGAAGGGACCAGCAAGAAGTATTCAATGTGATGAAAAGCAAAAAACTAAAACCAAGACTACTCTATCCAACAAAGTTATCATTTAGAATGGAAGGACAGATGAAGTGCTTACCAGACAAGGTAAAGCTAAAGGAGCTCATCATCACCAAGCCATTATTATATGAAATGTCAAAGGGACTTACTTAAGAAAAAGAAGATCAAAATTATGAACATTAAAATGACAATAAACTCACAACTATCAACAACTGGATCTAAAAACAAGAACAAAATCCAACTAAGCAAACCAGAATAGGAACAGAAGCATAGCTATGGGGATCATTTGGAGGGTTATCAGCTGAGATGGGGAAGGAGAATAAATGGGGAAATGGTGCAGGGGTTAATAAGCATAATTGGTTGGTACAAAATAGACAGGGGATAGCTGAGAATAATAGAGGAAAGGGTAAAGCCAAAGAACTTATATGCATGACCCATGGACATGAACTAAGGGAGGTGGGATTGATGGAGGGAAGGTGGGTACTGGGCAGAGGGTAGCAAAGGGGGAAAAAAACTAAAACTACTGTAACAACATAATCAATAAAATATACATTAAAAAGTAAATAAATAAATAAACAAAAAGAAGAAAGTTTTACCTTTTGTGACAGCATGGATGGGCCTGGAGAACATTATGCTAAGTGAAATGAGCCAGTCAGAGAAAGACAAATACAATATGATTTCACCCATATGTGGAATCTAATGAACAAACTGAGCTAACAAGAAAAATAAAGACAGATTCACAGACAGAGAGCAGGATGACAGCTAAAGGGGTAGGTTAGGGTGTAAAGGGATTGAGCATAAAGGAAAAAGGACCCATGGACATGGAGAAAAGTGTGGTGATTGGAGGAGAGTATAAGAGGACTTAATGGTAATGGAAAAAATGCAATAAAATTTTTGAAAAATCCTAGAAGAAATCATTTGTGGTAAAATCTCAGATGTTTGTCTTAATATTTTTTTCTGACATATTATCTCAAACAAGGGAAACAAAGAAAGGAATGAACAAATAGGACTGTATTAAACTGAAAAGATTTTTCACAGCATGAAAATCTTGAACAAAATGAAAAGACAATCTATCACATAGGATACATAGCAAATGAAGGCAGAGAGGAGGAGGGACACATGTCCCACCCACTGACTCAGCAGTTCTTGACATTTTATGTATCTTTTCCATCTGGGAAAGAAAGCCTTTGAAATTGTGTTTTCATCCCAAGGCCTGAAAAGCTAGAAAGAGCACACAGGGCCTAAAGGAAGAAGCCTATTAACACCTTTGGGTATTCATGTGCATCCTGGAAAGCAAGCACCACCTTATCTGTCAATCAATGTGTAACTTCATCACCCTACCCCATGCCCCAATTATATTAGTCCTCAGAACAAAAGACTCGATCTCTTTGGCTCTCTGGCCACAGGCCACCCCTGCCCTTGCCTCTCTTGCTCTTGCCCTTCTTCCCCACCTCAGCAAGGTCCATTCTCTTCCATGAGAACATATCAGCAATAAACCCTGTTTGCTTGCACAATAATAGACTCACTGATCTGTAATTCTTTACAGCATTGGTGAGAAGAACTAAGTTTCTGGTAGTTTCCACTGTAACAAAACCACTGAATGGGAGATCATATTTACCAGTGATATATCTGATAAGGAGTTAACATCAAAAATTTATAAAGAACTCATACAGCTCAACACCAAAAATAGCCAAATCATTTAATTAAAAAATGGGCAAAGAACATAAAAGACACAACTCCAAAGAGGACATACAGATAACCAATAGACATATGAAAAGATGCTTAACATCACTAAACATCAGAGAGATGCAAATTAAAACCAGGAGGAGATACTACCTCATAACTGTGAGAATGGCCATCATCAATAAATCAACAATGAGTGTTGGTGAGGATGTAGAGAAGAGGGAATACTTGTGCACTATTGATGGGAATGCAGATGGTACAGACACTGTAGAAAACAGTATGGAATTTCCTCAAAAAAATTAAAAATGGAATTGCCTTATGATCCAGCAGTTTGACTTTTGGGAATGTATTCTAAGAAACCCAAAACACTAATTCAAAATAATATATGTACCCCTATGTTTATTGCAGCATTATTTATAATAACCAAGCTATGGAACCAACTCAAGTATCCATCAACAGATTAGTGGATAAAAAAGCAGTGATACATATGAGTCATATATACAATGGAATATCAAAAAGAATGAAATCTAACCATTTGTGACAGCATTGATGAACCCAGAGAGTATTGTGCTACGTGAAATAAGTCAGCCCAAGATAGATAAATATCACATGATTTCACTCATATGTGAAATCTAAAGAATAAAATCAATGAACAAACAATACATAAACAGACTCACAGACACAGAGAACAGACTGGTGTTTGCCAGAGGGGAGGGAGTTTGGGGGACTGAGTAAAAAAGGTGAAAGTATTGAGAAGTATAGGTTGGTGGTTACAAAATAGTCATGAGAATCTAAAGTATGGTATAGGGAATATAGTCAGTAATATTGTAATGGCTATGTATGGTGCCAGTTGGGTAGAAGAAATATTAGGAAAACACTTTGTAGAGTATGTAATTTTCTAACAATTGCATTCTACATCTGAGACTAATATGAAATATTATTGAATTGTAATTTAAAAATTAAAAAATATATAGTTTTGTAACATACTTTTTCCCTGCTCTGTTATTAACATTCTGCTCCAAGCAACAATTTCTCTTCTGTAATAATCTCTACTGTAATAATCTCTCAGGATCTTTTTGCCTCTGCCTTTGTCCCTGTTCCCTACTGTTTAAAGTACAGCAGTCAGAGCTCTCCTGTCACATCATTTCAAGTCTTTTCCAGGAACCCTCCAGTGACATTCCAGCTTATTCAGAGGAACAGCCAGGTTCCTGTGAAGGACCTGCACAATGTCCTCTACTCTCAGACCTTAGTTCCTGCTGCCCTTCTCCATGCCCACTCTGCTATAACCTCATTGAACTTGTTGTTCATCAAATACAACAGGACTACACCTATTTGAAGAAGGTGTCCTCCTGTTTCCCCTAACTAAAATGTTGTTCCCTGAGATATGTGCATGACTTCCTTACCTCCTTCAGCTTTATACTCAAATGACAACTTTTTACTAACCTCATTTAAAAATGGGGGACCCACTTCTACTCACCTTATCTACCTTGACTTTATATTTCTCTTAAGCAAATATAATTATCTACTTTTAAAAATACATGACAGGAAAGATTTTGTCTCACTCTAGTTTTATTTTGATTAAACTACTCTATTCCCAGCATATAGAACAGTTTATTAATATCAATTTATGTTTATTAATCTATGCATACCATACTATATTAAGCTATGCTATATACTATGAAAGGCCAAATGTGGGCTTTTCTCTTCAGCCTGTGAGTACTGATCTTAGACTGTTCATTGCTGGTGCTGTTTAACAGCGCACTATCTGATTTTGTTTTAGAAAGTAATAGTGGCTAATCTTCTCAAATTTATTATCACTCCCAAATTACCATCTAATGCTTGTGCTTTGCTCCATCATTCCCTTGTTAGTGATTATGACTTAAAGACACCTAACTCAGTACTGCTACATAACCTAATATATCAGCCTGTGTACTATCTAGGCAATATTTATTACATACTGCCTTACAACAAAATCAGCTGTATTTCCCTCCTTGCCTGTCCTCTCCTGCCCCATTCATATGTTGAACCTATTTCCCCCTGGTGGCTAGCACTTTGGAGGCCTGACTGAATGACTGGTCACAGTAAGTTCTCAAGAGATATTTGAAAGTAGGAAAGGGGTGGGGGAGTGCTATAATTTTCTGCCTTCCCACTTGTTGATACAAGACCTGTATTATCACTGTGGAAGTATTTACCCAGAGGTGGATTTAACGGTGGGCCCACCAGGCGCACCGGGCACGCACCCTGGGCCCTGACTTCTGAAGGCGCCCCTAAACCCCAACTTTACAGTTTTTTCTAATGACACCAAGTTTGGTTTCATATGTTCAATTTCCATTACATACAGGTTGTAAACTTGAGGGGCCCTTCAGAAGTCGGGGCCCAGAACGTGCGCCCAGTGTGCCCACCATTAAATCCATCTCTGTATTTACCATAATATTTCCTAGCCCAGCACCTAATACATAAATAGGTATTAGGTAATAATAATAATATATATTATATATAACTTAATATTTATAACTCTGAAATCAAATATTCAATTTAAAGTGAAATTTCTTCATTTACTCAGTATTGACCTGCCTGTCACCTTTAAGGTACATGCTGTATTATCTGGGATATCTTGGCATTCTTTCCATATATTTTTATGTCTTGTCTGAAGCCAAATATGTCCTATAGAAAGCAAATGTGATAATAACCTCATCTCTTAGACCCTGAAATTCTTGTTTTTATCTTCTTGCTTGCTTGCATATAATATGCATGTATCTCAATTCTACTTCAAACTAAAACCTTCCTTAAATTGCTTGATTTTCAGTATCATCCTGTACATATAGATTCACTGCCTGTTGTACTATTCTTAGCCTAGTGCCTTAGGCTTTCTTTTGTTAGAGAAGAGGTTCAGATAAATAACGGGTTATTTGTTGATGCAAAATTAAATTAACCTTGTGGAACTATTCACTCCGATACTGTCAACTGAGGGTATAAAGGCTAGTCACTAGGAGACAAACTATCCACATACAAGAATATTTATTTTATTCTACTACCAAAATGATGCTTCTAACCTTTCTAGACTTTTAACATGTTTTTACTCACTATTATAATCTGACTATTAATGATGTAAATAGGGGTTCCTGTAACCCATATCAAATAAAAGAGATTGACTTTATAATAGAATGCAATTATTTTCTACTTTACAGTTACATTGTCAATCCACCAAACTACAGTGGTAGAAAAGAGGACTTCTGAACAGTAATTAATCCCAACACTCCCCACTTCATCCAGCCTGAGAGTGTGCATATACAGCTCTGAAAAAACACTCACAATTAAAAGATCATCCAACTTGTGGGGATGATCCAGTCCTATATGAGGAACTCAAAGCAAAGTTCTCATGTTCAGAAGCACAATATAATTTCAACCCAAACTACCCAGGAGCACTGCATATTGGGGTATGAGCCTTCTTTGGTTCCTGATGGAACCAGAAGCAACCAGTTGTCCAAAAATCATTCATTTAACAGCCAATCATTTTCCTACTGAAGCATAATCTGAGTAAATCACAAATAAAAGATATATGTAAGAATTCACATGTTTTTAGAGGTGATTTTTGAATCCAAGGACCCAGATGTCTCCTATAAGCCCTCATCCCAAGGAAGCCAATTGGTACAGGAGCTTCCATGTTGAGTAGCAAGAATGCTTAGTTTTTCTTATATGACCCATTATGTTCCAGCAACTGGGATAGGTATTTAAATGCAAAGATAAGTGTTAAGTTTCTTTTCTTATTACAATATAAATTATAATAATTATTAAAATCTGAAAAAGATGAAGAAGTAAAAATAATCAAATAGTAAAAAAAAAATTATTTTCAACATCTGAAGATAAAATATTTTATTGTATATACTCTCCCTAATGTTTCCTTTTAGTTGATGTTTGTGTGTCTATATACATGGATACATATATAAATGTATTTTATATAATAATAATATAATATTGTTTATAAGCTATTTTTGCCTAAAAAATGATTTGAATATATTATGTGTTATGATATAGTCTTGTAGTAACATTTTTTAAAGAACTGCACACTATTGCATACTAAAAATGTATCCTAGGATATTTATTCACATTTCTAATGTATAAAGGTTAATGCGTTTATCAAGTTTTCCTATTATGATGAAGACCCTTATCTGGTTATTGAGCTCTACATATGTTATAAATGAATTCTTTAACCAAGAATTACTAGTTAAAAGTGTATGAATAAAAAAAAGTCTTCAGATACACCTTGACAAATGTTCTCCAAATTATTGTAACCAATTATATACTTCTAGTAGTAGATTAATATACCTTCTCTAAATCACAAAGACATTGGATATCATCACTTAAGAATAATCTCTAATATGAGTGGAAAATGTTGCCATCTTATTGTTTTTTTAATCATTTCATTGTTGGTGATATTATATATTTTCACACTTTTATTATTAGTTTTAATGTCTTACTTTGTTATTTCTATTGATTTTTGCCTAAATTTCTGTTGGGAAGTTTATAGTTTTATTGATATATAAAAGATTTTTTTAATATATTAAAGGTGAAAATTATAGTATACAGATCACTTACTCATTGTTTCACATTTATTTTGTAAGTGATATTCTTGAAACTTACAATTTAAAAGAAAATAAATTTATGTTTCCTGTTAGTATATATTTGATATTCGAAATTATGAAATTATTTTGGTACATGCTATAAGGTAGAGATCTATTTACCCATAAATAATTAGTTATCCCAAGATGATTAAATTGTTACTTAAGGTCCATGAAAAAATACCAGGGGTTCAGTTATAAATCTTATCCTTCATTTATCCTTAGTATATAAGTTGGGTGATCTTCTTCAGTAACCATAGGGTGTTCTTAAGGAGAAGCTGTCACCTTTAGACTAAAGAGTAGGATGCCCTAAATGTAGAATTATCCTGCTCAGTGTCCCCTTTTAAAACAAACTGAAATATCTGAGAGAAATGTCGTCGTCGTCGTCGTCGGCGGCGGCAGCCGTCCGTCTCGAGAGACGATGGTGTAGCTTCCCAAGAGTCCATCTGCACCGCCGAGAATGGTTGTGCAGTCTGACTCGGGAGTGACACGGTATCTGTCTCCTCCCGTGTTGAATCAACATCTTGCGATGACGCTGGAGTGTCCTCTCCAGTGAAGCTGAAGCTACAGAGCCTGGGCAGGGTGATATGGAGGGTCTGCTGTTGCCCATGCAGCAGACCCCCCCTCTCTTCGCAGCTGAAGGGTCCAAGGGAAAGACGGAGTCAATACAGCTTGACTTCAGGTGCGCCGCAGGAGTTGCCGGTGTTGACTACAACATCAAACCGCCTTAGGGACTCCGGCTCCGGATTTTCTGTCGGGGTTTACTCCCTTAGCCTTTCCCCTGAAGAGGTATGCCGCAAGGCAGCGGAGGTTTTTTGGAGTCAGAGTTTTCATGGTAACTCCAGTGCTCTAATGGAAAGGAATGGAGGAGGGTGGGCTTTCAAAGCTGGATACCTCAAACCTTTTGTGAACTTTGCGACCATGCTTCAGTCAGAGGACTCTCTGACAAGTACACTGTATGTACTTGTGATTTGTTGGGTAGAGTGACAAAAGTAATGCATACATTTCTCAACACCACAGGTCATTGTGAGCATAAATTCTCAAATATGTATTCAAGTCTTTCCCTAAATTTTTTTTTCACATAACAAGTTGTCCTTACTTTCTGCAATATTTTATAGCCAAACTAAACCATCCACCATTTCCTGAAAATATTTGTAACTTTTATATTTTTATGCTATATCTTCAGTTTCAAATGTTTCTTTCCACTCATTCTATCAAAACTATGCTTAATCTCCCTAAGGTCCAATTTAAATGCAGCATCTTTCACAGAAACTGCCTATTTACATTCTGCATGATCAATGACTCCATTTTTCTATCTTCTATTTCTGCTTATTATTTATTTTTTATGCCTTACATTTTATTAAGTTATTTACATGTTTATCACCTCTCATTTAACTCTGAGATCCATTGAGAGACTCTTTTCTAGTTCATCACTGAACCTTAAACAGTATCTAATACACTGCCTGCAATACAGTATACTTAACAAATATTTGCATTATGGTCAAATAAGTAAGATTTATAAAAATAGAAGTAGTCAAACAAATGGATAAAAAAAGGAAATAAACATTTCAGGTGTTAGTTTATACACGGTGCTATACACACATTCTTGTTTAATATTCAGAACCCTATAAGTATGTGTCATTACTTTGAATATTTAGGAATAAGAATATAAACATAAGAGAAAGCTAAGAAGTGCCTGAGCCAAGATTCAACTCTGGTATCTCTTATTCCAAAGCAGACCCTTCTTTTATATCACACCAGATATTTGGTCTCTGTCTCTCTGTCTTATATTAGAGGAGTAAAACAATAACAACGTGTATTGAAAACATTATCAATCAAATCATGTAAAGGTACAGACTGGGCTATTTTTAGAAGCCATTTGAATTATCCATTTATGAAATTTTCTAAGGATGGACTCCTAGTGGTGAGACAAAGGACAGTTCAACACTAACTAGCATTGGGCAGACACACCACAATAGAAACTCAGAGAAGAAGTAGAGTCATGGGGATTGGAATGATCTGGAAGACCTTGAAGTTTGGCTGGAAGTTAGAAAAATAAAGAGGAAGCATGAAGTCTATGTGTCAGGCTCAATGCTAGGTCTTGTACCAAATTGACTAAGCAATCTATCCGTCCTTGTCTGAGCATTAAGAGCTAGTCAAGTGTTGAAAAGGCACATGAATCCTGCACCTTTTAATTTGGGGCATACTTTTACCAGTTATTGTCTTACATCATCCTCACAACCCTGTTATGAAGACAGTAAGAAAGGCATTCATTTATTCAACTGTCCATCCATTAATTCATTCACTCATCTGAACATTGACTTATTGATTCTTTTATTCATACAGAAACTCACTGGGGGTTTTCTATGTGATAGTTCTTCTTGTTATTATTCTTATTTCAGATTGACAATTTGAGTCCATGAATAATGAATTGACTTACCCAACCATATAGAATTATTGAAGAGCAGGAAAGGGATTTTAATCATATCATCTGACTCCCTAGTCAGTCAAACAAAATCCTAGTCTTGCCTTAAAAATATGACAAAATTATCGCTTCTCGGCCTTTTGGCTAAGATCAAGTGTAAAAATATGACAAAATTAAATAGTCAAGTATAAAAACTACAAAATTGGTAGGTATTTGTATACTACTTTGATCTTCTTAGCTATTTTATCCTCTCTTATTCAACCTTTGCCTCAGAACTCTTGGTTAAAGATCTTTAGGTTACTTTATTCGTGTTTCTCACTAAACTGAACAAAATATTCTAATTAGGCTTTTGTTGACGTAAAGGTGGGCACCCAGAATCAAAAGCTGAGTGCTGTAGAGTTGGAGCTCACTACCTAAAGCACAAATTAATTTCCTGATAGATTCAATATTAGGGGCTGGAGCTCTTTTTCTAAATTCAATACTCTCTTAATTGTACCCAAGAGTCATTTCAGATCAATGAAAAGACACTCCCCCCAAAAAGTGTTGTCACCTATGCAAAAGACACTTCATAGCCCTTCCTCAAGAAAAAATCTCATTTAAGTAGAAATATACCAAGGATTCTATTATAACAAATAAGGCCATTTTATGCAGGGATAATAGAAGGCATTTTAACATCTATTTAAAATGTTTCAGAATAACTTGTTTAAATTATGACTCTTTCAAACCTATCTTTGATGCTTGAAATTTATTTCATTATGTTGTGAAATAGGGAAAAACATATATTTATCATATACCAGGCACATATGTTACATGATTTTAAGAACTTCTCAAAAACAATAATATTGATAGTATAATATTATTATGGCTTGTCAACCAGGGTTTCAGGGTCATATAAATTTTACACAAAGTAACCATAATTTAATTTCACTATTAGGTCAGTTTCCTTATCCATAAAAAGGAGCCTATTATTGTTAGTTTTCCTACCAAGGGGATGTGGAAAGGATCAAAGGAGTAATAAGCTTTGTAAATTGTAAACTGATATATACAATTGAAAGCAAGTTTTATATGAAAATGCTGCTTGCTTCCAACAGCAAATGACCTGCCTCAAATGGGAGATTAAAGGTATTATAACCAGATCCTAAAGCCTGCCTTCAGTAAAGCTGTCATTCTGGCTACCTTTTCAAGGACAAAGAGCATCAAAACATTTCTTTCCTATTATCTTTGTCAATATTTTTCTTCTGTGTACACATTCATAATATTAAAGAAATCACCAGTCTTGCTACAAACCATTAAATTATTTAACATTTTTAAGTCCTTACAGATAAAGAATCCATCGGTGCCTACCTGAATGTTAGCAATTTCCAAAATGTTAGCAATGTACAATGTACCTAGCACAGAAATCTCTAACTGCATTAGTCCAGCAGACTTGTATTTTATGCATCAGTTGATGTTGAATCACAAAGTGATATAATATTTTTTTCTTATGAATGGGTGTAGAATTACAGGTATTCCAAATTTATTCAACTGAGTTTATATATTAATTGGTATAATGGAAATGTGTTCTAACCCACTTATTAAATGTCTCCTATATGCTATCCCAATGCAGGTTGTTATAAATGAATGTGATTTATTCCTCAAAAATTATTTGCTCAGAAGGTGCAGACAGAGGAATCAAGGTGGAGATACCCTGAATGAATGTCAAAGACCACACAGAGAACAGAGTGGATCTATGATGAAACCTGTCTATCTGACACCACTCAACTAATGACACGTTTTCCTGATCCCCTTTAGTACAATACATCATAAACCACAGAGTATGAAAAATTATTTTATCTAGAAAAACTGCATTTATTAAGTAATAATTTGGTTTTTGACTTATTAATAAATCAGAATTAATAGTCAGTAGTCTGATAAACCTAAGATAACCAGTTCTACCACAATGATTTAATTGTTAAGAAATAATCTTAATATGTTTTTTCAGCCTAAGATCAGAATTAAATTTCTGTGATGCTTCAAAAAGTACAAAATTTCAAGAATTAGTATTCATATATTTTCACAACCAGAGATCCTAGATTTGGGAACCGATAATTTAGGAATAGTATGCTAAGTTCAGTACACCCAGAGGTAACTGCAATGAAATACTTTTCTATACCCAGCACTGAATGGACAATAAAATGGAGGTGAGGGAGACATAAACTACCTGAAATCAACTCCTGGTTTTCCACATTTGGAAGGGTCCTGAGACTGGACTAAAATAAGAAGTGCTTTCTAGAGTTTCAGAATTGAGGGTCATTCTATTCTACATTCAAATAGAGTTTCCTTCCTTATCACCTCCCCACAATTCTTCTTTTGAATCTGTCCTAGTGATTAAGGCTTTGCCCAACCTTGAATAAAGCTTGCTTTGAAGATGACATTACACAATGAATTATTCTTTCTCTCTGAATATCTATAGCATTTTTAATTTAGACATCCTCATTTTCACCCAGCTGTATATGAATCATATCTATAGTAATTGTGCTAATCTCGTGAACCAAAACCATACCTTCTGATCGACTGGAAGTTCTCAGTGTATTTTCAATAGTTCTCTTTATTCAACTGTGTCTGAGATTCCCAAACACAAAAAAATCTCAAATGCTTCTCAAAAGTTTCTTAAGTCTTATCAGTTTACACATTCTAGGTCAGATCATTTTCCTTTAAATATAGTCACTCTGTAATGTCTTACTCAAAACTGGACACTTTTGAGAGTGAATGGGGGCTCTTTCCTAATGATGCATCAGTAGCACATGAAAAGTGAGGCTGTCCTGAGCAAGCTGGTGCATAAGGTCATCTTACCTCTAGGGATCCCCCAGGAGTAGACAGTGCCACACTACTCTCATCTACCCCCTAGAGAAGGGCAGTGTCAGAGGGTTCAAAGACTTTCCCATTATCACCTGGAATCCATTCAAGTGCCTCCTGAATTTTTATGAGTTAACTTTATAGAATATACTTTGACTGTTAGAAGGGTGGTCAGCCAAAGGTTGAATCCATATGCCAATTTAGAAGAATTTAACCTCTAATTTATTCAAGATAGCCTGTTGTATTATTATTATTTACAGCACGCAATCTAGTTCATAAAGATTTCTTCACTAGTTCCTGTTATGTTTCAAAAAAGAAAATGTGTTGTCAGTCTCACACAGATTTTTTTAAAGTTTTGTTCCAGTTGAATATTTTGTCAGAGTTATTTTCTGTTCTTCCTATTCCCTCTTTATCACATCATCTTGGTGTTAGTAATACTGCCAATGTTAACAGAGGGTAACTTTAAAACACAATTGTAAAAGTTTACATGTGTTACTTCATTATTATTCCATTTTTACTGCTGAGAAAACTGAGGTTTAGGGAAATATAAAGAGATTTCCCAGGGTCTAACAATTAAAAAGTGATTGAACCAGAATACAAACTCTATAGCTTTGTGCCCTTCAAATGCTGAAAATAATTTCTCACTGCAGCAACTTTTATTAATGGCCTTCACCAACACTAATGGCAGAAAGTTGAAATTTGAGTACATCACCAAGGTGAATGCCAGACACTGTCTAGCAGTACCTCTTCATAAAATGTCCATTCATTTTTTTTGCCTGATGGATTTCTGTTTGAAGTAAAATCAGCTCTCTCTCTCTCTCTCTCTCTCTCTCTCTCTCTCTCTCTCTCTCTCTCTCTCTCTCTTTTTTTTTTTTTTTTGGCAACACATCCCACTGGTTTGAATACTTCAATACTTCAGCTTTGACCTTAAGTTTATGCCCCTTCATATTCTCTTAGATAAATTTCATCTCCTGGGACTCATAAGAGGTTGCCTGGTACCATTTTAATCATTATTATTGTCTTTTGAATATCTTAGATTATTCCACTAGTGCTAGAAACATCAGGGAATCATTTTACACAAATCAGCAACTCTGTGTACACCAATTTAGATTACTTTGCAAAGGTGGCAGAATAGCCTTGCAGTTATCTTTCTCACAGAAGAATTCAGCCACATTTAAACTGATTCTTTAGATCCAGAGACTATACTTCCAATACTGTATTAGAAAAGGCCAGGCATGTTTTAAATGCATCTTCAATGTCTGTGACCTATATTAGAATGTATATTATACTGTGGTGTAGAATAAGGCTTTGGGCTTGGGTTGAAATTCTAATTTATCAGTAACTTATTGGATGATAGGCAAGTTATTCAACTGCCTTGAGGTTTATATTTATCATCTGTCCAATGGTTAGTATGAATATATGTCATGTATGTTAGTTAACATGCCTGAAGCAGCTTAAGTTGTGCTGCGTAAATAGTAGCTCTTATTAAAATTAACAGTAATCATTTCTATCGAATCAGTAATTAATTAATAACTTTCTGCTTTGTTTCATTTAAAGAAGGTCAACAATAATGGCTTAGAAGCTGTAATGGGTTACAAGGTGAGATGATACTCCAAACATTGTCCACAAGACTATGGAGAATTAAAAAGTAACTTAATTCAAAGGCAATTGGGATTTGACTGCAAAGGACCTGAGTAAAACCACTTCACCATGAGACTCCATTCAGAAAAAGATAACTCATTTCCAAAATATTAACTGTTCCCATTCAAGTGATTAAAAAAGTTGTTTTCATTAAATATCTGATCCTTCATCTGCTACCTCAGGCATTCTTTTCATTTCAGACAACTTTTAAAATTGCACTTTTTAAACAAATCCTCTGAAGTACATCAAGAGAATCAGCTAACTCAGTAATCTATTTCCGGTAGGTGGCATTTATCTAACAAAGTTGAAAATGTAAATGTGTAAGTTCATTGAGGGCACCAAGGGATGAAACTTTCATGGGAAGAGTGTAGGAAAACAGCACTTTCTCAGGCAGAAAGGTCACACGGTGCAGAAAAGAGAGCACAACTGGGGACTGGAAGGCCAATCATTAATGATGCATGACCTTGATAATTGATTGAACCCTTCTTGAGTTAAATCCTCTCATCCGTCGAATAAGAAAATGGGGTATTTGATGAGTTGTGATGTTCCTAGTTGAGTTCTAATCATTAAATGTTGACACTTTCTAAGAATTTTTCTTTTTCTTTTTTTAAACTCAGATGCAGTGAATTGAGTTAATCATTAAACTCAATTTATAGTCTTCTATCATCATTCATTTTTATATATTTTTTCTTTGTTTCTTAGTTTGTCCCTTTTCCTATCATCTCTGATAAAAACTTTTAATTCCTGTCATCTCCACCAGACATACCTACTTAAATAAATTTAATATATGTTTTTGGATAATTTTAATTTTTAGATAAATTTTTCATTACATAAAGAGCATTTTTTAACATTTCATTCTATTTCTTATGTTTGTCTCAACACTATGTTACTACCTGTCTCTGTAGTTCAGAGTTTCTCCCTGCTATCATATACTTATACAGTAAATTTTCTCTACAGTCGACCCTGTCCTCAAGGTGAGGTGCCAAGATTATCTTCACCTAATTATTACTTCAAATATGCAGTCTTACCAGGATAATCCTTAGATATTTTGTAGTTTTGTTAGTATTATAAGTTGCATCCTTTTTTCTCCTCTACATACTTGTTTTAAACAGTATCTGGTGAGGAGAAACACATTGGTTTTTTAATATCTTGTATTTGAACAACTTGCTTAATCCCCTTATTAGTGTTATTGGTTTATAAGCAGATTCTGTTTGATTTTTTAACAGATGATAATACTTTCTGAGAAGAAGTTTTGTCTCTACCACCTATCCTTATGCCCCTTTTATCTTTTCTTTGCTTATTACAATGATAAAAACTTCTGGCAGTGATGGCAGGTTTTTCTCCCTCATAGTCTTAAAATTGGGACAACTGAAATAAAATTACAGTAAAAAATGATTTAATAAAAAAAGATTGTATTTATTTATTTACTTTTTTTAAAGAAGGAGAAGGGAGAGAGGAAAAGAAGGAAAGAAACATTGATGTATGCAAAACATCAATCAGTTTGTTGTCTCTGACATCCTCCCAACTGGGTACCTGGCCTGCAACCCAGGCATGAGCCCTGACTGGGAATTGAACTGATGGTCTTTTGCTTTGTGGGACAATGCTCAAGTCCCTGAGCCACACTAGTCAGGGCTCTCTGTCATAGTCTTAAAGGGAGGGAATGAGTCAAACTATGTCTAGTTGATTTGATGTTTACTATATTCTTAGATATATAGCTTTGGTTGAGTTAAGGAAGCTATCTTCTATTATGAGCAGTGAAAACATTTTCTATATAAAGAGGTAATAAACTTGATCAAGTATTTTTGCTACATCTATGGGTAACTTCATGTGATTTTTCTCTTTTAGTTAATTAAAATGCTTATTCATGTTGATAGATTTTATGATATTAAAAAATCTTTCATTTTTGGAGAACAAAACTATTATGGTTTTTTCTATTTTTAATACACAGATGTTATGGTATATTTAAATAAAATGAGATGATACTTTATTTTTTGTACTGCTTTTATTTTATTTCAAAACCAAGCTTATACTAAATTAATTAAAAAAGGACTTCCCATAATTTTCATATTATAAAATGTATTGTATAAAATTATCTCTTTAAATTTTTCTGTGATGTTACTGAAACTGTGTTTTATTTTCCTTTACTTGAGATGCTTCATGACATTTTTCAAGTTTTTAATGGTTATTAGTCTATTCAAGTTTTGAATTTGTGTTTGTGTGAGGTTAGAATTTTATACACTTTTGATAATTTACCTAAATTTTGTCTAGGCTTTTCAAATTGAAATTGTTTATCCATTTTGTCTAGACATTTCAAATTTCAAATATCAAATATATATCTGGAATATATGTTCACATTACTATGATTAAGTTTATTTTAAAATTTGTATTCTATTTGTAATTAAATCTCCCATTTTATCTAACATTTTTCTTATTTTAACATTCCTTTTTCATCTCACTTTCATTTAAAACAAAAGCTTTTTTGTTTGTGAATTTACACATATATTCATGTAAACTACACATCTGTCATAGTGCATGTTTATGGTAGATCATAAATATTTACTGAAAGAATGGATTAAAAAAGTTATTTTTCTACCTTAGTAAGGTCTTGAAAGTGACAATAAATTTAGCATAAGCAGCATAATATTTAAAGTTAAGTGATCGAGACCCAAGAAGAAATTACAATTCTTCGCTAGTGTTTTTGTTCATGTTGCTTAAAATCAAGAAGACTCAATTCTTCAGCATAGAATCTCCTCACATAGGGTCATAATGGGGACCAAATGTACTGAATGTGTGAGTACTTTGTAAACTACAATGAATTATACATATAATTAGGGGAAAGAAGAAATAAAGGAAGGAATCAAGGAAGCATAGTTTTACATAAAAATGGCACAAAGAATTCTGATGATAATAACAACGGTGGTGAAGTAGAAGAAAACTGGATCTGATGATGCCAGAAGATGGAAATTTTGGACCCTCTCTGAATCTTACTATTTGTTTAATATAGATAAATCTCTAAACCTCCCATATATCAAGTTGAAAATTACATTTAACACATAACTCCTGGAGGCTATAACAATTAATATTCCCACCATCAGTGTACAAAAGTTCCCTTTTCTCCACAACCTCACTGATACTTTTATCTTTGTTCTTCTTGATAATAACCATTCTAACATATGTAAGGTGGTATCTTATGGTTTTTATTTGCATTTTTCTGATGGTTAGAGTTGTTGAGCACCTTTTTATGTACTTGTTGTCTTCTTTGAAAAAATGTCTATTTAAGTCCTTTGCTTATTGATTAATCAGTGATTTGTTGTTTGTTTTGCTATTGAATTGTAGAAGTTCCACATATATATATTTTTGTTTGTTTTACATATTAACTCATCAGATATGTAGTTTGCAAATATTTTATCCCATTCTATATGTTGTATTTTCATTTTGTCGTTTCCTTTGGAGGTAGTCCCACTTGCTTATTTTTGTTGCCTATGCTTTTGTTGTCATAACCAAAATAACATTGCCAAGATGCATGACAAAGAACTTCTCCCCTTGTGTTTTCTCCTAACAGTTTTACAGTTTCAGATCTTACATTTTAGTGTAATCTGTTTTGAGTTCAGGTTTGTGTATGGTATAAGGATGACTTCATCTGTTGGCATGTGGATATCCATTTTCTTCAACACCAATTATTTAAGAAACTATCCTTTCCACAATGTGTATTCTTAACACCTTGTCAAATATTAGTTGACCAAATATGTAAGGGTTTTCTTCTGGGCACTCTATTTGTTCCAAACATCTATGTTTCTGTTTTTATGCCAATACTATACTGTCGTGAATAATATAGGTTTGTGATATGGTTTGAAAGTAGGAAGTGTGATTCCTTCAGTTTTGGTCTTCTTTCTCAATATTGCTTAGGGCTCAGGGTTTTTGTAGATCCATGCAAATTTTAGGGTCATTTTGTCTATTTCTGTGAAGTATGAGTTTAAATTTTTGTTTTAGTGTCACTGAATCTGTAGATTTCTTTGGATTGTATGAACATTTTAATAATATTAACTTCCAATTCATGAATACAGGATACTTTCTATTTATGTGTGATTTTCTTTTTTTTTTTAAATTAAATGATTTTTGTTGTGATTTTTATTTTATTTTTATTTATTTTTGTTTTATTTTCTATTATCATTTTATTTCTAATATATTCCTTCAAGTCTAATAGTTTTTATATGAACTAACAATCCTACTTCTGCTGTATATCCAAAATAAATCAGTATTTCTCAGTAATATCTGTACTCTCATGTTCATTGAAGTTAAGACAAGGAAACAATGAAAGACAATTTAAGTATTGGTCAACAGATGAATGAATAAAGAGAATGCGTGTATATATATGTATATAGTCTGTCCTAAAATGTCCAGCCATTGTTAATGTAATGAGAACTGTTTGCACGACATTGATGTAACCTAGCAGCCAAGGAGAATGGACTGCAATGTGCATGCATGAACAATGATTACTTCACCGTACTAGCTAGTAGGCATGATAAACACTGTTCAGTAAGCATGTGTACTGTGTGGTCATTTTATTCAAAATGACAGAGCAAGTAGAGCAACAGATCTGCATCAAATTTTCCATTAAGCTTGAATATTCCTCTGCTGAAACTATTCAGATGACTCAGAAGGCTGCAGCCATGAGCAACTAGTGACTGGCAGCTCCATCACAACAATGTGCCCACTTATGTATCACATCTCCTATAGAGGTTTTTGGCAAAACATCAAATCACCCAGGTTACTCAGCCCCACTACAGCCCAGATTTGGTGCCCTGGGACTTCTGGATTTTCCCAAAACTAAAATCACCTTTGAAAGGGAAGAGATTTCAGACCATTGATGAGATTCAGGAAAATATGATGGGGCAGCTGATGGCAGCTGGGAGAAATGTGTGAGGTCCCAAGGTGCCTACTTTAAAGGAGACTGAGGTGTCATTATCGTATGTACAGTATTTCTCGTATCCTGTATTTTGTTCAATAAATGTCCCTATTTTTCATATTATATGACTGGATACTTCCTAGACAGTCCATAGGATATAATCTATAACTCAGAGGCCCTGAAAGAGACCTATTCAGTGAGGAGCTTAGAGACATATTAACCTTGTGACAAAATTCTCAGGAAATATAATATAGTGGTACTTGGGTATCATTAATTCATTCCAGAATTTGTGACGAGTGCCAAAACCAACGAGTACTGAGCAGAGCAAGTGATGAGCAACGAAGCATTTCATCTTGCAGGGTAGCACTGTGACTCATACAAGTTCTAGCAAGTGCAATGAGTCATGAGCAAGCACCGAGTGCTGAAATATTTTTTTCTCGTCAAAATGTGACAAGTACAGGGTTTGACAAGTTTGAAGCACTGAGGTATGACTGTATTTTGATTTTTTTAAATAAAATAGGAGCTCTTCTTTAGATTGGTAGAGGATGAGAGGTCAGCAGTGCATCTAGTGAGAAATATCCTGTACACAATAATTATAAATTGGAGGTGTGAGAGGGGAAGTAGACAGGAGGGCAATCATCCTTGTAAAGGTAGTGGCTCGGGGATACTGAATAATTAACTATTAAGATAACATACAATGCAAACTTGTTAACAGAGATAGATTTGAAGGAAAGGCACACTAATGAACTGTGTCCAAAAGCATACAAATAGCAATGGAAATGGGCCATGGGGCTAATTTACTCTCCACTGTGACCATAAGCTTGCTGAAGGCGTTAATGGCACCAGTTGCTTAGGGATCACGGTGTGAAGTGCATTTTATCTGCTTTGTTGAGAAATAGCACAGAAAACATAAAAATTTCAAGATTACTGTGTGCAGCCCCTTCACAAATCAGCCACCATTATTAAGAGAAAAGCCTGATCTCCCATCTGCATGGACCAAATAAACCTCCATTCAACCCAGAAGCAAAGGTTCTCCAAATTAACTCCTCATGGTTGGGTGGCTTGATGGTATTTCTGAGTCAACACAGATGGGAGTGCACGCTGTAGTTCTACTCCCGAGTGCAATTCTCTGTTTACAGTGGAAGTGAGATGACAGGCAGAAAATGAAAGACTTTACTTAGGAAGTCCCTGAACAAAAGTAAATCTGTGTTATTTCATTGCAAAGTAATTGGCTATTTAGAAACTTGGGTTTGGCACAATTAGATTATGTAACTAAACTAGAAATTGTGTTTACCCACAAAACACATGTACCATCATGTTAATTAGGCATAGCGTAGAGCTGACAGCTAAGCAAAGGACTCAGTATGACTCCAAAGTAGCATAGCAAAGAAGATACATGGAGTGGTGGAAAAGAATACCTTTCCCCAACCCCAGAAGTCAGAATTAGCTGTCAACAACAACAACAAAAAAATCTCTAGAGAAAAGGGAAGTCATTTACAAGTCTGAAAAGAAAATGTGAAGGCAAGATGAGAACTGAGGATTTTTTTTTTCCACTGCCAATGACTCTCCCTGCATTCCACAGGATTCAGAGTAGGCAATTGTGGCTACAGTAGAGACAACAGAATTTTGAGGATATCATTACATTTCTATTGTGGCTTGGGTGATAAGTGGAGCATGTTTTAAATGCTGAATGGTCAAAAAAAAAATGTTTTCCTGTACTGTCAACCAGCCACTGAATTGAAGATAGAGAACTTTACTATTACCATCTGTATGGCCACTTCCTAACATAATGATACTATGCTATGTATCAATATGACTCTGAGAGGGAACAAAAGCACTACCTGTTTTAGCATATCACATATTTCTACATAATATGCCACCTAAAAAAAGTTGGATATTCTCTTATAAGGAGTCATCATCTGAAAAATCCATGACTTTGGCAACCAAGTAGGAAGTTACAAAATGTTTAGCATCCCTACCAATATGGCTGGCAAAATAACATGACCATAAACAACTGAGGAGAGATGGGTAATTAATATTTCTAATAAAGCTCTCCCTAAGGGCTTTGAACACATGGTTGTTTAGCCCTTTGAGTGCCATGCATAATTGCTAAAATTCATGTGAGAAATAACAGGCTATTTTGCTGAGAAATGCAGAGTTTATGAAACATATCTATAAAAACATTATTATTCATAATAATTTGCTGAAAATTTCAAAACATATAGTAAATACACTCTTCTTTTGTAAGCATTGCTCTTTGATGCAATGTAGCAAAAAATTATTGCAATAAAATTATATTATAACAATTATTTTAGAAAAAATAAATTATTTCCTTCAATACGGCCTTTGAAGTATAATATATGGCATAATATAAAACTTATGGTTGTAACTTGAAAAAACACATAGCCACATGGATAACAAGCAAGAAGTATGTCAAATATTGCATAAATTTTTGAGAAAAAGAAAACTTCATAATGTACAAAAAAAAGAACACAAACAGCATTCACACTAGAGACACATATCAATAGATATCAACAGTGAAAAACAGTTTATTAACAAAATGCTAACGCTAAACCGTGAAGCAATGAAAATGTCCATTAGCAAAAGCTTCCTTATCATGCACACTCTATAGAGTTTTGATGATTATTGTGAAGATAAATGAAATTAAAAGGACCATTTAAAATGTAAGTAAAAATTATAACAGAATTAATAAGTCAGTATTTGAACAAGTGAAAAATTCAAAATTTGGATCAATATGAGAAAAAGTTATATCAATATATAACCTGAGGTACAAAAGAAGAGAAGAAAACATAAAATATGAATTATTCCATTGTTATTTACATTTATAGCCATCAAAAAAAGAGTCTCCGGGAGCGATGCTGGCACTTCTGGGAAAATTTGTCAGTGTCGCTAACAGTGATGTTGGCACTCAAAGGGTTAGGCAATGCCCTGCCCAAAGGAGCCCCAGCAGAGATGAGCAAATGGGGGTGGAAATCTTGCCAGGCAGAGTGCCCAGTTGAATTATCCCACAAAGGGACACTTATGCAAATAAGTTCAAAGACCTGTATATTGCAGAGACAGTGATCTCCCAGCAGTATGAGCACAGGTATTTTGATTTCAATCTACCTAGAGCAGCAATTCTGCATGACAGGGCAAGCCAAAAAAGACACTGTAATATCTGTGAAAGGATTTGCTACAGACACCCTTGCCTCCTCTTCTTAGTACCTTATTTTCAGCAGAACTGTGGGGAAAAGTAACAGGCTTTTAAGCATAAGATAAGTTGACTTGCCCTTCAGGGAATGACTGGTCTGAAACAAAGCATTTCACCTCTCTCAGCACAAATTTCTGCTCCCTCATTGACTTTGGTATTTGGACTCTTCTGAGAGGAAGCAAAAGATGGGAACTAGTTAACATTGAATTTTTGAAATCAATCACTGTCTATATTGGTGATATTATTTGTCTCAACTATCCCTCCTCCATTTTGAAGTTGTTGGGTTTTTTTGTTGTTGTTGTTTACTTGTTTGTTTGTTTTACTACCTAAGTGAACAGCACTTATGTTTGATTTACTTAGGATTAAATTTTTTGCTTGTAAACTGAAGCTTTCTGGAGCTATTGAAAAAACCTTGGCAATATATTTTTTCTCTATATCAACAATTTTCATCTGGTGTGCCACAAGAATTTTTAAAACTTGTAGTACCTGACTGTTTAGTCAGGGGTACTGACCTCTTTTTTCATAGATTGTCAAATTAAAAAACAAAACAAAACAAGACAATAGCTAACACAACAAGAGACATCTGGTATGAATGAATCAAAATTGTATCTATTTTTTGTCAGACAGCAAAATATATATATTTTGTGTGTGCTGCAAAATTTTAGTAATAAGCTTATATGTGCCATGAGATAAAAAAGGTTGAAAACTGTTGACTGAAATGAATAGTTGGAGGTAGAAGCAATTCCACAACTTGGTAGCTTCTCAAGAGGAAAGGGAAAAACATAAAATAATTGATGACATTCGACTTAAAAACATTTCAGAATTTCTTGTCCAAACTTTTTCAAAATTCATAAATACTTCAATATGTGGATATTTTGCCACTGCAAGACCTCCTAAGAAATACCAGAATGGCCCCTCCTCTCCAGAGGCTTTCACTCCAGTTGGGGAGAAAGCCACATAACCAAGGGACATCAATAAATGTCATTCATTTATTGATGGACTGACTCATTCATTTAGTCAGCTAATGCTTACTGAACATTTGACAAGCTTTGGAAACATTAATCAGATGCTGGTGACACTGGAATGTAGCAGAGCTCCTGAGCTTACAGTCTAATAGGTAAGGGACACAGATGTATTGACCATTACATTCCTGCGTGATAAGTTCAGTGTTCTGAAGAGAGTTGTAGAATGGGGCTAAGACCTTTATGTGTAAAAGTATGGTACTGGGCTTCTACCAAGACTTTAATGTGAAACTCATGTAAATCTTTGCCCAATGTTAATGGTCCTCACACCGCCTTGTCTTTCCAGTTTCATTTGGCTAAAAAGGTTATCCAAGACCTCTCTTCTTGGTGAAATTCTACACATTCTCAGGGCTTGCTTCTCTCACTATTTCAGTTATGAATATTTCTCTTAAGCTTTTAGGCAGAATTTCTTGCTCTGCCCAACATAATTTTATATGCATATACAAAAATTGCACTTACAGTTTTAAGTATTATTTTTCAAATTCCCATTTCCTTTATTAAGCAGAAGGCCTCTCAAGGCTGGCTTCCCCTCCCTTCTGGGGGCTACAGATGTCTAGCTTTGTACCCAATGCATGCACACCTCACAGAAGGCCAACAGAATAAATGAAGGAATGCATGAGTTTTACTGAGACTTTTGTGGGTAGACACAGGGGTCAAGTGTAAACTCTTAAAACACTTTAAAGATGACTTCAGTTGCTAACATTTATACATAAATTATTGGAAGTAATTAGATAGGCTATATTTCCCAAATGTAAATGTAGTTTTAATACAGCTATTCTGGAGAAAAGAGCATCAGCCTCTGGGAGCCACTGATAGAGTTCAAGTATTTAGCTTTTATTTATTTTTCTTATGATTTAGTCTATCTCATAATATATTTGACAATAAAATACTAATAATATACTTTATCCAAATGAAAAGATTGACCTTTCTGACACATGTACATTTGGGGATATTAACAAACTCAGCAAATACATTATTTCAATACTATAATACAATACTCATCTATTTGGAATTGGTCATTGCCTGTCATTCAGCATATGTACATTTTTTGACACAAGTGCATTTCCTAAGGAACAACTTTCAGATCCATTATAAGCCAACATAGATTTGTCTTCCTTAGACATATGTCACCTTGATAGCAGGTTGACCAAGAAGGTAATAACATACTCTGGCCAAATAGCTCAGTTTGTTGAAGCATCATCCCAATACATCAAGCCTATAGGTTTGATCTTTGGTCAGGGCACATACAAGAGGCAACTGATGAATGCATAAATAAGTAGAGCAACTAATCAATGAGGCTCGTTCTTTCTCTCCCTTCTCCTCTCTCTCTAAAATCAATAAATAAAAGAATTTTAAAGTGAGGTAATACAAAGAGATCTAGACAAAAATGATTATTTCTTGATTTCTTCTAGCATTTTAAATCTATATTAATGAAATGTGACTTTGCAGAATTACTGAACCCCACATCAAGTGGAATATTCAGTGAACAGCATCCTGAAGCCCAGATAAATCTGGTGGTGCAGTGATCTGATGTTTAGGATAGGATGCAGAGACCCTTTCATAACTGAATTTCTTTTATTACACAAAGAATGGATTATTCTGCATTGATTTTTTCCTCCAGGACTTCTTATTCCACATCAGTTGCCTTACTCATCACAACAGCATACACTATGTCCTATATACTTACTCATACATCACTGCCTGCCATTTCCTCATGCCTGTGTATTTATCCTTCGAGACTTAAACACCATCTCCTCCTGGAATCCTTCTCTTGGGCTTCCAGATTGAATAAGATGGATGTCCCTGTATGTCTCTTACATCACATTTAGACTACACTTTTTTTGTTGATGAAATTATAGGTAGTGTTTCTCTCACTAAGAACAATGACTTTGCTTCTCTCATCTCTGAATCATTTAAATATAGCACAAAAACTGGCAAATAATAGATGTATATTAATATATTATCTAAGAGCCCATGAAAAAAGCATGGAGATTACAAGTGATCAGGCTTCGGTAAAATTGTAACTCCATATCCACATCATCACCTGGGTATGTAGTACCCTTTTTCTTACATTTTATATTCAAGCATATGGTTTGAAATTTTCATTACTGTTATTCTTCCCTAAAATTAGAAAGAAAGAAAGAAAGGAAGAAAGAAAGAAAGAAAGAAAGAAAGAAAGAAAGAAAGAAAGAAAGAAAGAAAGAAAGAAAGAAAGAAAGAAAGAAAAATGATTTAAAGAAATACTCTTCTTAGACGTTGGAATAGATTCTCCTGTTGGCCTCTGATTCTTTATCCAGACATGAAGGTCTTTCTTAAGTATATCCATGTAATTGGCATAACTGGAGTTGACTAAGGATTTGGTTTTTGTCTTAGTCAGAAAGTCAATTTTTGCATTCTATAATATATACTTGGCAAAGCAAGAATTTGAGCAAGTCATGGTCTCTGTACTCAAAGGAATGAAAGAAAATTGAGTGAACAGATTTGTGGCTGTTTATATGCCATGCAGACTTTTGGTGTGAATGTATACAGAGGGATGAGTTTCTACATATTTGTCTAATCTGTGTCACAATCTCAAACAACCTGTCACCTAGAGCAGAACCCCCCAGTAACGAACACCACGTGGGTGGGTTGTATTCCCACAGACTACTCTGAACAATAGGTAGATCACCTTGAAGGATGAATCTCTCCTTGCTTGCGACTTTCCAGTGTGTCCAGGAAAATAAAACAGGTTTGTTTTAAAACACAATGGATTGTCTTTTGTTTTCTAGGAAGATTTGTGTTTGGGTTTTGGTGAGATATTTTCAATAAAAGTCTTGATGCTCTAAAAAGAGGAAAAACTAACAATGTACTTCTGAGATTAGGTGGTTAATTTAGAACGCCAAGTCATTTCACGTCCCTGGGGTAGAGAGAGGCCCATAGCCTGCTCTCAGAATCAATAAGCAAAACAAATCCTACCCCAGCAGGACATTCCATATCTGTCCAGTTAATAAAAGCTTGAGCTCCTATTTTTAGATTTATCCTTACACTAGGGAAACTGCAATGACATAAAGGAGTTTTGTTCAAAAGCCACTAGTCCTTTCAGAAATGAGTTTTCCTGTAAGTAGGTTTCTTTCTTTTTCTTTCTTTTCTTTATACCCTGTTCTAATTAAAGCAGATTTTAGAGAGAGACTCACATTTTCAAAGCCAGAGTTTTCTGTTTTCAGGGTTGGCTCCAAGTTTTCTATTTGATAAATAAGCCACACACTTTGCATGCAGGTAAACAAAATATTTTTGTTTCATTGTTTTCAGAAACCTCTGGGAAAAATGGAGATTTTAGAATAAACTCCTATGGATGGATTCCCTGCCAAGTCCCTGGAAGTTTCACTGTTGTCTTGGGAGGAAAATATATATGGTGGCTGTGTTATAAAACCTTGTGAGCTTCCAGAATTTGGATAAAATAACTAAATCTCAGAGAACTCTGATCAAGGGCAGCAGAGGTCAAAGGTGGTTAATGGGCAATAGAATGGGGCATGTCCAAGGGTGAGGCAGCACAGAGAAATCTACAGTGTCAGGAACGAGTGCATTGCCAATGCATTCCTCTCATCAACCCAGAACTTTGCTGGGCTATCCATGGCTGTTGGGTTTTGACAGGAAACTGAATAGTCCTTGCTTTAGTTCATGACTAAACTTCTACTGTGAGACATTTAAAAATATCCTCTAAAATTTGTAATTGAATCCATTTGGGAAAAGGGCAGCAGAGCATAAAACTCAGTAGACTCTAGTGAGAGCAGATTCCTAATCACAGAGCTAACCCAAAAAGGAAGTCAGAAGAGAGAGAACATGTTTTGACATCAGACAAAATGGACTTTAGTTTTCATTTCTGCCATTCGCTGGGTCATACTGGGAAAATTATGTCATTTCTTTGAGCACTGGTTGGTTTATTTTTAAAATAACACATATACTTTATTCACCATGCTTGCCATAGTCCATGCCTTGTACTATTAAGAGCTTGATTAGTATTACCTTATTTGATCCTCTAAACATCTCTAAGAGGTAGAAAATATTATTATATTTAGTTTCAAATGAGAAAAGTGAAGCTTCAATAGATCAAGTAAGTAAAATGTAACATGGGAATATCTTGCAAGGGAGTAGTTAAAATAGTAAAATATGTGGAGTGCCTATTGTGTTGTGTGGCAGACGTAAAATACCAAGGGTGGCTGGCACCCTGAGCTGTTGATTAGTGCACAGGCTAAGTAAGCAGTGAGGAGCTGGGAGGAGAGAGGTTTCGGAGTTCCTTCAAACTTAGTGCCTATGCATTAACTGACCTTGCCAGGATTGTGCGTGGGTCATTAGGACTTTGGAGGCTGGAGGCAGGTCTGCCTCAAAGCTGGCTGACTAAGCTGTGCACTATCAGAGAAGATGAGCACAAGGATTAGGGTAAAGACAAACCTGTCACGAGGAGTTATGGAACCCCAGGGATGGTTCTGTGTGGGTTGCATACTAATAAGTTCTAAAACAGTTTCTACCCTTTTTTTTTTTTAATTTTGCCTTAAGAAACTGGGCTATTTTCAACTCAAGTTTCAATAAAACTCAAACCATCTGGACCTATACAAACTCAGGTTTTAATATTGCTGAAACTACTATAAAAATACAAGTAGAGCATTAATTTTAAGTTTTTACACTTGTGAGGAACAAATGAATTTGAATAGTTGGTAAATACATTGACAATGAATATAAGCTCAATTAATTAAAAAAAATAAATTCTTAAATGGCATTGATTGCAAAAAATAAAGTTACATCTGTTTTAAAATACAATTTGCTTCAGGTACAGAACTTCAGGTGGTGTTTGATATCAGAGCTACATAATGGGGGGAAAGGAGGTGGAGACTTTTTCTAGGACATATTTTCTCTTTTGATAACAAGCTATCAATCTAACAATACAATATGATGTAGTAAGTACCTATTATGCTGTTTACTAATGTCATTTAGTTTAACCTCACAAAAACTCTGCAAAGTAAGTACTCTATTTTCCCTCTTGAAATACTGAATTTGGAAACAGGGGATGAGGCCACTGGGAGGTTCTGCAGCTCCATGGAAAGAATGTAATTGGCATATAAGTTTGACCACAAAATTGGTGTTCTTATTTGCAAGTAAACCACAACAAAATCTCCTCGAGCTCTAGGGACTTTGTATAGTACATCTTCCTTGTCCTGCTATTATCCTTAGCTAAACTTAGACAAGATGTCTTCCACGGATAATCTTTATATCTTTTTTTTTTAAGTATATTTTATTGATTTGCCCTGGCTGGTTTAGCTCAGTGGATTGAGCGTCGGCCTGCGAGCTAAGTGTCGCTGGTTCGATCTTCCAGTCAGGGTACATCAGAGAAGGAAAACTCTGACTCCAAAAAACCTCCGCTGCCTTGCGGCATACCTCTTCAGGGGAAAGGCTAAGGGAGTAAACCCCGACAGAAAATCCGGAGCCGGAGTCCCTAAGGCGGTTTGACGTTGTAGTCAACACCGGCAACTCCTGCGGCGCACCTGAACCCAAGCTGTATTGACTCCGTCTTTCCTTTGGATCCTTCAGCTGCGAAGAGAGGGGGGGTCTGCTGCATGGGCAACAGCAGACCCTCCATATTACCCTGCCCAGGCTCTGTAGCTTCAGCGTCATCGCAAGATGTCGATTCAACACGGGAGGAGACAGATACTACCATGTCACTCCCGAGTCGGACTGCACAGCCATTCTCGGCGGTGCAGATAGACTCTTAAGAAGCTACACCATCGTCTCTCGAGACGGACGGCTGCCGACGACAACGACGACGACGACGATTTTATTGATTATGTTGTTACAGTAGTTCCAATTTTTTCCCCTTTGCTCCCATCTGCCCAGTACTCCGCTTCCCTCCAGCAATCCCACCCCCCTTAGTTCATGTCCATGGGTCATGCATGTAAGTTCTTTGGCTTCACCCTTTCTTATATTATTCTTAACTTCCCCCTGTCTATTTTGCACCAATCGATTATGTTTCTTAATCCCTGAATAATTTCCCCATTTCTCCCCCTTCCCCCTCCCAACTGATAACCCTCCAAATGACCCCATACCTATGATTCTGTTCCTATTATGGTTTGCTTAGTTGGATTTTGTTTTTATTTTTTAGATTCAGTTGGTGATAGTGAGTTTGTTGTCATTTTACTGTTCATAGTTTTGATCTTTTTCTTACGTAAGTTCCTTTGACATTTCATGTAATAATGGCTTGGTGATGATGCACTTTAGCTTCACTTTGTCTGGGAAGCACTTCATCTGCCCTTCCATTCCAAATGATACTCTTACTGGATAGAGTAATCCTGGTTGTAGGTTGCCTTTCATCCCATTGAATACTTACTTCTTTCCAGTCCCTTCCTGCCTACAAAGTGTCCTCTGAGAAATCAGCTGATAGTCCTATAGGCACCCTCCTGTAGGACACTCTCCATCTCTCTCTTGCTGCCCCCAGGACTCTCTCTTTATCTTTCACCTTTGGCATCTCAATCATGATGCATCCTGGTGTGATCCTCTCTGGGTCCAACTCGCTTGGGACCCTCTGTGCTTCCCAGACCTGTATGCCCATCTCCTTCACAAAATTTGGGAACTTTTCCTCATTTTTTTCAATTCTTGCTTCTTTATCCTGCACTGGTTGACTGTTTTTTTCTTCCTATGTTCCAAATCATTGATTTGAACCCAGGTTTCCTTCTCTTCACCATTGGTTTTGTGTGGATTTTCCTTTGTTTCACTTAGCATAGCCTTCACTTCTTCTCTTATGCATTTGCCGTACTCAAGCATATCTGTCAAGCCTGTGAGCATATTTATCAGCAGTGTTTTAAATTCTGCATCTGTGAGGTTGTCTAGCTCCTTATCTGTGAGGTTGGCTATCTCCTTGTCGCTTAGTTCTCCCACTGGAACCTTGATCCATTCCCCTTTTTGGGCCATACTTCTCTGTCTCCTCATCCTGACAGGCTCCTGTGTTTGTTTGCCTCCGTGTCCCATGTAGAGCTGTCACACCTGTCTGGATAAGTACTTCTTCTTTATATTTTTGTTTGCTGGACTTCCATGCAGTTTGATTTTCTGGAACTTCTGGTTGTTTCTAGTTCTGAGGTAGTTGTATTCCTTCCTAGTTGTGGAGGGAGATGTGGTGTGTCTGTCTATGCCTCCATCTTGGCCGGAAGTCCAAGAATCTTTATATCTTAACCTGGCTGCCTTGAGGAGTGAGACACCTACTCCATCCTTTGTTCTTGTCATGTCCAGAATGGCACCTGGAGACCTAGAGAAAGTTGGTATACACTCTTGACAGCTGTAGTGTAAGCTGTCATTCCTGTCTAAAAACATGGCAATGAGAATCCACCTATTTAATCAAACTTAAAGATTTCCAGAAGGCCCATCTAACTGGGGAAGATCTCACCCCTCTGCATTATACATGGTCTGCTGATACAGTCAATAAGCAGATGCTCGTTAAATGATACAAGAAGTGAACATGGTAGCACTATAGGAACAAAGAGAAGAGACACCTAATCCAATCTACAATTAGATGGAGATGAGTCCTGAAATACGGGTGTCTGACATTAATCTTGAAAGTAAGTGTGGCACAAACAGAAAAAACACTAAGTGGCAGGTGAGGGGGATGTAGTGGGAGAGGGTATAAAATGAATAATTATTATGGAGGCAAAAATCAGGGGAACTTCAAGTGTTTCCATGCTGTGGGAACATATAGCATGATGTGGGGAGTGACTGGTGTCTTTCTGAAGAGATGAGGCATAGCCTGGTCATTAAGAGTCCTGCATGCTATGCTAAAGAGCTTGAATTTTCACCTCTGAGGGACAGAAAGCCACTCAGAGATAAAGCACAAAAGCTGGTATTTAGATTAAAATACCAATACAATACTAATGTTAATAGTACTAATAATAATTCAGTTACTTCTAGGATTGAAACCCTGTTCAATTTTTCATCTCTAGCTAGATCCCTGCTCATGTTTGTCTGGCTGGCTCACCAATGTGAGCATAGTCCCTTGACACTCCAGGTGGCTCTCTGCTGCTCAGCTAGTTCTTGTGGTCCTTTTCTTATTTAGTTAGGACATTATAGCCCATCCCAGCCTGTTCCAGGCTACCTCAAACACAAATATGTTTTGTTTTTTTGGGCAAAAGTTACCATGACCTCCTTTGAGTATACATCACTGCAATCTCCAAAAGTCCTGTTCGCACTGAAATGTGAGAGGTGTGGGAGAGAAAGCAGTAATCCAAGTTCATTTTTATGGATTAGCTCATTAAAACATACAAAACAATAATTAGGTATGATTGTTGTTGATAATAATACTAATTATTATTAATACTAACCACATTTTACAAGTAGAGAAAGTAAGTAAAGATCCCTTCAGTAGCAGAGCTGGGACTTAAACCCTGGCCTGTCCAGAGAATCTAAACTCCCACACACACTATGCAACACAGATACTTAATATTAAGTTGTTTTTAACTCCAGCTTCATGCAGTAATACTGGTACTGACAGAATCAAGATTTTGGATCTATCTGCCACCGCTATGAGAGATTGCATTCTATTTTTATTCTGTTAATTATTAATCAAAGCAACACTTAAGAATGCTGTCTTGCTTTACAGCTTTTAAGCCCATATATGTATACCCTCTCTTTTCCTGAATGAAGATACATGGCCAGAATCTAAAAATCAGTATACAGTATGCTCTATGAAATGAAACAGCCAACTCTTAAAGAATAGCTGCCGTTTTAGAAATTCCTTGACCATCACCATCAGTGACAGCAGTTACCAATAAATAAGATGCAATGTCTAGAAGGTAGATTGTTCATAAAGTGTTTCTCATGCTGTTTGAAAACTTTTCTTCTAACTAAGACAGTAGGGTAAACACACATTTCCTCTTTTCAGCCAGTTAACTATAATTGGGTAAAGGTTCTTACCTCAAGAAGCATAGCTTTATGCTGCCAAAAAAACTAAGGTCTCCCAAGTTAAGAAAGCACCGTATGAAGTGGAAGTTATATAAAGACCTGTTCAAAAGCAGTACAGCAAAGTGTGATTGGGGTGGAAGGTTAAGTTCATCTGAGTCCCTGTGATTTATGAAGATTGATGCAATAGCAACAGAGATGAAATTCTTTGGTCCCAGTTGCAGGGGCAGAGGCCACTGTGAAGAACAAATACTATCTTTATATTGAATCCCTCTGCTAACCCCATGGGCAAAAATAATAGCTGCAAGAAAATATAGACACATATTCCCATGAAGAGACACCAAATCTGTGTCTTCTGGTGAGCAAGAAAGGGAGGAAAAACAAAACAAAACAAAACAAAAAACAAAAACAAATCTAACTGAATAGGCCTGTTCATTTACCATCTGTACTATTGTAAAGGTGAGAAATTATAACCCGCCCCACCATTCTTCAGACATTGTTTTTGTAATTGCTGACTCTGGCTAATATGTAGCTTATAGATGAAAAGCATGTTTGTATAAGAATCCTAAGAACTAACTCAAAAGATACAGACTCTGCCCTTTAGTCATCCCAGCTCTGGGAGATTTGCTGACCTTCAACCATGGAGCGAGAATGACGTGAAGCCTGGATGACTACACCGGAACAGTGCACACTGTACATCACTTGCATTATCAGAATAGACTGTGTTTCTCTGCATGCCACTCCATTGATCTCTTTGTTCCGTTCCTCTTGCCTTTCTTATAAAAACCTTTGCCTCCACTGATATGTGGAGATGGGCTTTGAGACATGAGTCCCCATCTACCAGGTGGCCAGCATCTAAAAATAAACCAGTTTCCTTTACATTAGCACCTGCTTCTCAAGTATTGACTTTTGCAGTGGCAGACAGCCAGACCTGGTTTCAGTTACACTATCAGACTTGCCTGAACAACTTCTTAGCTTGAGGAACTTCCCAAAGATGCTGGAATTGCTTCTTTTGACTTTTGTTTTAACCTTAGGTGTTGTTTTAATTATCCTAAATTACTTTTGTTTTCAAAGAAGAAATTAGTGTGAGTTGGAATCATTTTTAGCTATTATTGATTCTAATTGGGCTTCATAAAAACTAAGTGACCCCAGGGAATTTGACCTTTACAACCTTCCTTTCTCCAATCTGTGCAGTGGGGATGATATTGTTTTCCTAACTCTTGGGTCTACTGTGGAATTTAATAAGATAGAAAACCACATAATTTTGTTTCTGACATACAGCTCACATTTAATATATTGTAGATTTTATAATTATTTTCTCAGTCCACAGAATGTTAAAAATAGTACTTACTAACCACTGACAAGTGAAGGATTAAAAAAAAAGCTCTTAGTGAATTTTAGTAAATTTTTAGTAAAACAACTTGTCTTGTAAAGTGAATTAAGCTATTCAAAACTTTGATTGAAGAATAGTAGGGGATTTTGATTTTAAATGGAAATGCTGTGTCTTATATAGCATATCATAAATATTACATTTAGAAAAATGATTACCAGAATTTGCACCTAATACTGGAACTTCATAAAATACAGTATAATCACACTGAGGGGAAAAAGGGGGGTTATGTGGAAAGCAACTTCATGAATGATCTGACTTAAATTCCTAACTGGGCAAGTCATAGTGGGTAGTCAAGCCCCTGGCCTACTAAAAGGTTTAAGAAAGCCCAGTTCATTATTCTTTCACATCTAGGTTAACACATCTTTGCAATGTCAGAAGTGCTCTTCCTTTCCAGACCCCCTAAAAAGGACAACCACACTCAAGAGAGCATGTAATTGTAACTATCCTGTTATCCAATCCCTGCTTTGATTTCTCCCACCTCCAAGCAATCTTCCTCAGTCCCCTCCTTAATTTCAAAGGCATTAAAGAAATGGCAAAAGTGTTATTTTCCAGAGCATTTGAGATCTTGCTCCATGGCATACGTTGTCAGTTTGGCTAAGTAAACTTGTTTAAAAATTATCTACAGGTTTGGACATTTCTTATGTTGACAATCATATTAGATCTGCATCTCTCACTGAAAAACTGATTATTTTACCCTAAAGAGAGCAATCTCCTTGTTCAAATTTTTACTTGACATCTGCAGACAATGAATGGGTACTGTAATAATAACTTTGTCCAGTACTCTATATAGGATTGTGTTCAGTCTCTATTTATTTAAAATAGTCATACATATCTTCAAATGTTCCAATTAATTGCACTTAAAAAAATTATAAGAGGCCTGTGTGGAAAAAGTCCAGTCATTGTTAATATAATGAGAATGGTTTGCACAACATCAATGTAATCTGGCAGCCAAAGAGAGTGGACTGGAATGCACATGTGTGAACAATGATGACTTCACCTGTATTAGTCAATGGGGATGGTAGACTTTGTTGAGTGAGCATGTGTACTGTGTGGCCGTCACATTCAAAATGACTGAGCAAGTAGAGCAACAAATTTGCATCCAATTTTGCATTAAGCTTAAACATTCCTTCATGGAAACTATTCGGATGATTCAGAAGGCCACAGCCATGGGCACCTGGTGACTGGCAGCTTCATCAGGACAACATGCCTGCTCATGCGTCATGTCTTGTGCAGAGTTTTTTGTCAAAATATCACATTTCCCAGGTTTGCTGTCCTGCATCTCCTGGCTTTTCCAAAAACTAAAATCACCTTTGAAGGGGAAGAGATTTCAGGCCATCATTGAGATTCAGGAAAATACAACAGAGCAGTTGATGGCAACTGGGAGAACTGTGTGAGGTCCCAAGGTGCCTACTTTGAAGGGGGACTGAGGTATCATTGTCCTATGTACAATGTTTCTTGTACCTTGTATCTTCTTCAATAAATGTCTCTTTCATAATACATGGCTGGATACCTTCTGGACAGACCTTGTATATATTTTGAGAGTAAAAATAATTAAAAATTCCAAGGTTTATTTAAAATATTATTTGATTCATTTAATTATGGTGGTATTTTATATGTTAGTTTTAAATTTAAATAAAAATGTACTTTAACATAAAATTCTAATTAGCTACACTGAAGTACTTCCACAGAACACTGGATACAGGATAATAATAATTCTGAAAAACAGACCTCAATATTGGTATCATTTTATATTAGGTATAAGTGTATATAGAGGCAAAACACAAATAACAATATGCATGGGGAAAAAAAGAACCAAACATCTAATATTAAAAACATTAAAATTAGGTTGTGATATAAAAAAATCTGTGTTTCTACTTTTAGTTACTTTCATCTTTCAAGTTATCTATTATGAGCATTTTCTTGTTACTAAAATTCAGTATAATATGTTAAAATATTTCTTCTCAAAGCTGTTTGTCTTTTCATCTTTCAGATGAGCCTTGATATGAATTGAAAATAAAGGCTACGAGTCAGTGCTTTCATAGATACTACTTCAGTAGATTTTTTCATTGCCAAAATCCTTGTATCTCATCTCACTATTATGTTTTCATTTATTCATCATTTTACTCAACAAATTGTTTTGAGAACTCACTATATGCCAGAGACTGAGGTATCATTGAATAAATCCTTTAATCCAGGCCTTAGGGCTGGCAAATAATTTAGGACTACATTAATAATGTTACTTATTTTCTGTATTACTGTAGTAAAGCATCTTGCACAGAAATCCATCCACTGAACTCCATCCCTAAAAAAAGATACACATAATGTATGTTTATACTGGGGTGGGTAAAGGTAGGCTTACAGTTTTTCATATGGAAAATAATACCATAATAAATAAGTGTAATATAATAATTAAGTCTGTGTTTTGTGTATTTGCAGCTGCAAACCTAATTTTACTACACCTATACACATGTGCCTGTGCATATCTGCATGTGTAAGTTAATATAAAATGAATTATTTTTATTAAAACACTCCTATGTTGAAATTTGGACAAATATCTTAAATGGTAAGCTCTGGTTTCAAAATTACTGATTCATATATTACTGTGTTGCTTTTAGTGTGCTATCTGCTAAAAATTATTGAATACATTTAAAACAATTGATAATTTTGACAGTGTCAGTGATGTTACCTTATTTCCACATAGATAAAAATATACAATTAAGTTAATTTTGCATTGAGAGACACACATAAAATACCCACTCTCAAGTAAGTCTCAGGACATACCTGAATACAAAAAAGCAATGCAATTCATTAAAGGCTAGCACATAATGAAAAGGGACTTAATGTTTAAGAGTAAGTGTCTCTTAAACATCCTTGCTTAAGATCGCAAGGCAATTCACAAGAATATTTATGAGCCAAACCATGAAATATTTTTCATGTATTTATTTCTGAGCCTCCCAGAAGCTTTTTGAGGTATAAGCATGGTTTGCAACCATTCATTCTAATAGTAGATTTTAATAAGTCTCTGAATGAACTGTCATAGCTGAGCACAAGAATGAACCCTAGAACTAATTCTGGGATAGGTGTGCCAGTGCTGTTAGTGAGCAGCATCTATGGCATAATTTGTCATTCACTGAGGCTCTAAGGCATCATTTTGTTCCTCTTTCTCTATATATCTTTTATTCTACATTTGAGCCTTACTAGGATATCATAAAATTTGGATTACAATATGTGTACATACATATATTATTCTTTTTCTGATTATACTAACAATTTTCTTTTTCCAACAGATGCCAAAACTTTAACTGACCACTTACAGCTAAAAATATAACTTAGTAAAAATAAGATAATAATAATAAAATATTAATTTCACTTATCCCTTTAGATGCTATGGCAACATTATAAATAAGTTATTTTCTTTATCAAAGCAATAATTTTATATTTTCATAATTTACACTATATTGGGTTCCTTGGATTTATCCTTTTTTTTTCATTTTACTTACTTATTTTTAGAGAGAGGGGAATGTATGGAGAAAGAGAGAGAGAGAGAAACATCAATGTATGCTTACCTCTCGTGAACCCCCAGCTGGGGACCTGACCCACAACCTAGGCATGTGCCCTGACTGGGAATCAAACCAGAGACCCTTTGGTTCACAGGCCAGTGCTCAGTCCACTGAGCCACACCAGCCAGGGTGAATTTATCCCATTTTTAAAGATATAATGGCAAATCTGAGCATATTACTTGAGTACATCACTCTTCAATGGCTCTTTATCATCTATAGACTAAATTTCAAATTATGCCACAGAGATCACTGGAAGGTCTTTGATGTATTTCTCCCTACCCTCCTAGTTCATCTTCCTTCACTCTCCACATTCAGCTATTCTTACCTGCCTGTGCACTCAACTTGTCATGCCTTTCCTTATTGTTCACTTTACCTAGAATGTTTTTCCTTTTTTCAATCACAAAACTAATACTCCTCCTTCAAAATGTTGTCACATCCAATTTCCTCTGGCTTTTCACAAACTCATAGCAAAATCACATTCTTCCTTCTATGTAATTATTCCATCATTTTATTTTATTTATGTTTTTGTATATCTACTTTCGCTTGAGTGGGAGTTCCTTAAGATAATATTTTACTATTGCCTACCACAGTGCCAGAAGAATATAGTTATTTAGTTCATATTTATTTTAAAAAAAAAGGATAAAAAAGTGGATCAAGAATTTTAAGTGGCAAAGACTAACATAATAACGAAGCAAAGCTAATTTGCCTAATTAAGGAATGCTACATTTAAAATTTACTAAATGCAGGTACTTGTCTCCTGTATATGTAATGAAAAAGAACCAAATGAATGAAAGTTGATCTGTTAAT
Source organism: Furipterus horrens (assembly GCF_987537825.1). Lineage (NCBI taxonomy): Eukaryota > Metazoa > Chordata > Mammalia > Chiroptera > Furipteridae > Furipterus > Furipterus horrens. Next base: position 52,409,067 of record NW_028327172.1, read on the forward strand.
ATTTGTAAGAGATGTATCTCAAAGTTTTTAAAATATGATAAAACTATTATTTCCATATATATGTAAATATAATACACATGTATACAGGGTGTCCCCAAAAAATGTATACACACTTTAAATAATTATAAAGTCAGTGTTTATTAAAATACATTTCATTTTCAAAATGTAATAGAATCTACAGACATTCTTGTATTTAATTGTTTTGTCAACGCCTATTTTCAAACTGACATCCGTTCTGGTTCAGGCACTGCTGATAATGCGAAGCAATGGAATCGCAAACATCATGAAATAGCAAGATGGAGCACCCCCACACTACCATCACGATGTTAGATCCTACTTTCATGAGATCTTGCCAAACAGGTGGATTGGATGAAGGGATTTCGTAGAATACCATACGCGTTCACCAGACCTCACACCACTAGACTTTTCTTTTTTTTTGGGGGGGGGGTGGATTCTTAAAAGACAAAGTCTATGCTATGAAACCCACAACAGTCACTGAATTGAGAGCAGCCACTGAACGAGAATGCGCACCCAAATACCAAACAAAATGTCTCGTGATGTTTGCGATTCCATTGCTTCGCATTGTCAGCAGTACCTGGACCGGGACGGACGTCAGTTTGAAAACAGGCATTGACAAAACAATTAAATAATGTCTGTAGATTCTATTCCATTGTGAAGATAAAATGTATTTTAATAAACACTGCCATTATAATTATTTTAAATGTGTATACATTTTTTGGACACTCTGTAGATCTAGAGGCAATTACTTGGCCATACCTAATTATCGAAACAGTATCTCAAGTAACAATCCTTATTTCTGTACAGAACATATGGCAGATTCCTTCAAATCATAGATCTGAGCCAATGCTGAGTTCAAGATTTCACTCTTAAGGATATAGAAACATATATTGGTTGGCCATAGCCAAATTATTTCTTGTACTTTAATTTTCACTTGTGGTTTTGTGATAATTATCCTTCTTAACTGTGTTGTTTCCTATTTCAAACTAAGATATTTAATATTTCTATTGTTTTCTAAACCCTTTATAAACAAGAAATAAAAAAATATTTTGAAATAAACTTGAGGAGAGGGCCTTGTTTTTAGGAAGTAAAAACTCAAATTGCTATATGTGTAAGGCTGATAAGGCAGACAAGATATGAACAATAGTGAGTGAAGCTAATTGGGACGTACCTGCCTTGCCTCAGAGCGGCAGTTACATTAACTCTAACATGTGCCTTGTGGGAGAACTGCCAGCCAGTGTGTTGTCATGTCATATCTAGTGCTACCTTTTTCTTCTTCTGCTCCTCTTCCTCCTCCTCCTTCTCCTTCTTTTTCACAACATGGAAAAATATCTTCTAATTTACTAAAGTTAGAAAAATTTAACACTTTGACAAAAACTATTAAGCCAAGAACTTCAGTGAGATAAATCCTACTATATTGTGGTCTCTGGTCAAGACTCATACACTAAGTGAGTACTTGGACATTATACACATCCAGTCTCACTTTGTACAGGATTCAAATGTACTTCTTTGGGAAAAAAAAAAGTCCATATTGTAAAATTTTTCACTCTCTTTCAAGTGGGTGAATTTCAGTTGGTCATTCTATTAATGCCAAGGTGAGTCTGCTCTTTAATCTCGGACAGCCCCTAATTCCCTGTCTTGGTGTGTTATGTTTTGTCTTGTCTCTTTACTATAGCTACATGTTTAAATTTTACTCATCTATTAATAGTTATCTCAGCTTTTTCTTCTATCATCTTTGACAGAATAAAAGAAGCATTCTCTTAAGTTTCCATTACTATTCTATCTACCTCTCTTTCTATGCTTCTACACCTACTCAAATTGTGCATGTTCATGTTAACTCATTGTTTCCAGTGAAGAAATAGCAATAATACTATTTACATATTTTATTTTTATGCCAAGTTTGCTATCAGAAGTTTTGTATTTATTGAAGAGGTAGATATGAGTGTTAATATAAGATGTAGAATTAATTTTTCCTGATATGAAGATAACCTGTGAGTAAAGCACTTATAGATAAAAATAGCCAAGTCGTATTTAGTTTGCCCTGTTTTCCAATTTGCTGTTGTCAAACAAATAATTTCAATCTAAAGAAAATTCAGATAAGCCTGAAGATGTTTAGTTAGCCTAATTTTTTTTAATTTAGAAGTTATATGTTTGATATAAAAGACTAATATTATTAGTGGCATTCAAATAGTATTTCTTGAATTTTTCTTATTACAAAAGCAAGTTTTATTTAGGTAGAGAAAGAGGCCAGTAAGTGGGATCCTGGACACAGTACGAGGATGTGAACCATAAGGAAAATTTCATGTCCCAGTAGATGACAGTGAACTTGCCACTGAGTTGTGCCTGCACCAGATTTTTTTTTTTTTTTAAACTAATGAACAGGTTACTAGTCTCTTTGGAAATAGTTTTTAGTTTTTTGTTTTGTTTTTTTTTAATAATTTACTTATTTATTTGTTTTTTTATTTATTTTTAGAGAGACGGGAAAGGAGAAAGAGAGGGAGAGAAGCATCACTATGTGGTTGCCTCTCACTCGCATCCCCAACTGGGGACCTGACGTGCAACCTAGTCATGTGCCCTGATTGGGAATCGAACCAGCAATATTTGGTTCACAGACCCTTTGGAAATAGTTTAAAGTAAGTTTGCTTTTAAAGTAAGTTATTACATGTTAAACTAAAACAAAATGAAGAAAATGAAGTTGAAGGCATAATAGAAACCTACAAAAACATGTTTTTTTCAAGGGGCTAGAGATATTAGGCAAAGTGTTCAGATAATCAGAAAATAATTTCCCCCATTTTTAAATGAAATGCAAATAATTTTAGACCTAGATATAGGCTCCAATACAAGATGGGAAAATATAGAGATTTGGAGTCAGAATAAATGATTTTAAGCCTACCAATCCCTATGTTCTTGGAAGAATTACTTCATCTCTTTATTCCCCATATTTTTACATAGGAAGTTAATATAATCATGGAAAAATGTTAAAAAGATAAAATAAGAATCCAGTAAAAGCAAACTAAGATTGTATTGTGAGAAATAAGATAATGTATATATATGGTCTGTACACTGTAAGCACTATGCAGCTGTAAACTGTATTATTGTTATGGTAATTTATTTAAATAAAATTGTATTTTCCAGGGGAGCTCTCCAATTGCCAGGACCATAATAGGAATAAAAATTCAACAGGAATTTAGCTTAACACTGTGTTTGACATATTATTGGGTTTTAGTATTATTTATTAAAGAAAGGGACGGTCAAATTAGATTAAGTTCCCCTTTCTATTATAAACTAAAGGTAGAGCAAGACAGAGGAATATAGAATCATATCTATTTAAGTTATAGGCTTCAACTGGATCTGGAAATAAATACAGAAATTTCTTTTTATATAGTATGCTCGCCTTTCTAGTGGCAAGTGACTTCTGGCACATCAATGCTAATATAAAGTGTTCAGGTGTGTTTTAAAAAGAATTTTAAAATATAGATTTTTTTATGCTAAGAGCTATCATATTTTGAATGCTTCTGTAGACTAGAATACTTTAAATGTTTTAAACATATTTCACTACTCTACTTGGTTTCTTGACAGTACTATTGTACTTTTTCCTGTAGAAAAGTACCCTGAGTCATATTATCAAAAGCTAGAGGTAAGGAAGGGTCAAGGCTGGTGGAAGAGGGAAAATGGGGATAATCAATGACAGGAGACTGGACTTTGGATAATGAGAGTACAATGAAATGTGTAAATTATACACTTGAAACTTATATATAATTTTATCGACTAATGTAACTTCAATAACTCAATTTAAAAAACCTTGCAAAATTTGTATCATTCAATATTCCCTAAGGAGAAGTTGAAAGCTTTAATAATTCAAAGCAATTAATTTACCTTGAAGTTATTATTTTTCTTTGGAAATTGTAATAATTAAGAATATCTCCTATTGAAAAAATTAGTAAATCATTATCTCAAACATGCAAGCAACTTTTACAAAGACAATTATTGCTATGATAAAGAAATAAAAGGAAAAAGAAAAGAAAACCAGAAATTACTTAATGCTGTTTGTTCTTATTTGTTTAAGAAAAGGAGATTATCCCACATTTTATGGAAGATTTTATATATTTATTTTTAGAGAGAGGGGAATAGAGGGAGAGAAATATCGATGTGTTAGAGAAACATCAATCGGTTGCCTCTACCACATGCCCCAGACAATGACCTGGCCCACAACCCAGGCATGTGCCCTGACTGGGAATTGAATGGTCAACCTTTTCCTTTGTGGGAGAACACTCAACCAACTGAGCCATGGCTGTCAGAGCTATTCGCTATTTATAGTAAAAGAAAAATTGCTTGAAGTGTTGGAAAGGAAAAAAGAGAACTGTCAACCCTGGTTTCCTCAGATAGGAAGATTTGAGGGTTATCCTGCTAAAGTATCCCAAGCTTCACTCACACCCCAGGGTATGTTTTTGAACACCTGAACTCTAAGTGGACATTTCCTTGAGATTATGGTCAAGATAATGTCATTATTTACATGATTGTAAAATACAGTATTCCCTAACTTATCGTGGGTATTACATTCTAGAACCACCCCCCCCGCGAAGTAAGAACCTTAAATTTATTCTACACTCTTAAACCTATGTGACTTTAACAACATATATATACAGTACCACAAAATCCTGCAATAAAGGGAAAAATCTGCGATAAATTATTAAATATAATATTTTTTAAAATCCCGCGATACAGTGAGGCCATGATAAGTGAACCGCAATATAGAGAGGGACTACTGTATAAACTGTTGACTCTAATTTGGATTGCTCTCCAGGATTCTAGCTACATACCTCTTACACTAATGTTAATAGAAGGAAGAGATTTAAAGTTAAAACAATTGGAATTACTTAAATCAGATTTTATGTGGGCAGTGGGTCAACTTCTTGCACTTGTGAAAAATACCATATAATCTTTCTTAATATAAGTCAAGACCTTGTTAAAGAAAAAAAAAAAAAGACTTCCAACTGATTTAACAGTGACACTTCTCCCTGCCATTCTTTTAGTTATAAAACAATATACTAAGTGTAGGCTCCCATGTCTCTCCCTTCCCTATGCTTCATCAATGATGTTATCTAAACATCAACATGAGAAGTTACTTGGACTTACAGCCAAGATGGAGGCCTAGACAGACATGCTGGGTCTCCCTCCACAACTAAGAAGGAATACAACTACCTCAAAACTAGAGAAAAACAGAAGTTCCAGAAAATCAAGCTGCATGGAAGTCCAACAAACAAAGATATAAAGAAGAAATACTCATCCAGACAGGCAGGAGGGGGCGGAGCCCTGGAGGAAAGGACGCGGTGTGGTGGCGGTGGTTGTAGCAGCGGCAGCAGTGGAAAGAGCAGTCTCACGTTTCAAAAACTGGGGAGGGACACCTGGAGAGTGTTCCCAGCTCCTGACCAGACCTCATAGCTCACTGTCCCTGCGCTGGGAAAAATCAAGCCTTATTGCTTATAACTGTGCAAACCAGTGGGAGTTGGGGTGGAGGAAGAAATCACCGGTCTCTCAGCAGAGTCTTCTTGTTTAAATGGCCCCCATTATCCTAGAACATCCACAGAACAACCCACTCTGGGAACGATGGCTAGGGCAATAGCTAGAGAGGCACCAGTCCCATACAAAAGTGGGAGAAGTGCCTGAAAAAGAGGCATGTGTGGAGCAAGTGGCAATGTTTCCTCTTTGACACCACCCCCACATACAGCGTCACAAGGTGGTGAAATAGGTCACCCAGTACTGACTAATACCTAAGGCTCCACCCCTTACAGCATAACAGGAGCAATAGCTCTACCTAGAAGTAAACAAAGACAGAAGCCTGTCAAAATGAGGAGACAGAGAAGTATGGCCCAAAATGGGGAATGAATCAAGGTTCCAGTGGGAGACCTAAGTGATGAGGAGATAGCCAACCTAACAGAAGAAGAGTTCAAAACACTGGTGATAAAGATGCTCACAGCCTGGACAGACATGCTTGAGTATGGCAAATACATAAGGGAAGAAGTGAAGGCTATGCTAAATGAAATGAAGAAAAATCCACACAAAACCAATGGTGAAGGAAAGAAAACCAGGGTTCAAATCAGTGATTTGGAATATAAGGAAAAAAACAAACAAACAAAAAAACAGTCAACCAGTATGGAATGAGGAAACAATAATTGAAAAAAAAAAAAAATGAGGAGCAGCTTAGGAACCTCTGGGACAACTCTGAATGTTCCAACATCTGAATCATAGGAGTGCCAGAAGGAGAAGAGGAAGAGCAAAAAATTGAAAGCTTATGTGAAAAAATAATGAAGGGAAATTCCCAAATTTGATGAAGGAAATAGACATACAAGTCCAGGAAGCACAGAGAGTCCCAAAGAAGCTTGACCCAAGGAGGACCACACCAAGACACATCATAATTCAAGTGCCAACGTTTCAAGATAAAGAGAGAATCTTAAAAGCAGCAAGAGAAAAGCAGAGTTACCTACAAAGGGTTGACTATAAGACTATCAGCTGATTTCTCAAAAGAAATGTTGCAGGCAAGAAGGGACTGGCAAGAAGTACTCAATGTGATGAAAAGCAAGAACCTACAATCAAGATAACTCTATCCAGCAAAACTATCATTTAGAATGGATGGGTAAATGAAGTGCTTCCCAGACAAGGTAAAGCTAAAAGAGTTCATTATCACCAAGCCATTATTATATGAAATGTTAAAGGGACTTATTCAAGAAAAAGAAGATCAAAACTATGAACACTAAAATGACAACAAACTCACAACTATCAAAAACTGGATCTAAAAAATAAAAACAAAATCCAACTAAGCAAACCAGAATTGGAACATAATCATAGGTATAGGGATCATTTCCAGAGTTAGCAGTTGGGAAGGGGAAGAGGGAGAAATGGGGAAATGGTGCAGGGATTAAGAAGCATAATTGGTTGGTACAAAACAGGGGGAAGTTAAGAATAATATAGGAAAGGGTGAAGCCAAAGAACTTATATGCATGACCCATGGACATGAACTAAGGGGGGTCGGATTGCTGGGGGAAACAGGGGTACTGGGCAGAGGAAGCAAAGGGGGAAAAATTGGAACTACTGTAACAACAAAATCAATACAATATACTTTAAAAAGGGGATAAAACTTTTTTAAAAATGAAATAAAGAAATTACTTGCTTGAAGAAATTGTTGCTCAGGCAACAATCCAGACAAAGTCAAGGAGTTCCTAAGTGATGAACCATTAGGATCAAAAATTAATTCTGCTTTCATAAATAATATTCATGACAGCAGAGGCATTTTAGGATCAGGTAAATCCCACTCCACACCCCAGCTCCTCTGCATTGTCATACTACTTACAATAACAACAATATCAGCCACTAAAAAATTATTCAGTTTTACCTCATCCGTGTAAAGTATCAAGCATTAGCCTGGAATTTGGCATGCAAAGCCTGACACTCATTTTATTGATTTCAATGTTACTTTTACCATGTAGGAACACATAGATTAAATTGCCGTTCAGTAATGTTAGGAAACTTATTGAAGTTACAGTGTCTGGGACTGGGCTTCTCTCTGTTTCTCTGTCTATCAATTATCTTTGCTATCTTATCTCAAAATTTGAGCCCTTCCCAATAAATATGAATGAAATGACCTGCTGATGTCATAATACTACCACCTCACTGCTCCCTGAGAATATACACACATACAATTCCTATCTCTGGTCCAAGTTTTCATTCCTTAACAACTTTCTGTTCGGAAACTCTGCCCCAAAGTACAGTTCAAAACCATCTTATTTAAAAGCTATTCTTATATTTTACTGGTTACAGTACTAACCTGAGAATTTTGAGATTCTGGCTCTGCTGAGTAACTTTCTTAAGGTTTTGTCATTTTACTTTATTCTCCAGCAATTCAAAGTCACTGTTCATTTCTGGGGCACACATATACTTCCTTATATTGTTCTTTCTGCTTAGTCTCCATCCTGTCTGTTTTCCTCAAAATCTTTTTTAATTAACTCCTATTACTATCCTTTAACTATCATATTAGATGTCACCTCTTCTAGAAAGTCTATTCTGATTATCAAGGCTATGTTCCTATAATACTATTCTATTCTTATTCTTTAACTCTCTGAGCACCCCACTATGCCATAAGTATTCACATATATGTCTTTCTCCCTCACCAGACAATGTCTTGCTGCCTCCACAGCACCTTGTCCAAAGCTTGGCATATTTATAAATAAATACAGAAAAACAAGTTTTGTAACTTATCAAAATATGCCTAATACTTAGTTATTTCTATTTGTTTGTGTATTCCAGACTAAGCTATTTGTGTATTAATTTATTTATTCAATAATGCACATACTCTAGCCCAGTGGATCAAATTCTGGCTTGAGAAATACTAGTTTTATCATCTAGGAAAATTTATTTAACTTGTCTTCATGTTAGTTTTATCATTTAAAATGAGAGATAAGAATAGTTCCTGACTAATAGAATTCTAATGAGAGTCAAAGAGTCAAATAACTGCATATATAAATAGTGCTAGATTTATAGTAAGCACTCCATTTTGTTAGTTCCTGTTATGAGCAATTAATTTAGTCAGTCATTTGCATATGTGAATTAAATGGATATTGTGGGCCAGGAAATACACCAAGCTTTGAATATAAATTAGGAAAACATAAACCTATGACATAGACACATTGTGTGTATGTGTGTGTGTATATATATATATATACACACACACACATATATGTATACAAATAAAGTATATGATAAATTGTGATAATATCATCAAAAATGATTGAGAGATCTGTGATAGAGAATAAGGTTGATGTCCTATTTTATGTCATGTGGCCAAGTAAGGCTTTACTGACAAAGGTCATTTAAGCTGGAAAATAAAAGAATGAACTATTCCAACGTTTGAAAAAGACAGTTTTAGAAAGATATCCTATAATGTGCAAGACCTTACAGCTGGAGAGAACTTATTATGCTGGAGGAATTATAGGACAGAATATAAGAGTGTGGGCAGTCTGGAAAAGCATGGTGTGAAATTGGGGAAGTAGACAGGATTGAGACAATGTGTGACTGTAGACTAAGGTAAGGAGCTTGGCATTTATTCTAAGTGCAGTGGAAATCATAAGCTCATGTCTTCCTGCTTTCTGAAACACTTTGTAACAGCTCTATAAGATACCCAATAAATGCTAGTATATGGACTTGAATTGCTTAGAAAGTGGCTAGCCAAGATAATTCTAAACTTTAAATAGATAGATAGCTAGATAAAGTGAAATATTTCAACAAGGTCAGTGGTTAGATTCCCAGTCAGGGCACATGGTTTGGGTTGTGGACTTGGTCCCAGGTGTGGTGTGTAAAAGAGGCAACCCATCAATATTTCTCTCTCACATTGATGTTCCTCTCCCTCTGTTTCTTCCTCCCTTCCCTTCTCTCTATAAATAATAAATTTTTTTAAATTGTATGCAATTTTAAAGATGGTTTCATGACAGTATAAGTTAGAAAAATATTGAATCAAAGAAAGTTTAAAATATGTCTTCACTATAGGACTGAAAAATACCTTAATATGTTACAGTGAACTTCCTTGATATATAAAGGACATGGCCAGGACTTAACAAAGATGTGATAGAAGGTGGGTGGTTTTGCTAGAGTCTCAATGAAGCATGACTTTTTACAGACCTGTAAAGGAGTGGTTATTTGTCATAACAATGGAAGAATTGGAGAACTTTGAACTCACTTCTGAATACCAAAGTTCTTAAGATATGAAAAAATAAGAACGTTTTATTAGAAACAAAAGGAACTAATGTTTATGCTGAGGTACGAACTATGAAAAATATGTCAGAATACCTATCATCAATAAATCAACAAACAAGTGCTGGCGAGGATGTGGAGAAAGGGGAACCCTTCTGTACTATTATTGGTGGGAATGCAAATGGCGCTGCCACTGTGGAAAGCAGTATGAAGATAGCTCAAAATATCAAATGAATCTGCCTTTTGACCCAGCAATCCTACTTCTGAGAATATATCTGAAGACCCAAAATACTAATTTGAAAGAACATAAGCACCCCTATGTTCCTTGCAGCATTATTTACAATCTCCAAGATATGGAAGCAGCCTGTGTCCATCAGTAGATGAGTGGATACGATGGGACATTTACACAAAGGAATACTACTTGGCAGTGAAGAAAAAAAAAGAGAAGAAAATTTTAACTTTTGTGACAGTATGGGTGGACCTGGAGAACATTATGCTAAGTGAAATAAGCTGATCAGAGAAAGACAAATACCATATAATTTCACTCATATGTGGGATCTAATGAAATGAACTTACAAGGAAAATGGAGATAAACTCATAGATAGCAGGCCAACAGCTAAGGGGTGGGGGTGGAGGGATCAAACAAAAAGGAAAAAAGACTGATAATGGACATGGATAACAGTGTGGTCATTTTGAGGGGTAGGGTGTATAAGGAGACTAAATGGTAATAAAAAAATGCAATAAAATTTTTCAAAAAGAAAAGAGAGTTGGTGGATGTAAAGGATTGTGGTAGTTATGGAACCAATTATTCATATAGCACAAAAGAGGGGAACAAGATTCTGTTGGTTATGGAAGGGGAATTAACTAAGGGCAGAGTATAGATGAGGAAAGAGTACCCTAGGTAGTCATCTCCTGAGTATTTGTCAAGGTTAATGGGGTGTGATCTTTGGTGAATACAATGACCACTATATTTTCCGTAAGTATCAGTACCTATAAGGTTCCTAAAATGTAGAACAATGTCTGGCACTTAATATATTTATGTTGAATGAAAGACTTCTGGGTCAAAGAAAGGGATTTGAAAGTTATTAAGTTACAGACAATAAGTCAAACAATAAAAGTGAATACAATCATTCATGGTGAGATTCACAACATTAAAAATCTCCTGGGAAAGGTAAATAACATAAATACGTATTTCAATATAGGCGTCAGATATTAGCGCGCATACTGATGTGAACTTGAATGGAGCACACCTCACCTTAAGATATTTAAATATATAAAATAACATGGTTACATATATATGTAAATTACCCAATCATTGATGTAGAGAAATGAAAACATGGTAGACATAATGAAGAAAAACGATTAACTTATTTAATTGAATTATTTAGCCCACATTCATTCTAACTTGAGAGCAGTGGTTTGGACCTACATCATCAGCGCCATGTGGAGACTTCTTAGAAATACCAATGATTTTACCTAAACTCAGACATAGTTAATGAGATATTGGGAATTGGGACTTGAGCCCAGACATTGACTCCTAAATATATGAGAAGGGGCCCCCCAAAAACAAGAAGTTAGTTATATAAAATTATGTATTTATATTACGTATCTAAACTCAGTCACCTTCAAAATGCTCTCTGTTTGATGCAACACAGCTATCAAGATGGTTTTTCTACCGCTCAAAAGTATTTTAATTTGTAAATTTTGATGCCTTTTATTGCTTTCGCTACCTCTTCCACATTAGCAAAATGTTTCCTTTTGAGGACATTTTTTCATTGGGAAACAAACAAAAAAAAGTCACTCATGGTTGAGGTCAGGTGAATAAGGAGGGAGAGGCATGGGAGTTATGCCAGTTTGTGGTCAAAAACTACTGAACACTCAGTTCAGTGTGGGTTGGTGTGCTTGTAAATCACCCATCATAAAATGGACAATAGCATCGAGTCTTCAAAAAAAATTCACTGAAGCCAAATGCAGCCTCTCACAGTAACACCAGCCAGTACACTGATACAGGTGGGTTCTTAGAACACTCACCTAGCAGAGAAGCTTGTACTACAAGAAGCCTGCCCTCCAGAAAATAATTCCATTTTTTTGAGTCCCTGCCTTGTATAATTAGAATATTTTCCTATGCCCTATCTAATAAGCAATTCTATGTGTTCACCTTAGAGGCATGTTCAACTCCATTTGGAATGCATTCTGTGTACTCTAGGACAACTGCTTCCTCCACAGTCTTTATGCACTGCTTTGGGAAAATACTTACACAATTTCTGACAATTAATTATTGTAATTTTAAATATATATAAGTGCAGGAGAGCTGGCTCTCATATATGCACCATATTTCATTTGAATATTGTTAATTTTAGAAAGTTCTTTCATTTTTTAGACTGATATCTAACTCTAAGGAACTCCTGTTTTTACCCACTTATAACGTAACCTTGCAAAGGTTATTTAATTTCTCAGAGTCACTCAGAATGCTATAAAGATCACAGGAGGAATATCTAGTCAACTGTGGGGAATGATCTGTGATTCAGAATTTCTCAGCACAAGATATATTTTTTAACCCTGTGTGGAACTAAACTTTTAAATGAAACATATACACAAAACCATATATTAATAAATGGGTCATGTATTTGCCATGTAAAGACATCATCTGTAATTCTTTGTCTTTTACCTCTCAATAAGGTTCATGTTAACTTTAAAAAAATGATTATGCAAATGTTGTTTCTGTGTACATATGCATTTCTGAATATAGATCTACATTAAAACATTAATCTTTCCTAATAATCTGCATTTAAATATCTGTTACGTATTTTTTTATTTATAGTCAGTTTACATGAAAACAACAGCTGCCCTAGAAAAATAATTGCTTGGAAAGAACTGGAGTATAAGTAAGCAACCCGGGGCATTTCCTGGTGAAATAAATACATGTAACTGAAATCAACTCTGCATGTTGAAATAGGAATAGAAAACATCTATAGCATGTTGCTTCTCCTCCAAGAGCAACCAGATTTTGAATTTAATTAGATAACTATGTTTTCCATCTGTATTTTTATACTTGTAAAACACAAGTCTCCAATGATGCTCAAAGTGTATGTAGAGAAAACTGATATATTAATATGGAAACAAGTGAGACTGAACCTAAAATGTATCTATAAACTAGTGTGATTACTCAACAAGAGTATTAAATAATTATTTACTATTTTAACTTCATGAAATCCTAAATTTTCTTTGTGTATTTCACTGGCTTTAAATATGACTTGGTAGAACTATTATTTGAAAGGCAGTGGACTATAAAGAAATGTGTTCCTTTTTATTTTCAATGGGATCAAGCCTAATACTAAGATTGTGCATAGCATGACTTCATTACACTTATATTAATGTAATTGGTCAACAGTAGAATGAGCATTGATAGTAGAAACTAAAACATTTCTACATATTGATTCTTGCTTTAATTTTTCCTCAATATATTTATTTATAAACTGAATGTTTTAAAACTGTTTATTAAATTATCTTTAAAAATGCATGTGATAAAAAATAAATTTCAAATTGTGTGCAGGGAAAAGTAAGTCTTTCTTCCTCTTTGGCTTCTCTGCTGAAAACTTCTATGAATAGATTTTATTATTTTAGTATCCTTCAAAGTATATTCTGTACTTTTTCCCTTATAGCATATAGTAGACAATTAATATTTGAATATATAAATATAGGCATGTATATGTTTATCCATCTCTATCCATGTCATATTAGAAAAATAAGAGGTATTCTGTTTTGTATTTATTTTTATTTTTGTTTTGTGGGTGGGTATGTATGTTCACTTTATCTTATAGATGTTCCTTTTACTGTATAAGAGCTTCCTAGTGTTCCATAATTATGATGTTTTATCAAACCCATTTATTAGTTTTTTAGATATTTTCTGATTATCGTTACAAATAATTTTGCCAAAAGCATATTCTTCATGCATTTTGGGGACATTAGTGCATGTGTATATGTAAGACAGAATCCCAAAATTAAAGTTAGTGTTCTAAAAAGTCTATGTATTTTAAATGTTGACAGAAACTGACAAGTCATCTTCAAATCAGTGATGGTTTTAAAACAACTGTATTGCAGGTAGTCCATTCCAAAATTCAAACTCTCCACTATCCATTCTTCCTCAGACAATTTACTTGAAACAAACATAGAATATCTGTTTATTTTTTTTTAAGTTTACTCTTCAAATGGTTACTAGACAAGTTATTTTTCTCCAGTGCCCCCCACATCCTCAAATAAACATATATTTTAAGTAAATATATCATGGCTGTCAGGCAAACATAGCTTCAACATATAAACTCTAAGGTCCTTTCCAATCAGATTGTCACACCTTATCCCCCTGCTCCAAATGTGTTGAACCAAGTCACAATCCTGTCAACAACTATTCTTAGAGCTTGTTTACCTAAGAAATTTGTCACCGTTTCCTTTTCTCAAATGTGTTAATATTTACCCAGTGTCAAGAAAAATTAAAGTGTCTCATTATTATTTTCTTGGTATCAATTTTATTATAAAAGTCACTTAGTATCCCACTCAATTCATAAAAACTCCAGAAGACTTCATAAAGCTATCCATCATTCTTCATCAGGAGCTATGATAATTTTCTTATTATCGATCTAGTGTTACTACATGAGTTCTGAAATAAGGCCCTTAGGCCAACTGACTTGTAAGTGAGTTTTATAGTTAGAAGGTTATGAGCATGTTCTTAAGTAGTTGGTAGAAGTGCTCTTCTGGACAGGTGAACAGGTAGAGAAATCACTGGAGTGGCAACACGTTCTGATGAAGAGAACAAAACACAGGAAATGTGCATTGAACATGTATTCATTTAGCACACAAGGCATGGTCCAAGCCTGAAGAAGGGAAAAAACAGCAAGAGAATAATATTCACTGAACTGATGCAAAGAACTAGACACCACGCTAGCTGATCTCCTTGCCTAGATATCTCAAATTAGGAGTTAGTGTGCAGCTTTACAGTGGAGGAAACAGAGACTAAATGTTTTTACTCACCAAATTAACAGAGGGGGAAATTTAAACCCAAAGCATGTCTCTTTCCATACCTGAGAATCTTTTCACAATAGCATACTTGTTTTTTATCAACATGCAGATTTGATAAGGATGAAAAAATTAAAAATAAATACAGTTGTAGAGATTGACAAAACTCCAGGAAAGAACAGAGAGGAAGGGAGAGAAAGCAGGGCAGGGAGAGAAAGTAGTCCTTCGTGTTTTGCATGGGGAGATTATGAATAGGCTCCTTCTATACAACAAGTAAAAAGTCATTACCTTTGAGTTGGGCACCTTGGTTTCAGGAACTGTGTTCCAAACTTGTTCTTTTTTTTGCCAGATTTCAACATCTGCAGCTCTCATTCATTCTCAACAATTACAATGCATTTGTTCTTCAGATAGTTGTAGATCATATAATACTTTATACTCTCTAAATATAAGTTCATTGTAAGTGATTTAATATGACAGGAGATAGAAAATTGCATTGGCAGACTATTTCTAAACTTAATTATTCACCAGAACCAACCCCAATCAATTAACCACAGCATTAGACAACATGAATTCTGAATAATCTTCGATGAGAAAGGTTGCCACTCTTGTTTCTTCTCAATTAAAAATTTCACTCCTTTCATTCACTATGCTGAGCCATGGGCAGTAAATCTGAGCTAATTTATTATAATCATGCTTTATATTTTTATGGCAGTTGCAATTTTCAAAGCACTTCCATATCTACTCACTGAGTTCAGCTTCTTCATTTAATAGCTCATTAATCAAAGCAGGTAATATTATTGCCACTCTGTTTAGGTCAGAAAATGAAACTTGGAAAGGTCGATGGCTCAGCCAACATGACATGCTTAGGAAATGTTATTCCATAGATATCAGACATGTCATACAGCCTTGGAGGAGAGCAACGTCAGATATATTTTTCTGAAAACTCCTGAATATAACACATGAGGAACCTAAGGCTTAGAAAACTTCAACAATTTGTCTAAATTCACACATCTAGAAATGGGCACAATTGGGAAATGGACACAATTCTTGTTTCCTGATCCAGTGCAATACTCAGATTATACTGAAATTCCTAATAAACAAAAACAATACAAAAATCGAAGACATAGTGGGGAAATTGTGTTTTAACATTGTCTACTATGTCTATTACAACTAGTCTTGGCTTTAGGGAACCTAAAAAATTTAGGTAACATCTGCAAAATGTCAAGAGTAATGATAACATTAAAATTTTAACTGTTGAGACTTCCGGCCAAGATGGAGGCTTAGACGGACACGCTAAGTCTCCCTCTACAACTAGAGAGGAATACAACTACTTCAAAACAAAGGATAACTAGAAATTCCAGAAAATAAAACTACACAGAAGCCCAACATATGAAGTTATAAACCAGCGGTGCCATTCGGGCAGGTAAGAGTTAAAGAGGGCAAAGCTGTTTGCGGAGCGGCGGGGCGGCGAAAAATCCTGGAGGCAGTCAAGCCCCTGGCGGTGCGCGACCCCAGCGCTGGGGAGAGCGGCCACCGCATCGCCTTGAACAGTGAGGCCCAGGGGGGCGGGAGGACGGATCCCGGTCTCCTAGCTGAATAACTGTGTGAATCCATCTTGGACCCCCGCCCCCAAAGAAAGCACCACAGGGCTGCGAAATAGGTCGCAGACAGGCGCCGGGCGCTGACTTGTGACGCCAAACGGCGCCGGTCGTTGGGTCATTACGAGTACACAGGCACTGCCCCCGACAGCCGGCCCAAGAAAACAAAACGCATCTGTCAAAATGAGGCAGACAACTATAGAAATACCGGTGACACAGCTCACCAGGCAGCAGATAGAGAACCTGACAGATGAACAGATAAGAAACCTGTCAGAGGCTCAGTTCTGGGCCATTGTTATCAGGTGGCTTACAGAATTCACAAAAGAGCAGGAAAAAGTTAAGAAAGAAGCGAAAAACTTTCATAACGAAAGGAACAAAACCGCGTACGAGACAGATGGTGAGGAAAAGAAATCCAGAGTTCATTTCAACAAACTGGAATATGGAGAAGGAACAAGCAGTCAACCAATGCAGAGAGAGGAAATGGGAAGCAGCAATGAGAGGATCAGAAACCTCTGAGACAGCTATAAAAGGCCCAACATAAGAATCATTGGTTTGCCAGAGAATGAGGAAGATGAACTAGAACTTGAAAAATTGAGTGAAAATATAATAAAGGAGAACTTCCCAGACTTGGGGAAAGAAATAGACTTGCAGGTCCAGGAAGCAAGGAGAGTTCCCAAGAGACTGGACCCAGGGAGAACCACTCCAAGACACATTATAATCAAAATGTCAAAAATTAAAGATAAAGAGAGAATCTTAAAAGCAGCAAGAGAGAAGAAAAGAATTATGTACAAAGGGGTCCCAATTAGACTATCAGCTGACTTCTCAAGGGAAACCCTACAGGCAAGAAGGGACTGGCAAGAAATATTCAAAGTAATGAAAATCCAAAACCTACAACCACGAATACTCTATCCAGCGAAATTGTCATTCAGAATAGAAGGACAGAGAAAGTGTTTCCAGGACAAAATAAAACTGAAAGAGTTCATTAGATCCAAACCACTGTTATATGAGATGTTAAAGGGACTGGTTTAAAAAACAGAAGCTAAGGAGATGAAACAAAGGCAAACTAAACAGGCAAGGAGAGTGGAAAAGGAACTGTGGGTACGGGAAGCATATTGGGGGGAGGTCAACAGGGAGGGGGAATGGGGAAAGGGAGGGAGATGATATAGGAATTGGGGATCAAGGTAGGAGGGAATGGAATAGACGGAGAGAGGTTGGGAGGAACTGTATGCATAACTAATGGACATAATCTAAAAGGGGGGGACAACTGGGGGGAGGGGGGCCACCGGGTGGAGGGGAGCAGAGGGAAGGGAAATTGGCACAAATGTAATATTTTAATCAATAAAACACATTAAATCTGAAAAAAAAAATTTTAACTGTTTGTTTCATTGCTGTAACACAAAACAAAATACATTTTAGCTTGCTTTTATCTGATCATGTTCCTTAAATTCCTAATTTAAGCCACTTCTTTCTTTCCTTTAATCTCCATACCTACCATTATTACTTTATATTATTATCTCACTCCCCTTATCTATGGTTCTACACTAGACACTTGTTCTTACTCTGTAAGCTTTGCCCATCATCCTTTGACTCACATCTATCTAAATTTGGAAACCTATTTTATATCCCACTCACCCCAATACCTCTGCTTAGACTGCTCAGTTCATTTTGATACTTCCTATTTCAAAACACCTAAAACACACTTTGGAGAAAATGAAAAGTGTGACCAAAAAATTAGCACCTACCATCTTCCAGGCACCATTCAGAGACCTCTGTGTGTGTGTGTGTGTGTGTCATTGTCCCTAATCATTGTAACAGCCCATTTTGTGGTTGGTTTAGAAAAATTTAATGAGTTGGCTAGATTCATTAAGCTACAGAGTTAGTTTAAGAAACCATATTAAAATAACACTGTCAATAATAGTAAGAATGATAATAATAAAATTGTTATTAAATTATTGTACATAAGAGCGCTAAATGACTTACACATATTTTGGAATTTTATAATCACAATAACAATAGTAATAAATAATTCTAACTCCACTTTACAGATATGGAAAATAAGATACAGAGTAGTTAATCATGTATTTAAAGTTTTATAACTGTATGTAGTGAAGCTTGAACTTGAACCAAACCAGATGGCTTTATAGATCTTGAACTTTTAATGATTTTTCTTTAGTTCAAAGAACATACATACAATGGTAAACCATGATTTATTATCAAATTTATTATCTGCTTCACTTATATATTCTGTGTCATACTTTCCTAAAGATGAAATAGTCTTAACTCTTGGAAATCAGTGTTCCTGAAACAGTAACTTATGAATTATTTATAAATGCTAAGCTTTCCTTATACATATTACCTCAAATCTCCAACCTTGTGATATAAATTTTGAGTGGCCTATAATTATACAACAATAGGTGATCAAATCAGAATTTAAGTCTTATCCTATTGCTTTCCAAGTCCCCACTTTCTACTATTTTCCACTACCTCTCTTCTATTAATAACATGGTGATAACATTGTTAACAGTTGATACATATTTGATAGTGGGACTTTCCTTTGTTCTGACTTTTCTGAAGCTGAAGGATCCTTTTTGTGTAATTACATTTTCTTTACATAAACCAGAGAAGATTGTTCAAAAATCCTTTTCTCCATCCATAATTTCTAATTCATGTTAATGAGAAACCTTACTGAGTATAAAAATACAAATCATATTTAATTATATATTTAGAGATTTTCTTATTTTGAAAATACATTACACAACATTAAGACTCTCTAATCAGTGTTTGGACATATGGCCATCGTATGCTCAGCAACCTAAGTCTTATAGTATAGAAATGATTAATGAACACATTTTGTAGGCTTAAGGAAAATAGAAAGCAAGCTCTTACTAAATACTTGTTAAATAAGGACTTAAAAAATCTTATGCATTCAATTATGAGTTTACTATTAAAACTAATTAACATTTCTGCCATTATCTTACCATCTTTAAAACAGTCAAATTCTATAAGCACCTCAAATTCTTTTTCGAGGTGATTTTTCTCTCTTTCCTTTAGGAGATTATTGACAGAAAAAATAACCAGATAAGACTAATTTTCTGTGTCTCTCTCAGTATTAGGACATCACTGTTCTATGAAGAGAAACAGATGGAAATCATGCCACCTACGCATTGTATGTATTATATTATTTTATATTTATAACAATCTTGCAACATAGCTATTATTACAAATTACATTCAATTAAATTGAGCCTTAAAATGTAGTAACTTGTCATATAACAAAGTAGTGGCAGAGTGGTATGGGAACCCAAGAACATCTGATTTTGAAGACACTGCCTTACTCTCCATTTTACGTGCTTTCCTATGCTCTCACCAATTGTTATGTGCCCTCTCCTTTTGATATAAAGTAAAAATGTCAGTTAACCAGGTCCACGAAATGGTGCATAAAAAATAAATCCAAAATTCAGTGGCTTAAAATAACAACCATTTACCTTTAGAGATCTGCAGAGTTCCCCAGTTCAGCTGTTCTGACCTGAGCTTTCCTGTGGTGACCATCCTCCCCAAGTCTCTTTCCTCCTCCTGGCACCAGCAGGCTAGCATGGGCATGTCTGGTGATGCCAGAAACACATGTGTGAACAAATTCAATTATACACATGCCTTATCTGTACCATACAAGGTCTGCCTGGAAAAAGTCCAGCCATTGTTAATATAACGAGAATTGTTTGTGTGACATCACTATAACCTGCCAGTCAAGGAGAATGGACTGGAATACTCATGTATGAACAATGACAACTTCACTGTAGTAGTTGGGGCTGGAGGAGGTGGGGCGTCAAATGCCTTTGAGTGAGCATGTGTATTGTGTGTCCTTCGCATTCAAAAGGACTGAGTGAGTAAGCTTGAACATTCCTCCAAGGAAACTATTCAGATGATTCAAAAGACTTTTGGGGATGATTCAATGAATGCAGTGCAAGTAAAAATTTGGCACAAACTACAATGCACCTGCTCATGAATCACGTCTCATGCAGTTTTTTAATGAAACATCAAATCACCCAGGTGACTCAGCACACCTATAGCTCAGATTTGGCACCCTGTGACTTCTGTCTTTCTCCAAAACTAAAATCACATTTGAAAGGGACAAGTTTTCAGACCATCAGTGAGATTCAGGAAAATACAATGGGGCAGCTAACAGTGATTCCAATAAAGGATTTTGCAGAGTGTTCTGAACAGTGAAAGAGATGCTGGGAGAACAGTGTGAGGTCCTAAGGTGCCTACTTTGAAGGGGACTGGGGCATTATTGTCCAATGTATGTTTCTTGTCTTGTATCTTCTTCAATAAATGTTTCTTTTTCATAACACATGGCTGGATACTTTCTGGACCGACCTCATTTCTAGCATCCCATTGGCTAAAGCAAATCACATTTGTGCAGTGACACATAACACTAAACACATAGCTGAGAACACCGCAAAATCAAGTAAATGGCATAGATATGGAGAGGGATGGAGAATCAGGGTCAGGAATGCAATTTACCACTGAAGGGGATGAACACTGGGAAGCTTGGTAAAAACTCAGTCTGGGCTACTTTCAGAGTTTATCTTCCATTCTTCTGGGTTTAGGAAACAAAATATGTATTTTAACAAACACTCCAGTGATTCTAAAGCAGGGATATTTATACTTTGAAAAATGCTTTTTGATGTAGCATATTTTCTTGCTAATACATAGCCCCTCGTCAGTTCTCACAGAAACGTTTTATTTACTGTATCAATTCAAGACCCTATTCTGCTAAAAATGTCATTTCTGTGATTCAGCAATCAGAAACTCAGTTTTCTGCCCCAAATCTTAAGAAATCCCATCATGAAAATATTTTCATAGATTTGTTGTTAATACTTCAATGATATTTCCCTGGCTGGTTTGGCTCAGTGGATTGAGCGTCGGCCTGCGAGCTAAGTGTCGCTGGTTCGATCTTCCAGTCAGGGCACATCAGAGAAGGAAAACTCTGATTCCAAAAAACCTCCGCTGCCTTGCGGCATACCTCTTCAGGGGAAAGGCTAAGGGAGTAAACCCCGACAGAAAATCCGGAGCCGGAGTCCCTAAGGCGGTTTGACGTTGTAGTCAACACCGGCAACTCCTGCGGCGCACCTGAAGCCAAGATGTATTGACTCCGTCTTTCCCTTGGACCCTTCAGCTGCGAAGAGAGGGGGGGTCTGCTGCATGGGCAACAGCAGACCCTCCATATCACCCTGCCCAGGCTCTGTAGCTTCAGCTTCACTGGAGAGGACACTCCAGCGTCATCGCAAGATGTCGATTCAACACGGGAGGAGACAGATACCGTGTCACTCCCGAGTCGGACTGCACAGCCATTCTCGGCGGTGCAGATAGACTCTTAAGAAGCTACACCATCGTCTCTCGAGACGGACGGCTGCCGACGACGACGACGACGACGACTTCAATGATATTTTGGCACTATACCAAATGGAACAATTTGCTGTATGAGATATAGTAATTGCTAACACTGAAAGAGTTATCAAATGCAACCCTACTTTGGAGTTTATAAGGCACGATGAAAACAAGAGACAAATATATGATGTAATATACTGACCAATAGATCTTCCTTTCTCTTTTTGTTCTAAAGCTTTATTTATATATAAATCCATTTGTATTGAAAAATAATGAAAAATAATAACTGAACAAAGTAGAATTTTATAATCTAAAACATTTGGTGCTCAAATTTCTTCAAAAGTATTTCAAAAGTTCTCTCTTTCAATGTGCTCTTTTAATGTTATAATGTTATAGGGAGGTGTTCTCTATGAGGTGTTGATCTCTAATGCTTTGCATTTGTTAGAATTTCCTATAAAATCTGATGTTTTTCTTAATAGGAACAGAAATCACTGGGGTGATGATGAATTAGTGAGGAACACTAAGACTGACGAAGATCCAGAAAATAAGAAATAAAGAAAATTATGATAAATTGGCAGTTTCTTCTACAAATAGTGAAAACCAAATGTCTTGATTTGACCTGAACTGAAAAAGCTAAATTAATTTTATTTTTAGGATGTTTTGTATGTTTTACTTTGTAGCTCCTGTATCTCCCGTTTTCTGAAAGCTATTACTATGATATATAGAAATTTGTAACTTATATCCCCATTGCCAATTATGACATGCCCTTTAGAATGATAAAACTTCCTTGTTTTTCTCTTTAAATGCTTTTTTATTTATGAACTAACTTGTCTAATATTAAGATTCCAACTCTGTTTTCTTTTTATTTTTGTTTGCATTTGTCTGCTATATAATTGTATCCTCTTTGTGTGGAGAAATAGGCCAAAAAAGTTACTGGATGTCCTGTTCAGTATATTCATTCCTGTTATTCATGACTTTCATTGCCTTTGAACTATTTTATAATTCTATACTTAAACAATAATAAAACTGTTCACAATGCAAACAATGTTTGTGCATAGAAATACACATTAATCATGTTCCTGAAGGTGCACTTGATTGTTTTTAGATAACAACCAGTTTTGCATCTAAATACACATTTATTTCAATATTCCTGATGTCTATGTGTTTGTATATTTTTATAACCTATTTTGTAAGAATTATAATATCTTACCGGTTCCCTTATTAGTTAATGAGTCAAAATTTTTTATATATGTTTACTCTCTGTGTCATGTTTGTACTCCAAATCCATTCCACGACAGGAGCAAGCAGACAAGGCTGCTATCTACTCTCTATATGGATATAAGTACAAATGATAAAAACAATTTTCTTAATTACTTTCATTTCTAACCTTTCTGAATCATGTTGTCTAAAGAGTGCCTCTTTGTTAGAGATTTATTTGGGTTTTGTTTTTTGATATAGTCTGTCTTTTCTTTTGCATTTACATTTAAATTTGTTAATATTTTAAATAAGTATTTTTTATCTTGGTGGAGTCATATATATTATTTATTTTTTATTTTAACAAGTACTTATTAATATTTTGTAATACACTTCAGCGTATTGTCTTTTTCTAAAGATTTCATATTTTCTTCTTGTTTGGGTGAAATTTATCTGTAAGTAATTTCCTCTAGTTGCTCATATGAATAACAAACCTTGAGGACATGATGAAATACAACAGTCCTTAAGCATAAAAAATATTCTCAACTTCACCTATTTTGAGAGACAAAGTGCAGCTACAATGAGAAATCATTTTTCATCTATTATGTTGGCAAAATTCTAAGTTTGACAACCAACTCTGCAAACTAGAAAATTGGCTCTTTGTATATTGTTGATGTGAACTCAAAATAATTTTCTTATAAAAGACAATTTGTAACTATCTATTAAACTTACAAATGTCTTCTACATTTGACATACCAATCCCACTTCTTGCAATTTAACTTAAAAAATACCTACACATGTGTGATTTATGTACAAATTGTACTGCAGCATTGTTTTCAATAATGAAATATTAAGCACGAAAGAAATGTCCATCAACAGAAGACTAGTTAAGTAAACCAAGGGATATTCACACCATATAATACCAGGCTCATCTGAAAAAAGAAAAAAATCTCTCTATGTACTGATATTGGGAAAAATTTCTAAAACTCCAGGATAGATTCTAAAGTGACAGATTTTATATACATACATATACATATATATACATATACATATATATATATGTGTGTGTGTGTGTGTGTGTATATATATAGTATGGGTACCTAATGGACTACATCCAGGGAAAAAAGAGAAGACTATACTAATGCATACTAATATTTACTTGTCTCTATTTAAAGAAACTGGAAAGCTATACAAGAAGAAAACAAAAGTGGTTAAATATAGGAGCTGAGAGAAGTATTAGTGGGCAGGACAGAGGTGATAACACATGGCAGTTAATAATGAATTGTTTAACTTTAATCAGAAGTGATATTGAAATAGACATTTCATATATATATATAAATCCGGAGCCGGAGTCCCTAAGGCGGTTTGACGTTGTAGTCAACACTGGCAACTCCTGCGGCGCACCTGAAGCCAAGCTGTATTGACTCCGTCTTTCCCTTGGACCCTTCAGCTGCGAAGAGAGGGGGGGGTCTGCTGCATGGGCAACAGCAGACCCTCCATATCACCCTGCCCAGGCTCTGTAGCTTCAGCTTCACTGGAGAGGACACTCCAGCGTCATCGCAAGATGTCGATTCAACACGGGAGGAGACAGATACCGTGTCACTCCCGAGTCGGACTGCACAGCCATTCTCGGCGGTGCAGATAGACTCTTAAGAAGCTACACCATCGTCTCTCGAGACGGATGGCTGCCGACGACGATATATATATATATATATATATATATATATATATATCAAATTCCAGATGGGAACATTAATTAATCTATTGGTTTATGGATCAAGCAGATTGGATTCTGACCATGAACAACCTATATGACTCTCTATGTTGGAAAATATAAAGCAAGCAACAGGTTTGAATAATGAACCTTATTAATATATTATCTTCCAAAATAATATAAACATTTTTATTTGAAATACAGGTAAAGCAAAACAATATACTAAATCAAGTAACATGAATTATTGCAGTTAGAGTATAAACAATACAATAAATAATTTTATACTTTCAGAAATAACATAGGCTTAAGTATAAACATGTAGTAATTAGTTATATTCTTCATAAATTCTCTCAGTTTAAAATACTCTAGATTTTTCTAAGGCATATTTCTAAAAATCTATAACAAATTATACTCCTCTTACAAAATTGCCCCCCCAAAATCTTCTAAAATAAAATACATTTTCAAATAGTATAATATATTATGTCCCTAGAGAAAATAAGAGCTATTGGTATCTTGAAGGTTCTAAGAATTACTTTACTAAATAAATCAAACAAGATTGCTTGAGATATTGCCTCAATAAGCACAGATTTCTTTATCCTTATACAGTATTTCATTGAAAACTATGTAATTTGCTAAGTTTCATAGCTACACTTACATATCTAATCAGGAATATGTAGTCAAGTTGGCACTTAATATGGCTTGGTAGCAAGGCTGTCCATCATTTTCCCCAATAATTGTACTCCCGAATGTTTGTGTGTTTGTCAAATTTAAAATAATTCAATCATTTTGAATTTAAATTTTAGGAAAGAGTTTGCTAGATAAAAAATTGCCTAAATTACATGGTCTTAAAAAATCCATTTTATAGCTGCTCTGCTGCCTAACTTTATTTTCAAAACAGGTTAAGAATAAACAAATGAATAACTCACAAATAAGCAAAAAAAAAAAAAAAATCCTAGAATTAAAGACAACATAATGGAGTAGAAAATGCTTGAAGTTTGGTTTTGGACACAGTTGGTTTTCAATCTTGCATCTGTTACCTATACATTATATGAAAATGAACCATTAGCTCTTCTGCTGATTTCAATATTTTTCATCCATAAATAGGTGGATTTGAACCTTGCATGACTGTTGTAAGAATTACATAAAATATGTGTTAATTGCTTAACACAGTGATTGTAATATCAAGATAATTAAGTCTGTTTTCTTCCTCCTTCTTTAGAAACATAAGCAAGAATGAGATATTTCTCATTAATTTAAGATTCATTCATAGACCATATACACAGTTGTTAGGACAGTTCACCAATGGCAGAAAAACCGGCTGGAATGTAAAAGAAAAATATCAAAGTAAAAAGATGAATTTAGGCCTACATATTTCTGTGGACAGATATCGGGATTAAAAGGTTCTCAGTTACAAAGATGAACTATTTGTTATAGAACAGAATGCATGATTCTCAAGGCTGAGCTATGAACCCCAGAGAGCTAACTATACAAGTGAATAAAATGGGCTCCTAATAAAGGTATGTTACCTGCTCTGGAAATGGTAGGATTTAGAACCAGGGTTTTTGCTATCCCTTCTTAAATGAGGGTGTCTATTGGGAGATAGCACTATCTCCAAATTGATGGTGTTTGCTAGAGCAGATAACTTGTCTTTTTATTTTCATTAAAAATTATTTTTATTCTCACATGAGGACATTTTTTTTTTCATTGCTTTTAGAGAGAGAGGAAGGGAGAGAGAAAAACATTGATGTGAGAGAAGTAATGATTGGTTGCCTCCTGTAGGGCACACCATATGTGCCTGGAATGGGAATCGAGCTCACAACATAGTATTGTGACTGCCCTGACCAGGAATCGAACCTGCAATCTTTTGGTTACAGGACAATACTCCAACCAATTGAGTCACACTGGCCATGGTGATAACTTTTATTTTTAGAGCACAACACTGTCTTAAAACTGAACAAAAAGTAACTCTAAAGCCCATCCTGAGGAGCCTAATCTATCCTGATATGATGTGAATATTGATTATTTTGTGAACTTGATGCTATAATGGGATAAGAATTTTGGTTATCTTCAGAGAGGGTATTATTATACTTTACATTTCTCAATACGTATCAATATCTTATGACCAAACATAGCCCAAATTTGTTGCCATTCCATTTCTTTCATCTGGGCTGGCCTGTGACTTGCTGTGATTAATGGAATAAGGCAAAAGTGACTCTGTGTAACTGCTTAGAGTAAATTTTAAATGGCTTTTAATAAATTAGCAGCTTCAAAATAATATTAAATGTAAAGTATATTTGAAAAGTAAAATTGAGAAAAGATATCTGCGGCTTCCATTTTTTTAAATTCCCTCTCGTGAAAGCCAGCTTCCATGCTCTACGAAGCTCAGACTACGTAGGGAGGTCACATGGAGGAGATTAGAGGTACCCTTAGTTAACTGCCCCACCAGCACATGCTGCCAGCCAACAGCGAGCATTCTTGGAGGTTCCAATAACTCAAGTACCCCAGAGGACTGCAGCTCTCCGAGGACTCCAACAGCAAGTAAAACAAAACTTCCCATCTGCACTCAGCCGACTTAAGGCACGAGAGGTAGTAAGTGGCTGTTACTGTTTTAAGCTATTGAGTTTGGTGGTATATTTTCATATACAGAGACATAGATATATAATCATAATATCTGTTAGATAAATTCTAAAGGTAGGGAAAATACTTTTCTTATACCCTAATATACTTGTGAATTTCCAAGAACTAAAGATATGTTTTGTTTCCCAATTCTCCTCTCTATACCCTATGAACTCTCCTTCTTAGACTGTCTTGTCTTCTGAAAAGCAGCAAAACTAGTTTCCAAAGTAACATGCTTTGGTTAAGAGAACTTTATTTAAAATAAAATAAAAATCTGAGCTTAACAATTTATTAGCTATGAAACTTGATTAAGCTATTTCACATTTTGGAGCCTCAGTTGTCACCTTTTAAAATGGCTATAATACCCACTTGATAGGCTCTGTGTATTACATAAATTCCGTCGTCGGCAGCCGTCCGTCTCGAGAGACGATGGTGTAGCTTCTTAAGAGTCCATCTGCACCTCCGAGAATGGCTGTGCAGTCCGACTCGGGAGTGACATGGTAGTATCTGTCTCCTCCGGTGTTGAATCGACATCTTGCGATGACGCTGAAGCTACAGAGCCTGGGCAGGGTAATATGGAGGGTCTGCTGTTGCCCATGCAGCAGACCCCCCCTCTCTTCGCAGCTGAAGGGTCCAAGGGAAAGACGGAGTCAATACAGCTTGGCTTCAGGTGCGCCGCAGGAGTTGCCGGTGTTGACTACAACGTCAAACCGCCTTAGGGACTCCGGCTCCGGATTTTCTGTCGGGGTTTACTCCCTTAGCCTTTCCCCTGAAGAGGTATGCCGCAAGGCAGCGGAGGTTTTTTGGAGTCAGAGTTTTCCTTCTCTGATCCTCTACAAGTATGCTTAGTAAATTTATGCAATATGCCTTTCTTCATCTTTTTGATCTTCCATTTTCTAATATGATTTTTTACAGCTTACCTATCACTAACATTTTGAAGCTTAGGTCAACTATTCTCTTAGCTGTGGCCTTTTCTATATAATATTGAAAATGTGTGCCAAAGTGAGTTAGGAGTGCTTTCCTTCATAAACTTAAATTCAGATTCCTTAGTAGAGTGTTCATAGTCTTTGTTTCTAAACTCTTTTTCTGGCTCAATCTTCTCAACATATTCCATATTTTGTTTGTTTTTTTCTTTTTAAAATATTTTTCCTTTTGTATATTTAAAAATATATATTTTTATTGTATTTTTCCATTACCACTTATCCCCCTTATCCCCTCCCCCCCCCTCAGTCACTGCACCATTGTCCACATCCATGAGTCCTTTTCCTTTTTGTTCAATCCCTCCACCCCTAACCTTCCCCCTCTTCCACCAGCTGTCATCTGTTCTCCATCTATGGGTCTGTCCCCATTTTCCTTGTTAGTTTGATTTGTACATTAGCTTCCACATATGAGTGAAATCATATATGGTATTTGTCTTTCTCTGACTGGCTTAAGCAACTATGGCACATTCAAAGTTGAACATGGAGTATCATATTAAGGAGCTGATATTGATGGGGATTTAAAAAAGCATCATTGAATCAGAAACAACATAAAGGGTCCTAATATTTAGCTTTAATAATAAAACAGTTTCTTCATTTCTATACATTCATACCAGAAACATGCTTGAAGGACCACATTTCCCTGATAGTGAATGGCCACAGTTGCACAATGATTTGTGTGTGTGTGTGATTTTGATCAAATACAGTGGTTCTGAAACACTGATGCCAGCACACCTTTATAAATTTAAAATAACTTAGGATTCCAGAGAGCTTCTTTTACATGGTTTATATTTATTGCTATTTACCATATTTTACAATTCAAAACTTATATATTTTTAAATAAATTAACAATAATTAGATGTTTATATAAACAATCTATTTTATGAAAATAACTATATTTCAAATATATATACTTAATATGGTTAATGGCACTGGTTTAGACTTCTACAAATTTTTAAAAAATCCATCTTCAAAAAATATAGCTAAATTTTCATATCTGCTTTCACATTTAATTTTCCACAATATCACATGTCATATAGCCCCTGGGATCTTCCACTCTGAACTGATGAGAGAATCAGAGTAAAAAGGCAAATATTATTTTAGTATTATCACAAAAATAAATTTGAATCTCATGGATCCCCTGATACTGTCTTGGAAACCTATAGGGACTCCCACATCACACTTTTTAAAACGTTTTTTAAAATAAATAGACTATCCTTATTATTATATTTTATGCAGAAAAATTACTTTAATTGTGCTTTGACAGAACTGCAGTATTCTGTCCATTTCTCACATCTAAAATGCATAATGAGCAATTCATGAAACACAGATGGCGGTAACTAGAAATCTGAATTACTTTGGGTTATGTCAGAAAAAAAAAGTCTTAACAAGGCAAATATGGTCTTGTTTTAAATGATTATGGGTTTTGGGATGTATTATAGGGACTGGAAAAGGAATATTTTGGAGGCTTGAAGATGTGACAAGATGCAGAGAAACTATTATAAAAGAGTTTTTGTTTCATGTTTTAGATTTTGCTTATAATAAGGCTTTGAATGACATAATCAAACCAGTGTTTCAATCAGCGCAATAAAGTCATTTTCTAAGGTTCTTGAAGCAAGATTATATGTAAAGAACTTGCAAAACTAGGGTAGTAAGCCCTGGTTGCTGTGACTCAGTGGATTGAGCATCAGCCTGTGAGCCAAGTGTCGCTGGTTCGATTCCCAATCAGGGCACATGACTAGGTTGCATGTCAGGTCCCCAGTTGGGGTCTCAAGTGAGAGGCAACCACACAGTGATGTTTCTCTTTCTCTCTGTCTCCTTTCCCCCTCTCTAAAAATAAAAATAAATAAATAAATTATTTTTTTAAGACTTAACCTCTTTAAAAAAAAAAATGAGGGTAGCACTGGTGCCCATAAGAGTTGTATATAAATTGCACATTAGACATTAACCAGAATTTCTGACTGGAGTTGGATACAAATATACATCTATTTATATTTTTCATTCTTTTTTATCCCTTGATTTTAAGGGTATATGCTGACACAATACTGCTTGCTGGCATCACTACTATAAAAAGAAATATAGTATCAAAGTAATAATACATTTGACCTCTTTGTCTAATATTCAAAGTGATGGTCAAGAAGGTTATAAGCAAACATCAGCTTTCATTCACACCTCTTAGCTCATTCTGCAAATTAATAACATCATCTTGGGAGTATTCAAGACCCTGGATAATAAATGTTAACAGCAGTTCCTGTTGGCTGCACCTGAGGGTGCATTTATTTTTCTCATTATCTTACACACAATCTTATAGCTATTGTGTGCCACTGCTGCTCACTCAGGAAGCCACAGAAAAGTACTAAAGATGTCAAGAAGCAATAAGCCTCATTTATTTTTATGGCCTTCATCAGCATTTTTTCTTCTCTCTCCCTCTCTATCACTTTTTTTTTAAACTTAAGGGCTTATAATAGAATCTGCTATTAGAATCAGAACCGTATCTAAGCATAGATGTGAGAGACCTTTTCTGAAGGTGAGGAGCTATGGAAGGACACTTTACTCTTATGATACCTCTGTCAGATACTGAATCTAAAGTCAGTTTATGGGTTGTTTTTTTTTTTTCTTTTCTGGCTATGTTCTAGACATTTCAAAATCGGTGAAAACTAATACTGTTATAAGAGCAATCAAATAATATACTTGAATGGATAAAAATAATGAGTAGTTTATATATTAACAGCAGGGTTATTCAGGAAAATATTATATACAAATTACAAGAAAGTAAAATAGTCTATACCTTTTCCAGTATTAAATGGTTATCTTTAATTTCCACATATGATGAGAAAAATGAAATGGAAGTAAATGATCACCATAAAGAAATATGCTGTGAGATAAAATATACCATGAGCTTGTCTGTGAACTTGTCTATACATGTAGGTTATGGGACAGTAATGGAATAACAAGAACATGCAGCCAGAGACAAACATTAGAAATCATTTTGATGGGGAACTCAAATGTTAGAAATTTTTAGTTTCAGGTAATAGCTAATAAGCTTAGTAATCAATGAGTATAAAAGCTATTGTTTCAGGAACTGGAGGCATGACCCACCTTGACTCCAGGAAACTAGAAGCAGTTCCATCTCTGTGCCTCAGGAGGACTGCAAGCAATCAAGTCGGTGAATCTGAGCCATTGTGCTCCAGGGTGGCCACCGCCCAGGACACAAACACCACTGCCCAGGATACAAAGACCACCACCCAGGGCTCTAGGGCCACTGCCCAGGATACAAGGGCCACCACCCAGGGCTCTAGGGCCACTGCCCAGGATACAAGGGCCACCACCCAGGGCTCTAGGGCCACCGCCCAGGGCACAGATGAAGGAATGCTGCAGCTTTTATCTGATTAACCTTTTCCCTGAATTCCAAGCCCCTTACCTACACTTTTCTTCTCCTTATAAAAAGGGTCTGTTTATTCTGGAATTTAAGACAGTGTGTTAGGGTACAAACTCACTGTCTTCTCAGATTTCTGACCATATGAATAAAGCACCCATAAAGATTCAATCCCTGTTTCTGCTTATTGGGTCTGGGAGATGACAGGCAGCATGAACATTGGCTTTTCTGGTTTCAATTTTATGAAGAAACAAATTGAAACTTGCTTGTCAATCCAATAAGATAAATTGGAGATGGAAGGTACAATACTAACCTCAAAATAATAGAGGGGTCATAATAACATATCATTTAGATTATTCATATGGGTAGGAAAGTGACAAGCCCTGAAGAATATCTCAGGCATGTTGAAGGTTTAGGATTCACAGTCTCTCAGGAGGGGATGATGTTGAAGGTGGGCATAAAATATTTATATAATACTTTGTTTAAAACTGAGAAAACACCAACTGTTTATTTAAAAGTCCAGTAGGTGCTGGTGAGTATTATTAGCTACCAATTACTTTGACTTTCTTATTAATATCATCTGTCAGGTTTAACTCAGAAACTGAGTAGAAGGGTGCTGGTGCTTTAGGGGTTATGAGATATTTCTGATGGAGATAAATACTTGCTGGTAGAAGCTATGGGGAAGGGAGGCAAGTGTTATTGAGAAAAATAAGAATTGACCAAAAGGGAATATTGATGACTTCTGTCAAGAACACATAACTTTCCCTTTGTTGGGGACATTTTCAAAACCCAATCTATGCCACTGCCATCTTCTTACTTCTCTGTTGTAATCTGGCTGCTTGATTATTGTTGCTCTAGTTAGCTGTTTTTATCTGCCATCAAAATATTCTGGGCTTTTCTTAATAGTTATGGTTAGTTTGATGCCTTGTTTTCTAAATTCTGCTGTCACTGATCTATGGGTCCCAGGTTTGAGAATGGGATAAAGCATAGTGGGTCCAATAATATGAGGCGCACATCATGGTTTACATGCTTTCAAAGTGGAAGGGTAAAACTGAAAGCTGAAGACTTCAAGGAGCTATCTTTATAAAAAGCTACTGCAAATAAAACCTTCTAAAAACCATGGAAGAATTTTGGTAGCTTTTACAATAGCAGAATTCCATTACTGTTCATACTTATATCCCTTCTCTATGCTCTGCTAGTCAAAATGCCCTTGCAAATTACAACTCAAAGATCTTTATGGTTGAAAGGCAAGCATAGAAGGTACCAACAAAGACAACAAGATAGGAATGTCTTCAGAACAAAATTAATTAACATTCTTTGTTTCTTAAGGCTTCATTGTATATTAAAATCATGTATGTTAGGGAGGAGTCAAGTCAATAGCAAATAACCTATCCTCAAAGTAAGTTTCTAATACTCAATGAGGTTTAAAATCCATAGGAGTGCAGAAAATTTATGCTGGTTTTTATAATAAGATAATAGAATAGTAAATGTTAACATTTTTATGGTCTCAGAAGCATATTGTTTGAATTATAATCAATTATTTGCTGTGGTAAATAAGAAAACAAACCAGGTGAAAAGAACTACGAAGTATTACCAGCCTGCTATGTATCAATCACTGTGACAGTTTTACATAACACACAACAGGCCTATGAGGGAAGTACTAAATGGAAATACAATCAGTGATATTTTAAACCTTAAAATGTAAATGGAGATAAATACATATTTGTAAAATATAGGTCAGTATTTGTTACAAATTGTATTTGAGGCCATAGCAAATTTTATGAAAGAATCAAATGGAGACTTCATGTTAGAGGTAGTATAGAGACATTTATTCATTCAACAAATACTGATAGAGGGCCTTATGTATGTCTGATGAAGTCTTTATCAGCAGAAATCTTAGACAATGTCTTTGATGCCATGCCTGTAAATGTGTCCATCTTCGTAGTGTTTCTAAAAAGGTGATTCACTCAAAGTGGGGTGCAGAGTGTGTAAGTTTGAAGAAAGTGCAGTGTGAAATAAGAGTGGATTTTGAAAGCCATGACATACTGGAGCCAATAGGAATCCTTCGAGGTTCTGTTCTAATGAAATGTCCCAATCATTTCTACCTTTCATAAAGAAACCTGGTTGTCTTTATGAAAGTTGCATTCAAATTCCTCATTAGCCTTCATGTAATATCAGGAACAATAAATCCTCTAATACTCCTACTGCTAACATATTACATGTAACTGATCTACAAGCTGCTTATCATCTCAGTGCTTGAAATAACTATTTTCTTGTACTCAATCACATTACTGAGGGTCTAGAAACATCACTTTGTAAAATCATATAAAATATTCAAAATCAAAGTGTAACATGATGAAGTAGAATAAAAATACTATTAGACAAACAGAAGTTCTAGTCAAGACTTGGATGCCCACTATCTTT
The DNA here is from genome assembly GCF_987537825.1 of Furipterus horrens. Taxonomy (NCBI): domain Eukaryota; kingdom Metazoa; phylum Chordata; class Mammalia; order Chiroptera; family Furipteridae; genus Furipterus; species Furipterus horrens. The sequence continues at coordinate 52,443,122 of NW_028327172.1, forward strand.
ATAGCCCTTGTCAGGTCATTAACTGTTGTTCCTCAGTTTTCTTTGATATAAAATGAGGATAGTGTTACCCACTTCACCTTCTTACCAGGGTTAGTACAGATATCAATGAGTCTATATAGGAATAGCCTTAGACAAAGAAACAGAACAAAAGAAACACAAATCATCCAAAGCAATGTGTTATAATTCACATTATTACATGACTCACAGCTTCCTGAAGTGTAAAGATATTATACAATCTCTAATGTGTCACTCCCCCATAATATAAGATGATATCCATTCTACCCCTTTACAATAGTATATGGTGTGTTCATTTCAGATTCCACCCAACAGTGTTCGTGAGGGTGAGGGTTACAGGTGATAGTAGGTGGCCTTTCAGTGAGGCACTTCCTGATATAAGGTGATAAAGTATAACCATGGCTGTGCCATTTTAAACATGTTAATGACCCCAGCTGGACAGTAACTTCAGAAGGTTTTCTATAAGCAAGTCTTCATTACAAGAGAGATAAAATGTAGAAGAAAGGAGAAAAGGCAGGAAAATTGAAGAAAGATTTTTAGGGATAGAAGGAACTGTGGATACTTGTCTGATTTCTTAACATTAAACTTGAGGAAATAGATGTTACAAAGGAATACAACCACTTGTACAAGGTCATTCACCTAATTACCCAAATTTAAAACAGAACTCATTTTTTTTTCTAAACGTCATCCACTGCTCTTGCCATTGTCCCCAGTGTACATGTTATTGTGACTGATTATTAAAAGAAAATTTGTGTCATTTTTCTTTCTGCCCATATTTAAATTCTTATTATTTTGGGTCAGTTTTCCTTCCCCTCACATTTTGAATCTGCACACTTTGTAATCCTGTAAATTTGGTGTCACTTGGCATTTCTATTTGTATGTTATTTAGCCCCCCATTCCAGATCTTTAATAAAAATGTTAAATAAGACCAGACCTAGCATTTGTTACTTTCTGTTTATAAGCCTTTCCTCAATTCTAATCTGACTGATTTTCTTGTCATCTAGGCTCATTTAAAACAAATTTGCAAGTAAAATATCATCAGACATAGTATCAGATGTGTTGCTAATGACTGAATAGATCACACTTTCTCTTCTCTCCATTAATTTTGAGGATTTATCAAAGGAAGGAACCCAGCTTGTCTACCAGGAATCTTCATTTATAAACCCCATGCTGCTCTAGGTCTGTGAGGCTCTTTCCTTTAGTTGTTCTATATTTTTCACCTAGTTTATAATTCCATTAATTTTTATATGTAGACTTTCCCTTTGCACAATACACACAAAAACTTGGAGGTTGGGGTAGAAGCAGCACCAAATAGGCATGTGAAATACCTAAATAAAACACCAGACATCCTCCTTAATCAAATAGAGTGCTAGTTCTTGATTGTTCCTGGACTTTCAAGTTAAGATATTGAATCAATTATTATAGATTAAGAGGAATTGTAGACTAAATAAATATTTATAGATCAGATGTCTTGTGAATATGTATTAGTAACTGTCTTCCAGCCTGCATTCTCTGTGTCACTGCTTCTGCCTGGATTTAGATCCTCATTCTCTCTTCGTGCAACCTTTCAGACAATTTCAAACCCATCTCTCCAGCATTGTCTTGACCCTCTGATCACACCTACTCAACATCACCAAAAAATTTGGTCGTTTATGTTCCATTAATTATTTCTCATTTTCTATAGATAAATGTTTAAACTCCTAAAAAGTTAACAAAAACAAAAAACAAAAACAAAAAAAAAGGCCCTTCACAGTATGCCTCAACCTCTCTCTCCTGAACACCAAATTCCTCATTCTTTTCTAAACCTGCAGTTCTCTATCACTGAATGACATGGATGTTACAGTATGTTGATAATTTTACTTCCACATAGTCTTCTCATTGTGTTGTAATCCTTCCTAACAGACCTCTGAGATGCTTTAGAACAGACACTGTTCTTCCTAATCATGCTTGTCCTGTTTGCCAACATAGAGTGAGCGCTAAACTTTCACTGGATTACTGTGTGAACGCTCTAAAAAATTTTGAACACAGAAATAGAGTGTATCTAGAAAATGGAAATCTCCTCAGTACTGATGCCTTTGATTCTTGTAGGTTGTTTTCACATTTTCCATTCCAAGACACGCCAAAACTTTTCTATAAACACAGTGCTTACAAAATGGAGCCCAAATATTTTGTGAGAGAAGTCTCCCTTTGCTAGGATCTTTTATTGATTTGTGTGAACTTGTTTATATGTCCAACCATTCCTAGCTCTTATATCTTGCAGAAACTTAAGAACTTCAGCCTGCAGGATCAGTCTTACCTAGTGTGTAAGTTATTTCTGTCCCACTGGTTGTTGGTGTCTGAAATGGCTTTTGCTGCTCATACTTATTAGAGCTCATGTGAACATTCTTGATCTGTCCACGCCCATACATCTACCAAGCTACAGCTATTTCACGTTCATGGCATGTTCTTGTCTGGAACAAAAGTAAACTCATAAACCAATTTTCAGTTTTCTCCTCTTGGGTGGTAATATTATAGACCGAATGTTTGTGCTAGTTTGGAGATAGGGTTTTTTGGAGGTAATTGAGTCTTATATTGAATTTGCAGATAGGATTTTTTGGAGGTAATTGGATCATGAGGGTGGAGTCCTCATGAATGGGTTTAGTGCCCCAAAGAACTCTCTGGCCCTTTGCACTATGTGAGGACATGGGGAGAAGAAAGCTATCTATGAACCAGACTTTCACCAGACACCAAGTCTGCCACCTTGATCTTCAACTTCCTAACCTCCTGCTCTTTTTAAGTCATCTGGTATATGGTATTCTGTTATAGTAGCCCAAACTGACTAAGAAATGTAGGAAACTCATTTTTTTATATTTTTACTCAAAAAATGGGGTCTGATCCAAATAACATAGACCATCTCCAACTGCCTGATACTAATATAATGTCTTACATTATGTAGTGGTATAGAGTTTGTAACTTCTTTCATATATAGTATTCCATTCAGTCCATACAACTCAGTAAAGAAGGCAGAATATCAAAGAATCACCCAGTTTTCAATTATTTTCTAACTCAGTGAGAAATTTTCTTTTAACTCAGTTCATAAGTGATGGGTTATGGATGTAGTTTGCTGCCTAAACGTGATAAATGAGTGTACTCCAATTGCCCTAGTCAGGTACCTAAGAACCATTCCTGATTTCTTCCTTTCTCTGTACATCAATGAGTCATTAGGTCATCAATTTTACCTCTAAAATATCTTTCATATCTGTCCATTTTTCCCCATTTTGATCTAGGCCACCCTTACCTCTCCCTTAGACTCTTCAACATATGCCTCATCTTTTATCCTACCTGCTCTAATTCTTTCTGCACATTTTAGTCAGAATAACTTTTTTTTCCCAAAATTCAATCTGATTATGGATCAAACATAAACTTCTTACAAGGTGTAATTAGAGTCTTCTCTCTATTTTACTTCTGAAACATGGCTTGAAACAACCTCCTTTTCTTTTCCTTTTAATCTTCTTTCAGGCTTTCCAAACATTTTTTTAGTCCCTCAGTAGTATCTGTTTTCTCTCATTACTGAGTCTTTTTACATTCTTTTCCCTTTATCTGAAACATGCCCCTCTACCTTCTTCCCCATCTTGATAACTACTTACTTCTTGTTTTTTAGATATCACCTTGAAGAGTCTCTTTCCTATGAAGCCTTCTCTTGCCTTCTGAATTGGTGTGTTCACTGCAGCAGTGTGCAGTATCTCACACTTCATTGTACTCATCATCGAATGGTTTATTCCCTACTAGATTGTATATTAAGGAGAGCAAATTGGTTTTAGTCACAATTTGCTCCCCAGTTTCCAACACATAGTTGATGTTTCCTAAATAGTGGTTGATATTAAAAGACTTCTGTTTTCATCCCCTTGGACCTCAGGTCCCTATATGACTCATGGCTAGCCCTCTACACTTACTTTTAGTGAATCCTGTCATCTCTGTGCTAGCCCCAAGCGACAGAAAGCTGAGTCATTCTCTGTCCCGTAAAAAGGGAGAGTTCATGTGGACAAAATGTTCATAAAATGTCTCTAACATTTTAGCCTCACAATAATGATAGGCCAATTTCTGGCTAGATGTGACTCATTCTACAATTTTGGTTATCTGTCTTTATCTAAATTCTATAGAAAGATCTATAAAACACCCTGTCAAGTCTGAACGCAAAAATTCTCACACTATCTACATATACTTTTTACTCCTTACATATTTTTTTCTATGCTTGTAAGAGAAAAAAATTAAATGACATCTCATGATTTTATTGTTATTTTTCATTGGTACCCTTTTCTCTCTGTATCATTGTTATCACCAAGTCTGCTATCAAATGGAATATTAAGCTAGGTTAGTTATTTGACAAACAAATATAAAGCAACTTTAGGCTTATGAATTACATTTAAAGTTAAACTGTACTTTAACCACATTGCATAATTTTTAAAACATAACCCATTGTTTGAATATTAAGTGTAAATAAAATTACTCAACTGATACTTAATCCTCACAGATTTTGTCATAACTCTTGATAATAGTCCCATGCTTGCTGATTCTGACTTAGGCCCTTTGAACAGAAGTTTCTGCTACTTCTTTTACTTCCATAGACATAATATTCTAAAAAGTTTAGTATGAAGTTGACATTGAAAATTCCCTTAGCTATAGTTTGTGAGAAGAACCTTGTTTTCTTTTTTCACCTTGGAATAGAAATCTGGGAAATCATCTTTGACGAATGATCAACGATAGATCCACCAAGGCAGGCTTTTTAATGGTGTTCTATGCATGTAGGTGTGGCCTCGCTTAAAAATCAGAAAATCCTTCAAGAGGTATGAAATGCTCTCATTGTAGTACTGTCACCAATAGTTATGCTTAGAAGTATCACACAGATCACCAGATTGAACCCTCTCAACCACCTTGTGAAGGCAGTCAACTTTTAACTCAGTGGTTCTCAACCTTGCTGCACATGGGAATCACATGGAGAAATTTAAAAATATAAATGCATGTTTCCCAATGCTAGGAATTGTTATTTAATTGGTTTTGGGTAAGGCCTGGGCAGCTGGGTTTTTAAAACTTCTCAGGAGATTCTAATGAACAGTCATGGTTGAGTAACATTGTTTCAAATTTATTAATTTAGAGCTGGAGTCAGTGATGCCTGCTAAGTGCAGGCTTATTTCCATTCATCCAGTGACTGCGTCCATCACAACCAGGACAAGAAATAAATGAAAAGTCACAGCTTACCAGTGAGATAGACTAGAAGTAGCTTTGTTTTTTCTGGGTCTAAATATTTATGTCCCCCAGAAATTCATGTGCTGTAACTTAACCCGAAATGTGATGATATTAGGAGGTGGGGCCTTTGGACATGATTAGGTCATGAGGGTTCTGAGATTAGTGCTCTTTTATAAGAGGCCTGAGAATCAATGCCAGGTTCAATGAACAAATGCATTTAGACCACTCTGTGCTGCATAATGCACTCCCTAAAGGCTCATGTATAAAAGATGCTTTATATGAATGGTAGTTATATGTGAATACTTACAGTGTTAAGTAAATGAATATTTCCCCACACTGTGCTACCTGTAATATATTTTTAAATGCACATGTATAAAAGATGTTTCTAACAGTCCTATTTAAATATGTGTATAAATACATGTCATAGCAATAAAAATATATTTTGTACACTACAATGCATGAATTTAACTATATAAAGTCACTTGTATAAAATATTTTTCTAAGCACCTTGAATTTCTTGGCATCTGGGTAATACTATTTCAGTGAAATAATGTGTTCATGAAACTGTGCTATATTTAATACAAATTTTCAAGCACATATATAAAAGTTGTTTTGAAGAATTGAGTAGGCACAATGTTATTTCAGTGAATTAATGTATTTATCAAACAGTGCTGCACTTGATATACTTTGAAAATAAACCTGTATAAATGAAGTTTTAAGAATGATATGTGAAGAGGTACCATGTATTCTTTGAAGAAATTTGTTAACTACACAATGATGCCTGGAATAAACTCTGTAAAATCACATAAATAAAATAGCTTGATTTTTTTTAAGGCCTGAGAGAGCTCTCTTGCATCCTCCTGCCATGTGAAGATACAAGGAGAATTCTGTGTTCTGGATGAGGGCCCTCGCCACACTGTGCTGCCACCCTGATCTCAGACTGCTAGCCACCCAACTGTGAGAAAAAAAATCTCTGTTGTTTATAAATCACATGGTCTGGTGTTTTGTTGTAACAGTTCAAACAGATTAAGACAGGAGCCACATTACTTTACATTATTCAGAGATTAACATACAGGCTTCTCACTGAGGCATACAAGGCCAGGCATATGCTGCTTGCATTTCCAAGTGTATCTCATACCATCTCCTCCTTCACTCACTGCATCAGCCACAGTGCTTTCTGTTTTATACAAAGTGGACTTTATCACATTTATTTACCTAAGATTTTCTTTGCTGAGAGTATTAGTTCATTCATATCCTTTGAATATTAGTTCAGATGTTATCTCTTTGAATCAGTTTTCTTTTAATTGGTCCTACCCAATTATACTTTAACTCATCACTTTACTTGGACTTTTAGCATAATAAATAATGTGACACTTTTGTTTCTTTTTAATTTATTATTTTGTGTATATCTTTCTGCTATACTGTGAGGTTCATGAGGTTCATACTGAGGACAGATTCTTGCCTGTATTGTTCATCACTAATCCCAGCTCCAAACCTGTCACATGGTGGAAGCAATAAAATCCTGGATTATTTGAGAGATTAATTTATTAAATGAATGGGTGAATGTACAAATGAATAAATGAAAAGTGGAATAAATAGATTGGCTTCAAAAATTCTTAAGGTATTTAAATCACAGCCTCTTCTAACTCTACCCTAATAATGTCTATGTCTACATTTTAATCTCTCCAACTATTCATCTTGCCTCCGTCCATCCAGTCATCTTTTTTTTTTTAATTTTATTACTACATTTGACACACAATATTATATTAGTTTCAGGTGTACAATACAGTGCTTGGACATTTATGTAACTTATAAAGTGATTATACTGATAAATCTAGTACCCATCTGACACCACAGTTATAATTAACAATATTATTGACTATTTTCCCTATACTATACATCCCCAAGACGTCCACTCATTTTTTATTTTTTAATCTATAGATCAGATGTAGCATTGTGTACTAGAAATTTATTTACTTGTTTGTTTGTTTGTTTATACACTCATCCCTTTGGACACCAAAATTCATGGATGCTTATGCCCCTTATATAAAATGGTACAGACCAATGCATACTGTCATCCCTCCACATCTGCGGATTTCCAATGGAAGATTGGGAAAACTTTTTTGATCTCAGGCTAAATTCACAGATGCAAAACTCAGCAGTACAGAAGGCTAAGTGTGTGTGTGTGTGTGTGTGTGTGTGTTTAGTTTTCAGAAGCACCTCTGTATCCCACTACTAGTCAAAATCCATGGCCAAAGATAACCACTCTTCTGACATTTCTTTAACCATATATTAGTTTTGCCTTAATTGAAATTTTATGAAAGTTGAATCATATTGAATGTATTTTTTTGCTTCACTTCATTGTTCAAATTTATGTTTGTGACATTATTCCAACTGAATTTAAAATATTTTGTTTATTCATTTTTATTGCCTTTTTTCAAGTAATATACAAATCTACTATAACCTAATTTCCATTCCAGTACTGGTGGGCTTTGAGTTGCTTCAGTATTTGGCTATTTGGAATAGTACTGCTATAATTATATTTGTTCATGCTTTTGGCATATGTATGCATTTGTACTCCACAGAGTTATACAGAGGAGTAAAACTGTTGGTCAGCTTTAATAAACAGTGTCAAATAATTTTCCAAATTTACTGTATCATTTTACTTTATATGAGACAAGTGAGTTATAATTGCTCTATATCTTTATACCACTTGGTAATGTTAAATATAAATATTTTAACATTTTTATAGTTTATTGTATTTTTACACTGTTATACTATAAGCAGATATTGAATATTCATATTAAATAAATTTTATTTTATTAAATATTTATAAATATTAAACATATAAAATAAATCAGTTAAATTTATTTTATTATTAAATATAATAGTTACCATATTGTAAATTTAAATATTCTGGTATGTATTAGTATCTTGTCTTTGTTTAATTTGTAGTTCTTTTATTCCTACAGGCAAATACTTTAAAAATAACTATACAGAATTAATATTGCAGCTTATAAAATAGTTTCACGTTATGGGAAGACGACTGGCTTTATTTCCAATATGCTTTAATAAAACACACTGGATTACTTTATTTAAAGTATAAATACCACTTTGACCAGTACCATAAATAGAATTTTAATGAAAAAGTTTGGTCAAGGTGAGTAAATTACATTTCACATAGTATGCACTTAATACAACGTGCATTTAAAAACTGTTGGGCAGAAGTTATGTCTCCAGTGTCTTATCTAGTACTAAGTACATTGTCAGCCATCTCAATTGATGATAATAATAATTTGAATGCATTTACAGTTGAATCAAAACTCTGAGATTCTTTTACTCTTTTGCAGCTGCCAGACTGAATAAAATGCAGATGAAGGTAAAACTTGGCAGTTCTTTTTTATACTTTTAAAAGTCATTTTATGAATAAAAGTATTCAGTTTTTCAATTTCTTTGTTTTTTTAAGGGCATAAGCTACGTGAACTAAAGAACTAACTTAACTTTATTTTCAAATATTTGACCAAGACAAAACATATACTACGTAAGAACCTGGCCACATATTTCATACTGATGATTCCATCAGCTTCTAGCCAGGTATCCTCCCACTGAGTGTGAACAAACATCAGCCTTAAGTGTCACAAATGCCTCCAAATGCAATCCTCATTTTATTTATCCACATAGTACATATGTGTCTTTCAACATTTTATGAAAACTATGAAAGTCTCTATTTTTCATGAAGACCACATTGTGACTTGCATTACAGACATTACTTCTCAGTGTGCAAAATTCATTTCATGTTCCCTAAAGTTTTTAATGTTGATTTTCAGTTTCATATCAATATTCTTAAAAACAATATTTAATATATGTATTCAAAAACTTACAGATTTTTAAAATAAATTTTCCTGTAGTTGGATTTAATTTTTTCTGCCTTATTGTACTGAAAATATCTTCAAAATTATTATTGTTTTAATAGAAAACACTCTTTTCTAAAATGTTTTTTAACTTCTCTCAAACCCTGAGTTGCAGTTTTGAAGTTTCTTACTTCTGGTTTTGGGAGGCTGAACTTTGGCCTGAGATCTGTGTCATGCTGGTATTACTTCCATGGTTACGTTTCTTTACATGGCAACAGAGACTTTGCATATATAATTAATATGAATAATTAACTGGTTTTAAAAAGGGGAGATTATCATGGATTGTCTGGGTAAGCACAATGTAATCATATAAGCCCTTAAAAAATAAGGAAGGAAGGCAGAAGGAAAAGCCAGAGAGATTATTAGAAAGACTCAACAACATATTGCTGACTTGACAATGGAGCAGAAGGATTGAATTATGCCTGTTAGAATTACTTACCTTGGAAGAGGATGAGACCAGCAGCCCAGCTGACACCTTGATTCCAGCTTGGTGCAACCCTGTGCCAAGAACCTAGCTGTTTTGGTGCTGGACTTCGGACATACAGACTATGAGATAATAAATAGGAGTCTTCTTCTTTTTTTTTTTTGGTTTTTCAATTACAGTTGTCCCATTTTTCCCCCATTGCTCCCCCCCACCCAACCCACCCTTCTCCCGCAATCATATCCCTCCCCGTTGTCCATGTCCATGAGTGATTTATACACATTCCTTGACTAAATCCTTCCCTTACTTATCCCCCCTCTCCCTCTCCCCACCCCCCTATTGACTGCTGTTCTGCTCTTTGTCCTATTTAGTTCGTTTGTTTGTGTTGTTCTTTAATTTCCTGTATTAGCTGATATCATATGGTATTTTTCTTTCTTTGCCTGGCTTATTTCACTAAACATAATTCTCTCTAGTTCCATCCATGTTGTCGCAAATGGCAGGAGTTCCTTCTTTCTTTCTGCTACATAGTATTCCATTGTGTAAATGTGCCACAGTTTTTTGATCCACTACTGGCATAAGAACAGATATATAGATCAGTGGAACAGAATAGAGAGCCCAGAAATAAACCCAGGCCTCTATAGCCAACTAATATTTGATAAAGAAGGAAGGAACATAAAATGGAGTGAGAAGAGCCTCTTTAACAAATGGTGCTGGGAGAACTGGACAGGGACTTGCAAAAACATGAAACTAGACCACCAACTTACACCTCACATGAGAATAAACTCAAGATGGATAAAAGACTTAAATGTAAGCCGTGACACCATAAAAGTCCTAGAGGAAAACATAGGCAGGAAAATTTCAGATATCCCACATAACGATATCTTCACAGATACATCTCTTAAGGCAAGAGAAATAAAGGAAAAAATAAACAAATGGGACTACATCAAACTAAAGAGTTTCTGCTCAGCAAAAGAAAACATCAGACTCGAGTGCGCAGGCGCCTGGCGGTTACCGGTCTCGCCATGGAGTGGAAAGTGCTTGCGCTCCAGGCCCGAAAGAAAAGAACCAAGGCCAAGAAGGACAAAGCCCAAAGGAAATCTGAAACTCAGCACCGAGGCTCTGCTCCCCACTCTGAAAGTGAACCACCAGAACAGGAAGAGGAGATTCTGGGATCTGATGATGATGAGCAGGAAGATCCCAATGATTATTGTAAAGGAGGTTATCATCTTGTGAAAATTGGAGATCTATTCAATGGGAGATACCATGTGATCCGAAAGTTGGGCTGGGGACATTTTTCAACAGTGTGGTTATCATGGGATATTCAGGGGAAGAAGTTTGTAGCCATGAAAGTAGTTAAAAGCGCTGAACATTATACTGAAACAGCACTAGATGAAATCCGGTTGTTGAAATCAGTTCGCAATTCCGACCCTAATGATCCAAATAGAGAAATGGTTGTTCAGCTACTAGATGACTTTAAAATATCAGGAGTTAATGGAACACATATCTGCATGGTGTTTGAAGTTTTGGGGCATCATCTGCTGAAGTGGATCATCAAGTCCAATTATCAAGGGCTTCCACTGCCTTGTGTCAAAAAAAATCATTCAGCAAGTGTTACAGGGTCTGGATTATTTACATAGCAAGTGCAGAATCATCCACACTGACATTAAACCAGAAAACATCTTGTTGTCAGTGAATGAGCAGTACATCCGGAGGCTGGCTGCAGAAGCAACGGAATGGCAGCGGTCTGGAGCTCCCCCACCTTACGGGTCTGCAGTCAGTACTGCGCCCCAGCCTAAACCAGCTGACAAAATGTCAAAGAATAAGAAGAAGAAATTGAAGAAGAAGCAGAAGCGCCAGGCAGAATTACTAGAGAAGCGAATGCAGGAAATTGAGGAAATGGAGAAAGAGTCGGGCCCTGGGCAAAAAAGACCAAATAAGGAAGAAGAATCAGAGAGTCCTGTTGAAAGACCCTTGAAAGAAAACCCACCTAATAAAATGACCCAAGAAAAACTTGAAGAGTCAAGTACCGTTGACCAGGATCAAACACTTATGGAACGTGGTGTAGAGGGTGGTGCAGCAGAAATTAATTGCAATGGAGTAATTGAAACCATTAATTATACTGAGAACAGTAATAAAGAAACATTGAGGCTTAAAGAGGATCTACATAATGCTAATGACTGTGATGTCCAAAATTTGAAGCAGGAAACTAATTTCCTAACCTCCCAAAATGGTGACAGCAGCACATCTCAAGAAACAGACTCTTGTACCCCTGTAACCTCTGAGGTGTCAGATACCATGGTGTGCCAGTCTTCATCGAATATAAACCAGTCATTCAGTGAACAGGACATCAGCCAACTTCAGGAAAGCATTCGGGCAGAGATACCCTGTGAAGACGAACAAGACCAAGAACATAATGGACCACTGGACAACAAAGGAAAATCCACTGCTGGAAATTTCCTTGTTAATCCTCTTGATCCAAAAAATTCAGAGAAGCTCCAAGTGAAGATTGCTGATCTTGGAAATGCATGTTGGGTGCATAAACATTTCACTGAAGATATTCAAACACAGCAGTACCGCTCCTTGGAAGTTCTGATAGGATCTGGCTATAGCACCCCCGCTGACATCTGGAGCACGGCATGCATGGCCTTTGAACTGGCCACAGGTGACTATTTGTTTGAACCTCATTCTGGGGAAGAGTACACTCGAGATGAAGATCACATTGCATTGATCATAGAACTTCTGGGGAAGGTGCCTCGCAAGCTCATTGTGGCAGGAAAATATTCCAAGGAGTTTTTCACCAAAAAAGTTGACCTGAAACACATCACAAAGCTGAAACCCTGGGGCCTTTTTGAGGTTCTAGTGGAGAAGTATGAGTGGTCTCAGGAAGAGGCAGCCGGCTTCACGGAGTTCTTACTGCCCATGTTGGAGCTGGTTCCCGAGAAGAGGGCCACGGCCGCCGACTGCCTCCGCCACCCCTGGCTCAGCTCCTAAGCCGCGCCTGGCACTGCAGCAGAGACCACGTGCTGACCCTCCGGCCCTCCGCCCCGCCCCTCCAAGCGTTTCCCCTTCCCTTTTCAGGGTGAAGCTCCTCCTTCAAGGGTTTCTAGGGGCGGGGAGTTGTTTTTGTTTTTTAATCCAACATGTTCATTTGGGTTTGCTTACTTGACCCTGTGGAGGTTCCCCCACAGCCATTGGGCATCCTAGGTGAATTTGGCCTGATTGGGCTTTGCCAAAGACTAACGGACTAAAATGTGGAACAGCCTCTCGCCCTGTACCCTTGTCTTTCCATTAGGACATCCTTTAAATTATAAGCAGCCTTTTTAAAAAAAGCTATGAAGATGTATGAGCTCATCCTTTTATTCACTGACTCTAAGAGTCAAATTTTCTAGTTGCATATCCTGCTGCCAGCATAAGGATGAGAAGGGGACAGGGGGTCGCTTCTCTGTACAGCAGAGACATTAAACGTGCTGTATCCGGGCTGCATCATCTTCCTGGATTGTTTCTGTTCTCTATGTTCACATTTTTTCCTGCGACTTTCAAGCTACTGTCTTTTTTAAATGAGCTGTATAAACAGCAAATTTGAGTATCATTTTATCACTGTTCAAAACACTGTCATATTCTTTTCTTCCTTTAATAAGTCTAAGAGCCTTGAAACTTCAGTCTGATTTTTGATGGAAACAAAAACAGAACCATTGACTAGTAATTTCTTCAGAACCACAGATGTTCTGCAAACAGTCCTTTCCTATGTGTCTCATGTTACCCTAACAGAAGAGTTCTTTTGATTGGTTGTTTGGAGGTTTTTTTGTTTGTTTGCATTGTTTTTGTTTCTGTTTTAATCCCTGTCTGGCACTTGACTCATTTCACTTATGTTTATTGCCCTGTAACTAAAGGATTCAGGATGACTCGAGAAAGGAGATCTGGATTCAGGGATTTCCAATCTAAGAAGAAAATGTCCTAGAATTCATTATTTTTTTACAAACAGCCCCCAAACTTACTGACAGCTTTTACTTCGCCTTGTCCAAAATGTAGCTTTGAAGCCGTTTCCCTCTGTGGCTTTGCCTTTTTCATTTTCTCAGAGGCTCCAAGTCCTAAGTGAAACCCCAAGATAAAAGAACCAAGGGAAGGGGTGGGATGGCACTTTTTTTCATTATTTTGAGGGGGGGGTTGTTTGTTTTTAGTTTCCTTGTTGGTTGGTTGGTTGCAGATTAGCCATTCTCTGCTGCTATTTCCTTGTATAGTGTAAGTTTTTAACTGCAATTTTGAGGTGATTAAGATGTACTTGAGGCTTTTTCTTTTTTCTTTTTTCTTTTTTTTTAAATGAGAAAATACTTGATGAATATTATTTTAGGATGAGTCTCTTGACCTTGCCCTAGACTGCGTATTCCTTGGGTCGGATTGCAAAGGGAAAGGGGCATGATAGAGGTCTCAGCCACTTGTTCAGCTCGGACCAAGTGGGCCTTGGGGATACAGCCTTCTCCGGAAGTGGCTACAGGACTCTTGATTTACAGAAGCCAAGGAGGTGCACCTTGAGGCTCTACTAGCAAAGCTACCAATGAGACTTTTGGATAGCCAACTTCCTATATGGGAATTGGAATGTAGATTCTGTCATTTATCCACCAATGGTGGCAAAGGAAAAAGTGGTACAATTATGCAATCCATTTAACTCAAACGTGTTACGCTGAGTAACTGGCCAGCATTCATCGGATCTTTGATTGGGCAGTCCTGAAATCAGACATGTTCCTATAGAAAGAATTTTAAGTGAGGCTATCTATGCACCTATCAAGAATAAAGAAAATAAATAGATTGCATCAAACAACAGCAGGGAAGATCTTTCAGCAATTCTAATCTTCGAATTTTCAGCGATATATATATATGCACTTGCCCTGGCTGGTTTAGCTCAGTGGATTGAGCGTCGGCCTGCGAGCTAAGTGTCGCTGGTTCGATCTTCCAGTCAGGGTACATCAGAGAAGGAAAACTCTGACTCCAAAAAACCTCCGCTGCCTTGCGGCATACCTCTTCAGGGGAAAGGCTAAGGGAGTAAACCCCGACAGAAAATCCGGAGCCGGAGTCCCTAAGGCGGTTTGACGTTGTAGTCAACACCGGCAACTCCTGCGGCGCACCTGAACCCAAGCTATATCGACTCCGTCTTTCCCTTGGACCCTTCAGCTGCGAAGAGAGGGGGGGTCTGCTGCATGGGCAACAGCAGACCCTCCATATTACCCTGCCCAGGCTCTGTAGCTTCAGCGTCATCGCAAGATGTCGATTCAACACGGGAGGAGACAGATACCATGTCACTCCCGAGTCGGACTGCACAGCCATTCTTGGCGGTGCAGATAGAATCTGAAGAAGCTACACCATCGTCTCTCGAGACGGACGGCTGCCGACGATATATATGCACACACATCTAAAGCAATAGCAGATTAGAACTGAATTATTTTCTATACTGTAAAATCACAGTTGTGGAATTACAGGAATTCTGATGGCGATATTAAGGTGTAATAACCAAAATACAAATAGAAAGCCCCATTTTATCAATCGGCATGAAAAGAAGTTTTAGTAGGAAAACCTGTAACTTCATTTTGGAACCATTTCTCGTAAAATAAAGGCTTTCCCCATCATTAAGGAGCCAGATGAATTAGAAGCCAGAGAAAGAGGCAGCTGTAGAATTTGATCTTCCGAGTACCCCATGTAACTTTATTGAACTTAATCATAATACTGTCAAATTGCCACAATTTCACTAAAGGATTTCTATTTGCTGTCAGTTAAAATCCTTAATACATTTTTATTCTTTCTACTGGATGCATTGTCTGTTTTCTTTGTAAATGCAATACAATAAACAATTTAATAACCTAAAAAAAAAAAAAAGAAAACATCAGCAAGATGAAAAGGAAACCAACCATATGGGAAAACATATTTGCCAATGACATCACAGACAGGGGACTGATCTCCAAAATATATAAAGAGCTTATATGACTCAACATCAAGAAAACAAACAACCAATTAAAAAATGGGCAAAGGACCTGAACAAACACTTCTCGGAAGAGGACATACAGAAGGTCCATAGACACATGAAAAAATGCTCAACATCATCGGCCATCAGAGAGATGCAAATAGGAGTCTTCTTAAGACAAAGTTTTTGGTAATGAAAATAGAAAACTCACCCATGTGGAGATTGTGGACATACCTACACTCTAGTCAAATCCTTGAAGGTAGCACAGACTTTGTATCTCGTAAGCTGGCTGACTCTCTTATGACACTGGCATCATCTCCATGCTCCTGTTGGAACTTACCCTAGGGGCATCTTGATTGACTACTGACAGTTAACCAGAATTACATGCTATATTGTACATGCATATGTGCCACTAATTTATACAGTCATTTTCAGAGCTTTTCTCACCATAGTATCACATTGGACCAATTGCTGTCAACAGGAAACAGTTTACAAAAGAGAGAGCACCCATCTTCTAGAGCTAATACTTGCTTTTTTAGAATAACTTTTTAAAAGGCATAAAAGAACAACACTATGACAAATCTACTGAGAATGTGGATGATGGTAACTGATATCAGCCAACTAGTTTATATTCAACATCATTAATCTCTTGGACATGACAAATTTTGGTAGCAGACCAGAATTAGTTCCAGATAATACACTTTTGAAGAAAAGAATAAGCCTTCCTATGAAGTATTTTAATGACTCTCCTTGTCAGATTTAAGATTTTATTATTAACATTAGAAAATGTAAGCCCCAAAAGATACAGTTGCAAATCAATTTCACTGTTTCTTCATAATGAGCCCCTAACTGAACTCAATGTCTGATATAGTTATGAATTTCCTCTCATACTTAATTTTAATGACATGTATAAGAGGATTTAGTGATAGAGCATAAAGAAATTTATTTTAACTCTGTTTTTTATATAGTTTAATAAATGAAATATAAATCACCACACATTAACATGACAATAGGAAGTGTATTTATATTTTTTTACAGGCTAGAGCATGATTACTTTGTTAAATTAGTGTTTTTCTTGTCTCATTAAAAACAGAAAAGAAGTAAAAATAACCCCAAATGCTAATGTTCATTATGTAAAAATCTATGGGAGAAGATTTACGTTTGATTTTTTAATGTCTAATAAAGCAATGTTGCTGTTTTTTTCTTAAAATTGATTATTTGATTGGCATATTGAAAAGTTATGTGTTACAAATATAGTAGCCTATTCAAAAGGCCAGAACGTAGTCTATGATATCTAACATGCAAAAAATATAAAGCATTCTCCCAAAGAATAGCCACATGTTGACATATGTGTGCTTAAAATTAATTAACATCTTTAAATATATTAGAATATTCTGGCAATATTGAGAATTTGAGTATCATTAGAGCAATGGAGTCTTGCACATCTGAGGATTATATCTGTGCTTTAATATATACCTACCTTGCTCTAATTCACTTATAGCTTTTCTAAAGTCAATTAACTTGTATAATTGTGATGTTGTTTGCTTTTTAATAACATGATTTAGTGGATATAGGACAGACACTGCTATCAGATGAATCTGTTTAGTTACAGACTCTAAATCCAGCTGTCAGCCTTTCAAAGTAACTTCTTAAACATCACTTTCTTCATCTTAAAATGATAAAGTATTCCTACTTTGAAGGATTGTGAAGATAATCTGAGATAACTTATGCAAATCACATCATGCAAAATTTGGTACTGAGAGCACATATGAAATTCAACCAATATAGCCAACATGATCATGAAGATGAAGATGATGATAACGATGACTATGATGATGATGATTACATCAAGAAATTTTCTTTAGTCCTCATCTCTTTTCAGAATTTCACTTGTCATCACACAATTTGAAAATGGAAGCATTTCATTAGCATTGAATTCATGCCGGGCATTGTGTTAGGCGTCAGGCATAGGAAATCTAAGCAAATGTCACCATTGCTAAGAAGAAATACTGCTAGTTTCCCATACACATTTTCTCAGATTTATATAAAGCCTATAATAAGATTTTTTCAAGCCCTATTTTATATTTTTACATTGCTATCTTATTTCAAAATTACCTATTTTATAGCCTTAACTAAAATATTAATTCTAATTTATAAGCAGTTTTACTTTGACTTATTAGAACTGTTGTCATTTTATTACTTAAAAATCCTTCATATACAATGGCTACCAGATAAATAGTTAATGATTGAGAAAACAAATCTATTAATGAAATAAATTAATGACTTTAGATAGATTAATAGAACTTTATACCCCTTGTCCTCTTCCCCATATTAAATACCCAAGCTCTTTAATATCCTTTTATTATTTTTTTAGAACTTCTACTTATTCTCTCATCTCCATGCAGTGTTGGATTCTACTTTCCCTGTGTAATCAGAGCCTCTTATTCATTCAACGAGTATCATACTTTCACAGAATGGAAGGCTACAGTAGTGAACCAAACAGATTTTCTGCCCTCACTGAGGTCACTGACAGAAAGAAGAATTATTAAACAATAATTTACACAAATATTTCACAGTCATGAAAATGCCACAGGTGTTCTCTTCTCAGGAGCTCAAAATTTGGCCACCAGTACTAGATGAATGGGAGATATCTGAATTGCTCTAAACAAAGAAGGATTCTCTCCATATATATTATTATACTATAGACTCAAAATAATGGTCAATTTGTAAATTCTTCTACCTAAAAAGAGTTAGAAGAACAAAAGGGGGACAATACTGAGCTTCTATTCTTGTAGCAGGCACTTTGTTATACCCTTAACTTCATTTAGAAATGTCCAAAATGTAGAATTCAGGCAACATAGAGTAAAACACACCCTTTAAATAAATGTTATTTAACCCATTTCATTTAATTCTCTAGGACAGAAGTTCTCAATTTTCTTTTTTTGTCTCAGACCTTTTTACACTCTTAAAATTATTGTCAATACAAAGAAGGTTTGTGCTAGGTGTGTTACATATATTGATTTTACCATGCTAGAAATCTAAACTGATCATTTTTAAATGCTTGTTTATTAATTTTAAATATAATAAATCCATTGCATGCTAATATAAACTAGATATTTTTATAAAGAGAGTACATTTTCCAAAACAAATGTAAAATTTGTAAAAACAGTAGCATTGGTTTACATTTTTACAAATCTCATCAAAATCTGGTTGAAGAAAAAACAGCCTTGAGTCTCATTCTATTTTTACATTCAATCTGTTACAATATAATACATCATATAGCCTCTAAAAAATTCCATTCATGAGTGAATGGGAGTTAAAAAAGCAAATAAAAATTCCGTATTATGATAAAAATAATTTTGATTTTGTAACCCTCTGAAAGGCTGTGAGGACTCCCAGGGTTCTGGGGCCACTCTTAGCAGCACAACTCTAAAATAATATATCTGCATCTGACTTCACTATTTGAGCTCAGATACTGTGAAACTAATGTTAACTTGAAATTTATGTCAATTAGTGAAGGTAACCCAAGGATTTAACTTTATGGTTCTGAGTAACATTAATCATTTTTATATCTAAACTAAAATCTTAGTCTAACATTCTTTATTTAAATAAAACTCATGTAAATACATGGTTATTCAACTGGTCTTGGTACTAGTTTTATCATCATTCATGTTTTCTTATTAATAATTAAATAATTTCTTAACATATTTTCATTCTATATTTATGACAGTCTGTTTTTAACTATTTAAAAATTACATTTTGACAATATTCTTTACCTTAATTAACCTCCTCGATAACCTAAAACATATTATTATATACAGAAAAATTCTGAGGTTCAGGCATTGTGAGTGATTTCTCAGAGATCAGATAGCTCAATAATACTAGCCCTAGTGATTTCTCAGGTCTGGTTCTGGTACCATCTTCCTGGACTTTCTCTTCCAGATTCATGACAATCTCCTGATTTATATAATCTTTTCTAACACATAGGCTGTGATAGAGGAAGGGAAATATTGTAAACATTCCTTCCATATCAGTATATTTAAAGGGGAATCCCTGCAGATACATTTCACCAAGCATTTTGAGATCTAGGACAAAAATGAAATAAATAAATTTTGTGTGTTTGATGGAGGCTCCCAGAATCAATCTCTTCTTTGTCAGAAAACACTTGCTGTGGTTTCTTAATATAAAACTATCTATCCTCCATAAAGAATGAAAAGAAGAGATGACAATGTATTAAACTAACACATTTAAACATGCCTGAGGCTGGAATCTGGACAAAACAGATTTAGCAAACCTTGATGAAACATGAGAAAATCAAATGTAGAAGGAAAAAAGTCTAGGCATCTGTTATCTTTCCTAGGGGCCTTAGGCTTGAATTAATACTGACTGTTATGAATTAAAGTTGACAATGAACCAGAATCATAAATACTTTTTCATTTTATTTTATTTATTTTATTGTATTGTATTGTATTTTTAGTATTATTATTATTACTAGGGGAACTAGAAGAAATATAAATGTTCTTCTGTGGTAAAGGATCCTAAGAGAGCAAAGACCTGACAATTTAAAAATGATTGAGCCATTTTTGTGTAACTGCTCTCATCTTTTATAGGAGCAAGTATAAAATGAAGTTTCTGAGTACCAGAAACCTCTTGTTTTTATTGCTTGTTATGAAATGAAAGAAGACACTGTTATATAGACAAAAGGGAATGGTTGAGAAGTCATTAATGGCATTCTGTAGTGAAGAATATTCACTTGTGTCTGGAGTTATTTCCCAACCTGGATGGACATTTTTACAAATACGAATTAGGGGCACTTGTTCTTATTTACTGATCAGAATCTCCTGGGACTAGGACTAGGAACATATATTAAAATCAAAAGCAAACTATACAGTCCACAAAGATAATGAACCAAATCAAAAGCAACCAAGCAACTGACCAAATAAATACAAAGCATGACAACCACAATAAACTTGCCAAGTCTCATGATAAGGCAAGGAAGCATGACACCTGTGCCCTGGTAGGATTCTGAGGACAGCTGTAAGATATGCTTTTCTCAGTACTAGTACTTATAAATGAATAAAAATATACCAGTTAATAAATCCGAAGATATTTAAGACTATTTTTGTAATAATGCTTCTTTCACTTACTTGCAGTTGGAGGAACTATATCAGAAGAGAAGGGCTAGAGTCAAAACAGGAGGTGCAATAAACACACACATATATTGCAGCCTGGCTTATGTGCATCATGGCCTGTGTCTGGGACCTTCAGGGGAATAGGTTATAACATGTAAACAGCATAAGGCTTTGTTGTTACTCTTGACTTTTATAAAATAGTATTTAAACAGAAAGAGAGAGAGAGAGAGAGAGAGAGAGAGAGTCTTTATTCCAAATTGTAAGATTTATTGTAAATTTCTTATTTCTTTGGAAGCTATGGAAAGCTGAAGAAGCATGAACAGTTAGTGGGATCTCACATCTCACATTAGCCATGTCAGCTCAAAACAAAGATAATAACCTATCAGAATATTAGTTTCTTTAATTGCAAACTAGAGAAAATAGATTGTTGTAAGAGTTAAAAGAGACCATATAATAAAATACCTACAATAGTGTCTGCTTTTTAAGTATTAAAAAGTGATAGCTATTAGTTGGTGCTACTTACACAGTTCAGTGTTCACATCCCATACATAAAATCATTTATTTAAGCTATTTAGATATTTAATTGAAATATATTTATATTCCAATATAATATATATATATATATATATAATTTATGCTCCTATACATATAATTATATATGCATGTGTGTGTGTGTGTGTGTGTGTGTGTGTGTGTGTGTGTGTGTGGTTTGTCTGGAAAAACTTCAGCCATTGTTAATATAAGGAGAATGCTTTGCGTAACAGCAATGCAACCTGACAGCAAAGGAGAGTGGACTGGGATGCTCATGTATGAACAATGATGACTTCACTATACTAGTCATTGGGGGTAATAGACACCATTGAGTGAGCATGTGTACTGTGTAGCCATCCCATTCAAAACAACTGAGCAAGTAGAGCAATGAATCTGCATCAAATTTTGTATTAAGCTTGAACATTCTTCTGAGGAAGCTATTCGGATGATTCAGAAGGCTGCCGCTATGGGCAACTGGTGACTGGCAGCTTCATCAGGACAACATACCCACTCATGCATCACATCTTGTGCAGAGTTTTTCAGAGAAACATCAAATCGCCAGGTGACTCAGCCCCACTACAGCTCAGATTTGGCACCCTGCAACTTCTAGCTTTTCCTAAAACTAAAATCACCTTTGGAAAGGAAGAGATTTCAGATCCTTGATGAGATTCAGGAAAATAAGACAGGGCAGCTGATGGGGACTAGAACTGTTTGAGGCCCCAAGGTGCCTACTTTGAAGGGGACTGAGATGACATTGTCCTATGTAAAATGTTTCTTGTATCTTACATCTTCTTCAGTAACTGTCTCTGTTTTTCATGATTCATGACTGGATACCTTCTGTGTGTGTGTGTGTGTGTGTGTGTAGCCAGTCTCACCAATTTATAGCTCTGGAAGCACCTCCAAGCCCAGTGCCAGAAAGCAAACATATGCCTGGTCAGACAGTGGGTACTGCTGCTACTCCTGCATCTAAGTACTCACACTCACATCTAGACTCCCACTTTGAGTTATACATCTTTAGTGACATATTGTTGCTTGTATTCTATGTAGTTGAGCTGCCTGTTTTGGGGAGTTGTTAACATCCTCCTTTTCTTTGCAACATTTTAGTTTTAAATTTCCTAGTTTGAGAATTACACTCACATGCAGCTCCTTTGGTAACCGTAGGTAAATATTTAGCAGTTTAGCTAGTTAATTTTGATGTTGGTCTTTCAATTGCTTCTCCAATGTGCATTAATTAAATATTCTGTGATTCTTTTTTATTCTATGTTGTAGAGATAATGACATATTTGAATTATGAGTAAGAAAGTCCTCTTAACTGTGCCAGTATAACTTCAAGGGGCTCACCACCCAGCTATCAGAAGGAGGGCCATTTCTTAGGAAAAAACTTAAGTTAATCATGGTTCCATTTCCAGTTCTACACTTTCTTGATGGTGTAACTTGAGACCAATCACTTAATCACTTTGAGTTCTCAATTCCATATATATTAAAATGTGTCTGACTGTATGTGCAATTCAGCATTTTTTAGCATATGTGACTGTAGAACTCAAAAAATGAAACATAAGTTACTCAAATGTTAATAATTTACAAATTATTCTTATAAGCATTATCCCTAATATGTAGCGATTACTTACTATGCATAAGCGAATCTGATAAACACTGCAAAATACTCTTATTTATTTATAATGTCAAAATAATAAGAGTGTGAGAACCAAGACACAAATCAGTTCTGGTTTATATTAAGCACACAGGCTCTGGAACCAAACTGTTTGAATTTGCAGTCCAGATCTGTCTTTTAAATGCCTAGAGCCCTTGGACAAATTATGTAACTTCTCAGTGATGTGAAGTCATCATTATAAATTGAAAATTATAAATTGCTTCTCTCATAAGGTTGTTCAGAACATTTAATAAATTAATACAAAGTGCTAAGGCTATTGTTTAACATATGCTCAACAAGGCTAGCCATTAGAATCATAACCTATTGTTACTATTATTCAAGAGGGACAAGAGTAAAAACATGTAATGATCTTCAGATGATTTTGCAAACCCTAAAAAATTCTAACATGAGCAACACAAGATAATATAGCTACTATGTTGTCAGACTGAAATGGCATAAAATACATGATAAATTAGTTAACAGCTCCAAAGACACAGATAGAGTCAGCATATCTAGATTCAATTTCAAATCACAGCATTTCATGTATTTTTAAGTACCCAGTCACACCTACTTTATGGAGGTAAACTCCTTAGGGCAAGGGCTGTAGCTTTGAATTGGCTGCAAAGAGCAACAAAATCTTGATTGTTGGCAAAAGCTCATTCTCTCAGAATTGATGGGGTGGTTAAGGTAAGCCTTTAAGTAATTTAGATGGAGCATTTTAAAATCCATTTAGAAGCTATTTGGGGAAGTATGAGTCTGAAGTCAAAGTTAAAGCAGAAACATCCTATGAGGCCCGCAGGCAGAGAACCTCAATCGATAAAAGCCATTACCCTAAATAAGTCCAGAACACCATAGCCTGGCTAAGTATTTTAATCCCTGTCTGGCAAGAGAGCAAAGTCAGTAAGTAGCACAAAACACAAAGATTCCAGGTACTCAGAGGCTGCAGAAGCAGAGGAAGCCACAAAACTCTCCTGCCAAGAAGTCTTTCTGTAACTAACAATTCTCTGCCTCACCTTTCCTTCCCCATCGGCCCTCCCTCCTTTAGTTCTGTCCCCATACTCGTCCATAACACCTCACAGTGTTCTAGCCCCATGACCTATCAAAACTCAACCAGAAAACTGTCTGCTCTATAAAAGCCCTCCCTTTTTCTGACCAGTGGATCTCAAATATAACTGCACATTAGAATCATCTGGGACAAATTTACATACCCAGCTTTCAGGGCTCGAGATTTTGATTCAAAATCAAAAACCACTTAGAGTGGGGCACTGACAATAGATTTTTTTTTTTAAGTTATCTAGTTGATGTTGATATGTAGCTAGAGTTGGGTACCAATTTGGATTGATAAATCTATTCTTCTCAAACCAGTTTTTCCCAGTAGCATTCTACTAGACTTGGGTAGTTCTTGTCACCTGTCTTTCAAATTACTGCACTGAATTTCATGAATTCAGGGTCTCTCACCTTCTTCATTTTTTCTGAACTAAAATTAATACTCAATAAATGTGTCTTAAATTATAAATTAATTTATTTCTTCATTTTTAACTTACTCATATTTTTAATTCTCATATTCTGGCATCAATTAATTCATTCACTTATTTACTGATGCATCCATTCACCAACAATACAGGTCTTATATTACTCAAACAATTTGCAATGACTGAAAAAATAAATGCATTATTATTTATATTGATTGAAATCTAGTGCCACATTTTAGGAAAAGTACTCAGAAGAAGATGTGCAAAGGAGAACATATCACAACTGCATATCACTATACACACTTACAAACATACATATATTATATCCAGATATGCATATATTATTGCATACAAAGATATTTATTAATGTACATCAAATTAAAGCTTATTGGTTAAGAGCACAGGCTCTCGAGTACCCAACTGCCTGAGTTGATCTCTATCTCTACCAGGTATCATCTGTTCACTTAACTTATCTGTGCTTTTGTTCCTTAATTTATAAAGTATAGATTATAATACAACCTACCTCACAGAGATGTTGTGAGAATAGAATGTGTTAATCTATATAAAAGAAGAAGCAGCATTATACAAAGGTGCATTATTATTTATTATTGTTATCATCATTGCCAGCTTCTCTTTCATATTTTGTGCTATTTTACATTCATGTACAGGGCTTTAGGGCTAGCTAAGTCAGGCTGGGACAGACTGACTGCTCTCAGATCTTGCATATCACCAACATGTCAAAGTGAGAGCTCTAAATGATGAGCCTGTCATTTTTCCACAGTGAATTGCTTGCATATTTCCATGGAATACATGCTGACTTAAAATAAAAGAAATAAAGGAAGGTAAAAGAAAACAAATGTGTCTTGTCAACCTGAAGTCTTCCAACCATTTGAAATAATTGTTATAAATTAATATGCTGTCTTTTTCCAAAGAACAGTTAACATCTGTGCTCCCAACAGATGTTCACCGTGACTGATATAACTGTTCTTCAATTATCCACATATGCTTTATTCTATTTGTGAATTGTATACAGCAAATTTTCACACATGTGTTTTTGCTACTCCTTCATGGTCAGGGATTCACATAATTTTTTTTTTTTAGCAGAACAACAACATCAACAAGATACTAAGTGAAAATACATACAACATTATATATCATATCTTTGTTATAAAATGTAAAATATACATATTATATATTAATTGATACACATACTATCAGGATTTTTAAAGAAAATTTATAAAGTATTATTTCCATGATTAGAAATATGCTTTTACCTAATAAGTTTTGAAACATAAGAGTTCTCATGAAGACTTCTTGACAATCAGTCTAAGATGTATTTCTTAAATATCAAAAACATCAAATTTTATATTCAATTTTACTATATATCCCTTAAATTGTCTAGAAGATCATATGACAGTAGCTGACTGCTGATAAGTTTCAATCATAAAAAATCTTTTTGTTTTTCTTCAGTATAATCCTGATTCTCATTGGAAAATGTTCACCTTTACAATAAAGTTTTTGCATACTGATTTTCTGCCTCTGGGAAGATGAAATCATTATTTGGGAAAGAAGATAATGCACTGGAACATAGGAATTCATTATTTCTTAATTTTATGTCTTAACAGAAAATTCTTATGCTGAAATGTCAACATGAACTTATTTTGTGACCCAGAGTTAGTAAGACAATTTCTCTCAGCATAAGGTTTTTATTATAAAAATATAATTATATCTGTAAAAAACATTTTCTAGTTTTCTATCCCTGTATTACCCATGTCTAGCTAATGCCTGGGACATGGTTGTTACTTATTGAAGATTTGCTTTAAAAACTGAAAAGGAATCCACCAAACAAATAAATTTCCACTTTGTTTACTTCAATGGCCTTTAGTTAGTGTCAAGTTTTAAAAAGGGTTGTATAAAAACAATTATATGTCAATAAATTGGACAATCTAAAAGAAAAAAATAAATTCCTAGAAACATGAAATTTCCCTACTGAATCAAGAAGAAACAGAAAATCTGAACAGACTGATTAATCAAATAGACAAAAACAGACCAAAGGAGTAATAACAGAAACATCCCACTAACAAAAATCCTGGACTATATAGCATCACAAAGAATTTTACCAAACAATAATAGAAGAACTAACACATATTCACTTCAAATTATTCCAGAAAATTAAAGAGGAGGAAAGACTCCCAAGATCATTCTACAAGGCCAGCATTATACTAATTTCAAAACCAGATAAAAACACCACAAATAAATAAAATTATAAACCAACATTCCTGATGAGCATAGATGCTAAAATCCTCAACAAAATATTAGTAAACTGAATCCAGTGATATTTAAAAAGATCACATACCATGACCACGTGGGATTTATTCCAGAGATGCAAGATTGGTACAATACCCATGAATCGAATAGTGTGATACACCACATCAACAAAATGAAGAATAAAAATCATATGATCATATCAATAGATGCAGAAAAAGCTTTTGACAAAAATCAAGCCATTTATGATAAAAACTCTCAGCTAAGTAGAAATAGAGTGCAATATCTCAACATAATAAAGGCCCTCCATGACAACACACAACTAACATAATACTCAGTAGGAGAAACTTAAAGCATTTCCCTTAAGACCAGGAACAAAACAGGAATGTTCACTTTTACCACTCTTATTTCATATAATACTGGAAGTCCTAGCCACAGTAATCAGGCAGGAAGAAGAAACAACACCCAATTTGAAAAGAAAAAGGTAAACTGTCATTATTTGCAGATGATATAATATTGTACATAGAGAAGACTAAAGACTCCACCAAAATATTATTGAAATTGGGATAAATTTAATAAAGTGGAAGGATACAAAACAAATATTCAGACATTGTTTACATTTTATACATGAACAATGAACTATCAGAAAGGAAATCTAAGAAAACAATTCTATTTACAACTCCTTCAAAAATAATAAAATACCTAGGAGTAAAGTTAACCAATGATGTAAAAGAACTGTACTTAAAAAATTATAAGACCCTGACAAAAGAAATTGAAGAACATACCAATATATAGTAACATATACCATGCTAATGGAAAGGAAGAATTAATATTTAAAAAATATCCATACTATCCAAAGCAATCTTTAGATTCAATGAAATTCCTATCAAAATACCAATGACATATTTCACAGAACTAGAACAAATATTTTATAAATTTATATGGAACCACAAAACACCCCAAATAATGACAACAATCTTGAGAAAAAACACAGTTGGAGGATTCGTGCCATTTGATATCAAACTATACACAAGGCTATAGTATTCCAAACAGCGAGGTACTGGCATAAAAACAGACATATAAATCAATGGAATAGAATAGAGAATCCAGAAATAAACCCACACTTTATGATCAATTCATATTTGACAAAGGAGGGAGGAATATACAATGTGGTAGAGGACAGTCTATTAAATAAATGGTTTTTGGAAAATTGGACAGATACATGCAAAAATTTAAATTAGACCACCAGCTTACACCATATAGAAGAAGAAATTTAAAATGGCTTAAAGAGAGAAAGACAAATGTCGTATAATTTCACTTATATGTGGAATCAATGGACAAAATTAACTGACACACCAAGTAGAAACAAAAGCATGGGTACATAGAACACCTGACAGCTCTTTATAGCATAGGGTGTTGGGGAGCTGGATGAAGGAAGGTGAAAGGATTAGAAGAAATTAAGCAAATATATATGTATATAAAAAATCACAGAGACACAGACAATGGTGTTGGGCTAGCCAGAGAGAAAGGGGGATAGGGGTTAGGTGGAGGTGGACAATGGGGATAATGGGGATGGAAAGAGACTTTGCTTTACTTAGGGTGATGGGTGCATGATGCAGTGTGCAGTTAATGTTTTGCTGAGTTGTGCATTTGAAAACTGTATGATTTTGTGAACAAATGTCACCCCAATAAATTGATTAAGGAAAGACAAATATAATACTCAATTCTATAAAATCCAAGAAGAAAACATAGGCAGTAAAATCTTAGATGTTTAATTGTTTTTTCCTGACATATCATCTCAAACAAAATAAAAAATAAACAAATGGCACTATAGTAAACTGAAACATTTTTGCACAGCAAAGAACACCATAAACAAAATGTATCATTGGTGAATAAGTTCTTCCACTGCATGGGAGAACTTGTTCACCAATGATGCATCTAATAAAGGGTTAATATCCAAAATTTATAAAGAACTCATATAACTTGACACCAAAAAACAAAAAACAAAAAAACAATCTAATTTAAAAATGGGCAAAGGATCTAAATAGACACTTCTCCAAGATAGCCAATAGATGCATAAAAAGATGTCAATATCACTAGTCAAGAGAAAAATGCAAAATAAAACCACAATAAGACATCACCGCACACCTGTCAGAGTGACTGTCATCAATAAATCAACAAATAAGTAGTGTGTGAGAGGATATGGGGGGAAAAATTACCATGTACTGTTGATGTGAATGCAGATTATGCAGCCACTGTGGAAAGCAGTATGGAGATTCCTCAAAAAATTAAAAATAAACTGCATTATCACACCATGATTTCACTACTGGGTATATATCTGAGGAACTCAAACCAAATTTGGAAAAATACATGCACCCATATGTTCACCACGGCATTATTTATGTAGCCAGGCTACTGAAGCAATGTAAGAGCCCATCAATAGACAAAAGCAGTGTTACATTTACAAAATGGAATACTATTCAGTCATTGAAAAGAATGGAGTCTTACCATTTGTGACAGCATGGGTGGGTCTAGAAAGTATTATGCTAAGTGAAATAAATCAGACAGAGAAAGACACATATCACATGATTTGAAATATATGTACAATCTAAAGAACAGTATAAATGAACAAAACAGAAACAGGTTCACAGATACAGAGAACAGACTAGTGGCTAGCAGAGGGGAAGGGTGTAGGAAGACTGGATAAAAATAACAAAGGAATTGTGATGTACAGATTGGTAGTTACGAAACAGTCATGAAGATGTAAAGTGCAGCATTTTATTATAGTCAACAATATGTAATAACTATGTATGGTCCTAGTTCAGTATTAGAAATATCAAGGGAAATACTTTGTAAAGTACATGTACATGACTGTATTAACCACTATGCTATACACCTAATATAAAACAATAATGAATGTAAACTGTAATTTTAAAATAATTAAAAATATGAAAATGGTTGTAGAAAGCTACGAAGTGGCATGGGACAACATAAACCACCAGTGTTCCCTGCCAACTTTACCACCTACTTCCCCTCTGTACACTGCTTCTCTATGATAATATGTATAATGATTTCATCATCAAGTTGAATTTGAGTTAGATGACTTACAAATAACTAATGTCGTATGCAGTCGATCTAGTTTAAAAATGGTTTGCAGCACCTAACCATTCATTCATTCAGAATTCTCTGAATGCCTGTTATGTTCCCAATCTGTGTCAGGATGGTGGAAATAGGACAGTATGAAAAAGAATTAAACACAGTTCTTCTTACTAAAATATTTCACAATTTTGTCTGTAAAAATAAACATGTCTGTAATTTGAGGTACTTAAGGTAAGAAAACTATTAATTCTGTCAAAGAGATTATGCAGGGATTCAGAGGAAAAAGAACACTTTCCAAAGGCAAAAATACGAAGGACTTCACAGAAGTGTCATTGGTGGACTAGATCACAAGTAATAACTAGGGAATAAGCATCTATATTGAATAAATCCAAGATTTTGATTAACAATGATTCTAAGCCTTATTTGGTGCCAAGACTTACATTTGATTATGTGATACTAAAAAGTCTGATATGAAAGCATCCAAGCCTTCAAGGGATTTACAACATCAGTAAAGAAAAAAATAGTTTAAAGTAAGCACAATGATGCAAATATATCCACGGATGTCATGAAATACCCAACTCTACCTAAGTGTCCTTGAGAAATAATTCCCAGAAGAAATGTCACCTAAACTTAAACTTGAAAGAGAAAAAATGGGGTAAATCTTTGTGAAACAAGTAATTATGCAAAGAGATAGATGTTCTGGATAAAGGTAAGGAAAGATTTAAGCACATCTATCTGTCCAATGTCATAAAAGATTGTTTATTCCTTCAACTATATACAAAAAACTAGCATATAAAAGACATGTGACTTCCAGCCAAGATGGAGGCTTAGACTGATATTCTGTCTACCTCCACAACTAAGAAGAAATATGACTACTTCAAAACCAAAAATAACCAGAAATTCCAGAAAATAAAACTACATGGAAGTCCAATATGTGAAGTTATAAACCACTGGTGCTCGTCTGGACGGGTAGGAGGGGCGAAGCCGGGGCAGAGAGGTCAGGCTGTGCTGTCAGTGGCAACAGCGGGGATAGTGGCGGGACTGAGAGAAATGCCAGGGGAGAAGTCCCGGCTGCAGTTGAGACCTGTCAGCTCGTGATTCTAACTCTGGGGAAGGCAGACCCCCATTGCCTCAGACTGTGAGGCCCAGAGGGCATGGAAATGGAGGAAGAGGTTCCTGGTCTCAGCGGAAAGTAGCAGCAGGAATCCATCTTGGACCCCCGCCCCCACACAAAGCACCACGGTGTGGTGAGAAGGGTCTTCTGGTAGTGATGAGTGCTCAGGGCACTGCACCCGATAGTGTAGGAGGTGTGACAGCCCTGCCCAAGAAGGAAAGATAAACGAAAATGGTCAGAATGACAAGAATAATAATTGAAATACCAGTCATGAAGCTAACCAAACAGCAAATAAGGGAATTAACCGATGAACAAATAGAAAAACTATCTGAGGCCTAGTTCACAGCTATAGTCATAAGGCAGCTTACAGAATTAACAAAAGATATTGAACAAGACGGGGAAGGAACGAAGGCTAGTCCCACTGAAACGAATGAAAACACAGATGAGACAAGTGGTGAGGAAACAAAAACCAGAGATCAAATCAATGAATCGGAACATAGGGGAGAAACAAAAAGTCAACCAGTGCAGAAAGAGGAAACAAAGAGTGAGAAATATGAGGAGAGGCTCAGAAACCTCTGGGACAGCTATAAGCGAACAAACATTAGAATTATAGGTTTGCCAGAAGGTGAAGAAGAAGAACTAGAAATTGAAAAATTATGTGAAAAAATAATGAAGCAGAACTTCCCTAACTTGGAGAAGGAAATAGACTTATAGGTCCAGGAAGCACAGAGAGTTCCAAAATAACTAGACCCAGGGAGAACCACACCAAGACACATTATAATCAAAATGTCAAAAATTAAAGATAAAGAGAGAATCTTAAAAGCAGCAAGAGAGAAGAAAAGAATTATGTACAAAGGGGTCCCAATTAGACTATCAGCTGATTTCTCAAGGGAGACCCGGCAGGCAAGAAGGGACTGGCAAGAAATATTCAAAGTAATGAAAATCAATAACCTACAGCCACAAACACTCTATCCAGCGAAATTGTCATTCAAAATAGAAGGACAGAGAAAATGTTTCCAGGACAAAGCAAAACTGAAGGAGTTCATTAGATCCAGACCACTATTATATGAGATGTTAAAGGGACTGGTTTAGAAGAAGGAGGATCAAAAAACTATGAACATTAAAATGAAAACTGCATCGCAGGAACCAACAACAGAAGCTAGGGAATTAAAAAAAAGGCAAACTAAGTAGGCAAAGAGAGTGGAAAAAGAATTATAGGTATGGGGAACAATTTTGGGGGAGGTTAGCAGGGGGGGGGAAAGGGGAGGGAGATGATGCAGAAATTAAGAAGCATAGTAGGAGGGAATGGAGTAGACAGGAAGAGGTTGAGAAGAACTATATGCACAACTAATGGACATGGACTAAAAAGGGGGGGACAACTGGAGGGAGGGGTATCACTGGGTGGAGGGGAGCAGAGGGAAAAGAAATTGGGCCAACTGTAACAGCATAATCAATAAAACATACTTTTTAAAAAGGATGCAAAATGAAAAAAAAAAAAGATATGTGATGCCAAAGTTAGCAAAATAGGCATGGTTTT
Organism: Furipterus horrens; assembly: GCF_987537825.1. NCBI lineage: Eukaryota > Metazoa > Chordata > Mammalia > Chiroptera > Furipteridae > Furipterus > Furipterus horrens. The sequence continues at coordinate 52,475,443 of NW_028327172.1, forward strand.
GCATTTTAAATGTTGTTAAGGAATAAGGAATAAGTGAAAAGCAAGGTAAGTTTACAGAGTGATTTTTATACCATATACATTTTACTCTAAAGGTTCTTAGCAGTATTGTTCAATATTCATGGAGCACTCTGTCTATCAAATGCCCATGATCAGAGATTAGATGAAGATAAAGACCAGAAGTGAAGATGATGTCAATGTCATTCTAGTCAATGCAAGCAAAGACACATGAACAGGAACATGTGAATGTTTGAACATCAGAGTACCTCATTAGTCTGGGAACAGGTGAATTAAGGATATTAGTGGACTGAATCAGGACTAGATTATTGAAGATCTTGCCATCATGTTGAGTTGACACTACATCTGTGTTTACACCAGTCAGAATGCCATCATCAACAAATCAACAAACAACAAGTGCTGGCGAGGATGTGGAGAAATGGGAACCCTACTGCACTCTTGGTGAGAATGCAGACTGGTGCAGCCACTATGGAAAACAGTATGGAATTACCTCAAAAAACTAACCAGCAACTCCACTCCTAGGATTATACGTGAAAAATCATAAAACTGTAATTCAAAAGAACTTATGCACCCATATGTTCATAGCAGCACTGTTTACAATAGCTAAGTGCTGGAAACAACCTAAGTGCCCATCTGTAGATGAGTGGATCAAAAAACTGTGGTACATTTACACAATGGAATACTATGTAGCAGAAAGAAAGAGGGAACTCCTGCCATTTGCAACAACATGGATGGAACTAGAGAGAATTATGCTTAGTGAAATAAGCCAGGCAAAGAAAGAAAATACCATATGATATCACCTAATACAGGAAACTAAAGAACATAAACAAATGAACTAAATAGGACAAGGAGCAGAATAGCAGTCAATAGGGGGGCGGGGGGAGGGAGAGAAGGGGGATAAGTGAGGATAGGGTTTAGTCAAGCAACTTGTATAAATGACTCATGGAGATGGACAACGGGGAGGGATATAATTGTGGGAGAAGGGGTGGGTTGGGTGGGGGGGAGCAATGGAGGAAAAATGGGACAACTGTAATTAAAAAATCAAAAAATAAAATTTAGAGAATCAAAAATATATATAATATTAAAAAAAATAAAACCAAACCCATCAAAAAAAAGTTAATAATGTGGCAATTCTGTGTAGGATACAGTAAAAGATAGAAAGCCCAACAGAGGAGACCAGTTAGGAGTTGTAACAAGAGTGTTTATGGGGTTATAAAAGACCAGAACTAGGCTAGTAGAATAGAGAGGAGATATGAATTATACTTCGGTGGTAAAAATAAACAGTTAGAAAGTTTGTCATCTCTTGTTTGTCTGTTCTTGGCTGATGTTCTGATTACCAAGAAGAACATAAGCAAGGGTATTCATAAATATTTATCACAATTATTACAAATTAGAACAAAAAAATTAGTTTTGCAAATCTAGCAAGCTAATTAATGTAATATTTTCATGCTGATCTATACACAAATCAAATGTGCAAATCTTTTACTTTCAATCTAATTAGCCTTACCCTAGCAGAAATCATTGGACTAAATAATAAATTTCTCTTAAATTCTTGAGTGCGACTTTACCCAAACTAGGTACATTTTGCTTGTCATGTGTGGTTTTGATGTTTTGGGGGTTCAGTATGGTGAATTTAATAATGACCAATTCTTGGGAAGGACTAGAAGAAGTGATTTGGTCCAGAAAATAAGATCTGTTTATTCTATGCTAAATTTTTTATTTTCCATTGATCAGTTTCTCAACTGGCTTAATTTATGGAAAGTTTTATTGCATCTTGGTAAAGACTTTTGAATGGTGAAAAAAATATACTGAAAGAAAGCAGTATCACAAGCTTTGCAATATGCTTGAGATGTGGAGACTACTCTACGACACTTTGCATGTGATTTCTCTTTAGGCCATCTCAAGAGCAGCAGTTAGTAAGAACTGCACAAAATGATACAGCAACCTTGTCAATAAAGGTTAAACTTTACTGACACCCATCCCAGTGTAATGTTGTTTCCTCTTATTGAAAAGAATCATTATTTTCTTCTTGGCAAGAACACTATCAGAAAAAATAGAAAAAAATGGAAAACGCGTAAAGTTTTTTATAATCTACTTTTGTAGAAACAATTCATAAAAAGGTAATAACATATAAAATATATGTTCATCTAGTATATAACAAAACAAACACTTAAACCTCGAATATGTCCTCTTTATGTAATTCTAGTGGTTCTGATTATTCTAACAATCTATGGTTGAGTTTATGACACAGAACATATGATTCTGTTTCTACTAAAGAACATGAGAAATATAGTCTACAAAAATACCCTCTGTGATCCACCAGGGAGAAAGGCACAAACAAAGCTTTTACTGTAAGAAAATATTTGGCAGTGCTGATCATGATCAATTATTTCCAAAAAATACTAGTCACTGACACTTTACTGCATTGTACGAAAGTATTATGTTGCTTTTGTATAACCATTGGTAGTTAACCAGGAGTCTCATATTTATGGGTCTCATTTAATCCTCTCCCAAAGCTCTGAAGGAGGAATAATGCCATTTACCTCTTGCTCTCTAAGAGAAAACTTAAGCCAACAGAAGTGTGACTCATCAATGATTATAGCCACTAAGTTGAATATTTGAGTAGCAGCAGGGACAAAGTCCAAGATAAGTGAGTCACCTCTCACTTAGTAAACAAGGGAAGAGCTCAACAGGGACTTCTATGGTTTGATGTAATATCCTAGAGGGTAGGGTTTTGGTATCTCTTCTTCATCATTGGATCTCTCAAGTACCTCACATCACAGTCACAAACACACTGTAGGTTCTTAGTATACTATGTTTCCTGAATAGATGAACAAGTGGAAAATCAATAGTAGGCATGCATTGAGCAATGGAATTGGGGCCAACATTTTGTTAGATTAGACTTAGTAGGACAGAACATAACAAAGCAACAAGTTTTTATATGTTAACAATGTTATTTATCTGTGATATGGTTAGAGAACAAGGAGGACCCCCATTTCATGGTATATGATAGAAGGAAAAGATCCTTGCAGCTGTGTTAAGATACAGAGAGGGTTCCCACATATAGTATGCCATTTGCAGAGAATGCTAGACATGGTGCAGTAGGTTTGAAAAAACAAGATTATATGACTATACAGCCAGCCCTTCTCTTCTTCCCTCAAGTTTCACCTTGCTTACTATCTCTTACAAGGCCATCTCCCACCCGAGGCCTTCTCTGGCCACACTCACTAAAGATCTCCTACGTACTGTCTAACCGTAGCCCCAATAGTTCACCTCCCAACTGGTCTCCTTTACAGCATTTATCACCATTGTAATCATTTAATTTATGGTTAATTTGATTATTATTGCATTTCCTAGTAGTTAATTGATTTCATCAAAGAATGCTGACCTTGTTCATAGCTGTCTCTATATTCCAATGAGACTTCAAGAAATATACAATAAAGTATTGAATGATTAGAGGCTGAAAGGTAAAAAGAATATGAGACAAGCTTCTCTCTTGATCAAAGGATAGATATTTGAAGCTGAGAAAATTTTCTTCGGGGAAGAAATATGAAGTTTTCAGTTAAGTTGCACAGGTGGGAAGTAAAGAATGAGGGGAGGAAAAGTCAAGTGAAAATGGCATCTGGAATTCAGTTGCAAAGCCAGGTGTTATCACCTCAGCAGAGTCACTTGGTACAAGCCAGAATTACTCTGAGCCTTAGTTTACTTTCAAAAGAGAGGATTTAGGCCATAGGTAGTCCCTAAGAACTCTTCGACCTTTTAAATAACATAGCATTCCTCTTTCCTCTGTATTTCCAAAGCACCTTGCACATGTCCCTATAATACATGTTAGCACATTGTTTTGCTCTTGCTATATATCTATATAATACTTATTTTTTCTCTTCATGACTATAGTACTTTGAGCACGACAGTAGAGAGCAGTGGGAGTGGCTATTGAATTTAAACTTTTTTTGTTTTTTAGCAAATTTGAAGTAACAATTAGTCCTCTGCAATTGTGAAAGGCGCAATACAAAGCAGGTATTTCCAGGAACTGCTGGACAAGAGTTATTCTGGTCCATTTCTTCCAAACCACCCAGATCAAATTGTTTCCATACTCTTTTTGGGGGGGGGGGATAATTTTTATGACTTTCTAAATCTTTTCACTTGTCTGCCATGGGTTTGAGACAGATAATACATTTTCTTTTTTTCACTTTCCTGATCTAAATGGCCCGGCTGCAGGAGACAATAAAATAGGCTATGAATTCCTGAGCTGGTTTCAACTCGTAGGAGACATTAAGCTCCACAAGATTAATCAGATTTCACAGCACCAGTCCCAGTAGCCCTGGCAGTAACTCAGATAATTATTTAATTTATAGCTGTAAATCACTTTTGGATCATAAAATTCCAGTTAGATGAGTGCATGAAGCAAACATGTAATTAAGATTAGAGCACTCACAAAGAAGGTGATTATTATTTATGGTCATTACCTCCCTGACATTGTAGAACAAAATGAAAATTCAGGCTTCTTGAATTGTTTAAAGGTCCAAAGATAATTGAATATTCATTAATAAACCCAACTAAATTAGTAACAGTTATTGACTTTGACCATAAAGCTGCAAGTTCAAGGAAAAAAATGGTTTACCTGCTTGTAACAATTTTGGAGTTTAAAGAGACAATCTGCAAAATTTATATGAATGCTTGCTAGAGAAATGCATTTATAGCACTATGATAAATGATATGATTACAAATAAACCATGATATGTTTCCTGCTTTATCTTTGTGTTTTTTTCCCCCAACACAACACTGTCGGGGGAGAACAGACCTTTCTCATTGTTCTAGGCCCAGTCTCTACACACTGCTAGACACTTCATGGGCACAGAGGAAATAATTATTGGTTGAAATTATTGGAATAAAATGTTTTCAGGGGAAGACCAGGCAATCATACAAAGAATATTCACAAATGTTTTGAGAATGTGCAAAAACTAATACAATTATGTATTAAAGTGAAAGAGTATGAATATAACCATGAAATAAACTCATGTTAAATATAGTTATATGTGCCCTATGTGAAGCAATTACAGTAAATTTTAGTCTCTCTTAGTTTTTATTTTTTATTTCAAATTATACACTGAGTATCTTTAACTTTAGGACATTAAAATAAAAATATACTTTTAGAAAAACACCCTTTTTTCCTAAATGTATGAACTTATAACTCTGGTCATGTAAATATTGGGGATTTAACATTAACATAGAAATTAATAAAATACAACAATTAGTTACTGTTTATTTCTTTATATAGTCACAGTCCTTAAGAATGTAAATATATTATTTGTTCTGAGAAAGTAAATAGTTCATGTCAAAATTTTCTAAATTTGAAAAGTATAGCTTAGTAGGGGGAGGGGGGAAAAAGCAGAAAAACAAAGAATCCTGAATCATCTATACACTTCTCTAGTTGATTTTATTGGCAAATTTGTAATGAAATGATCTCCAGGTCACACAGTTCTTCATCTAATAATCAGCCAGTGGTAAGTCTCCATTTGGAATATCTACATGCAGTCGTCTCTCTCAGAACGTTGCAGTATTCAGTCACTGTGTTTGTTGCATGTGACCTTGTATAGTCAATAACCATAAAAACATTGATTTCTATAGGTCTAAAATTTCAAAATGCTTTTATATAAATTATCTGCCATGTTGAAGCTATCCTTTGATAAATCTATGTATTTTAGGTAAAATAAAGGAAAATAAAAGTTAATATTGCTCAGAACTAATACTTGTTTTGATATTATGTTTAACAATTTCACACCTATTATTTCATGATTCATCATGGTGCACTTTAAGGTAACTATTATTCCATAGTAGACAGAATAGTCCTTCAAGGTATTCATGTGAGAATCCTTAGAAAAGATGAATATCTTTTTCTATCTGGCAAAGGAACTTTGCAGATTTGGGTCACAGACCTTAAAAGTGTCCTATAGCAACTGTGAGGTAATAAGCAGGTAGTGTTCTCAATTATTAGATTTGAGATAACAGATTATAGCAGCCATGGAAAATAAACAGATTTTATTACTATTATCCTGAATGAGGATCATTCTGAGGCTCAGCACATGATTTATAATGAATAGAAAGTTATCTAAGGTCAAATAGGCAGATGCAGAACTCTGTTTTATAGCAGGACTTTTTTTTCCTACCACACAATAGTTATATAGGAATTAATAATTATAGAAGATAAATCACTTTACCTGCCTACACCTTAGCATGCCATTTAACATGAGAAGATGACAATAATTATTACAATCATAATAACATAATAGCACCATTATTTAAATTTTTGCCATATGCCAGGTATATGCCAAGCGCTCTACACTGCCCATCATATTGAATGTCTATAACAATAGTATGAAGTTGGTTTGATAACATTCTCATTTTATAGAGTAAAAAAAACCAGAGATTTAGAAAGGTTAAATCACTTAGTACAATAAGTATGAAAGGAATATATACCCAGGCTTTCAGCCTCCACAGCTTGGTATTTAACCACCACATTGTATTTTGGTAGAACAGCAATTTTCAACTGGTGTGCCACAATAATATTTAAAACATGCACTACCTGGCTATTTAGTCAGAGGCACTGGTCTCTTTTCCCTTAGATGTCAAATAAAAAATATGACAACTGCCAACACAACAATAGCTGTCTAGTGTGAATGAATCAAAATTATACCTATTTGTTTGTCAGGTCAGCAAAAAATGTAATTTTCAGTGTGCTGCAAAATTTTAGTAATTAGTTTACATGTGTCACGAGATGAAAAAAGTTGAAAACTGCTGCTGGTAGAAACCCAGAAGAGTGGTAGGTAAGTTACACATGAAAGTACGTAACACAATCTATGGCACACAGGAAGAGTTTAAATGTTACTTGTTGGTGGTTTTATTATTAATAATAAAAAAATAAACAATTTTTGGAGCTCTGACTTTTTGTCAGGTACAAGGCATTCATTTAGATATTTTACATATATTCAGTCATTTCTCATTATAGCCATATGAGATAGATACTGTGTCCATATGAAACTTAAGGAAATTGAGTTTTACAGAATTTAAATCACTTCTTTTGAGCCACACACCTAGGATATGGCAGAACCACATATAAACTTAAGTCTGTTTGACTCGAAACACTCTTTAATTTTCAGACATTTAGTTAGAATAAGCAGAGGATCACTTCTTCTCCTTAGGAGTTTATATAGGTTAATATTAAGCTCAGCAAATAAACATCAGCTGCTCAAGCCATCCAGCTCTTTCAGGCACTGGGGTCCTGGCTGGGAGACTGCCAGCTCAGTGTACGTCATGGGTGGGCCCAGGGAGATCGTCTTGCCTTTGTATGGAAACTCCTTGAAGAAGTGTCCTCTATGTCAAAGATAGGACATCTTCTCTGATCCCTTGAAATAACTGACTATGTCTTGAATACTAGCATTTGGGAGAAGACTTTTGGGGTCAACACACTTTTTATATCAATTATTTCTTTGGGTTGGAGAAGTGGCTTCCAATATTGATGCCATCTGGAAACAAAATTAGTATACTATGTAGTTAATCAGGAGCCCTCCTGAGAGCCTTTCTATCCTCTCTTGATCTTAAAGATACCCTATCTCCTTATGTAGACTCCAAAATATTTTTTTTCCTGTCTTGATTAACCTTGTGTAAGAGAACTGGGAGTATTTTAAGGTACTTCTTTTGCATTAAGATAGGGATATGTCTTAGGCTAATAAAATGTAATTTGTTCTTAACAAGGGAAGGTGACTTGGCCAACACTATGAGAATTTCTGATAATAGACAGATGCTAGCATGTATGTAACATATTGTGTTTAGCTGGTGCTGTATTAGTCACATTTATATTGTCTTATTCAGTCAACCTTCTTGCCTCTCCTCTCCTCTCCCCTTCTCTCTCTTTCTCTCTCTCTCTCTTGCAATAAGAGATACATTATTATTACCCAATTCAAAAATCCTGTTGCTATACAAAGTACATTAGCTTTAGATAAATTTATTTATACTGAAGAGTAATGGACTTGAAACTAGTACACAACACCTTACTGAGAATGTTTTCATTTGTGATATGACTTCTTGAGAACCTGCTATATTGGTGGCAGAGATAGTATATTTTATTATTATCATCTTTTAAAATGTCAAATGTATTTTATCCACATTATGAATGGAGCTATAAAACAATTGTTTTGTTTTGTTTTGTTTTCTTTTTACTGTAATAACAGAACACAGCCACTGAAGCCTTGGCGCCTAACATTTGAATTCGACTTTGTGATTTAGCAAGTGTTAACCCGTGGATTTAGTGTTCACAAATCTGTGGCTTATGTGAACAGACAAGAGTTTCACTTTCTAAGAATAATACATTCTCATTTTCTGGGAAAATACTCAAAATATAAGCTATTGATGGAGAATTGATAACATCTGATTCTAAGATAATAGTATCTTTATGAAAGTATAGTTTTATGGTTAAAACGTCTCTAAAACAATGATTCTTGGTTTAAGTCATTCAAAAAATTTTTACTTTTATTTATTGATAACACTTTTAGTCAATCTATTCATCTATGTAATTGTTACTAATATTTTATGTTTAACTCAAGTTTCACCTCCTCAAAATCTTTCCAGATTTATTAGTCTAATTTAGATGCCTCTATTCTATGTCCCCAAAGCAACTGTTTTATAAACTATCACACTATCTTGTCATTGTTATTTTACTGGACTGTAAGACTCTCATCAAGCTTTTAGGTTTTGCTTTCTTACTCTTATTCTTAAAGCTTAGTGGAATCATAATATTCGTATCGGCAGCCGTCCGTCTCGAGAGACGATGGTGTAGCTTCTTAAGAGTCTATCTGCACCGCCGAAAATGGCTGTGCAGTCCGACTCAGGAGTGACACGGTATCTGTCTCCTCCTGTGTTGAATCGACATCTTGCGATGATGCTGGAGTGTCCTCTCCAGTGAAGCTGAAGCTACAGAGCCTGGGCAGGGTGATAAGGAGGGTCTGCTGTTGCCCATGCAACAGACCCCCACTCTCTTTGCAGCTGAAGGGTCCAAGGGAAAGACAGAGTCACAATATTATGCACTCAGTAAATGCATATTAAAGTAATAATACAGTTGAAGAATTTTTAAAATGTATTTTCTTTATAACTGGATTTACAAATACAATTGTATAGTTTAATATAGTAGAATGATTTTCAACAGATTTTATAGTTTTTTTAATCCATAAGAGGTTTTATTACAAGCAAAGAAATTTGACATTATAAATAAAATTCTAGACTGATTCAGAACTTAGTAACTACCTATAGGAAGTGACCATTTATTACTGTTGATATGGGTACAGATAAGTTAATTTGGAATATCAATGATATAGACATATTGTGATGAAGTATCAACCTGAATTGTAGTTGGTGGTGAGGAGGAGGGCATGCTGTAAAGAGGTTAACCAAACAACTCTGGTTCCCTTCTAACTGCATTTAGGGTAACAGAATGCACAGTGATAGGTTTTTAGTTAATATAAGTGGGTACCCCTGAGGAACTTATAGTATAGTCTTAGATATATGGAAAGGATGTTAATTAAGGTTCAGAATAAAAAAAGGTTGCCATAAACACGGGACTTGAATGCTATGGTGGCATAGAGGATAGGAATATGGTTCAACTTTTTGTGGTACTTATATCAGCATAATTAATTCTCCATTTTCTCGAGCTATTACAGCACAATTCCTAACACATTATGGGCATTCAGTATAGTTAAGGCCTTCACTTTAAGAGTAAAGGAGATGGCTCCATAAAAATGTCAGAGTGAAATTTCCTTTAGATTATACCTGCATGTGTGTGTGTGTGTTTTAATAAAATGTGAATGCTTTCTGCAATTGATTTGGTCAACCATTGGCTTAAGTATGTTTTCTCAAAGAGACACGTATAGTCAGATCCTAATGCATTCCGGAGTACCTGATAATTAGAGAGATGTTATACTGAATAGACTGAGACAAACAGAGCTTATGTTTTAGAAATAGCCTTGAACACCCTGGGAGGAAGCCAGAGGTGAGAAAGGGCAGCCAACAAATTTATACTAGAAACTTGTTTGAAGATGTCCATGCAGTCTCCTTTGTCCAAGATACAAAGGACATCCAGAATTCTCTTTTTCTCTAGCCTGAAAAAAAAATCTGTGAAGATCAGAGATGAGCAGTGGGATACAGCTGCCTGGGCGACAGCTCTTCTCCACACAGAATAGCTGTGAATCCACTTGCAAAAAGAATGCATCATTTTATACATCAAAGTATCCAGTAAAGTTAGACGTCTCCATAAGTCATTAGGGAGCTCTATGGGAACAGACAAAAAAATTTCATTATTTTCATACTTTTTAGAAAAATAAAATATATATATATATATATATATATATATATATATATATATATATATATACACATAGTTTGGGGGTTTATTTAAAGTTCACATGAAAAAGGAGCTATTAATGGAAAAGGAAGAATGGCTCATTAGTATGTTATATCCTGGCCCAAAAGACAACTACCCAGAAGCCTTTGTACTTATGGTAGTTCAATTTTACTGCATCTCAAATGGACCCAGTTGGTTTCCATTATTTGTTCTACTTCTTTCCCATTTAAAAAATATTTTGTTTTAGAATGAAATTCTTATAGCAAAGATATTATCTGACTATCTCGTGCCACAAAATTACACAAGCAAAGGACTCAAGAATTTGTGGTTTGTTTTCTAGTACTACATATGGTGTGATGCTCTGGTTTTCAAATGTGGCCCATAGAACCCTAAGAATATCCACATATGTGTATCAGGAATAATGTGGAGGTAAGGAACAGGTGTTTAAGATTATAGCCACCAAAACCATCACATCTTCACTGAACAGAGAAGCACAGCTTTAATGTGTTTTATATGTGGGCTTTTGTAAAATATTTTACTTAAAAAATAAAAACTATTCTGAACCTAAAAATTATTTGAAAACAATTAGTATAAAGAATACATGCTATAGAATTAAATGCACTAAAGCTTTATACTGAAACTCTATCACTTGTTTATAATATGACCATATGCAGATTATTTAATTTTTCTGATCTTTATTTCACTAGTCTAAAATATGAGGATACTACCATTGATTTTACAGAGTGATTCAGAGTATTAAGTGGAAGGGAACTTACATTTATAGAGGCCTAATTAATTACCAGTTTCTGCAGAAAACTATTAAACAAAGTGTATTTCTTTCTGCTCTCCCCCTACCCATGTGCATTAAATACATAATACTAAAATAAACTGCAGTATCCTGTTGATCCAGATTAGTAATTGTTTACATTATCATGAATTATTAGAATCTTGAGTCCCAAGACAATCTGGCACATTTTGTGAGAATTTCAACAATTCCAAGGAGAGGACTTCATTGTTAATCTCTTGCCATTTATTGTCTTCTTTTTTTTCTTTTTTTTTTTAGTAGATTTTACTAAGTATGCTATTATAGTTGCACAATTTTCTTTTATCCCTCTTTGTCCCTCTTTGCTTGGTGCCTCTCTTTCCTCCAGCAATTTCCCCCTTAATTCATGTATATGGGTCATGCATATAAGTTCTTTGGCTTCTCCGTTTACTTTACTATTCTAAATGTCCCATCTATTTTGTACCTATCTGTTATGCTTCTTGATCCCTGCACCTTTTTCCCCATTCTCCCCCTTCCTCCTCCCAGCTGATAACCCTCCATATGATGTCCATATCTATCATTATGTCCCTGTTCTAGCTGTTTATTTTTTGTCTGTTTTTTAGATTCATTTGTTGATGGTTTTGAGTTTGCTGTCATTTTACTGTTCATAGTTTTGATCTTCTTTTTCTTAAATATCTCCCTTTAACATTTCATATCATAAGGGCTTGATAATGATGAACTCCTTTAGCTTTACCTTGACTGGGAAGCTCTTTATCTGCCCTTCCATTCTAAATTATAGCTGTGCTGGATAGAGTAATCTTGTTTGTAGGTCCTTTCCTTTCACCACCTTGAATACTTCTTCCTAGCCCTTTCTTGCCTGCAAAGTTTCTTTTGAGAAATCAACTGATAGTTTTATGGGAACTCTTTTGTAGGTAACTTTCTCCTTTTTTTTTGCTGCTTTTAAGATTCTCTCTTTATCTTTAACCTTTGGCATTTTAATTATGATGTGTCTTGGTCTGGTCTTCTTTGTGTTCAACTTGTTTGGGACTCTTTATGCTTTCTGGACTTGTATGTCTATTTCTTTTGCCAAGTTAGGGAAGTTTTTCTTCATTATATTTTCAAATATGTTTTCAGTTTCTAGCTCTTCCTCTTCTTCTTTTTGCACCCCTATGATTCAGATGTTGGTACATTTAAAGCTGTCCCAGAGGTTCCTAAGACTCTCCTCATATTTTTCAATTCTTTTTTCTTTGTTCTGTATTGATCGACTGTGTATTTCTTCCTATGTTCCAGTACATTGATTTGAACTCCTTCCTTTCACTATTGGTTTCATGTGGATTTTTCTTCATTTCAATTAGTGTAGCCTTCTTATTTGAACTCTTGCTCTCTAAAACCCTGTGGGGAAAATCACTCCATTTCATCTCTGAACCATCATTTCCTGCACTCCACAGCATCCTATAGACACTTCATTACTGTCCAGTTCATTCTAATCTTCACCACAGTTAAAGGTGATTGTTTCTAGCTTTCCCTTAATCATTATGCTGAGTCAAAACAAACAAACACACAAACAAAAAAAAACTTAGCTAATCTAGCCGTTATTGGAAAATCATTAAATTCCTAAAGAAAACACCCTATAAATTATCCTAAAGAAATTTAAAATTGTGTGGGTGGGAAGGATGGATAATGAATAAATAGGTAAATAGATGTTCATGGCAAAATGTAGTTATTGCATTCTAACTGTGAAATAAAACTGATTTATGGATAGGAATCACTAACATCTAAATTAAAGTATTTGTACTTAATCTTAGTACTAGGTCAATTTAGGGCAATGTAAAGAAAGTGATTTAAGAAGACAATAATAGGTACCATTTATTAAGAACTCTGTATGGTAAGGCCTTTATATATAGCAAGTTTAATTTTCACTGTTTATAAAGTAGATATTAATTCACATGCTAAGTTAAAATATTAAATCTTAAGGAAGCTATGAAAGATGAATTTAAGGTATTCAGAATGAATGATGGATAAATAAAAAAGGAGACTTCTTTTCTATAGCCTATCAGCAGATATTTCCATTAGGTTAGGGTTTTTTGGTTTTTTTAATATTTACTTTAGGCAATGGTAGTACCACTATGACAAATGCCTTCCTAAAATGAAGTTAAGTGAATTAATAGAGAGAATTAAAATTGAATACTGGGTAACAGTAAAGTCTTTGGTATCAGACACAAGAATAAATTCTGGCTTTAACACTTATCACTTATGAGAGACATTGGCTAAATCAGAGGTCATTTCTGGTTCTTAGTTGATTGTATAAAATAGATATAGCCATTGCTAATTCACATTATTGTGAAGAAGATAATTAAACTCATGCCTATGAAGTTGCTTTGGATGTAGTAAGTAAAAGTAGTTAGTTGATAAAATTTGAGGAAGTTTCACACTTTCCAAAAACCCCACATTCTCTATTTCTTTCTCCTTCATGAAATTCACCTGATTGTATTCTTCAGTGTGAACACAAGATATAATTCTCAACTAGATGTACTAGTTATCAATCTTCACTTCCAGATATATGTCATCTGAAGCATCTCTATCTTCTTCAGCAATAACTTGTCTCACTAGTGTGGAATTGTTTTGAACTGATTGTCTTCTCACTCTTTTAGAATCTCAGACTTGAGATTTACAGGAAATGAGGAGAAGTATAATTCAAATACTATTCTACTTTAACTATCTTTGTTAAACAATTATTTGAGAAAATATGAAGATATATATATATATATATATATATGGATATGTTATTTTGTAATCCTCAAAAACATCTAGAAGTATGTGTTCACAACTCTAATAAAAGCAGACAAATACACAAAAAAATCATTTCAGTTTCAATATCTACAGAAGACTTTAACTGGTCTTTATTTTAATGCCATGCTTTTTGTTTATTACAAACAGTATATCATTGTAAGAACATATATTTCTTATAGCCATCATCAGGCACTCTTCATTATAAGTTTATGTGCCCAATATATAAATCCTCATGTTAAAAAAATAGCATTACTTACAAATTTGAACTTAGATGTTTATTTTAAATATAATGTATTAATATATTTGCCTATTTCTACCAATAATAGCTAACTATAAAATTTCTGTTTTCTCATATTTACCAAAACTGTCAAAGAGTACAGAATTATGTTTAATTGTCACTCCTATATTATCCTACAATAAATACGCACATTCCCCCCTGTACCTACATTGCTTCTTGACCTTCTATTTGATGTAGTTAAAATATATATGCTCTTTAATGTATATTATTGCAAAACTATTTAGAAATTATTACTATTTTAAAAAGAACAATAAAAGCAAAAACTATCATCCTCTAAATTCAAACAGAAACAAAAATATTAGCCATTTAATAGAAGAAAAGGCATAAAAGGCAAGACCTTATTCTTGAATGCTGATAATATAGCCTCACAAGAGTAAATCTTATTTTCTTGATGGTAATCAGTTCCCTCTTGACTATTATGGCAACTTCAACTTCCTCAAAGATAGGTGATATTTCTCTACTGGGCCACTCCTCAGTGGCTTTGTGCTCTTATTTGATTTTCCTCATGTACTTGTTATGGATTTAGAAGTGTACCAGCATCAGAAGTGAAAAGAAAAGCAAAGAAACCCAGGAGAATTCAATATATCATCACTCATTTTATTCCCTTCTCTCATTTCAGGCAGTTCTCTTGGTTGTTGATTTTGGACAGGCTTCTCAGTCCACAGTGACACTCAGTGGTAGTTGAGCAGACAACAGCAGAGCATTCAGGGCACAGAACCTCAGACACTGCTAATCCGGTGTGTGAGAAGGTTAGGCATCTTGTTGGAATCAATCAATATGCAATTGTCTTTTCAAGGAGAGCAGTCTAAGTTTGTAATGACTGTAACTCTTTGAATGCTGACTCATCATCACGATTGCTTCCACTGGGCATTTTACAAAAAAAAAAAAAAAAGCCCCTTTTCTTGTAAATGTATAAAAGATAAAAAAATATTTTTATAGGATGCCCCACCCTTGATAAATTCAGGAAAAAACTGCATACATGCATTCACACTCTCCTTTCTCTTTCATATCTTGTTTTCAGATATGATAGCAGTTAATCATATGTGTCCTTCAAGCACTTGAAAAGAGGCTGAGACTAATAAAATTAATGTTAACTTAATTTCCATTAATTTAAATCTAAATATAAAATCTGGTACTTGATTAAGTTATTGAATAATTTTTAAGCATACTTGGAAAACTGGAACATGTGAATCTAATTTTGAATTGTAAATTTTATGAAATTTAGATGCAGATCAAGTAGTCCAAGTGAAACTTTAGCATAACAGTTGAAATGCATAAATGTATAATACATATTGGATTTGAAAGGTTTAATCAGAAAAATTATGTAAAATATATCATTAATGATTTTATACTGATATAATTTAAGTTGAAATTATATTTTGAATATAATAAATTAAAATATATTATTAACATTAATTCATTCTGTTTTATTTTACCTTTGTTGACCTGGCTATTAAAAAATTACAATTACATATATTGCTGATGTTATATTACTATAGAACAACACTGTTATAGATGGTGCATTATCCTGACCCTTTTCTTAAATCTACTTAAAGAAATGACTAGGCGTCTATGTTTCCTCATTTTTCCTCAGGTTGAAAATAAGAAAATAGGAATAAGAGAACAATAAACTTGAGTGACATAGCAAACATAGACCTGTGTTTTCTTATTTTTCAAAAAGACATTTTCACTAAATGATTAATTTTATGTAATCAATTTAATAGATATTAAATGCCTACTCTTTTTCTGTCATTGTACTTGACCTTGGGTAAACATTGGAAAATGGAAAAGACTCATGACTAATGAATCCTATAAACTTGTGTTCCAGATAAACATTAAACAATCAGACAACCAAATCCTTGAGCATACATTGGGCTGAGACCACACAGAAGTGGACTAAATGCAGAAATAGAGAAAAACAGGACTGTAGGAATACCTCTGTGGGGCAGAGGTCAGTGGGGGGGTGGCTAAAAAGACAAAATTCAATGCAGAAATAGAGCATGTTCAAATAATTCAAGATAGAAAATAAATTTATATATTTGAAAAATGAGAGAGATATCAGTGAGGATATAGCTCAAAGAGTGAATGTTACAGTGGCCAGAACTATGAAGTTGGAGTAGTTCATAGAATCTGAATATTTTGGTACCTAGCAGGCTAGGGAAAGAAATTTGAGTTTATTCTAAGTGTAATATAAAGCCATGGAAATGTTGAAATATCTTTAAGTACAAGAGAAATATTATAGTTCTATAACTAAATGCTTTGTGAAGACTAGATTGGTGATGACACAGATGGCAAGAAGGGAGATCCAGAAAGATGGTGTAATAGCTGATAGGACATGGTGATGTCTTGAAATTAGAGGGAAGGACAGTATAGATGGAGTGAGGTTGGTATAGTTGTATATAACATCATCCCCCACAGAAGATTATTAGCTCATTGAAGACTTGGGTCTTATATAATTCACCTTTAACAGCCAGAGCCCAGCTCAGATTTGACACATTATAGATGATCAGAAATACTGAGTTTGTAAGATATGTATTATAAAGAATTACCTCGCTTCCTTAAAACTTCCTTCATTTCTCTGTTACTTAGAGAATAAAGTCTAAAATTTTAGAATGACATTTGAGATGCAGTAAAATATGACTACAAGCAGTCTTTGCAACCAATATCTCTCTCACCACCTTCTCTCCTCACTTGAAATTATTGCAATACCCACACCTCTTTACCCAACCCAAAACTACTCTTATTCTAAATCCCAGCTCAAGTGTAAGCACCAACCAATTGCCAGCCAGATCAGCAGCCACAGAAAGCAGAGTTCATGTTTTGATTTTGTATTCTAGCCCTGGCAGGTTGCATGCTATGTATCTCTTGCAAGACTGAACACAAATATATATATATATATATATATATATATATATCCTGGCTGGTTTAGCTCAGTGGATTGAGCGTCGGCCTGCGAGCTAAGTGTCGCTGGTTCGATCTTCCAGTCAGGATACATCAGAGAAGGAAAACTCTGACTCCAAAAAAACTCCGCTGCCTTGCGGCATACCTCTTCAGGGGAAAGGCTAAGGGAGTAAACCCTGACAGAAAATCCGGAGCCGGAGTCCCTAAGGCGGTTTGACGTTGTAGTCAACACCGGCAACTCCTGCGGCGCACCTGAAGCCAAGCTGTATTGACTCCGTCTTTCCCTTGGACCCTTCAGCTGCGAAGAGAGGGGGGGTCTGCTGCATGGGCAACAGCAGACCCTCCATATCACCCTGCCCAGGCTCTGTAGCTTCAGCGTCATCACAAGATGTCGATTCAACACGGGAGGAGACAGATACCGTGTCACTCCCGAGTCGGACTGCACAACCATTCTCGGCGGTTATATATATATATTTGTTAAATATATATTGATAGGGGGGAAACTATAAACAACATGGTTAACTAAGATGATGCAAAATAATGCAGTAACCCTCCTTTTCTTTAGTGTTTTAATTCTCTCCATGATGAAATACTGACAACCATCACTTACAGTCTTTCATGAAGGAGAAAGAAGGCTGTGTATTATGTAGATGCAAGTTGAATTCTGCTTTTGTATAATTTTTGAAAGACTGGCGTCCTTCATGTTCTCCTGGAAGCATTGACCAAGGTCAGTGAAGAAAACTTCATTTGGCACATCTGCCCACATACAAAGCCAGAAACAAGTTCTCATTTGATTGCAACACCCCTCTGCTTTATCTTAATAAAGCAGAAGAAGTAGTTGAATAAAGGTCAATTCTGAAAAAATAGTGAAACAAATATGAACAGATGTACTGTTTTCTAGATAGAATTAAGGCCTATTCAGACCACAACAGTAAATTTGTTAGAGCATCTATGGCATTTTTTTTAACATCATGTATCTACAAGAATTTTTTTTTTTTGTATTAGATGGATATTCAATAACATGTTGAATAAAAACAAGTTTCTGAAAATTAATTTGACAATACAGATAGTATGTAAAAATTATAAAATAGATAACTAATTTGTGAGTAATCAATCAGCATTTACAGTTAAGTGTGTGTATATATTTGCCTATTACACCATCTTTCAAATCAATATCACCCCCTAAGAGCATTATACTGCCTAAAATGCATTTTGTTGTCTTAATCTTATCTTAAAATCAATTTGTAATTAAAACTTGCAACTTCTTATAAAATTGCAATGCAATTATCTAGTAAAAAAGCAACAACAACAACTCACTGGGATCCATAAACATAGTGTAATCCCAATGATAAAAAATTATCTTTGATATAGCCAACAATTAACATGGGAACGGTAAGGTCATTTTAAAACCTTTCTAAATATATGGATAATTATTGAAGAATGATGACAGTAATTCATCAGCAAGCAAAACTGATTTTCTCTACTAAAATCATGGTCTGTTTCCTACTAAGTGGTAGTTTGTTGCTTAATGATTGAGCCAGAACACAGCTGAGGTAGAAAGTGTCTCTATCAGCAAGATCATTATAACATTATTCTATACAGAAATGGGTTTTTTCAAGGACAGAGAGATGTGGATCTTCATTCCTTCATGACCTAGGGGCTTGAGTCCACCCCTCAAGTAAAGAGCTAAGTCTCTCCATCTTAGTATGCCATTCTCATGCTAAGCACTCTTTATTCACTCTTGCTGCCCCAACCACTGCAGATACCCTACACTATACTTGCCAAAATCTTCTTCATCCTAATACCATCTTGATTTTCAAAACTCAGTAAGAATTTCTTTGCTGCTTTCCTAATCTGCACCTCAGGCTCCCTTTACTTTAAGAGCACATCATAAATTGCATAATTTATCAACTTGCATGAAACATGAGTGTCCATTTCAACTCCCGAAGTATATTTTAATTTTTTAAATTAAATTAATATGGGTAGCTCCTCTCCCTACAGCCTAGAGTCCGTATTTAAGAAGATGTGGGTATGAATCTCACTAGGTGTATGACCTAGGATAAGTAATTTCCCTATCCCCCAAATATTTTAGTTTCCTCAACTTTAGAATAGAGATAGTAACACCTGTTTTATGGGACTCTGGTGAATATGGCAAATATGAATACACTTAATACAGTTCTGTTACTCAATGGATATGTCACTTGTGTTCTTCTTCATTACCATTACCTAGTGCTATGTTGAGGCTATTGTAGAAATTCAATCATGAGCCGACTTTATACTTAATCTTCCTAATTCTTGCTCATGAAAATATATTTTTGAACTGGTATTAAGAGTTAAAGACCTTTTTGTGAAACGGCTTATATACTTCAGTGTCATAAAACCTCAAAATACAGAACAGCAGTACAGACCTGAGTGTTCACTCTTGCAAGAGAGAGAGAGAGGGAGGATCTGGAGGGAAGTGAACTGCTAGAACTTCCTAGCCTGGCCCACTATATTTCCCCAACATCTCCAGAATATGGCCCCCCCCCAAAAAAAAAAAAAAAAAAACGTTGTTTTTCCCTTTTGGTAATTTTCCCCAGTGATGAAAGAACTGATGATAGCAGTTGTGGAGGCAGGGAAGACACTGTAACAAAAGAGAAAACACCAGGCAATAAACATTCCATTCTTGTATTGCTATTATCAAACACTAACAGTCTCCTCCAAGGATTACATAAAAAGGCAAGTCACCTATGCATTCACCAATGTATTTTGGATCTTAAGCTCCTTGGGGTATGCTGGCAAATGGACTGTGCCTTGTTTGCTGTCATAATCCAAACATTAAGCACACTCTGGCACACAGAAGATGTTCAGTACATGCTTGTTGAATGATGCTCTAATGTCCCCTAAGGGGGAGGAAGCTAATCGTGCAGATGTCAAATTTTCTATTGCAACTCCTTTCACTCTGCCACAAACAGAAGAGAGCAACTTGTTACAGAAAGAGCATTATAGTCAGATGGACCTCAATTCAAATGAAAGATTGTCATCTATTAGGTGAATGACCTTGAGTAATTGACTTAAACAAAATAAACATTATCTTCCTCATTATTATCATTACATGTATCAATGATTCCTCATTTTGCAGAGTTAGGCAGCCACTTCTCTGATGCATACTATTTTTTAGGTTACCAATTGTACTAGGGTTATTAGCTTATATTTATGTTTAGCTGTTAGGCATTTAGCAGGCTGTCCCACAGATATCACAAATCCAATACATACAAAATTGAGCTCATTATTTCACATCTTACAGTTTATTAAAATGAAAGTTACCCCCTACCAAGCCAGTAGTTCATACCAGAAACTTGGGAATCATATAAAACTCACTCATCTGAACATTGCTAACTGTTTCCACTTCTGTATATTTAATAGTCAACTGAATATTTCTATCTTTATTCCCGTTGCTTCTAACTTTGTTGTGACTGTCATATCTCCTTGAATTTCTCATGATCTACACAGAGTCTTCCTTTAAATTTTAGCGAAAACAATCTAAAATGCCATCCAGTTATGGATACTATTTTGTATAATTTTTTCATGATTCTTTGAAATAACAATAGTAAGTATTTATTGAGTACTATGTGTCAGGTACTTTGAAAAAGGAAGAAGGAATTCAAAGCAATTAGACAAACAGGTAGCATCTAAACAGAAGGTAAATGTCTTAAAAAGAAAAGAAAATCTCAGGTAGAAGCAGAAATTTATTGATTATATTCCTCTTCAATCATATTAATTTCAATATCAACCACTCTTAATATCAACCACTATTGCTTTGCTAAATAATTCAGTCACATTTTCATCCAAAGTGGGCCCATAAAACAATGGTCATATTGAAAGTAACATATTTGCTTATGACTATTAGCTTAAAGAGCTTAAAATAGAGAAATATTGTACGGGTCCCTTTTAGGCTGTTAACTAAAGGCCAGAACATAGAAATTTCTTGCTAAAATTAGTATCACTAAAAACAATAAAATATTTGTTTTCTTCTTGATAAAGAAAATAGGAATCAATGTTCTTGGTACCCTTGCATACCCTATAAATTTACTGATTTTCTTCTTAGATTTAAAAAAAATCTCTCTTCCTTTCTGCCTTTCTGCATCTTTACCTTTTTTGCCTTCTTATCTTCTTTTATCCACTTTCATCCCTCTCTCCCTCCCTTCCTTCCTCCCTTCCTTCCTCCCTTCCTCCCTTCCTTCCTTCCTTCCTTCCTTCCTTCCTTCCTTCCTTCCTTCCTTCCTTCCCTATCATTAGAGCCCAGTGCAAATTAACACTACCTCAAGTATGTTCTCTACTCTGAAAACAGAGAGCTGTTTTAACAGTTTATAACCTTTCTAGCAGCTAGCTCCCTGTTGATCTGAAAATAACAGCTCAGATTCTCAGCAGTGACCCCCCAGGCCCTCTTGTCTCTGACCTTTGCACTTGTGCAGCCTCACTGCACTTGCCTCACCTGCTTTTGGCCCCCTCACTGTGCCTGCTTCCTTGTGGTCTCAGGACTTTTGTGAGGACTATTCCTTCTGTGAAGATGCTCTAACCCTGGTATTTTATTAATTTATGTCTATGTATCTCTCAATCTCAATATCAGTTCCTAATAAACTTAATAAAGCTGATTATTAGTTTTGATGCATGAATTCTTTATCTAATATTTTCTACTGGCATTGTAAATTACTTTTAAACATTTTATTGAAGTATAAAATATACACAAGTGTACATAGCACCAGTGTGCAGCTTGAAAAATTTTACAAAGTGACACTACTATGCTTTATATGATTTTAATGCAATTAACTGTGACTTTGATTAAGTGTCTTCTGTGTACTTTAAAATATGCTTAGTTCACAAAAGATAAAAACACATCACAAAGAAAATTTTCCTCGTCTTCCTGGAGAGTACCCTTTGGTGAGGTCCACATGATAGCACAATTAATTAGAAGCAGGACCGGCTAGAAATGACTCATTCACTCGTTCATCCATCTAGTATTTATTGAATCAGTACTGGAGGTAAAAATATGACTCAAAGAAAACAGAACAGCCCCTGCCCTTACTGAGCTCACTTAAGTGAGTAAATGATAAAAACATGACAGTAAGAGTTGGATGGGTTATTGAAGTTCATGTGAATTAAAAGGTACTGAGTTTTAGTAGGGGGAGGTCAGAGTGAGGCAGTGCTATGGAGTTTTCTAAAGAAAATGATAGTGAAACTACTACCTGAAAGTTAAAGAAGAGTTAGGCAGCAAAGAGAGGTGAAGAGTAAAATGTCTTTCAGGCAGATGCCAAAACAGCTGAAAAGGCCTGGAGGGAAAAAGAGAGCCTGTTGCATTTGGAAAACTGAACATATTTCAGTATGGCTGGGACGTTAGTGAGTTGAAGGAAGGGCCTGTCTGACGACCAAATTACGAAGAGAAAATTAGCAAAGCCTGCACTTAACACACACATTTATTTTTATAGCCAATATACTCTTTCCCCTCAGGATGCTTATTTTTTAAATCAAGTTATAAAATCTATATGAAAACTAAAAGTCAGATATTCTGAACACAAAGTGCAAAAGGAACTCGGGCATAAGAACCATAAAGGCTACTTGAACTAGTCCCCAGGGATCACATGCAATTATCTAAGGTGAGAAGTGTAATGGGAAGATATTGACATAGCAAGACTTACTGAATCCAGGAGGAAGCAGGTAGGCTATGATTGCAGCATCAATAAAGCTTATGCCCAAGGCAGGATTTAATATAGAGGTGTTTCTTTCCATTAAAGGCCAAAGAGAAAACTTTAAGAAAATAAAAATTATCATCTGTACACTGTACTTTACAAATTAGCTTTAGGCTCTGATTTTGCTCTATTACCTCATGAGTAATGGTCACAGCGGACAAGGAACTGCTATCATATTCATAAGGATAGAACAGACATGTGAACAGGGGATATAATACTTGTTACTCATTCTTGTGGGAAATCATGATTGAGCACCTGGTGTTGGCCTGACTGAAGCACTGGAGTAATGATGGTAAATGCGAGATTAGAGACACTTCTCTAATGGACATTAGACTCCAGAGATAGAGACAGACAATGGGTAAGTGAAAGAATAAGATTACTTCAACTAGTAATATGAGAAGAAGCACAAAGAGAATAAGAAACTATTCCAGGTAGGAGTTAGGGAATGCTCTTTGGAAAAAAAGATATTTGATTTAAGGCTTGACAAAAAAAAATTTTTTTAAACACATCAGGAGGAAGAAGCTGATAGCAGATGGAACATTAAGAACAAATACCCTATGACAGAAATTATTTGGTTCTCTGCAATGACACAAAGAAGGCCAGTGTCAAGGGAGACCCTCTTCTTTTTGGAGCATCTAGGATATCTAGACCATTGGTCTAGAACATGTCTAGAGCATCTTGCTTTCTAGAGCAAGAATGAGAGAAAGAATGTTAGAAGTTGCATTCATATAAGTAAACAGGTACAAGGTAATCGTCAAGTTAATGAGTACAAATTTTGTTCTAAGAAAAACAAAGACTTGATGTAGATTACAACTTCTGACTTTGTTATAAACTTTTATAGAGAAAAGCAAGCATGGTGGCATAGGGCTATTGAAGTAATTGAGGGAAGATGTGATACTAATCTAGGCTAGATATCAATATTGAAATACACTGCTAGCATTGGAGACAGAGAGAGGGGTCAAACTCAGAATATATTTTAGAGGTGAAGCAGACAGGACATTTTATGGATTGGACATGTTGTATGAAGCAAAGAAAGGAATCCAGGAGGATCCTTCAGTTATTAACTTTAGCAAATTGTAGATGGTGATTGTTAGTTGCCTGAAAAAGAAGGCCACTTTTTTATGGATGTTAAGGAAATTAATCATCATCGTCATCATCGGCAGCCGTCCGTCTCGAGAGACGATGGTGTAGCTTCCCAAGAGTCTATCTGCACCGCCGAGAATGGCTGTGCAGTCCGACTCGGGAGTGACACGGTATCTGTCTCCTCCCGTGTTGAATCAACATCTTGTGATGACGCTGGAGTGTCCTCTCCAGTGAAGCTGAAGCTACAGAGCCTGGGCAGGGTGATATGGAGGGTCTGCTGTTGCCCATGCAGCAGACCCCCCCTCTCTTCGCAGCTGAAGGGTCCAAGGGAAAGACGGAGTCAATACAGCTTGGCTTCAGGTGCGCCGCAGGAGTTGCCGGTGTTGACTACAACGTCAAACCGCCTTAGGGACTCCGGCTCCGGATTTTCTGTCGGGGTTTACTCCCTTATCCTTTCCCCTGAAGAGGTATGCCGCAAGGCAGCGGAGGTTTTTTGGAGTCAGAGTTTTCCTTCTCTGATGTGCCCTGACTGGAAGATCGAACCAGCGACACGTAGCTCGCAGGCCGACGCTCCATTGAGAAGGAAAATATTATATTAGTAATATTAATACTATTCAAGTAAAACAGATTCAAACTTTTTTAAGTTGGTGACATTTTAAATTTAGTTTCAAGAGAAGCAATGAGGTGGGTAAGACAGAAAGGGTTAAGGAACTGACTTGGAAATAGTCAACAAACCTAAATCCTGGCCCTGGCGCCTCTGAGCAGCAGGGTGATCTTCAGCTAGGTCATTCACTGGTCTCTGCACCTCTGTTTACTCTGCTGAACACTAGATGATTCCTCAGCATTGTACTTTCAGGATCTAATGCCTATGGTCAGGATGTAATAGCCATGATTCTAAGATAAATACTTACCCTCATCCCACACTCTTCCTCAAACACATTCTCTCATTACTCAAGAGACAGCACTTTGCAAGCACTATGCTCTCAGCTCTTAAACGATGGAATCCAGGCATCATCCTCTGGTCCACACTCCCCTCCTTTCCTCTTTTACATCTTAATAAGTTATGGTTAATAAAACTTTAGGTAAAGGAGTCAGTAGAGTCAGTAAATCACCGTAACTTTTCCTGGCTGGCTATGGATGTATTCAGGCACTAAATCACAAACACAAAAGCCGTGAAAAAAAATTACATGTATATATATTTTAAAAAATAAAATGAGTCAGCGTTCCAATGGTTAAAACTACCTTAATGATTTTCTATTTAGGGAGTTAAGGCAATATCCTACTGCCCCACTTTTTCATTGTTTCAGAGGAATTTTTTAAAAGTCGTCGTCATCGTCGTTGTCGGCTGCGGCGGCAGACGTCCGTCTCGAGAGACGATGGCGTAGCTTCTTGAGAGTCTATCTGCACCGCCGAGAATGGCTGTGCAGTCCGACTCGGGAGTGACAATCCCTGCCGCACTTGGTACAGGTGAAGGCAGATGGCTGTTGTTGCTGCTGTTGACGCTGCTTCCGCCTCGATCTTTTCTGGACCGCCTCCTCGTTTCGCGCAGCCTCTGCGCGTGACGTACCTTGCCTGACCGCGAGCCTCCAGGCTAGGCGGTCGTCTGCTTGAACTTCCCATATGTTGAGATTGATGGAGCATTGTGTCATGTCCTTTTTGCAGATGTCTTTGAACCGCAGTTTTGGGCGCCCTGTCATCCTCTGGCCTTCTGCTAGCTCGCCGTAGAGGAGGTCTTTGGGGATACGGCCTGCATCCATTCTTTTGACATGGCCGAGCCACCTGAGGCGTCTCTCGCTAAGAACTGCATGCAAACTGCTCATATTGGCTCGCTTCAGCACCTCGGTGTTGGGGACCTTATCCTGCCAGGCGACATGCAGGACGCGTCGCAGGCACCTCATGTGGAAGCTGTTGAGTTTCCTTTCGTGCCTTGCGTAGGTGGTCCACGTCTCGCTGCCATAGAGGAGAGTGCTGAGTACGCAGGCTTGGTAGATGCGCAGTCTGGTTTTCTCAGTGAGGCTGGAATTGTTCCACGCTCGCCGGTTCAGTCTGGCCATAACTGTGACTGCCCTGGCGATTCTCCGGTTGACCTCCAAGTCAACTGACAGAGAGCTCGAGATGGTGGACCTGAGGTAAGTGAAGTCGTTGACAACCTCCAGGGTGTACCCGTCGATGGTGATGCATGGGGGAGTCCCCGTGCCTTGAGCCATAACATTCGTCTTCATCAGGCTGATGGCTAGTCCGAACTCCTTGCATGCGTGGGAAAGGCAAGTGACTAGCTGCTGGAGTCCCTCTTCGGAGTGTGATGTCAAAGCTGCGTCGTCGGCGAAGAGCATCTCACGGATGAGCACCTCTTTGACTTTGTTCTTGGCTCGTAGACGGGCCAGGTTGTAGAGCTTGCCATCGGATTAAGGAAATTACTAGGTGATATTAAGCCTCTATCATATTATATTCTACAATTAATTATAGAGGAGAATTATTTATCATTTGAAAGGTAAGAATGTAGAGCAGTGTGGGATAGTACAGAATAGATAGGAAATGGGTTCTATGTTATGGGCTGATTCCCTCTACCTGTAACTGGCCATCTAGAACATGTTGGGAAAATTCTGGAGCCGCATTTGGCAAATCTGAAACAATGCTGAGATTTAATAAAATCAATAGTTGAGATAAGGAGGAAAGACTGGCA
The DNA here is from genome assembly GCF_987537825.1 of Furipterus horrens. NCBI lineage: Eukaryota > Metazoa > Chordata > Mammalia > Chiroptera > Furipteridae > Furipterus > Furipterus horrens. Next base: position 52,502,092 of record NW_028327172.1, read on the forward strand.
GACCTGCCATATGTTTCTGAAATTGAAAAGCAATGAATACTACTGCATTTAGAGTCAGGTAGAACATAGGTTAAAATCTCTTGAGTAATTTATTTTGTTTCCATGGTCCTCTTTCCTGACCTATAAAATGAAAATACAAATTATAATCTTACACATGTGCAGAGGAGACTCACAATATAATAAAACATCAAGTACCTGCCTTTTAAGAGAAACTAAATACTAATATCTTTCCTCATTAAGAAGAATGCTTTGCATATATCTATATCTTATCTATATCTATCTATATCTATGTCTGTAGCTGTATCTATATTTGTAATCCTCTGGTATATCAGATGATTTGATTCACCACAATCATATTAAAACAAGTGCCTCCATCTTCTCTGTCACTCCCAGATGCTAAGATTGCTTATTATTTCAAACAAAGGAGAGGAAATCAAGTATGGTTGTGTTTCTCAGTTATAGAACTTTAGCTTCACTTTTTTTGCATAGTCTACCCCCTCCCAAATGATCTCAAGCCTTTAGATAATTTTTTAAAATTTGATGGTGATGATGATGATGATGATGATGATGATGATGATGATATGGAAGAATAATAATGGCTCTCAAAATAAATACAAAGAGATTGGGAGGTAGCTGGAAGAAGAGATAGAGCTCTTGGGAAGAAACTGAAGATAGTGTCTATACATGGGTTTCACATGAAAGATGCTTCATAAATTTAATAGCTTTTCTCCCCTTTAGTTTTTTAATTTTTTCTTTTTAGGTTAGAAGTAAGTGGGTGCATGGGCAATACTAGCACAATAAGAGGACTCATTATAGAGTCAACAAAAGCTTTTTATATTGAGCTTAAGTCATGTGTGGAACCCCTAAAGTCTGATCATGTCTCATCTGCTCAGCTTCCTTCAGAAACTTCCTGTCTCATTTATAGTAAATGCTGGAGTCCATGCTATAGTCCTTGCTGTGGCCTACAAGACCCTAGGCGACCTTCTTCCCTTCACTTCACCTCTGAAATAAGGAGTGGCCTTATTTAATGGGCTCCAGCCATTCTGGGCTTGTTGTTTTTTCCTTTAACAAAACTAAGAATGTACCCCATTCTTTTCAGGGTCTTTGTACTTTCTTTTCCCTCCAACATAGGAATGGTCTCCCTCCAGATATTCCCAAGGCTCAATATCTCACTTCCATCAGGTATTGATATGAAAGGCTTCTTCTCAGTTTTTTAAAGGTCTCAATAACACCTCCTATAACTTTTTCTTGATGCTTTGTTTTTATTAAAAGTCATATTTATCTAACATAATATACAATTTACTTATTTACCTTATTTGTTGCCTATTGACCTCACTAGAACATAAATTACACGTAAGAATGGGTTTTTATATTTTGTTCACTACAGTGTCTCCACTATCTAGAATTAGCATCTGGCATAGAGTAGGTACTAAGTAAATTTTTGTTAAATGCATAGACCACTAGAGGTCTTACGAATGGGTTCTCTTTGCATCTAATACTTTCAGCCATGTGGCTAAAAAATACAGTTTGATGATCTGTCTTCTTTTGGGATAGGATTTTCAAATTAGTTGATGTTCCTAGTTGCCTAAGTAGAAAATTTTTGTTGTATATTGTTTTCTATTTGTTGAAAACTATTTCAAGATTATTTAACTCTGTCTTAAGAGTATCTGATAATTATAGTTGGATCTTTGATTTATAAATGTTTATGGATACTTGGGGAAATTGTGTTAACAGCTAGCAAAATTAATACTTTTTACTGTGGCTACTTTGCACTGACCTCTGAATAAGAATTCAATATATATATATGAAACTTCTGGTTAAGATTTCTAACCCATAGTCATGCTGACATGAAACTATAAATTGCATGGAAAAGGGCAGGCACATCATTTATTAATGTAGGCAGAAAATGTTGAATATTTCCTATGTGACAATTTCACTGTGCTGTCCTTTTACATAAGATACCTTAATTTATTTAAAGTCTCACAGTGGGTTTTAAACAGAAATAACAGGAGGAAGGGTAGCGTGGGTTCTCTCTTATCCCAGCACTAAAGCACATTCTTCTGTTTTTTGTTCTTCCAGCAAAACTTACCACAAGGATGAAAGAAAAGTTGCTGTCTAAAATGTGATAAACACAAACACAACTGTGTATAGACCCGATTATGAAAGTTGTGAAAAACAACCTACAACAACTTGATGTAAAAATAACAAAATATTTTATGAGTAGGGGCAACAACAACAAAGAAATGCTGAAAGCCTTAATCTCACAGAAGTACCATCGTTGGCTTGGTGGCTACTGCACCCTTCCTCTTGTCATTGGAATCAGGCTCTGCCACACACCAAAAACGTGCCCATTTCACAAAAAAATGAAGGTAGGAATGAGAACAATTAAATAATCTTCCAGTGGGTATAGACTTACGGAGTATAGGTTGAATGTAGAACTTAATCTTCTGGTCTCCAAGTTGTCATTCCTTCCACCATACCCCTGCCACCACCACCAGGCTGTGACCCACCCATGAAATGTGACCTTCCCATCCACTCCTACCCCCATGCAAACTTTATTATGTGGTTAGCACCAGCATCATGGTGCAAGCAAAACTTAAACCACGAGTTCTAAGTTTACGTCCAGCTCCTGGCACACAATAGTTGTTCAATAAACACATTTATTTCCTTTAGACATTGGATGCATGAGTCCAACCAAATATTTCATAATTTTCAGCTCACACAGAAAATGTGTCCAGTTTGAACAGATTGTGATTGGTCTACTTGGTTCAACCTGGTGGCTGTCTAGGACATCAACTGACTAGTCTTACAGGCCTACACAGATATGAAAAGTTGTCACTCATTTAAAATAAATAAAAGGGCGGCAAAGAGGCATTTCTGATGTAATCACAGACAGAGAAAAAGGATAAATTGTCTGAGTTCAGGCTGCAATTATTCTCAAATGGTATATGAAATACAGAATAGAAGATGAGAAAAAAATGTTTCATACACAGAGCAGTGAAATATTTTGAAGCGTTTTGTATTCCTTTGTCTGTCTTAACTACATTCAAATAAGAGAAACCACAGTTACACAGCTTGGAAAAAAAATAAATCAAAGAAATTCTATACACTGAATGTTTTGTTTTTCTTCTTTACTGCTGATAGGGGACTAGATAAATAATTTCAGATTGAGTGTTAAAGCACTTGGCTTCTAGTTTTGGTTTGTAAGTTAACAATTATTTTGAACACAGGTAAGTCTCTTCAGCTCTTGCCACCACCCTTTTCAGAATCTTTAAATGTAAGATAGAATAGGGAGAAATTTTAACTATCGCAATGTTTCTTTAAGGTACGACATAGAGGTGTGCATTCTATGTACCTGGAGAAGAGAGTGGGTTCTTGGTTAAGCATGATGTGGGCTTAGGAATCAGATTTTATGGATTTGAATATGACCTGAGTTATTCACAGCTTCTGAGACCTTGATTATATAAATTAAGCTTTAGGGCTTCAGATTCTCATTTGTAAAATGACAGTGATCATGATATTTATCTTTAAATGATTTTTGTGAAACATAATTCATGCAGAAGGCTAGTAGAATATCTAAATTAAAAGAAAGTGTTCAATAAATATTTTCGATTCCTTATACAAGTGTTAATATGAGTAAGGTTCTTGCTGAAATTAAAACAGGTTGTAGTTCTTATCTGGGTTCTATTATTGCCTTTCTGTGTAATTTTGGACCCAATGTTGAACTTGATATCTTTATCTTGGTCTTGCCACTATAAGGAGTAGCTAATACCAACTGTGCTTGATTGCCAGGAAAATTAGCTATCCTACAGGTTAAGCTCCTAGCATATATGATATGTTAAATAACCAGCCCTCGCTGATGTGGTTCAGTGGATTGAGCACTGGCCTGCAAACCAAAGCGTTACCAGTTTGATTCCTAGTCAGGGAACATGCCTGGGTTATGGGCCAGGTCCCCAGTTAGGGGCACACAAGAGACAACCACAGATTATGTTTCTCTCCCTCTCTTTCTCCCTCCCTTCCCCTCTCTCTAAAAATTAATAAATAAAAGAAATAACCAGAGATTATTGTGATCACTTTCACTCCATCTTCCTATGATTCTAATTTTCTTATCTAACTACCCCAAGGTTTATTTCCATTAAGGATCTATTCCAAGGTTTCTGGATGGCATGATTTGTCCTTAAGCTTTGACACTGCTTACTAAAACTTTGTATACAGCAGGTGTATGATGAAATGGACAGATATGTCCTTTCCCTCCACTGCTATCACAGAAATTGTCAGGAATAAAGGAAGGGAGCTCCCGAGAATCCAGCATCAGAGGCTAGCCAAGAAGAGATGTCCCATCAGCACACTTGTCAAGAAGGTGACTGGGGAAACACCTGAACGTCAGAAGAGTAATATGGTTATCGGTCCATTCAAAAGCCACCCTTCCCCTGAAAAAAATCTGTTTTAGAGAAGCTCAAATGTTTACAAATGAAACTTTTCTGCTCCTCTTCCTTCTTTACATTAATCCACTGGGGTTGAGAAAGTGGATGCTGAGCCCAGGCAAAATGTCTAAAACCCATGTTTGGTACTAAACCATTTGATGTCAGAGCCTGTGTTCTTAGCCACAGTGCTCTGCTTTCGTCTGCAAGTTCTAACATCAGAGGCCCTCCGCTCCCTCCATGACAGCATGCATATCCTCAAAACTATCAGGAGAACAGAGGCAACCTCTGTACCCCAGAACTGCATCATGTTTCTCAGTTATCTCAGTCCACTTCCAAAGGAAAGGAGGCACTCAAAGCAGATTTTAAACTCACCTATGACTGTATATCTCAAATCTTCTACTTAAAGAAGTACACAGTCTGCATTGTTATTGCATAGCCATTAAATGTTATACTTAACAAAATGTATCTCCTTGTCTATCAACTCATTTAGTTTTCTAAAAATAATAAGTAATAATATATACTACAGTAGAAAAACAAAGTCCAGAAATCCTCATTTCTTTGCTCCTTCCTTAATTAATAATATTTATTATACTTTCTAGGGGAAATGCAGACATATAAACATAAATTTTATGTATATGAAACATAACATATAAAAATATATTGTTTAAAATATGCACCTGCATACATATACAGATAATGTGTGTATATATATATATATACATATACATATATATACACATATATGTATATATACACACACAAATTATGACTTGCTTTTGTTCCTCTATATTATCCAGACTCATTGTCTTGTCTCTCCTCAAACATAATTCTTGTTATTTCTACAAACACTTTTTGCTTCAGTAATTACAAATTTTTATATTCCCCCAAATAAGCTGTATTTCATATTTTAGTGCCTTTTAAAGACTATTACTCCTTTCTAGAATACATGTGGCTACACTTGTGTTTTAGGCAAACATGTATTCATTCCTCATGACCCAGAAATAGTGTCTGTCTTCTTTTATTTTTATTTATTTATGTTTAGTTCCTTTCTTTTTCCCCGAGGAAAATCTGAATATCACTATTATTTTTGTTGTCTTTGTACCTTGTACTTACTCTGTTAAAATATTTGCCCTGTACTTATTTACTTGCAAGCCCTGCTGGAACTGAGTGAGAACTCCCTGAAGACTTTAATTATACATTTGTTATTTGTCTCAGTTTCTCTGGAGTTTTTTACAACGTCTATCCCATAGTAGTTGCTTAATACCTTTTGTCTGAGAGACGAAATGATCATTTATTAGAAGGTTAGATATAAAAGATGACTTTTTCTAATACGAACAAGAAAGCAATGAGAAATGCACAAATGTATAAGCTAATTCAATTATATTTTATATTATTGTTTCATGAATAGTTAACATCAATTTTACCACATTTATTCTTATGCTAATCCATGGGTGATGACTGTAGAGTGTGGTAGTTGGAAAGTAACACATTTATTGTCATGTTTCCATGGTTCTAAGTTTATCAAATTCTCTGTTCAAATGTTCACAAAATATAGTATACGTACTATATATTTTGTTAAGATAATAGATGCATGTAAACTGCGAGATAAACCCAAATTCATCAATTTGCTCAGGGAAGCCAGTTGGATAGAGATACATTGCCAGGTGAACTCAGGAGCAGGTTTGTGACATTCATGTCTTGATGGATTTTACTCTCTACATAGCCTCCGGCACTCTTCTGAGCCCCGATTTTCCTGACCACAAAATCTCCTCTGAGCTCTCATCCACCGTGTACCTTTCCTTAGTAGCACTTATCACATATATAATTTGACATGTGTTTGTGGGATTATCTGATTAAGTTTATTCTTTCCAAATAGATAATAAATTATCAAGGGCAGGATGGATCTCTTTTACTTACCAGAGATACATGATATCTAGTTCATGGTTAATAAATATTTAATAAATTGATATATAAAAATAAAAATAATGTCCTTCTCTCATTATCGAAAGAATGCTTGGTTACAGCAATTGCTTAGAATATAGTACCATACCTCATCAGAGAAGGAAAACTCTGACTCCAAAAAACCTCCGCTGCCTTGCGGCATACCTCTTCAGGGGAAAGGCTAAGGGAGTAAACCCCGACAGAAAATCCGGAGCCAGAGTCCCTAAGGCGGTTTGACGTTGTAGTCAACACCGGCAACTCCTGCGGCGCACCTGAAGCCAAGCTGTATTGACTCCGTCTTTCCCTTGGACCCTTCAGCTGCGAAGAGAGGGGGGGTCTGCTGCATGGGCAACAGCAGACCCTCCATATCACCCTGCCCAGGCTCTGTAGCTTCATCGCAAGATGTCGATTCAACACGGGAGGAGACAGATACCGTGTCACTCCCGAGTCGGACTGCACAGCCATTCTCGGCGGTGCAGATAGACTCTTAAGAACCTACACCATCGTCTCTCGAGACGGACGGCTGCCGACGACGAGTACCATACCTCAAGCCTATGAAGCTGCAAAGTGTTTCTTTGGGCACTTTTTGCGAATACATCCTTGGTCGGGAATAATGATAATAATAATGGGAATAAAATAAATGACAGCAATAAAACAACAGCATCAAAGACAAAAGTAAGTTAGCAGCAGTAATAATAATGATGATTATAATGTGAGGGTTCACAAGGTAGTAGAATTGATTTCATAAAACATTCCAAATTCATGGCACAAACTCTGCAGCTCATCTTAAGAGTCTACTTGACAGAGAGCAAGCTGAATCTGAGAAAAACAACTCATTTACCTACTTACTGTTGGAACCCAGATTCACTTGAAAATGTAATGTCACTCTTCTAAGACCTTTCTTCAACATTTCAACCATAAGAGCATTTCTAAGCTGGATTTAGATGCTAAAAGGTACACATTATTGATACCACTGAAAAGCACCTGTAATACTATACAATTTTGTTTATGAGCTTTTTAAATCCCTCACTATGTTTTGTACTGCTTGAAGCAAAGGGAGAATGCATATTTAGGTAGTTATTTTTGAAATTAAAGTGTAGCACATTATTTTTAATATAATGGTGCTTGACAAATATTTGCAAGAGTAAAATTTAAAGGTTTTGTCATCTTTTCTCATAAAAATGGGTGGCATTTATTTAAGTAAGTGAAATTATTAACCTCACTTATGATCCTTGCAAATGTGGAAGGTTTCTTTTCACCAGCTTCCTAAATGCATTTGTTTTCTTCATATATTTACAATTCTCTGAAGATAAAAAATACCATCTTGGTAATATTAACTGATTGGTATTTAAGTAAATTTTTCTATTAGAATCTATTGTTATTATAAGCTATAATTACAAAATAGATTAATTATTTAGTGATTATTCATATTATTTAAGTATAATATTATTTACAAATTAAATAGTCTTTTGGGAATTTAGAAATACTATTCAATTTGCAAAACAAGTCTCTGTAAGGACTTTCATCCTCTAAAGCAAGAATATTTAACACATTGAGAAAACCAATGGTCAGTTTTCGAGATGAATAATTTTAGCGCTCTGAGATGCGTTGGCCACTCTGGTCTCTAATCTGGTGTCTGGTTCCTCAGAAAACGTTCAGAGCAGTCACAATGTGCGAGTGTGTGAATGTGTGGGCACTCTGGGTAATTTACGTGTGATGGGAAAAAGGAAGAGGGGAGGAACCATTTAAACCCCGCCCATTCTTGTTGTTACCATAGCTTTCCCAGTGCTGTCCATCACAATTCAGTCTGATTTAACAGTTGCTGAGATCCTTAGCCTTACCAAACCCTGCTGAACCTGGCTTCACAGTGAGCTGTTGTGATTTAATAGATGAACATGGGGTTTGTAGTAGTCTTAACGTCCTTTCAAGTTCTGGTTCTGTCACTGAGTTTAACACTTTTGGGAAAATAATTCATTTTCACCTGTTTCCTTATCGCTAAAAATGGGGTTAATAATACTTGAATTCATAATATTTTAGGGCACTTTCAATGAAGCAATGGCTATGAAGACTGCTTTGTAAATTATAAAATATAATAATTACAAGTTTGTATTTTGAAGTCTGGAGAGAAAGAAGTTTGCTCGTGTTTCTGCAGTTAGGATCTAATGACAGGCAAGAAAGTAAAGAAAAATGTGGGGTTCGGAGTCTTACGGGCCTGAGACCTATAGTTCTTTCTGTTACAGGCATGTGCTCTTGGTAACTTACTTTGCCTTTTTGATTTTTAATTTTAACATTTGCAAAATGAAAATAAAATTCTCCTTTGAGAGTATTTTGAGGATTCAATAATAAGAGTAAAGGTGAAGTTCCTGGCACAAGTAGTTTTTAAAGACTCTTTTTCGCACCTTGGTAATAATTTATACTAAGTGCAGCAGAAAACTCACTGGATTCATGATTAATAAAAAAGAAAAGTAAAATGAAAATAAAAGGTAGCCCTGGCTGGTGTGCCACAGTGGATTGAGTGTCGGCATGCGAACCAAAGGGTCACCAGTTCGATTCTCAGTCAGGGCACATGCCTGGGTTGTGGGTCAGGTCCCCAGTTGGGGGCACACAAGAGGGAATCACATTGATGTTTCTCTCCTCGTCTTTCTCCCTCCCTTCCCCTCTCTCTAAGAATAAATAAATAAAATCTTTAAAAAAAATAAGAAAAGAAAAGGTAAAAAGAAGAAAAAAGAAGACAAAAAGGAAACAGTTCTAAAGATGGGGAACAATATCTTTATTGTTTGTGTAGGAATAAATTGGACTTGAATTTAATGTGTTTCCATGACAATTGAACATAACCCTTCAATGAGGACATTAAACAAAAAGTAGATGAAATGCAGAGCACGTACTGGCATTCTTCTGGGGAAATTTGTGGTCTAGGCTTGTCTTTTGGGTAGATAAAGGGCTGAGGGAGAAAAGTGGCTGACGCACTTCATGTTCTCAAGATGAGGAGAAACTAGCTTGTTCCTCCCTTTGGAAGTAAAATGCCAAGCAAATAAATGGAAGTGTGGCTCTGCACCATGTGTGATTTTGGGATGATTCACAGGTTTGGACCCATTATGAGGTTAGAATCAGAGTTTGGCAATTCTCTTCCCCAAAGCACATTTGAACAGTGTGCTTTTACAGATAACTGTCATACAATCTTAGCTTTCAGGTCATAAATGTTTGCTGCAAGAACCCTGGAGGAAGACATGGCTTTCCCTATATTTTCCCTGAAAAATACCCTTTAAGGCCAGTTCTCCAGATCATCTCTGACCCCACCCTGTAGACAGGAGCCCACTCCCAGGCTAATCTAAGTTCTCTCGTCTGCACCCATCATATGTTCATCACCGCACTAACCACAAGTATTGATGTTCTGTGACTCCTCTGTTCTCCATCAGAATGTTAATTTTTTAGGACATGCATTAAACTAATTTTTATCTTTGTTTCCCCAAAACATACGAAATAACCAGACACACAAACACAGAATTTGCCAGGTGAATGAATGCACTGTTACACTTCTGCTTTAACCTTCTTGGACATGTGGGTCTATATCATTACCGGAAACAAACTGTCGGAGAGAGCAACAGTCAAGCAGTACTAGGGATTGTAGTAACAATTAAAATACATCCTCTTGGACTTCCGGCCAAGATGGAGGCTTAGACGGACACGCTAGGTCTCCCTCTACAACTAGAGAGGAATACAACTACTTCAAAACAAAGGATAACTAGAAATTCCAGAAAATAAAACTACACGGAAGTCCAACATATGAAGTTATAAACCAGCGGTGCCATTTGGGCAGGTAAGAGTTAAAGAGGGCAGCGCTGTTTGCGGTCGCACCCGGAGCGGCAGGCGGCGAGGAATCCCGGCTGCGCAAGCCCCTGGCGGTGCGCGACCCCGGCGAGGAATCCCGGCTATGCAAGCATTGCCTTGAACAGTGAGGCCCAGGGGGGCGGGAGGACGGATCCCGGTCTCCTAGCTGAATAACTGTGTGAATCCATCTTGGACCCCCGCCCCCAAAGAAAGCACCACAGGGCTGCGAAATAGGTCGCAGACAGGCGCCGGTCGCTGGGTCATTACGAGTACACAGGCACTGCCCCCGACAGCCGGCCCAAGAAAACAAAACGCATCTGTCAAAATGAGGCAGACAACTATAGAAATCCTGGTGACACAACTCACCAGACAGCAGATAGAGAACCTGACAGATGAACAGATAAGAAACCTGTCAGAGGCTCAGTTCTGGGCCATTGTTAACAGATGGCTTACAGAATTCACAAAAGAGCAGGAAAAAGATATGAAAGAAGCAAAAAACTTTCATAACGAAAAGAACAAAACCGCATACGAGACAGAAGGAAAGGAAATAAAATCCAGAGTTCATTTCAACAAACTGGAATATGGAGAAGGAACAAGCAGTCAACCAATGCAGCGAGAGGAAATGGGAAGCAACAATGAGAGGATCAGAAACCTCTGGGACAGCTATAAAAGGTCCAACATAAGAATCATTGGTTTGCCAGAGAATGAGGAAGATGAACTAGAACTTGAAAAATTGAGTGAAAATATAATAAAGGAGAACTTCCCAGACTTGGGGAAGGGAATAGACTTGCAGGTCCAGGAAGCAAGGAGAGTTCCCAAGAGACTGGACCCAGGGAGAACCACTCCAAGACACATTATAATCAAAATGTCAAAAGTTAAAGATAAAGAGAGAATCTTAAAAGCAGCAAGAGAGAAGAAAAGAATTATGTACAAAGGGGTCCCAATTAGACTATCAGCTGACTTCTCAAGGGAAACCCTACAGGCAAGAAGAGACTGGCAAGAAATATTCAAAGTAATGAAAATCCAAAACCTACAACCACGAATACTCTACCCAGCGAAATTGTCATTCAGAATAGAAGGACAGAGAAAGTGTTTCCAGGACAAAATAAAACTGAAAGAGTTCATTAGATCCAAACCACTGTTATATGAGATGTTAAAGGGACTGGTTTAAAAAAAAACAGAAGCTAGGGAGATGAAACAAAGGCAAACTAAATAGGCAACGAGAGTGGAAGAGGAACTGTGGGTACGGGAAGCATATTGGGGGGAGGTCAACAGGGAGGGGGAATGGGGAAAGGGAGGGAGATGATATAGGAATTGGGGATCAAGGTAGGAGGGAATGGAATAGACGGAGAGAGGTTGGGAGGAACTGTATGCACAACTAATGGACATAATCTAAAAGGGGGGGACAACTGGAGGGAGGGGGGCCACCGGGTGGAGGGGAGCAGAGGGAAGGGAAATTGGCACAAATGTAATATTTTAATCAATAAAACACATTAAATCTGAAAAAAAAAATACATCCTCTTTAACACCCTCAACTGTAGAGAACTTGGAGGTCCTTCTCAGCTAATTGGTAGTATGGTACTCCAATGTTAAAATTATGATAATTAAGATTATGTGCTTTTCAATCAGACTGTTTTGAACTTGCATCCTATCTTCTATTTGCCAAACCAGGGAATGCAGTGGGGTAAAGGGACTGCAGATGAAAAGATGGTGGGGTTCTATTAAGTCACTAGGGGATAGCAAAACTTAAACTCACAGGGTATTTTGAAAATACTTTGAAGGATTATGTATCAAAATTATAGTTCAATGAGCTTTTTCATGTTATTTCTGACTCCCATTCAAGCTCATAATTTCTTTTTTGCTGTATGCTTATTACGTATCCTACGCTGGAATTTGCATGAGATGAAGCAGACCTGATTCATGGACTGACTCCTTAGAAATTCTCAACAAACCAATGGTCCTTTTCATACAAAGAGACAGAACCACTGATCCAAAGCTTAGCCTAAGACCTAGAAAACATCTAGCTCTAGTATTATCTGGTGATCAAGGATTTGGAGACATGGAAATCTGGATTCCTGTTTGGACCCAGATTTAGATGGTAACGAAGTATCATGTTTGGGTGGTATTATGTCTGGATGATAAAAACTCTTTTGTAAGTTATACTGAATCTCATTTCATCTCTAAAATTGAGTTAATAAAGTATTTCTCATGGTATTATAATAAAGGTTAAATTAAAAATGATTTCCGTGAGACTTGCAATTATATTCATCTTAGTCACTGCCTATGATCCTGGATCCTGGCAGTGTACTCTGTATAGAGTTAATGCATATTTCTGGAGTAAATTAACAAATAGGTTTATTTATATGAGCCTCTTCCTATAAGCCAGTTCAGATTGAATTTCTGTCTCTGCCAACCAAAAGAGTCCTTACTGGTAGAGAAGTTGCTTCAGCTCAAATGAGGCTGATAAGTGTTATTTCTAAGAATACTATTTGCCTTATCACCTTTTTTGCCTTTCTCATAAATTTATATTAATCTCAGTGCCAATTTCAAATCTAACCCAAATAGCTTCCCATTTTAAATGTCCATCTAAAAAGCTATCTATTGCCCTGGCTAGTGTGGCTCAGTTGGTTGAAGCATTGTCCTGTACACCAGAAGGTTGCAGGTTCAATTCTTGGTCAGGTCAGGGCACATACCTAGGGTGTAGGTTTCATACCAGGTCAGAGTTTGTATGGGAGGCAACCAATCGATCTCTCTCTCTCTCTCTCTCTCTCTCTCTCTCTCTCAAATCAGTAAACACTAAAACAAAAAAAAAATTTAAATAATAAAATAAAAGGCTATTACTAGCTGCACAAGGGTTCCATTTCCTCACATCCTAACTCCTATTATTTCTTGTCTTTTTGATGATAGGCATTCTGAAAGTGTGTGAGGTGTTATCTCATTGTGGTTTTGATTTGCACTTCCCTAATAATGAGTGATGCTGAACATCTTACCATTTTCCTGTTGTCATCTATATAACTATCTTGGAGAAATGTCTGTTTAGATCCTTTGCCCATTTTTTATCATGCTGTTTGTTTTTTATTGTTGTTGTTGAGTTGTAGAATAAAAAAACAAACACAAAAACAAAAACAGTCTCACAGAGGCAGACCACAGATTGGTGGTAAAAAGATGGGGAGATGCAGGAAAAAAGGCAAAATTAGAAAAAGGGTCAATTGTATGGTGATGAATGGAAGCTAGACTTTTGATAGTGAGCATTGATGTGGTACATACACAAATGACAAATTATTATGCTGTATACTTGGAACTTGTGTAATATTCTAAACCAATGTTACCTCAATATAAATAAATTAGATAAATAAATAAAAACAAAAGGCAATCCACTACAATAAACTTTTTCCTCTCCATCATCTTTAATGTGTTTTATTCCTCTTCAAATTTCCTAGTGCTCCTTATATACTGTTTTGTAGTGCAGCAAAACTACATATGCCCATGTATAGTCAATCGGTCTCTCTTTTGCCTCTTTCAATTCTCCACCAAAAGCTGTCACTGAATTACCAGTATACTTTGTGCAGAGTCCTACTTCATACAGTGTATACAATATTGCAATCATACGCTATATTATTTCATTATTTTAATGAGCCAGACTGATTAATCTCAGCACTCTATACTTTCCCTTCAATAGATGTTTAGTGACTGAACTTTTTTTTTAACCCCTAGGAAACTAAAATAATTTCTAGGATGAAATCTTGATATTGTTCATCTCTACAAACCTCAAAATAAGAAAGACAAAAACAAAAACATGACATGACAGAACCTACTAATTGTCCTCCAATGTCATTTCTCCCTTGTATGTACATTAACAGAAAACTAATTTTTAGCACGGCCTAAGGCTAGCCAGGCTAAGACTACATTTCCTGGCCTCCACTGTGAAGTGAGGCTGTGTAATTGAGTTATTTCCAGTAAGTTAGCCAAAATGTCTAATTGTAGCTTTTCAGAAGTTCCCAGAAAGACATTCCATGCATTTGTTATCCCTTATTCTTCAGCCTTTCCTTAATCCTTCTGTCTGGAACATGAATGTGATGGCTGGAGACCCAGCTGCCATTTTAGCCCATGAGACAAGCCTGTGGAAGTGTAGCACACTAGATAGAGCAGAGCTGTTGTAACATTCTAAACTACATATGCAAAGTATTTTACCCTGTGAGAGATAAATGAGTATCTTCCTTTGCTTTAGACACTGTCACCCTAATAATAAGGAAATCATACCATGTGCTCAACAAATCTTCCCTGAATTGAAAATTGAATTATCTTCAGAGTTGGTTCTTATCTATATATCTTTAGTGATTCATCTTTCCTGAAAAGGCTTAGAGATAGAATAGAGAGCTTGCATATATATATATATTTGTTTTTTTTTGTGTGTGTGTGTGGGGGGGGGGATGTAGACCAGGAAGCAAAGCCCTAGAAACAATCAAAACCTTAGATTTTTTTTTTTTTTTTAATTGCTATGTGATCAGCAGTATGTCATGGAGATTGAGGACAAAAAGTGAACTCAGTTTTATACTTTGCCTCCCAGGAGCACACAATCAATTGGGGGGATAAAGTTAAAGACAGACACAGGGTCATTTGAGTCTGTTAGCGTATGGGATACAGACTCAATATACTGAAATTTAGAGAAGAAAGAGAAAACTTGTTCGTTTTCTTTTAGTCAAGGGCAAGACTTAGTGGGGGATCTTTAGCTGAGGAAGATGCAGATGCAGCATGGAGATGACCAATGTAAACATGTATGCTGCCACCCTGCATTTGCTTTACCCATGCACATGTTCGTTTGTTTTTAAGTAAATATATATTTAGTTAGTTAGTTAGTTTCTTACCCAAGGACATGCTCGTTGATTCTAGAGAGAGAAGGAGAGAAACATTGACGAGAGGTAGAAACACCCACCGAATTCCTCCTCACACCCCCCCACCAGGAACTGAACCCACGACCCTTTGGTTTATGGCAGGACGCTCCAGCCCACTGAGCCACACCAGCCAGGGCCATGCAGATGGTTTTTGATACTACCAACCATTTTAATATTCCATATGAAACTCATTTGCCCTCTCTTATGTTGATTATTCTAGAGAAGTGGAAAAATTCCAGAGATAGGTATAAAGTAGACAAGTTTAGGTAATATGATTACCCTTGAGTAGGAAAGTGATTCTAGGAAAGCGATTGGTTATACTAATTATGGGAGGTAGGGATGCTTGTGTCCTAGGACTCTCTGAAACAATCTTGGAATACTTCTTTTTCCCATGAAATAGGCTACAAATTTATCTTTTCTTTGACTAAAAATTTTTAACAACCTCCTATCGATCTTCAAGGAGCCTGGTGCTTACAATTTAGATATGAAAACATACGTACTATTCGTAATAAATTATAGTAAAAACTGTAATGCAAATATGTTCAAAATGCAATGGTATTAAAGAGAAAATCAACAACAACAAACCCTCGGTCTCCCTGGGAGGAGAGTTAAAAAGAGGAGTGAAAAACGGATGATTGGTTTTTGAAGCAAAAGTAGTTTACAAATCAAGAAGGCATTCTGAGAATTCTAAAAAAAACATTACCAGAAAGAATAAAAACTCTTGAAAGTGTTTCAAGAAGTAATCTCAGGTAGATGGAGGGTAAGCCACACAAAATGCAATGCAAAGGATAGAATTAGAAAAAAATGAGATTTTTTTTTTCCAGTTCAAACTTGTTCTCAATCTAGAAATTTGCTTTTTTACTTATAGGTGACCAGGCTTTGCTTTTGAAAGTTTAGGAACAAAACACTGTACCTTGTCACTTTGGGGGGCAATATGTTTAATCTTTAATAAATTCAACTCATTACATGATGATAATAATGATGATAACAATAATTATAATACCACAATTGGACTTTGGTGCTAAATAATGCTGGTGCACATCTCAGCTTCTACTTAGGTATATATTCGTTTTCTAGTTGCTTAACATCTCAGAACCTATTATCTCAACTCTTAAATATAAACATACACACAATTACATTCCACCCTTAGTGCTGCATTTGGGTTAAATAAGATGATATATATGAAGAATTCAGCACATAGTAGGTTTTTCACCATTGTGCTTTCTCCTTTTCCACCTTTTTGGGGGTTTTGTTAAGTAAGACCCTTTGACTAGCTACTAATATTACTACAATTATCTTTCTTTTAAATTCATCACACAGTCTAATTTCCAATACAAAGCTGATAAGATGCAAATTATTTTTCTTTGTGTTTCTGCATAGGGTTGTAAGTGGTGTAAATAGAGGCATCTTGTCATAGCCACTGCTCTCCAGATAATTAACGGATCATGCCTCTGGCTCAGCTAGTAGCCATGGTTTTGGGTAATTATTTTATTCATTGGCACTGTTTCTAATAACTTGTTACATGCTATCAGAAGAATCCATCCCAATAAATTTAAATGAAATACTTTATGAGAAGACCAATAAATAGACAATAGCAAGCTGTTTTAAAATGATAATTAATATCACTCAGTACGAGTCTGGTTTCATTGTAAAGATATTATCTGGATTCTGCTTGGAGTCCTAAGCATCTAATTAATTCCTTACATTTACTGTAGAAATAACACAGGTTTATAAGCATACACATCATATGGTTAAAATAAAAGAGCCCTGGCTTGCAATATTAAACTTCTCATCTACTGCTATACTTTGTACACTTGTGGCATAATGTAGGTGTTAATAGAGAAATCAACACCTACATTACGAAAGCCAATTTATCTTCTAATATTCAACTTAAATTTTGCCTCTGTTTTCAAACTTTCCCTGGACCCTCCTCACATTCTGTGAGGACAGACCTTACACTCTCCCCGCTTAGTTACCTCCACACCACCCCATGCAGATTTATTTCACAGTACCCATGATGTTATGTTTTGGTTTATGTTTACATGTTTGTCACAAATTAATAGACTCTGAAATCCCTAAAGGAAAAGACTACTCTAAATTTATCTTTTTTGCTTCTGATACCTAGAATAATTATGGGACAGTGAAGGTACATTTCACATAAATACATTTTCATTCAACAAGTAATTATTGCTTATGCATTCCTGACTAAAATATTGCTCTAGAGTAGGGTTACAGGGTTACCAGATTAAATATCGGTAAGATACTCAGCCATATGTTAATGTCAGAATAGTATTTGAATAGTAAAGAATGATTGATTAGTATAAGAATGTCCTAAGTATTGCATTCAAATTTAACTAGATATCTGTATATTTATTTGTTAAATTTGTTAGTCCTAACTCAAAGGAGAGAGGATCTGTAAGATTCAAGTGAGTGAAAACCTTCAAAGAACTTTTAGTGATGTAGTTAATTCAATTTTACCAAGAGAAATCTCCATACTTCATAGAGGATTTGCTAAATCTCTACACCATAGAATGAATGCTAAAGATACCTTAGCTTTACCTAGGCAATCTACTAGGACAGAACACCACTTTGGAAGAAGTATGTGAAAATTAGAACAAATCTCTAGTCTGATTGATGTAACATGACATCAACACTCTTATTCCAAATCTGAACAAATACACAAGAATTAAGATGCAAACTTTAGGTGACTTTTGTGCTCTCACAGATCTAAATTGCAACCTTCTTTCCCTTCTATCAATTTTCCCTCTCTCCTGCTTTGTCAGCTTTAATACAACCACTTATATTAACAACTGAAATTTTTACAAATATTTATATTACTGTGCCAAACATTTAAAAAATAATTGACGAGTACTATTCAACTATTAATGCCATTTACATTTCCTATATTTATTTATGAAAGGAAACTCATTACTTTAGTAGCCAGAATCTTCCATTTTGGGGAGGAATAATTGGTCAAAATGCTTCTCATTAAGCAGAATGTTGCTTTCCTGAAACTTCTGTGTGTTGTACCTGGCTATGATTTGGGGGGCTGCAAAGAGTGATTATATTTTCCCCAATATGGCATCACTTCAAATAGCTCAAGATATCTATTTACTGTACCCACAAATCCCAAAATATACTTCTCTATAGCTCAAAGAGCTCTCTTCAAGTTAATTATTTCTGATATAGCAGAAGTTAGAGATACGTTTCCATCTTTACATCCATAAGATTATTGGCTCCATGAGCAACAAACCCTGAAATGACATCATTTTATCTCCAATATCTAGTACTGTACTTGACATATTATAGAGGCTCAGTAAATATTTGTAACATAAATGAATAAACCCTGCTTCTCTTGACTTAGAAACTTAAAAGTAAAAAGAAGACTCCATGAGGCCCATGAGGATGTGATCATATTTTAAATCATTCATTCATTTACACTCACACTTAATAAGTGTTTTTCTGAGAACTTAAACTAAATTCCATAAAGGATTCTGTGTCCTGGTAAATACAGTCATGAATAAGAGAGATAATGCCTTGGACTCAAAGAGATGATGTTTCCATTGTTTGGACACTATGATTCTTGTAATGCAATCAGAATTTACCGTTGCTATTTTAAGTCTCTCAGTACTCTTAGTCAACCAAATTCATAACTATTTTTTATTCTGACTACTGTTAAATCAGGACTCTATGCTCCTGACACAAATATTTTGTCTCTAACTTATTCATTAGCTTTGTGTTTTGTTTTGGTTTAACAAGAGCTCTTAACTTTGCTTTGCTTTTATGCATATGGAATATATTTTAGTTAGATATTTATCTCAAATCTTAGCCTATAAAATTATGTTTATTATTTGAACACTTTAGCCATACTATTTTTATTTTCCCTTAGCAAATATCATTTTTTGTCTTCTATGTCCTTTCACAGAGCTGAAAAGGAACCAAACAAGAGGAAAAAGTAAGTAAAACATAATATGTCCCCTCTCTCTTTTCCCTGTGGTCCCCATGTACTCTCTGTTCATGTGAAGTTTCCATAGTCAGATGCAGGTCTTTACATGACAGCATCATGTTAGAGTTGAAAGTTCAAGTTAGACAAATGTGAAGTTAAATTCAGGCTCAGATCCTCCCTGAGTATGTAACATTAAGAGTTGTATAGCCTCCATGTCTCTGTCTCTTCTGTATATTTAGAGATGATATTAATAGTATTAAAAGAATATTATATAGCCCTGGTTGCTGTGGCTCAGTGGATTGAGCATTGGCCTGCGAGCCAAATGTCGCTGGTTCAATTCCCAGTCAGGGCACATTACTAGGTTTCACATCAGGTCCACAGTTGGGGGCGAGAGTGAGAGGCAACCAAACAGTGAAAAAAAAAAAAAAAAGAAAAGAAACTATTATATAATTATTCAAAGAGATACATTAAAGTAACTGTCTGCTAGAGTTTCTGGTATATCATAGACATTAAATATCTGCTAGGACTTTCCTTCTTCCTGAGTACTTTCTGCATAACCCTTCTCCACAACCATTTGCATTTTAAGTCATTAGCAGAGAGAATGTACTTATAGTATAGTGTACTATCTAAGTATATTGTCCCCTGAGCCACCCCCCCCTTCCTAAGTCTACCCACCATACCTAACACTTGTATGACACTTAGGATATTGGAATGAAAAGTTAATCAAGAACAAATATATCTGGAACAGACTCTTCCAAGAGATTTAAATTTATCTGTTTGTTCATGGTATTTAAGATTTGGATTTGCACAAAATTTGGTTTGAGATATACCTGTGTGAGACATTGTGAATTATAATAAAAATATATAATCGGTCTAGTCTTGTTTCTGGCACATGCTTCCTTAAACCCTTGAAATTTCCTGAGTGATAAGAACCACAAAGTGTCTTTTGATATTTATAACAAACACCTTTGAACCATATCTGAGTTTATGTTAATGAAATGACCTTTGGAAAGCAAATAAGGATGGGGGCTGGTTGGCAGGGGAACAAACCCTGTGATTAGAGTGTTAGAAATTGAGTTCAATCACCAAGGCCAATATTTAATTAATTATGTCTATGTGATGAAGCTACCATAAAAACTTAAAAGGGTGGGTTCAAAGAGCGTCCTGATTGGAGAACATGTGGAGATGTGTAGGGAGCATGCCCAGAGAGGTCACAAAAGTCCTGAATCTCTTCCCACATAAGTTATAATTAATTAAATCCAAGGATGGTGTTGTAGCAATCTCTGATCAGAAGCACAAGTGACAACCTGGGCTTGCAATTGACACTGAAGTGAGGGTAAAGGAGTAGTCCTGTGAGACTGAGCCATGTGAACTCTGACGCTATCTCCAGGTAGATAGTGTCAGAATTGTGTTAAACTGTAGGTCACTCAGCTGGTGTTTCAGAATTGCTTGATGTATAGAAAACCCACACATCTGGTGTCAAGAAGTGCAGTAGTGTTGCAGTAGAGTATTGAGAGCAGAGGACACATAGAAGTGTGTTTCCCCCCATCCCTGCACTTTACTATTTATTAACTATGCATATTGGGCAGGTATCTAAATCTCTCTCAGCTTTTTAGTTTTTCCTGTAAAATAAGGCTTGATAATATTAACCTTGCATGATAATTTTGATGGTTAAATGAGATGCCACATGCAAAGTGTTTGACAGCTTTATGGATTATTGTAGATTCTTCATGTCTGCTTCCTCCTTAATCCTATACACCATTTATCCTGATCTTCTTCATCCAAGGCAAAATTCAAATATCATCACCCTCTACAAATAACACTGAACTCCGGAAACATTCATTTTCCAAACCTTCATGTTTATACTTACACTATATTCTTTTTCCTCACTTTCTTCCCATCTATTTCTTAGCATTGGCAGTAGATTATTTGCTTTTCATTTTTCTCTAGTTACTCATATATATTAATATTCCTCATAAGATAGTAACCTGATACTTTGGAAGAAGGAGCTAGCTGACACCTAATAATTCTTGCTTCCTCCAACGTGTAGTTACCATAAAGAAGTGGCTATTCAATCAGCGGCTACATTTCCTACCACCTCCTATATGCAGGTAGGGCCATGCGGTAAGTTTTATCTATAAGTTTAAGTAAGTCACTTCTGGCCAAAGTGGGTAAGAAACAAGTTTGTCTTTGTAATGCTCTCTTTCTCTGTCTGCTGGCTGGATAGAGAGGGTTCCTAGTATCTATAAGAGAGTGGGATTATGAAGACACCCAGATCCCTGAGTGCCACCTGAGTAGGAACAATGCATCAAACTGTGATGAATAAAAAGTAAATTCACATTTTTTTCTAAGCCACTGACAATTTAAGGTTTTCTATGTATGCAGCTAGAATTACTTTTACTAATGCAGATCCCATGCCCTTTTCCTATTATAGACAAACAGTTGAAGTCCCAGAGGTATCATTTGACTCACCACTCTCTTTGGGAACATATGGTTTTCTCTATATAACAGAACCTTAATTGCATAATAGGAAGATGATCTCATAATTATTTCATGTTCTTCTGCTGAGAACTCAGCCATCTAAAGTACCTGGGTAATTTTCAACAAATTCGTTTTGTGTGTTGTTACTCCAGCTAGAGTACTAGTTTCCTTCCATTTCTTTTCCCTGTATTGAACATCTCAATACAGAATTCTGCTGATCACAACCTATGTCCAGGGCAGTGTCAAAAGAAATCAGCTGGGAGAATAAAACGAGTTTCACAATGGGCTCCAAGCATGCATTCATTCTGGAGCAACCCTTGTTAGCCTGGTAGCTGCACTATGAAGGCAGAAGCCTGAGACTTTGCATTAGAAGATCTAAATTCTAACCCCATAACCTTTCACGTTCAACCTGTGGGATCTAAAGCAAGCCACTCAACTTCTGAAGACTGAGTTTCTTCATATAAAAAGTTATAATATTAATATTCATAGGATTACTAAAATAATTTAATAGAATCATTGTTCTATGAATCCTAGCAAAAAGTTATTTTCTAATGCATCTTAGCCCTTTGTTCCCCTCACATGGTTATTAAGGAATAAAACGGGAATAAATATGTACAAATGCATAGTAGAATAACAGGCACATGGAATCCACTCACGTGTTAGTTTCTTTCCTTTTTTGTAGCCAAAAGGGGGCAAAGTATAAAGTGCGGGTTTTGAGCATTACTCAAAACATATCTAGGAGCATGAGAAGATCCAAGTTCAGAGTCCCAATGATCAGGAGACTGCAGAAATGGCTCATAAAATGTATCCCCCACTGAACTTCAAAATACACTGCAAAGCTTAATTCTAACTACTTTTTCAATATTTGTCACCTTATAAGATTATGAACCAGTATGTTGAAACTTTCAAAAATATAATTATAGTTTAGGAAAATATCATGATTAAGTCGCTGGGCTAAAAGTATTTTAATTAATGAGGTTGGGAAGAAGGAGAAATAAGTAATCACAGTCCTCTAACACCAGTAATTTTGTGTTTAGATCCTACACAGAACCTTCAAGTTATATTTCATGATTACACAGTTGATTTGCTTGTTATCTATGCTACCCAATATGCTGAAAATTATTTAGAAGGAGCTTCTGTGGCCACGTTTATTATTCTAATATATCAGAACCTATAAAAATCAATAGCTTGTAGTTAATTATGCATTGATCTCACAGAGATTGTCAAAATTTGTATGGTAAAAAGGTTCTTTTCTAAAAACCACTAAAGAAATCACGTTTTCTGATTATCTTTTTATTTTTTATTCTCAAGAAAGAAAAAAATACACATTGATATCAGAAACCAGAGAAGGTTTTATCATTGAAGTATTTTCTTTGTGCAATATTTTTGTTTAAATTTAAAAAAATATATTCATTTTTAAAAAATTTCCATTTCACTTATCAAGAAAATGAATTTTGTTTTTGAAATAAGAAAAATAGCACAACAGTTGCATCCATTTTAACAGTAGTAAGAAAAATAAAAAAAGAGAAAGAAAGAAAGAGCATGTTTCCTGAAGCCCAATTTGCAGGAATAATAATTAATACATAAAATATCTTTATGAAAGAATTATCAACTTTTGGATAACATTTTTTTTAATTTCAAAGAGTTATCTTGTCTCTATAGAAAGTAACACCATCAGAAGTGCTTGTATGGTTTTGTTGCCAAAAGAAAGGAAGAGAGAGAGAAAAAATGAGAGAGACAAATAATTAAAATTTTCAGTGCCCTTTTATTAATTTCTCAGTTCTCAAATATAAAATAGAATCCTACGTCAAAGGCATACTTTGATTAACAAATGAGGCAGTGTTTTCTTTAAAACTTTAACATGGAAAACAGAATATGCTATCATCAGCCTTGCCATAGAGTTAATAGATACCTAAATTTTAAGCTCACAATTTTATTATAAGATAATAAACGCAAAACTCTTCTTGGTAACCTCCTACAGAAACTGCATCAATTTTCTCTCAGAATAGAGATTTACTAACCATATTGCCAACAGTCACATTTGCAGTCTAGTCCTTAGAAATAAAACAGCTTATAAATCAATAAGTAAAAATAAATGATAATTAACATAAAATGTGTTTTAGTCTTTATAAAGTAATTTTATTTTTAATATTTTACTTGATTCTAATAATGATCATGCAAAATCATTTTACTGACAAAGAATTAAAGATAATTAACCAGTTCAAACAAATAGAGATAATAGATACTACTGTTGACATTTCTACTTGAGTTGCTTGACTCTGAATCTCCAAATTCCATTTGTGAACACCATTAAAAAAGTGTAAAAGGGTCTAAATCACTGCTGAGTTTTTGACCTGCTCTGTTTTGCAAACATCCTAAAGTCTGGTTCATTTAGAGTAGAAAAAGAAGACAAGTATGGCAGGCTGAATCCTCTCTTTGAAGTAGCCTGGGTAATGCTTAGCCAGATAGGGCAATGCTGATTTTAGGTGGTGGGGAGTCCTAAATATCATAGCCTAGGTGTTTACAAGGTCTAATCAATCATTCATTCAGCAAATATGTGAGAATGTACATATTAGGACATTTGCAATCTTGAGAAGACAGACAAATAAACTAGACAATTTAATTTGATCATAAAGTTCAAGGAACTGGAAATAAATACAAGACCAACAGCCTGGCTGTTCTGGAACTGAAAATCAATGAAGACACTGGGTAGGGGTGAAGCCTGAGAGTCCAATGCAGTTATAACAAGTGGGACTGGTTGCTCACGGTAGTGTTTTGTGTGGTAGGTCACTAAACCGAAGTAGCAGTTCAGGAATCAAAATGTTTTCCAGCAAAGAGTTGGATCTTACCAAAATAGAACAGACAAAAACAGTAAAATAAAACATGAAACTCACATACATTCACATACACATATACTTCCATGCACAGCTACGCCTCCTCTATCTTTACCACACTTGATGAACATTTTGCACCCTCAAAAAGCAATCTGATGCATGTACATGTAAAGCACCTAGCAAGTAAAGAAAAATAACAATTGAGAAATGAACTATTTACTTATAAAACCAAAATAATCCCTGTTTTATAGACCTCTCTAAAATCATAACAGGGAAACGCTCACACAAAATATATAAAAATACAAAGCCAAAACAAAGTGATGTTTATTTAACAGATTCCACTTTAAAATAGCAAATAGCTTTGATAAGTCTTATACAACAGATTTACAGGTAAGGAGCCTCTCAGATCCAATGAGATTAAATAATTCTCCAAAAGTTGCACCATTGCAACCTATGACTTTTAGTTATGCCACATACTCGATTGTGGAAACTGTATTTAGCTTGCCCTGTAGGATTTACTGAAGAAAAAACATTCATTTGTTCGTTTTATCAATACTTATTAAGCATCTACTATATACCATTCACTGTGAAAGCAGCTGGAGATAAAACATACCTGACCATAGTCTAGTTAGAGGAGGCAGACATTAATCAAAATCATCATCATACATGTAAATAAAATTTTTAAATGTGTTATTGCCAAGACATGCTACATTGTGCAATGCATTGCAAAATAGTCAGAAAAAAATAGAGCAGGTTTTCCCAAGGAGTAGGAAGTATACTGTGATCTGAAAAAAAAACTGGAATTAATTAGATGGTTGGGAAGGTGAGTGACTAACCCAGCATGAGCACATTCACATTCAGAGGAGCAAGGAAAGGCAGTGTGTGAGCAAAACATAGGCAGTAACAAGGAGTATGATGTGGGACACGGAGAAAAGGGTGGGAAATAGATCCTGCAGAGCCTGTGGGCCGAATGAAGGATTTGGTTTTTTTCCTAAGAGAAGTCAGAAGCCACATACAAGTTTAATGTAAACAGAGTGACGTGATCAGGTTGGCTTTGTAACAATATCATTATAGTTGCAGAGGGAAGGAAGGAGAGATGTAATAAGACCAAGCAAGCTGTGGGAGCTTATATTCAAATGGTGATAGTGAAGACAAATAGAGATGGCTAGATTCAAAAGATGTTTCAAAACTACATTCTATGAGGCATAATTGATGTATATTACCTATGAGGGTAAGAGAAATGGATGTTTCAAGTGTGACTGGGTTTTTAGATTGTGAAATGTAATGAGATAACCATTGCAACTCTCAGAAAATAATCAGATTGGGAGTCAGGGTAGGATCCGGTGGAGATAATCCTGAGTGCTAAATAGGCCATTTTGAATTTGAGGTATTTGGACTTCCAAATGCAAATGTTGTATACATTGACAAATATAGGGATTCCCTGCTCAGAGAGGAAGCTGGAAGCCTCTGTGTATGATGT
Organism: Furipterus horrens; assembly: GCF_987537825.1. Taxonomy (NCBI): domain Eukaryota; kingdom Metazoa; phylum Chordata; class Mammalia; order Chiroptera; family Furipteridae; genus Furipterus; species Furipterus horrens. The sequence goes on from NW_028327172.1 coordinate 52,527,918, forward strand.
AAATTAGCCTTAGTCATATTGTGAAGTATCTGTGCTAGTTTTGAACTCAGCTATATTGTTTGTCTAACATTCAGGATCTGCTACAGAATTGGTGACTCCCAGTGTAAAGTATGAATGCAGGGCCCTACCTGAGGGTAACAAGTCAATCTGTCCTTTCCACAGGCCCACAGCATTAACCCAATGTAGGCAGATGACCCCTGCCCTAAGAGATGAAAGCCTTTCCTACAGTATCAGGATGTATTCAGTACCCAGATCAAGGGAATGGTGAGAAGGTCATATTGAGACACCTGCTGAATGTTCAGGGACACTAACAGCCAAGGTCAGGGGTGGCTGCCTCCTTGTCCAGCCCACGAAACTGAAGAGTATGTGTTTGACTCAAAACCTTTCCATACAGGTGCCCAAATCAGTCAGGGATGGCAGCAGTGCAATGGAATAATGTGGAGTTTTCCAGCTATGTGATCAAAGTGCCACCATGGGTCAGTGGCACGGGCAAGTATGCATGAAATAAAAGTGTCTATGGACACTCACAGGGTGATCTGATCATAAATTCTTCACTAGGCAGGTCATGATGGGTAGTCATGCCCCAGTCATACAATTTCTCTATCAAATGACATCTCTTTGCCTTAAGCAGGCCCAGTCCATTGTTTCTGTGCTTCTAAGTTAACACGCCTCTGAAATGCCACTTTTTCAGACCCCTCAAGAGAACATAAAATCTTAACTATACTGTAATCCAGTCCCACATTGCTTCCTCCCATCTTGAAGTAATTTTCCTTATATTTCCTCTTATAATCTCAAATACATAAAACAAAACAGACATTAAAAAAAAAAAAAAAAACACCCTGTAAAGTGTTACTCTCCAAGGCATTATCTCATTCTGTTGAGATCTTACATCCAGGTATATTCTCTGCTTGGCTCAAACAAATTTTTATTAAAATTCTCTACACGCATGGATGTTCTTACATGAGACCAGGAACCTGGAGTGCCCGGGAGTGAGAAGCAGGCAATAGAGAACCCAAGTGCAGGGAGGTAAAGGGGAGGCCAGAGACAGTATTTTGCATGAGCCAACGCCCCTGTTCCCTAGGGAATGTTTCATTGTGTCCTCAGAATTCACTTACAAAACACAAATTCAAATATCAAATAATTAAAAATTTCAGGATGGAAATCACTAGGATTCATATCCCAAGTGCAAGCCTCTTCTGGTGCTAGGCTCCTAGCACTGCACTGGTCACATGCTCAGGAATCAAGCTCTGCTAACCTTGGCAAAAAAAGGGTTCTAAGCAATAAATCACAGAGACACCGGGATTTTTTCTGAATATTGAATGCTATACATGTACTGTGGTTGCTTTCCTAATTACTGCTATTTGATTTAATCACCTTGACCTCGGAAAGTCCATTTGATGCTAATTATATGGGTTGTAGTTAAAAATTCTAATACATTTCCAATTGTCTTTCTACTAAGTCAAATAAAGGAAGTATTTATTGAGTATCTACTAAATGCCAGCTATTGTTATAGGCAAGTTTATATTAAATCATCATATTTTCCTTCTGAAGTGAAATTATCCTAATTAATTATTAATTTGGTGGCTCTTGAGTTTACCAATCAATACATATTGCGTGTCTACTACATTTTAGATACTGTGGGTGTCATCTGTTCTTGCAATATGCTGGGTACATAATTTCATTTAATCATCACAGCAACTCTGCAAAGTCAGTATCTTATCTCTGTTTTTTATATGATAGAATTTGATGCTTACAGACATTAAATAACTTGCCATAGTTCTTACAGCATATAAGTATTAAAGGTAGGATTGAGCTTGGGTCTCCAGGACTCTGAGCTATAAGCTTTCCTTCTTAGATAATGCCATTTTTATCATTATTATTTAATGTTGTTCGGTTACTTTGGTTACTTCCCTAATGAATTCTCTGATGCTAATACCAGGTACTCTTCAATTTTGAGCAATCCCTGCAAGTGTATTCATGTTCATCAATTTTGTTGCCACCCATCAGCGTGACAGGCAGTAGGGACAGGGGAAGGTGGGGCTTACACTGCATTTGGCTTATTTGTATATCTCACTGGAATATCTCCTTGATGGCTTTCGGTTACTTGCATATTTTTTTGTTTCTCATCATATTTCTTTCTCGGTCCAAATCAATCATCTTTTTTACTGATATAGTTTATTTATTTCATAGATTATTTTACTATTAAATTGGTGTTTGCAAATGCCCCTGATACTTTCTCCACATTATAATGAAGAGGTGGGCAAAAATAGATTCACTGCTGTATGAGAAAAACAACTTATTCTTGTATTATTTATTAATTATTGTATTATTTACCACATGAACACCTGTAAACTCGCCTTTGTCCACCCCTGCATAAGAAAAGCTAGGGAATTTTGTGCAAGAAAAGGTAATGTATGTCTCCTGAGAAACTCTGCCATGCAAAGCACTTTCTGTTCTTATCTTATTTAACCCTACCAACCACTCTATGCATTGGGTGTCATTATTTTCACTTTATATAAAGAAACTGAGACTCAGAAAAAATATAATCTAACCAAAAAATATCTATTTGGTCAACAAATAATAAGCATCTGCTTTTTGTCAGGTATGGTTAGTCAGTGAACATAATGTCAAATAAAAGAGAGACAGCCAGTAAGCAACAGTTGAGGCTCTGCACTCAAAGCCCTCTGATATCAAAGTACTTACTCCTTCCAAAAGAGAAGGGTGAGTACCATTCATTTTTTAAATTTGCCATTGCATAACATGCTCTTATACACATAATAGATGTGCTATGAAGTATGGACTTAATGATTATTTCCCAGACTCTGATTATTAAACAAAGAGTGCTTTCTTCAATTTTCAGAGGATGAGTTCAAACTGAGCTAGCACAGAAAAACTGAACAGACATCCTAACATGGAGGAAATGCCAGCTGCAACTGTCCCTGGATGTCATTGGCTTTAGTACATTGCTAATGAGTATTCCATCATCTGTTCGATGGCTGCGTGGTCCCCTTTGTTTTATGCTCTTCTGTGGCCAGAGACTGTACCCCTAACCCCAGCCAGCTGTCTCTGCAATTTAGCCTGCTGATGATTAGGGAATGTAAGCCAAAAAAAAGTATGGTTAGAGTCTCTTAGAACCACAGAGCTTCAATACAGAAAAGGCTTTAGAGAGTATATAGTTCATTCTAATATTGCAGGTGAGAATAAAGACAGAGGTTATGGGACTTTTTCAAAGATATAGAGTCAGACAGCAGTAGAGCCAAGGTTAGAATGTGTATCTCTTAGCTACTATGGAAACCCATCCTGGGTATCTAACCACAAAGTAGGGTGTAGTGTCCTCTTTGCATTGTTAGTGTGCAATTTTATGATGATACTCCATGATTAGATAACAATTTATAGTTTATAAAGCTCTTTAATCTTCACGGCAATTTGGGGATATTGGTCAGGAAGTTACTACCATCTCAATTTTACACACGTGAAAACTGAGATGAAGTGACTTTCATCTGCTTAGAAACATCACAAAATCTGTGCTAGAGACATGATTCTCATTTTCTGACTTTTTTCCTATTATTCTCTCAGCATACCATGTTCTTTTTCCTGGAGATACTTTTAAGCAATTGACAAGATTCCAAGAAATTATTTTGAGTTCTGCAAACCATTCTTTTTGAGGGTCACTATATTATAATTGACAGAGAATGAGAAATGAATCTGGAAGAGCTTGCCTTGAGCAAGTCACTAAATTGGTTTTTTTATAATCTTTAAAATTAAGGTAAGAGTGAAATAACTGCTATATTTAACCTACAGCTCTGAATTATGTAAACAGAGTGCTTCATAAGTGCTGTAGGCTGAGGGACATTTGGAAATGTTCAATCATGAGAGGGTTTTAAGTAGTTAATGGCACAGTTTTTAATCTAACTTCTTCTGGGGTAATTTTCATACATAGTTTTCTCTCCAAGACATTTTTTTTTTTTTTGCTGGCCTGGACTTAAATAATTTGAAAATATTTAATTTCTGGGTAGAAATTAAAAAAAAAAAAGAGAGAGAGATGGAATTTAATATTATTCTGGTTGCCAAATAGTCGTAATTACATACACATATGAAATGACTACTACAAAGTCACTTCAACATATAAACAGAAATAATTTTTTTAAATATCGTTTTAATAATGTTTTAATATTTTCTTTCAAATAGTCAAAGTGATAGAAGAAAAACATAATATTATCAACATATTGACATGTGACTCTGAAACACTAACAGTACAGGGACTTGGGCCCAGGAATGGAAAAACATAAGGTGGCCAGGAAGTCAAGTTAAGCCAGGTGACCAGAAGGAACACCTAATTAGCTGACTTGCAACAATGTCACCACCACTCCACACCTTTTTCAAAACACATACACACATACACACAAACACACACACCAACAGACTTTCATCTCCCTTCAAATCATTTGCTTTTCCTACCCTGAAATGGAAAATTCCACCCTCTTCAAAAAGCCCATCTTTTCATGCAAACTTGCTTTGTCTCCAAGCAGAGCCAGACCTAAGTCAGTTCAGAGGACCTTCCTTTCCTCTGTGGTGCCTCCTTTGTACTTAAGCATAACCTTAATAAAATCTGTCTGGAAATTTCTCTGGGGTTTCCTTTTGACTTCTGTCTTGGGGAACCCAAGAATCCTAATGCCAGTAACATTTTGAAGAAAGTTAAATTGAGAAGTGATCCATCTACTTGTAATTGATACGCATTGGTCTTTGTAAATAATGTGTTAAATTCCTTAGATGATGCAAAAACTATATATTAGAAAATTAGTTATTATGGCTACCATTTAAAAGCCAATGATGGATAAAAGTCTATCATTCAAAATACAATAATAAAAGATTAATTTATTTATCCAATCAAAAAAGGGTTGAGGGCCTACTGTTTGCCAATAATAGTGCTAGTCTATGAGGTACTTCTAGGTAGCATTGTATTGAATTTACCTGTTTTCTTATTTGTCCACTAGTATATTAGCATCTCAAATATAGGAGTTCCCATTGATTTGATGTCTCAATTACCCACCATTGTTATTGGCATGTGATGGTACTTCAAATGTTGATTAGATCATGGTTGAAACAAATGAACTATAACAATTATTGTTTTCTTACAATAAAATATATATTTTTCATTTTTATTATTAAATTTATTGACGTCATTGTTTAATAAAATCATATAGGTTTCAAGTGTACATTTTTGTGACACATGACCTGTATATTGCATTGTATACCCACCACCCAAAGTCAAATCATCTTCAAGTTGGCCCCCTTTATCCTTTACTATCCCCCCCACAACCCCTTTCCCTCCGGGAACCACTCTACTGTTGTCTGTGTCTATGAGCTTATGTTTTATAACCCACATATAAGTGAAGTCATATGGTTAAAACAGTGCTTAAGAATTCATCATTTCTGCCCTGGCCAGTGTGGTTCAGTGAGTTGGAGTATCATTTCATAGACCAAAGGGTCATGAATTCCATTCCTGGTCCAGCAGTCTCAGTCAGTCTATCTCTCTCTCTCTGTCTCTCTGTTTCTCTCTCTTTCTCTCTCTCTCCCTATCACTCTCTCTGAAAAAAAAAAAATGTCATCAAGGGAGGATTAAAAAAAAAAAAGGAATTCTTTACTCCCCATTTACTTGCATATTCTTTAACCAGTGTTGCAGATTTCTCCTGCCAACCCCACCTGAACATACTACTACTACTACTACTACTACTTAAAAATTGTAAACTTTGGGTTTATAGTCACTATGGCAATAATCCTTTTTCTTATCTATATCATTATGTACTTCAAAACTAAACAGAATTATTTGCTTCAAAGGTAGAGCTATAAAGTTGGTTTTCATCAATACAAAAGCAGTAATCCTGTTCTTAAAATATACCATCAATGATAAATCAACCACACAATGTCTGTAAACATCTCCAATCATTCTCATTATAAAGTTCCTTTTTATTTCCATCAGGCTGAGATTTATTTTCTTTGATATAGTAATAAAAAGAATATGAAATTGGAAAGGTTAAGAATTACTGTTCTGCAACAATGTTACAGAGCCTCTTATGGTTAGTATGTGACAACACAGACATGCTAGTCTTTAAATCCTTAGTTAAATATTTATTGTGTATCCTCTATCAAACTCATGATAAGAAATAAAAGAAAAACTAATGCAGCTTCAATTCTCCAATGTTTCTTAGTATTAAAAGACTAAAAAGACATTCAGAATTAACTTTTATGCATATAGACATCTGACAAAGAATAGATGAGGTGGTAATATGTGTCACCGAATGATCATCTCCTCTGTTCAATGCTCGGTGACTGGCACTCCTCATGCATTATCACATATAATATTTAAAACTACCTACAGGCATTTCCCACTTTACACTGACATTCAAAGATTTGAAGTGAATAAGAAAGTTGTTCTATATCAAGCAACTGGTAAGTGCAAAGCAATAATTACCTCCAGTGTCCAAACTCCTGCTGCTGCCTGTTTCTATAAATAAAAATTTTTGAAACACAGACCTATATTCACTTGTTTATTGTTTATGGCTACTTTTGCACAAAAAAAAGGCATATTTTCAAGTATTGACAGAGACTATGGCCAGAAAAGCCTAAGTTGTTTACTACATGGCCATATAGAAAAAAAATGCTTAACTCTGATCTAGAGCATTAAACGGTAAACAGAAAAACACAGTTATTTATTCAGCACTGTTTTGCTGCCATGTGTATGTTTAGAGCACTATAAACAATCAAAAAAATAAGATCCTGAGTTCCTTCTTAAAGGAAGAATTTATATATATATATATATATATATATATATATATCGTCGGCAGCCGTCCGTCTCGAGAGACGATGGTGTAGCTTCCCAAGAGTCTATCTGCACCGCCGAGAATGGCTGTGCAGTCCGACTCGGGAGTGACATGGTATCTGTCTCCTCCCGTGTTGAATCGACATCTTGTGATGACGCTGAAGCTACAGAGCCTGGGCAGGGTAATATGGAGGGTCTGCTGTTGCCCATGCAGCAGACCCCCCCTCTCTTCGCAGCTGAAGGGTCCAAGGGAAAGACGGAGTCGATACAGCTTGGGTTCAGGTGCGCCGCAGGAGTTGCCGGTGTTGACTACAACGTCAAACCGCCTTAGGGACTCCGGCTCCGGATTTTCTGTCGGGGTTTACTCCCTTAGCCTTTCCCCTGAAGAGGTATGCCGCAAGGCAGCGGAGGTTTTTTGGAGTCAGAGTTTTCCTTCTCTAATGTACCCTGACTGGAAGATCGAACCAGCGACACTTAGCTCGCAGGCCGACGCTCAATCCACTGAGCTAAACCAGCCAGGGCAATATATATATATATATACATATATATATATATATAATAAGATAACTACATGACCTTTCTGTATCAGTTATTTACTCTCTTCATCTTCCTATGGGAAAGATAAGCTTAATATATAAAATAATTTATTTATAATGACCTGGCTACTTTAACAATGGAGAAACTGTCAAAGGGACCCATGGCAGGCATAAATGTTTACAAGCATGCATTTCTTTGTTCTCTTTTCCTAGCACAGAGCTAGACTACATCTGACCACTTCTTTTGCATTATGGTGTATCCATGTGCCTGAGTTCCAGTCAATGGGATATGAGCAGAAGTACCATGTATCATTTAAAGGCCAAGGTTTACAAAAGATGTGTGTGTTCCCTGCATAATTCCATGCTAGTTTCCCTGTAAGCCAGATGCAATAGAGGATACAAAGCCATAGAGGATGGTAGAGCAAGAGGGAGAGAGATAGGTCTTTGCAAAGAGACATGCTTACAGATTAGAAACATCTACCTCAGGTGGTTGGGGTCTATTTATTATTATAGAATATCCTATGCTAAATAGTATAAGAATTAGCACTTTGAAGTGAAGTACTATCTTAACAAAAATATAAACTACTCCATATAGGAATGCTAATTGAACCCTGGAAAAGTGGAGATCCATTTAATTCAGGGATAAAATGCTTGGTAAAGCTCTTACTTGTAATAACTTGATAGCTGGACCAAAAGTTTATGAGCCTATAGTTGAAGGCAGGAGAGGTGGGAAAATTCTGAAAATCAGTGTGTTATTAGCTGACACTTGCCACCTTGAGCAAGGAATTAAACAAAAGAGATGAACTCTACTGAGAATTTGCTATTTTGAGAACGTAACTGAAAAGAAATAGGGTGTCTAGAAAATTTGGTGCCTTCCAGAGATGGAAAAGTTTAGTGTTTCTGGATTTAAAATAGTAGGAAATAAGACAAATCCTTTGAGGAACAGTAGCCTATTCACAGTTCTAAACTGAGCAAAGGGTTTAAGGCCCTTGGCAAATGCAAGATTATGAGAGAGAGAGAGTGAATGAGGTGAGAGGAGAGAGAAAAAGAGAAAAGGGAGGAATAGTACTGAGGAAGCAGGAAAAAAGTATTCAGACATGAGATCTATGTTTAGGAAAGAAATGTGGTTGTGTTAACTTCCTATATAACATGATACTCATGACAGCAAATAAAGTTAAAGCCTCAAAAGTTTTCAAGGGAATTCATATTGCTCCACAATCCCATGACCAAAAAAATAGTTCTCAGGCCTCTCTTCCCTGACAAGAAGCAGTCCAAAAAGGGTACATTTTGTAAAACCCACTTCAGATCTCTATTCAGGATACTGAACAAGAAAAAACTCCCCAGAATTCAGAACCAGGAGCCTTACAGAACAATGGCAAGGGAATTAGGGCTGAGAGCAAATCCAGTTTCTATGCAAGGGACTTCTCCAGCTGGAGGGGTTTTCAGAATACCTGCCAACTAGGGCTGCACCAATGGTACGGACACATGACTGCTGTGGGTTCCCCAGGTTTCCCTTCCTAAAAAGGCATTTCAGCTGTGTGTATACTCTCCTGTGCCTCCCATAGCATTTAATGTGTGTGTGTGTGTGTGTGTGTGTGTGTGTGTTTATAGGTTTCCAGAGGAAAAGAGGCCTCATCTGAACCTAAGCAATAAGTTTGCACACTACTAAAATATCCTAGTCTTTGAGATGGATATTTTTACTTGATGCAAAAAAAAAAAAAAAAAAAAAAATTACTAAGACAGCATCAGTGAGCTTTTGTTTAAGACTGATGGCATGGCAAGGTCACTGTTTTCTAGTACCCAACTAACACAGATATCACTGCCAAGAAAGACTCTGACATAATTTATGTGCATTCCTTCATTCCTATATAAACACACTTAATGATAGAGGCCTATGTGCTAATGGATGAATACCTATGTGTAAGGAACTGTACTGGAGATAAAACCACTCTCTGAACTGCCTGATAAGCTTCCTTTCAACTTATGCCCTTTTCTATTTCTGTATACAAGGTCAGCTCCCACTCTGTGTTTTGAAACAAACTAATCTCCTTTATTTCTTCTTTATTGTTCAGATCCAAACTTTTTACTCAGCTACTTTCAATTTGTCTTTTGAATTATAGTTAATGTCTTAAGGATTTTAGAAGGCAAGTCAGTACTGCATTTAAATTACTCTGTTTTTTTTTTTTTGTTTGTTTGTTTTTTGTTTTTTGTTTTTTTGTAATCCTCAGTGGCAAAGATATGGGGACAAACTTTCACTCACTGATTGATGAGCACCATCAATAAAACCAAACTGGGCCACCGTAGAAGTATTTTGTTATTTTGTGGCATGTAAATTTAAAGTAAGAAGGACTTTTAAAATTGATTGCAGGAAATTATTCAGAGCTTTTACCTCCCTTGCTGTCAAACAGTGCTTAGAAGTGCTTCTACATGCTGATGATTGATTAATTACATTGCAAACCTTCCCTGGGATCCCTTATAAATCTTTTGTATTAAAGCTACTTATCCCACCTATAAACACTGCCTCTTAACCACAGTATTGTTAGTTTTTATCATTAGAAAGCTTTGAATTGTCTGTATGATTCTTTGGAATCCAAATGTTACCTCAAATCAGGAATAAAGATTTTTAATATTGAACGCACATGATACATTGGCAGACCATTAAACATAGAATTTTTACAGTGTTTGATTCTAACTAGTCACCAAAGGAAACTGATGGAGCTATTACTCTAACCTGTAATGACATTGCCACTCTTCCATTACAGCATTATTTGACACCACTATCTTTTATTCATCATTCTGTCACGGGTTGGGTCAAACATGAGATCCCTGAGAACCCCCACCCGCAAATCCAGCGAGAGGTTGCTTCCCCTCTTAGCAGGAGAGGAAGAGGGTGGGGAAAGCTGCCCAGGGTGCAGATTAAAAGCACTCTGCCTTCCCCAAGGCAGGGGGGAGCCAATGGAGCAGACAGCACAGTGCTTAAGGTTCGCTGTGTAACAAAGGCAGCTATCAACTTACCGACTGTAAAGAGCCAGCATGCTAACCCTATCAACCAGGCGGCCCCTGCCTTTGCAGCAGCGAGGGGGTGCGGAAGGAGACTTTGCCACTTACTGGCCAAAGGGAGGACAAAGGCAAATATGGCCAAAGCTGGCCCTCATTGGTTGGAAAGCGGACACTCCCACTGGCTTCCAGAGCGCATGGGATTCCGGGAGTGAGGGCTTAAAATGAGAGGTGCGGAGAGCTAGCTCGCCTGGCTCTTGGCTCATGGTGCCTTGGCCTGGGAATTTTTGGTCACAGGTGCTCCTGGACACTCTGGGTTTCTGACCCTTGCTCACCACAAGGACGGAGTGCTCGTGGGATCAGGAAGGTGCTGGGCCCACCAGGAGCTTAGGCCCCACATGGTTGGAAGCCGGCTCCTGGAGGCAGGGTCCCATGCTGTGACGCATGCCTTGCTGGGCTCCAGCCTCTGGGACACTAGGAGCCAGTGCAGCATGGCCCGTGGCTCCTGGACTGCTATGTGGAGACTGAGAGCAGCGCACCCCAGATCCTGAAAGAGAGCTGCTGCAAGAAGATGGCGACTCTGAAGGCCAGGAATGCACATTCCAGAGGGGATGGAGATCTGGTTGTATGGCCAGCTTAAACTCCGAAAAGGACAGATAAGGAAACGGGGAACTTCTGGACATGGTTTTGCTTATAATCTTTTGGGGAGCAAGGGAAGTTCTGGGTCTCATGGGAGAAAAGGGCTCAGAGCAGGAGTGCTCGCAGCATCCCCCTCCCCAAATTGGAACCCTATTAATAAAAACCTGTTTGTTTCAACACAAATCTTTGGATCGCCTATAAGGCAACTAACTGCCAAAGCACATGTTGCAGGTTTACAATTCTTCACCTAAAATAACGGCTCCAGTTAGTACGAGTGCTGCTGTGGTAGTTAACACAGATTGTATATGGACTCAATGAGTCCACTCTTGTAAGTTAACGTTCTTGAATCTGAGTTTCACTCAAAAAAACTACAGCTGAGCACTGGAAACATGCAAGAAACAGACAAGTTGTATATACAAGTATATATAACAAGAATGTAATAGAATGTCTATCATTCTGTATGAGAACTAGATTACTTCACCAGTGTAGATGGAGAGTGAGGGAAGAAGGGAAAGATGGAGGGAGGGTGAGAAGATTGAATTTTTTAACTTGAAACAATAAGGTATGAGTAAGGTAAGCTTGGTATAGCATAAACTGAAAAGCCATAGGATGTAGTTCCCACTTAATACGAGCATATAAGGGCTGTGGCCTGACATAAGCCTTTTAAAATCTTCAAGCTTCAATTCCTTCATGCATTAACCAAATTATAATTATTGTGAAATTCAAAATGTAAAAATATTTATTACTATAAAATATTTGAAATTGTGAATCTGTGTAATAAATCTGTAGTTATAAAAAGCCAGTTATCAGGAATCCTATGCATGTTTGTAAGTGTAAACTAACAAATGTGTATAAGTACATGTGTACACACACTTATACATACACATAGATGTATAGATACACATAACATGCAAATGTATATACTGTATATCCCAGCATAAACACAAATTAAAATACTATGTTATCTGTGCAGTTAGTGCTAAAAAACTTTTTTTAAGTAGGGATTCTTGCATAACTAATTTCTCTATATAATTCTTTACTTCAATAAGATTAAACATTTTTTAGTAACATTCTTTGCTTTGATTAGACATGAAAACAATTAGCAAAATCCTCTAGGTAAAAGATATAAAATGTACTAAATGCAAACACACGGGTAGTTTCAGAGATATCTGCAGTAGTGATGTAGCACCACAGTCAGGCAAGGATTCAAACTGCCCTCTAATGAGCAGTCTCTCCAGAATCGTTGCCCCAACTCCTGCAGGTCTCTCGTATTGACCTAGCTCCTCGTTCCCAGTCAAGCTACAAAAACATTTCTCCACTAATTTTGTATGTCACTTATCTTTTGACATAATGGGCCTAATATTTTTAGATCTAGCATGTTGTAACTGGGCTTGTTTTACTCAACTGTTATGGGATACTTGCTTTTGCATAATTATGTCACACAAAGCTTTGGGAACTATGGCAGTTCACATTAAATAATAATAGGTAGCATTTGTTCTTTGTGCAGAGTGTTTCTCTTGAGTATCTCACTCAAAATCATAGCAACCCTTCCAAGTAGACAGGCAGACTCTATTATTTCCATTTAACAGATGATGGACTTGAAGCTCAGAGTGGGCCAAATTACCAAAAGTAATTTTTAGATAATTTGGTGGAGCCAATATTTAATTCCTAGACAGAGCTCAAGAGATTATTATTAGGACAATCTTGATTCTTCTAATAATCTAAATTTTAATTTCTTCACCTGTAGTACTCATGTCAGAGTTAATAACTCAGCTAAGTAAAGCACTCAGCACAATGTCAGCATGTAGTAGGAACTTTAGAATGTTGATAGTAGTACAGTGACAGTAATAGCAGCAGCAGTAGTATCAGTGAGCAAAAACTCATAAATGCTTTACTGGATTCTCATAGGGTCTCTTCTGCCCTAAACATGTCTCATTTGTAAGTTATCAAATGCAAAACAAAGACATAAGTACTTCTACTTAAGATATGCAATAACCTATTAAAACAAAGCACTGGAATTGTCTGCATAAAAGGAAAGAAAACTTAACCAATTCTTCACATCTATTTCTGCCTCAGGCATTTAACGTGATTCCATTAATAGTAGATAAGAAATCTCTTTCTAGGGATTATGCCCCTATCTGACAGCTCTCTCTAGTACCAATTTTGAGGTTTTATATAATTTTTTGATTTAATAATGTCTTACATATCTATGTGATGTATAGTCAGAGCAAAGCTTGAGCCCATAAGGAAAACAGGAAGTTTCAAATGTTTTTGTGACATAAAGCTGTCAGTTACAAAAGCAGCTGCAAGCTATTTTGTGGTCAGCCCAGGTCATTTTTGTACTTTTATATCTCCTAGTGCTAGGAAGGAAGCAACCATCGCTATTGAACTTCTCAAAGCACCTGCCTGCCCTCTACTCCTGCCAATGGTTGTTGAATGGTTTATTCAACCAAGCTGTTTCTTTAGAACCAGCACCAAGAGATGCCATTATACCAGTGAAAGAAGGAATGGATGTATGTCTGAGGTCAATCTCCTCAAAAAAAGACAAACATCTGCCTTTTTTAAAGTCAAGAAAGAGTTAAAATGACTACTTTCTGAGAATACTTCTAACACTGTGAAATGAATAGAAGCCTTCAAATATGACAGAGTGACGGCATTCTGACCCCATCACTTTCTAGCAGGGCGACCTTCACGCAGTTAGTTTCCCTTCCTAAGCCTCTGTTTTTCTAATCTGCCAAGTAGGCATTATCCTCTCTCTCTTTCTTCAAGGCTGTATACATTAAATATGTTGGAAGAAAAGCTGTTTTAATGGTGCTACACATGTTGGACATTCAAGAGGAATTAGTTACGTTCTGCTTTGCCCGTGTTCCCACTGCAAAGGGGCCTACCATGAGAGGCTCTTCTTGACCAAATAATAATAAATAATTAATTTCAATATTAATTATATCAGCTAACACTTACATAGTTTTCATATTCCGACACTTCTATGCAATCGATTTAACCTTCACATCAATCAGATGAAGCAACTACACAGAGAGGTCGAATAAATTTCCCAAGACAACACAGACAGCCAATAAAAGAGCTGAAGTTAGACCTATCTAATCTAGATACAGATACTAAATTTTCATAAATGTTGCTATGGAAATGTTGCTCGACACAGATCCCTTGTTTCCAGGGCCTGTAAGGAGTAAGAAGCACAGCAGTGGAAAGGTAATGAATATAAGCTTTCTGTACCAACAGGCTGCACGGTTTTGTGAACAGACCTTTTCTTCCCATGCACATACCCTGTTATCAACATGCAAAGGCCCCACTGAGGTCTTTGCCCACTGAAATATGAAATAAGCTAAACGGCTCTTACATTGTTTTTCCTATTCCTAGTAGGTCTTTCTTTCAACTTCTCTACTTCTTCTTCCCAAAACTGAACATGCATTTCTGTGAGCCATTCGTGCCTAAGTATGTTTCCTGTGAGAAGCTGTTTGGGCTCACATTCCCAGCTTGAACCCTGGCCCTGTCTTTGAGATGGGAGACTCCTGTGTCCTCTTGGCTGCATGTATTATGACGGCTGCGGTGAGAAGCACGCTGGCTTTCTTCCCTGTACTCAGAGTACTCTCACTGGTCTGTTTCAGCATAATCAGGGATTAATATGTCACCAGAGTTTGAACTTTGATTGGGAGAGTGTCTAGAATTATAAGCTGAAAAAATTCAAACTCTCTACTTCTACTTCTTCATGGGCCACCCCATTGTAGCCCATACAGACATCTCCTTGGTGTCCTGACATCACAAAAGCGGACTTGAAGTACATGGTTAAGTAAGGGAGAAAAACAATATGCCTGCTGAGACCAAGTGATCAGTACTGGCTAAGGTGGAGCTTTATAAACTGGGAGAAAACGAACTTTGGAAGGAGTTCAGATGTCTAAGTCAAAGAGAACAAGCGTTCAGTTTCTGTTATAAAATCAAGCATAATGCCCCCTAGTGGACAGTTATAGTTAATTCAATAGTCGATATTGTCAGTTGGCTCGTTTTGAGCGACTGCAGGCACAGTCATTGTGTATACTGACCAGCTCCAGTTTTCTTAAATGGACCTTTTCTTCCCATGCATATACCCTGTTAACAACATGTATAGGCCCTGCCTAAGTATTTTGCTGTGAAAGTATAAAATGTTAATGGCCTTCAGTTTTCCTTTTTTATCCATAGAAGATCTTGCTGTTAATTCAACATGGGAAGATCCATCTCTTGTTGAAAGGAACTGAAAAAATGCTGAAACTCAGAGGCCAAAACAAGTTAGGATGAAATTCAGAGGAAATACTCTGTTCTAATGGGGAAAAGTCAATGGGTAAGCTACTCAGACAGATGGAGTTATGATGAATCCAAGTCCTGAAAATGGTGTAGCACCAGAAAATAGTAGATTATGGGGCTTGAAGAGAAACCTATTGCCCAGGTGAGTCATATAATGATAGAATGCTGGCTCATAGGTTTGTCAGATTAAACAAATAAAAATATAGGATACCGGTTAAACTTTATTTTTATATATACCACAAATAGTATTTCAGTATAAGTATATCCCAAACATTTCATAGTACATACTTGTAATAATATTTGTTTTTTATTTTAATTTCAAATGTATCTAACTGTCCTGAGCTTGGACTTTACTAAAAAAATACATGGAAGAGTATTTTTTCCATGAAAAAAAAAAAATTCCTTCCAGCATTTCTCAGTACATTAATGCATTTTTGAATCCTAGAGAAATTAAATTGAGGCTGTGGGAAATTGGGGAAAAAATACTGTTATAATTCTCCTATGAGAATTAGAACATAACAAGCAACAAAACAGGTATGAAGGACTCCTTTTATGTCAGGTAAGAAAACAAGATTAGGAAATGTTTACACTGGAGTTCAAGTTAAAGGCAACAGTTTTGGAAACAGGACAGAAATATATAGGAAAGAAGCTGTTGTGTGTTTTAAGTGAGTGTGGTCCTGTCTGCTGTTAATGATGGATCATTCTTACAAGTAAAATCAAAATTAACTTTATATGCAAGAGATTTTTATACAAACCCTATCAGTTGTATTATAAGAAAAAAATTAAAGTTTGGGAAGCAAAATGTCAGTATACTGACTTCATCACCACATGATTTTGTGTAGTGCTGTTTATCTAGTTAGGAGAGCCACATGTTATATTTTTTAATACTACCCACCAGTGCCTGCTAGTTCTTTTCAGTGTTTGAATATTTGCTTGAGGCTACAGTTCCTTGTAAATATTATGCCCATAACAATGAGTAATGAGGCAATGATCCTCACTTCTCAGTATATACACTTCTGTAAAATCACCTTCTATAATGTATGAGAGTTGGTCCATTAGGTCAAGTGAATGTGGCAAGAGGTCATATGTCGCTTCCAAGATAGGTTATAAAGAGCATTTCAACTGCTCTCTTTCTCTCTTTGCTCCTAGCAATAAGAAATATCATGATGTGAACAACTCTAAGAAGATGTCCATGTGTGCAGGAACTGAATCCTCTTGTCAGCAGCCACACAAGTGAGCTTAGGAGCAGATTTGTCATGGCCAGTTGAATTTTCAGAGACTATAGCCTCATATAACTGGTCTCTAACCTTGAGAGATACTGGGGAACAGAATCAAAAAGCTAAGCTGGTCTCAAACTCCTGACCTTCAGAAGCTGTGTGAGATTAAAAAAATATATATTTTAATGTATATATTTATATACATATATAATGCTGATAAATGTTGGGGTAATTTGTGACATAGCTATGAATAACTAATATAGAATGTAAAGCATGTCAAAATTATTTTAAGAATGATATAATTTTGAGACTTAAGAATTCCAAGGATTTCTAGTTTCTCATTCTAAAATCTCAAAGATTACTGTCAGGAATTACAGTACTAGACAATGAAACACTTGTATGGCTCATGTATTTTCTTACCAGGAGAGAACTGAATTGGAAACCTATGGTCTGTATAGGCTGTGAGTTCTTAGCAATGGTAAGAGGTTAGACCAATCAAATTAGGACGACACAGGCAAGGTTATTAAGTGAGGCAGCTAAATTCAGTGAGTTATTATTCTTCCTAGACTCTGTATCCTTTCATAGCTCCTTTCAACACATGTTGCTTGTGTCCATCTTTAAAATTCTTAATAATAATTGAATTGCATCTGCTTTCTGATTTAGACTCTTTAGCATTTTATTTTTATATATATACATATCCTGCAGTGCTTACTCTTGAATATACACATCCCAGGCTTCTTAACAAGGATTCTACAGATCTAACAGATTCTCTTGATCCAACTATCATGGAAAGACACTCTAAGTCCCTTTATTTGTTAAATGGGGCAAATGATGTTTACATTATGGGCTATGTAGGAACAGAAAAAATTTCAGTAAAACTTCAGTTAAATAGCTGTAAGAATACCCAATATTGTTTTATTATTGGATTATAGCTACTGCTCTATAAAATTAGCACAGATTTTTAAAATGTAATATTTATGTATAAAATACATAATTTTCACAAGCTAACCAAAGTTAGCCAGTTCCCAGGTTAAGTAACAAAATAGTGCTATCATCCTAGAAAATCTCCCCACCAATATCCTCTTCTAATCACATCCTGTTTTTGAACTTTATGTCTACTTCTTGATTCTCCAATCCTGTCAGTATGTTACATTACATGACCAATAGAACTTTGCAGATGAAACTAAGTTAAAGACTTTGACATGAGCTATTATCCTTGGTTATTCAAGTGAGCACAATTGAATCACATGGGTTCTAAAAAGTACAGAACTTTTTCTGGTTATGGTTAAGGAGAGATAGAAAAGGGGGTTCATGTGTGGGGCTGAGGGAGAGAGAGAAATATATAGAGAGAGAGAAATAGAGAGATAGAGACAGAGAAAAAGAAGAGAGGGAGATACAGAGGGAAAGAGAGATACAGAGGCAGAGTGAGAGGGGCAATGAAATAGAGACAGGGAGAGACAACAGAGAGATGGGTGATTAGGGCAAAAAGGTGAGAGGATCCAACATTGCTGACTTTAAAATTGGGAAGAGGCCATGAATCAATGAATGAAGGAGGCTTCTAGAAGCTGGAAATAGCATGGGAAGGAATTCCAAATTCCAGTGTACACAAAAAAACATAAGACACATTTACAAGGTCTGTCTGGAAAAAGTCCAACCATTGTTAATATAACGAGAATGATTTGTGCAACATCAACGTAACCTGGCAGCCAAGGAGAGTGGACTGGAGTGCACATGCATGAATAATGACAACTTCACTGTACTAGTCAGTGGGGGCAGTAGACACCATTGAGTGAGCATGTGTACTGTGTGGCCATCACATTCAAAATGACAGAGTGAGCAGAGCAATGAATCTACAGCAAATTTCACATTAAGCTGGAACATGTCTCTGTGGAAACTATTCAAATAATTCAGAAGGCTGCAGCTATGAGCAAACCAGTGGCAAATGGCAGCTTCCTCACAACACACCCCTTCATGCATCAGGTCTTGTGCAGAGTTTTTTGGCAAAACATCAAATAACACAGGTGATTTAGCCACCTTACAGCCCAGATTTGGCCCCCTGAAATTTTTGGCTTTTCCCAAAACTAAAATCACCTTTGAAAGGGAAGATATTTCAGGCTGTCAATGAGATTCAGGAAATACAACAGGGCAGCTGATGGCAATTGGGAGAACTGTGTGAGGTCCCATGATACCTACTTTGAAAGGGACTGAGGTGTCACTGTCCTAGGTACAATGTTTCTTGTATCTTGTTCAATAAATACCTCTTTTTCATATTATATGGCTGGATAATTTCTGTAGAAACTGCAGTATGTTAGTTCAATGAGACCAATTCAGACTTTTGACCTAAGGCTGTAAGTAATATATTTTGTTTTTTGAAGTCACTAAGTTTGTGATAGTTTGTTACAGAAGAAATAGAAAACTAATATAGATGTATCCCTAGGGCTGGAATTGCTGAGTCACTGGGAAAGCTTAGACTTAACTTTATCAGAAACTATCAAAACAGCTTCCAAAGTAGTTTTTTCAGTTTATACTTTCACTAAGACAGCATGAGAGTTCTAGTTCCTCCATATCCTCCTCAACATTGTCTTTTTTGTTCTTTGTTTCCTTTTCTTTCTTCATTTCATCTCTTTTGGTAAGGTCATAGTGTGATGTTATTTTGCATTTTTCTGATAATTAATTAAGTTAAACACCTTTTCATAGTTTATGAGGCATATGGGCATCCTATCTTGCAATGTGACTGTTAAGTCTTTCACCTATTTTCAATGTCTTTTACATAATTCTGAGAGATTTTAAAATACATTTTGAGTTATTTTTCAGACCTTATAGCAAATATCTTTTCATCTTTCAGTCTATCAGTTTTGTCTTATTGGCTTGTGAAGACAAAAGAAAAGGTTTTGACATTCTTAACCTCTTTGTGTACCATTTTTAAGAAGTATTTGCTACTCTAAGATCATACAGATTTTCCCCTATATCTTCTAAATGTTTCATTATTTATTGATTTACTTACTTATGTACTTATTTCCTTTTATGGTTGGATGTGTAATCTATCCATAAGACAAAAGTTTTAAATCTTCTTTTATAAATGAGAAAGGTCCAGTGAGGTATGAAGATTTAAACAACAAGTTGGAAGTGGAAGAATAGCTTGAATTTGGGCCTTCTTCCTTGCTTTTCAGCAAACACTGCTGTATCTCATGACCTCATAAAGTCTTCCCTGAGATTCCAAAAACAAACTCATCTTTCCATCTCTTTGCCCTTGCAATTCTCAACATCGCTCATGAAATGCATTTATAGCGATGGCAGGTAGTGTATGCATTGGTACATGCTGCCTTCCCTGCTGGATTGTTAGCCCCTGTGATTAATGACTGTCTCATTCCTCATCCGTATGGGCCTCACGGAGTTATCCCAGCATAAAACTGGTGGTGCTCATTACACGGTTGTTAATGAAAGGAAGAGTAACTATTAATTTCTCAGCTTCACACCTCTATTTCAAATTACAACCATGATTTGCCAAATGACTCAAACAGGTTACTTAAAAATAAAACTCTTACAATAAATAACTGTCCTCTGGCAGTTAATAACATGATCTGAAAAAACAAAAATTTCAAATTAAAAAAGAAGTG
Source organism: Furipterus horrens (assembly GCF_987537825.1). Classification (NCBI taxonomy): domain Eukaryota; kingdom Metazoa; phylum Chordata; class Mammalia; order Chiroptera; family Furipteridae; genus Furipterus; species Furipterus horrens. The sequence goes on from NW_028327172.1 coordinate 52,548,040, forward strand.
GTTTTTGATGGTAGAGAACCATACAAATAGGCATGTTGACATTTTATGGTTTTCTGTTCTCAAAAGGTTCATTCTCAGTTACTTGTACTTAAATTAAAAAGCATTTCAAGTTAATGGAGGCTGTTATCTTGAGCTACATTTTATGCTGTCAGCATCCTTAATCCTCAGGCTGCCTTCAGAAAGCCATTTGTGTCTGCTAGAACCAGCTCATAACCACCACCTAAGAGCCAATCGTCACATGTTCAGAAATTTTGTAATTTGATTGATAAACACAGCCATTGATAAAAATTTAATTTTATAAACATACAGTTAAATAAACTAGGTTAAAACAAAGATAGTATGTACCCAAAACTCAATAGTTGCTTAACTATTTTACTATTTTTTACTGTTATATATACCCTTAAAATATTTATATCTATTGTATCTATATTCTTAAAATACTATGTAATGGTGTACTACTGCAAATCTCTTTCCAACTCCACCTTTGGAGTTGTCACATTGGTAATTCGAAATCAATAATGGTGCAAGTATTTCTACCATGGAAATAAATTAGCAGATCCTAAAAAAAAAAAAAAAAAAAAAAAATTCCATTCCCACCCATATTCTCTGGAAATCTGGTTGGTAAATATTTATCAGCAACCACAGGACATATTATTTCTTCATGACCACCTCCATTTCTTTTCCCCCCTCAGACACATCCAAATATAATATGCTTATTTGGATATTATCTATTCTACTACACCGTGACTCATGAAAAGATAAAATAAAATCAAGCACCATCAATTCTATATTTAGTCATTGCTTGATAGTATGTTGGTGCCAACCGAAGACATTGGTGCTATAGAAGATATAAGGACAAACAGAATACAGTACTAGCCTTTTGCTGAGGGGAGAAGGAATGGAGAGATATATATTCAAGTATGCATTGCTTTGATATTAAAAATAATGCATACCTATATAATATTGGCTAATATTTAAAGCATTTTTATGAACTGTCTCCTCTATTTGATTCTTACAAACAACCCTGGAAAATAAATAAGTTAGCAAAGTGCCCACTTATCCAGTAAAAAATTCAAGACACGCCCAAAGCCGTAGAATAAAAACTGCAGGAATAAAACAAAATGCAATATCCAACTCCGCTCACTCAGCATCCTCTGACATCTGTGCTCTCCTCTGCCATTAACATTTGTTGTTTGTTTTTTAAAAATAAGCTTCTACCCTGGCCAGTGTGACTCAGTGGATTGAGTGCCGGCCAGTGAACCAAAGGGTCGCCGGTTCGATTCCCGGTCAAGGCACATGCCTGGGTTGTGGGCCAGGTCCCCAGTTTGGGGTGCACAAGAGGTAACCACACATTGATATTTCTCTCCCTCTTCCTCCCTCCTTTCCCCTCTCTCTGACAATGAATAAATAAATAAAATCTAAAAAATAAAAAACCTCAAACTCAAATGTTACTCAATTTTATCACATTAAAAAAAAAAAGAAGCTTCCAAATTTTATCTACCAAAGTCAGTGAAACTGTACCTCGATACACAGCTTTCTAAGAAAAGGCCTATTATTGAAACCTTAAAATTATTGTTCTATTTTTTGAAGTATAATCACACAGTGACTCTCACTCTAGATCTCATCCAATCTGTAAAGCAATATAACATTACACTTGAAATGGCAGCCAAGACAGAAGACACACAGGCTTCTACCTCTGAGCCTATGCTTCAGGTGCCTGAGACATTGATGGACAGAAGCAGTCTCCAATTCTGAATCAAAGGCTATAAAATGAAAAGCATTCTTTCCAACGCCAAGACTGCTAAGAGAAATAAGAAGCATCTAATAGGGGCAGAAGATAAGACATGCTCCAAGTGTATGAAGAGAACTGCAGGAAAAAAAAAAATGCTGTAAAAGCCAAAAACTCAGTCAGATTGATGACGTGAAATTGGAGAGTATAGAAAATGGAGAAGCCAAAGAACTTATATGCATGTGACCTATGGAAATGGACTAAAGAGTGGGATTACTGAGGGAATGGGGATGCCAGGTAGAGGGGAGCAAAGGAGGAAAATTGGAACAACTGTAGTAGCATAATCAATAAAATATATTTAATAAAAAATTTTAAAAAGAATGTTTAGTAGACTTCTGTGGAAACAATTATATTGAAAGGTTCGAAAAGGGTTAGGTATTATGTTAGTCCCAGACCAAATCTATCCAAATATGTCCCACATAATTTGGCATGAAGTGATTAATGCCACTATATGGTAAATGCAGAAATAGAAAACGCATAATAAAGAAACGAGCTGCTGTTCTTGTCATTTTTAATCTTTATCTCCTTATGTTATCATTATTGAAAACACAAAATATACCCTGGAGATAATTGGACACATAGCAAATACATGGTAATGTAGGTCATATAATGAAATCAAAGTATTCTTTCAGTTTAAAAAAGAGTGAATGATGACCCAAGTCTGCCAGTAAGAAAGACAAGGTTTCTTCATGGACTCTTCAACAGTCTTCTGCCATTAGCCAAAAACTTGATAAGAAATTGCACTTTCTATGCTATGCACCTGAAATTAATACAAAATAATATTGACTGTAAACTGTAATTGAAAACATTTCTTAAAATAAAAAAATGTATTAGAAAGAAAAAAGATAATGCACTTAATTGGAAAAGGGGGATGCCATGTAAAAAGCAGTATGAATAAACTAAATAATTAATGTTTGTAGAGTATTCATGTTTACTTTGTCCTACAGAGGTCCCTCTTTTATCCCTGTATTATCATCCCCTTTCTTTTTACGTGGGAAATTCTGTTTCATGTCCTAAAGAGATTATAGACCTCACTGACCATCATTCCAGGAATAAGCCAGTATTAAGGTGGCTTTTGTGTAGAATGTCACAGGGGTGTGGCAGCAAAACAAAAAATGTTTGATAACTACATAGACAGATAGGCAGCAAGCCTCTACAGTGTAGTGGTAAAACGCAAACTTTGGAAACTATCTATGGCTTATTGCTCATCTAAATCTGTTTCCTTATCTCTAAAAAAAGGGGCTAATAAGTGCATCTATTCACAGATATTTTATGAATTTAAATGTGTTAATATTTATAAAAAGCTTTGAATTTTGCCAGAACATAGTCAGGACCACATAAATTATATACTGAATATATATACTAAATCAAAGTATATATTGATATATGTAAGTATATATCTATTTAGGTAATATGCATCAGCCATTTAAAATAAAACAAAAATTTGACCAAATCATTACTTTTGTTTTGAAATTGATAGAAAAATAAGGATTTAATGATATTTGTCATATGGTTTCTAAAGATTGGTATTTTGACCTAGGGGATTATAGGAGACTCTAGGCATTAAATGAAATCCATCCAAACTTGTCAGACAAGGTCATTGTATTAATTCTGCACACACACACAAAACTAAAAACTGAGCAACTTAAAACGGCAGTAATCATTTTTTTATCTCTCCTAGTTTCTGTGGGTTATAAATTTGAAAGCAACTTGGTTGGGTGGTTCTGCCTCAGGACAGCTTATTAAGCTGTAGTAAGAAGTCTCAAGCTGCAATCATCTGAGAGCTGGACTGGGGTAGAGGAGCCCAGGTTCAAGGCGGCTCACAGAAGGTTGGCAAATGAGCACAGGTGTTGGTAGGTTTCAATTCCTCTTCATTCAGGCTTCTCCACAGGACTCCTTGAGCAGCCATAGGCCATAGGCTAGCTTCTTGAAGACATAGTAGACCAAGAGCCCCAAAGAAAAGCTACAAAGCCCTTTAGTATCTAACCTCAGAGGTTATAATGTCACTTTAGTCATATATGATTACTCATATGGGTCAACACTGATGCAGCGTGGGGTGGGGGGCTATACAAGACCATAGACATCAGGAAGCACGGGTCCTTGGGGGCTAATTTATAAGATGCCTATAGCAATCAAATTATCATCATTTGTTCTGAAGGAATAGCATGGACATCTGGTCCACTCATCTGGTCTATTTCTACTGTAGGACAATATGTTCACTTCAACAAACATTTACCGAGAACCTATAATGTGTCAAGTAAAATGTTACAGGCCTGGTTGCACAAATCAAAGATACAAAGGTCTAGATGCAATACATAGAGGTAAGGTCCTTTTATAGTAATCCAGGAGCACCGGTGATACAAAATATTAATTGACATTGCCAATAATAAAAATGAAATGTCTTACTTGTTCTCTCATGACTTTGATTAGTTTATGTTAGTTCCACAGATTTTTACTGAGTGTAAGTGAGCTTACAGAGTCGATTCCCTGGTCATAGGAAAGAACAATTCTTTGTAATGATGGTGATCCCACCAGGTCAGGGATGCTTTCTGAGGCTTGGGTTAGAAAGACAGAGAAGAGCTAATATGTTCATTGTTAACCTAGAGAGAGTTATGACCGTGACTGAATTCATGGGGATGACAGAACAAAGTGAAGGAAAGATCAGTTGTATTTTTGAAGGGCTGATAAATGGAAGAAGAGATAAACTACAAGTCCCAAGGAGATGAATTTCTGTCTAATAAAGATGATTTTAAGATTATTTGATTGCCCTTCGCTTAAGTAGTTGCGTTATTAGGGCAGGCCTAATTGACTATTCGCAATTAGTTGTTCTTTAGTTCCATTTTCTCAGATTCAAGTGCATTGATTCTGACTTAGTTTTGGGGTTGCTTACATAGGCCACTGAGGAATTAGAGACACCTGTCTCACCTCTTTGTTTAATTAGCAATACATATAAATATTGAAAGTGACTGTATGTTCCCTGCTTCAAAAGCACATGGAAACAGTGACGTATGTGCATGTTTTATGAGAATGTAGCTGCCGAGCTTCTTTTGAGAATCCTGCTCATTCCCCAGGGCACTCGATGTCAGAGACGGTGTGAGTGAAACAAAAAGCCTCAGAAAATTTAAGTAGCATGTTCCATTTACGACAAACATTGGATTGTCTGCCAAACGTCTCTTTGAAAATCTAGTAGATGAAACAAGCCAAAAATTCTCCAAATTCCTTGATACCATGCTTATAAGGTAGTCCTGAATTCAGAAAAGGAGGCAAGGCTGGAGCCAGTTAGATTGTAGCTTGGCTGTTAAACAGATTTGAACTACAATCAACTTGCCAAAAATATCATTAACACATTCCAAATGAGAAGATACCTAATATCACTTCACAATTATTTTTTAATCATCTTTTTTCTCCTCAAAATTCTAATGAAATGATTTTGCATTAACATAACTTGAATAATATTTCAATCATTTGTTATGAATATAAGCAATTTGCAACTTTTATTCAACATACTCAGACATGCACTGTTTATGAATTCTGATGTTCATTAGATAATTGTCTAATTAAATTGTGTTTAGAGCTGCATTAGTTAAGTGTGCCCCATAGACTTTATTTTTATTTCACTTCAATTCTAAAAGCCATCCATGTTCCCTCCTGGAAATTGTGAATAAAGAGCTCTCTTATTCCCTAAAAGCTGTAAATTCACACAAAGTTAATAAATGTATTTATCCTATTTCGCTAAAATCCTGCAGATAAATACTAACAGCAGTAAAATGTCATAAGATATTTCAAGTCACCTGGGTGTTATCACTTACTGATTTGTGGAATTACCATGGTCTGAGGGCAATGAAATGTGGAATTCTCCCAGGCCATTTCTCTAGACTACTCTGGATTATCATTTAGAAATTCTTCTTCTTAGTTTTTTAAACAAACAAAACATTATGACAAGCCTTGTGTTTATGCAAAATATTTAGAAAGGTAAAAAATGAGACTCTTTGGAGAAATAATCGAGTTTGAAAATGTTCTGATTTCTTTGTTTCTGTTTTTGTGGCATACAGCATTCCATATTTCTGCATGAGTTAATGGGAATTTGTCAAGCTTGAATAACTAATTCCATGTTTAAACAGACTTAATTATCCAATACACAGTTGATTTTCTAAACTGTTCACACTGAGTTTGCTGAATAAATGTTACAAATGAATTATATATGGGTTTATTAAAATACTTAAAAACATAAATGCAAATTATTTTATATATTAAGAAAAGAAAAAGTAAAGTTGGAAACAATAATAGAATTTCTTACAGGGTGCCTCCTGGATTTTTGTTTGTTTAGATTAATGAAATCAAGGGACATCTCCAATAAAGTCTTAACAACATTATTTTTTTCTTCAGACCAGTTGAAACAGCTTTTTGCATAGAGAAGACACAAAGTGTTCTTTGATTACTGCAACTAAATCAGGATCATACCAAAAGCTTAACTGGGGCTTTAAATATTTCCAAGATTAAACAGTTGGAAAGTATTATGTTAAGTGAAATGAACCAGAACGTGAAATACCATATGATCTCACCCATAAGAGGAACCTAATGAACAAAAGAAGCATGGAAACAAGGAACAGACTGACAATGACCAGAAAAGAGTGGGAAGGAAAATAAGGAAGGAAAGAAGGGGAAGGGTCTAGTCAAGGAACAAGTATAAATGACCCATGGACATTAACATCAGGGTGAGGATTAACTGTGGGAGTTGGGGATGGATGGGGCAGTGGAGAGCAATGGAGGAAAAACTGGGACAACTGTAATAGAACAACAATAAAAAATAATAATAATAATAAAGATAATTTAAAAATTTTTCAAATGGTATTGGAATTTTAAATTTTATGAATTCTCAATACATCATCATATTAATTCCAAATATTATAAGCTCTTTAGTCATATAATGTTTCAGTATGTATAAATCTTGATATAGATAGTAGAAAGCATTTTTGAAAGACTCCATGCATAATGAAACGATGGAAAAAGAAGGTCTGGATCCATTTCAGACAATTTTTATGCTAACATTTGAAAAATATCTGTATGATAAACCATGAACCCTGCGTATTCCTAGAGAATACAGATGAATTTATCAACAAGTTTATAGATTTTAGTTTTTCTTTATCTTCTTATTTTTAATTTTAATGATAATTTTTTTCAGCTACTTATCACTACTGGATCTGGACATCTTATTCATTGAAAGTGTTTAACACTTTCGGAATGCTTACCAAAATGTAAATAGAGTTCATTTTGTTCATTTATATTAATTGATTTATTTATATCAACTTTTTATTCCAAATGGTAATTCTTTTTAAGTGGTATGCTATTAAATATTTCCTTTATAGAAAACTTTATAAAACTGTGCTGTTTAATTTCAAATTACTTATCTTGAAACTTTAGTAAGTCAATGAAGTTAAATTCTACATTAATTATAAATCTATACTTTTTCTTTCTCTTTTTGATAATCTATAAAATATTTATTATCATTTTGTATTAGTCCTTCATAAACTAGACATACCACCTAATTAAATGTTTATAGTCTAAAATGTAAAGGCAAATATAATTATTCTCACATAAAGAAAATATTTATATCTTAATAGTCAATGAAAAACTATGATACCTAAATATTGCTTTCACTTGAGATTGGGTAAAAAAGTATTCTCTTTTTGAATAAATAGCTTTTACGATGGAATGTGTTAGAAGTATATGGTTTAGACAAGTGATGTATGAGGAAAGAGGGCGTTTCAGGCAGAAGGAAGATAAATTGTGAGGCAGGAAGTCATGATGTAACAGACAAAACAATTACTTGGCCTAGTTGGATATTGTTCGGCCCAAATTGATGGTGCCTTCTGCAAAGGCTTACCAGTTTGAATCCTAGCTCTAATCAACCTTTCCTGTTTTTGTGAACTCTTTGTAAACTGCTATCTACCAAACTCTTTAAAAAAGATATCAAGACATTGAAAATATGAATATACAAATATAATCTATAAATACACATTCATAAATATATGCTTTCATAAATATGAATATATGTATACATATGAACACATACAATTTACTTATTATATAACATAAAGTTTACAGTAAACCTTTCATGGTTCAGCAAGAGCAACAGAAGCCTAAGAGCATGCAGATGGCCTGTACAACACTGAAGTACTGTAGAACCTCCTTTGAAACAGCATTAGAGGAAACGTGTTAACTTTCTTCTGTTTATAAAAATAGCTTAACTCTTTATGACAAGTTTATTTCTGCCCTATATAACTCTGTGCTCATTTATATATTTGTTCCACACAATTTTTTAAGTGTCAACAACATACATTGTACAGTGGTAAAAGCAGGAATAATTTTTTTGAAAAACTGAATTCAATTTCTATTCTTTTAAAACAGTTCGCAAAACATCTGGGGGAGAGAAAGACAGGAAAAAATATGGATGAAAGAACTAACTTTTCATTGAGTGCTATCATGAACACGTAAGAGGAATTAATTCAAGAAGCTAGTCAATCTGCCTGGGGAGAAGAAATGAAATCATGAATGAAAGGCTCTATGGACACAGGTTGTAATAGTAATTATTGTATATGAACTTATGTTTCAACAAGACATCTACTGAACCCTATCAAGCATGCAGAGTCTTTAAATTATCTTTATTTTTTTAAATGTTCTAAAGGTATTTCCCCCTTATACTTCTTTTTTCTTTCATCCTAAATGTTATATGCCACACAGACAGCAAACCCCAACACAGTTAACTTTCCTAAAGGCATCAGTCACTGAATTAACCTGACAAAACTCAAAATAGATACTCTGATTTATTGAGGCCATATGAAAGCATCTCTAAGTTATCCCTCTCTTCCTAGTCACCATGTACACACCTTGTTGATTTAAGAAAATTAATACCAAAATTTTATTTATAATCTAATGATTCAGTTACAGTTGGTTCCCTACCTATGACTCAGGACTACTAGAGAGTTCCAGTGTTCTAAATATAAATTGTCATGCCACAGATAAGCAGGTTAGTATATTCTTGGTGGAATTCTTGGTAAAGCACAATTCTCTTTTTTTCTTCAGATGAGATATGGCATATGAGAGAGGAAACTAAAGATTATCCTGTAAAAGGTTATTTTTCTCCCAGGAAAAAGCCGATCTGGTAGCTCTTTGATATTCTTAATAAGATGGATAACCATGTATTTTTTATAACTGGTCAACATTCTAGGAGTCTCTTCCTGCTTTCAATATTATCTGTATTACTATAATTTATTAATGGCTAACAAAGTGGTGTGTACTATAGAGGACCACTCTTAAGTATCACTAATCTTGTCCAGACAAAGAAACAGACTCAAAAGCTTTGGGTGACTAACCTAAGTTAACAGCTGGCACAGCCAAAGGGGGTGGGGAGGATTCAGCACTAAGCTGAGGTTTTCATACTGAGATCAGTCAACTGGAAACCCATGGTGAAGCCACAGGGAACACATCTTTGGTTGTTGTCCCCCCTTTATGGAATAGGTTAGACTAAAAATCAATTTAACCAAAATCAAAGAACCCTGGATTTACAGTTCAAACATATGGCCTACTCTGATCTGTAAACTCTTTGGGATGGGACTGGCTTTTGTGTGACAGATGCTTTGTAACTGCTATGTAGCCCATGTTCAGAAATAAAGTGAAAACTGAGGGCTTCTCAGGTGTTTTGAAAAATATTCTCTTTATGGGGTGCTTTATCCAACTTGTACATTCTCGTGTAGGAAAGACTCCAGTCATTGACCCACATGTGGGATGACAAAAAGTCATTCCACTCAGAGAGAACAGCATGTAAAAAGCCTGGATGCATGAAAAGCCTTGGTTGCAGATGACAAAAAAGCTAGTTTTCTGTATGGAAACATGAGGGACTGATAGAGATCTGGCTGGGAAGGACACCGTGCCTATTTTGAAGAGTCTTTTCTGCCTGTCTAAAGGGGGTCAGCTTAAACCTGTGATTAATGTGTGAGTGTGTATATGTGTATTTTCAGAGATGAGACCTATGAATTCTTAAGAGTAGCATGACTACATTCTTTTTACAGAGATAACTTTAGAGTGGGAGGTAAATTGGAGAGGTTAACTATTTACACAGGGACTAGGGACTAGTCTGGGTATCTTACAGATCTGTATAATTTGCACTTCCAACAATGGTCTTACAGTTTGCCAGTTCTAAAAAATAATTAATAGCATATGTGTTGACCATCAGAAAAGTATGGCATCAGAAAACTGCAAGAAACCTTTCTTTTTAATTCCAGGGATGTCTTTTTCTTTCTTTTCTTTCCTGAATGTGGCTGAAAGACCAGCATTAAACTTAGAACATTACAACAATGCATTTACATAATGAACTCACCCCTGATACTGGAGAGTATTCATCTGTTTAGGTTAATTATATGTTTCTAATCAGTTAATTGCTAGGAAATATTTAATTATAGAAGATAAATCCAGATTATTCTGGAGGGATAATCATCTCATCTTCTCAAAGAATTTCATTCAATGTATAAGTTTTCTTGACAACATAATAAGCATAACTGCTTATAGAAAATATTAAGATGCAAACCATGAAATTGACACATAATTGCTAAAATCAATTTCTTGAATAATGTCACAGGAGGATAAAAGTCTATCAAAAAAAAAAAAAGGAGAAACTTAATTTGACACTAAACATAGCCATGATGTTTTAAAGAAACCAAGCTTATAGTTGAGCGGTCAGTGTTCAATAAAAACACAATGGAACAGCACGTAACTCTCTGTAACAGTATAATGCTATTGTGGTGACAAACATTTCCCTTATAGAAAGTTAATTTTACATCTTCGGTAAAGTATCACTCAAAAATACAGTTCTATAACCACAATTTGCCGTACTGCAGTTTACCATTTGACAACATAATTTATGGAAACCAGAGCACATGGAATAAAATGTGACTCTAGCATTAAAGTTCTGTTTGTTCTGGGAATTATGCTTCCCCAGATACATCTTTCACTATTCTTCCCCTACTGTATGCTCTTTGCAAGACCACACTCACCCAAATTTGGCTTCCTACCTTTGCACAAGTATTCCGCTTTCCTGACGATCTTTGCTTTAGTCATTTCTCTTTGCTTAGATAAACCCTACTCCATTTTGAGTTTTCATCAGTTGCCAACTATGTTAGGTACACCTGTCATTCTCAGTACTCCACATTAATCTAATATGGCATTACTATTCAGCACTGTAATTCAGATTATCTTGTTTATCTCCCCTATAAAAAGGAAGTATCTCTGAAGATAGAGAAAAAACTTCTAATTTTACTTCTCCTAGACCTTTGCTTCACAGTAAGTTAGTTGAGTGGATAAATGTATATACATAAGTAACTGGAAAATGGAAATTAATAAATGAATAAGCGAATGGGTGAATATTAACTTAGAAAACCTCATCTCACACTTAAGTAGTGGTAACTACTGACAAAAATCTCTAAATATTCTTTATCATCAGTTCCCCAAGAGAAAACATAACACTAGGGAACACAATTTTCATTGGGTTAGATCTGATACTTGTTTTTTACTAACTTTTGGCATCTGAATTCAATAATGACCCAGTTTTTCTCTATCACATCAAATTTTAAGGTACAGGATACCTTCCCTTTTTCCCAAAAATCATACAAAATGTACATACAAAGGAAAATGAAGAAAAAATTACCTGAATATACTGTTTATTTAGAGTTATTTTATTCATATAAAAGCTATATATTGTTACTGTAAGTCAAATTGTGTACAAGTGGTAAAGTTCTGCTTCCAAACATACATATTAAGGGATTTTATCTTTTCAAACAAAAGGGCTAGGAAATGCCAAAATGAGATACTTGAAAGTCTCCTTCAGTTGTCAAAGATTTAACAAATCACTTCATGAGACCCAGTTTTAAATGCAGAGGTGGGAATATAATGTTCTTTCTGTCAACAAGTGGCTCCTGTAGAATCTTTGGATCACCAGGTTTGAGGTCAGATCTTGGAGGCCAATTCAACTCCACCCAATGCTTCTCACAAGCTCTGCTGTCTCACACACACAGAAAACAGGGATACTTGGTGTATCCGTGTTCCTGATCAGGAAGGAAGCAGACCATTTGGAGTTCAACACAGGTGATCCAATTGTGCTTGTAATACTGCAACAGATCAATAACTCTCTTTATGTCTTCATATTGTTCACGAAAACAAACTGAATGGCCAATTGGGACTGTATCAAATAAATTGCCATTGTGGAGGAGGACACACTTCAAGCTCTGCCTTGAGCTATTGATGAACAGTTGCCATTCGGTTGCATTATAGATTGGAATTCCCAATTCCTCCATTAAACCATGTATGTTATGGCAATACACAAAGCCACTGTCACTTCAAAAGTACTGCAGAAACGCACTTTCCCTGGATTGAAAGTAGAATACCTTCGCTCCTTTTTCAAGCAAGTTTTTCTCATGCAGTCTTAATGCTAGGGGTTCTGAAGTCTTTTTGGATAGTCCCAAATATCATGCCAAATAATTCAATTCATGCTGATCAAATCTCTCATGAACTGAGTCATCTTCAATTTCAAAATCTTCATTGTTGCTATCACTTATTCTCATTCTTCACCATATTCCGGTTTTTCGAAAAAGGGTAGTTCAGTGAAAGCTGGCACTGGGATTTCAGCTGAATGAGGCACTGGGCATATAGCTGATGGTAGACTAGGATACTATTCATTTATTTTTCTTGTTATATCCTGACATTTTCACTATGCAAAAGTAATAGTCACTTGAATGATCTCTGGGCACTCACCAAACCATAGGTATACCAAATGGCAATTTATCACATGTTCCCTTCATCCACATCTATAAACTCTCAACACACTGCTTGCACACTTTGTGAAGGGCCCAAGACTTACCTTGATCACCAAGTTTTACTTTAGAATATGCAAAATAGGCTTGCCTGACAAATGCGCTGATGTTTGTCCTTTGACTGGGAATGGTGAAACTGCCACAGAGAGAACAAAATGAATCAGGGTTGTTTAGGCACTTACAACAAGAAATGGCAGAGGCAGACATGATATAAAGGAAAGGAAATAAGTACATATGTAAATAAAAAAAATTAATTCTGCTAAGTCCTTGTATACAGACAAGAACTCGGACTACACTTCGGAATATGATTCACTATATAGAGCGTCACACAACCTCTCACCACACTGTCTCATGTGTAACTGAATAGCCTAGACAAGTATGAACCGTCGCTGGTCTCCAAGGTTGTCCCCCACCTCTCCCCACTTGAGGGAGGTTTGTTCTCAGCCAGTAGGAGAGCACTAGTGCTTCCCTTGATCCAGGCTTGATCCAGCCTAGAGTGGTTGTATTAAGATAAGCTGTAGAGAAAAACTTGACGAGATAGAAGAAAACTAACTAAAGTTCTGCAATCAGCATTCCTATTTAATCTAAAACAGCTGAAAAATCAAACTCAACAGGAATTATGTTAAAAATTGTTCCCCTATATAATAGGCCCTGAAATGTATTTCAGTTAAATTTCACCAAGCACCTAATTGGATTTAACTCTTTATCCCAGATTAGTGATACTCAAAATATTAATAAACACTGGAATCACATTAGTAAAAGTATTAATACTTTACATCTGTGGATCTACAATTATACATTCTAATTCAATTGGTCTGAGATAGAGTCAAAAATTGTGACATAAAAAAATACTTAAAAGTAAATATTATGTAGGTATTCAAGGTACTATATCTTAATAAAACTCTTCTATATCATTCTAATTCCCCTTTTTTTCCCATTTACTATCATGCCCAAGCTTATCCCACCCTAAAAACCTTATGCCCTGCATTCTCTTGTACAAGTCAATGATTCTACACAAAGTAACTCAATGCAAAGCCTTGGAGCTAGACACAAGATGATACCCTCTATAAAAATGACATTGATTCATCAACATGGATAAAGTAATGACTACTCAAGAGCTTTAAATCTGTCCCTTAATTTGTCAACTCTTCACAAGTATATTTTTGAGAGCTCATGTCATGTGCCAGCCTTAAATGCATAAACTCTATATTGACTTCCTCTCTCTAATATATCTATGACCATAACAAAGAAAGAAGTGTGCTTGATGGGACATGTTCTGTCCTCCATAGGAGCATATATTTGAGCTGTTGCTCTTTTCCTGAAATAAGTATACAGTGACTTTAAAAATATTTCTATAATTTTCTTAAGGACAAATATCAAAGGAAGTTTTCTTACCCTCTTTTGAAATATGTGTATGTCATCTAATTTTAATTCTCCCAGCAATAAATCCTTAGAAAAGCACTGATATTGTCATTCTTTAAATAATAACCCAGGGGCTCAGAGAGATTAAGTAATTTAAGCAAATTTAAAGAAGTAGTAAAACTGTGACCTGAAGCAGACTGATTCCAGAGCTTGTGTCCATTTTTCCATCTGATCCTACTACATTAGGTCCCTGGGAAACTCAAGGTGTCATCCATAATAGATCTATGTCTAATAACAGTAGATCCTAAAAGCCCAGTTATTCGTAGTAGTCGTAAGTGGACCAAAAGGATGATATATCTGAGAAGCATTGATAATGAATCTGAGAAGTGCTGCTTTGAATAATGCCAGACACTACCCATGTGGCCTGTGGCTGATTAGGGCAAAAGTATTTTATGTGTTCAGTGAAGACAACACATCAAGTGACTACTTGGAACTCACTATGCCTCTAACCTTGAATTTATCAACAATGATCTCATCATCATAGGCTGACAAATGTTAATAATACATTGGACTTGTCTTCAAAGTCTATAGCCTATTAAAGAAGAAAGGTGAGTAAACAAGATGGATTATCATGGGTGCCAAAAATGGATATCTCAGAAGGAGCTTTAGAGAGTTCAGAGATTGATGCCAACCAGGTATATCAAGATAATTCCATGGAGAAGAGAGTATATAAACAACACTTAGGATGGTAATACACTCTACTGTATTCAAGTCTCTATCCTGTGAAGCTATGGGGCTTTCTGTCCAGCAAACTCCCTCAGCAGGATTAAGCCAAGGATTCTATTTCATTTTAATTACATTAAATCACAGAAGTCTACGGAAATTACAAATGCAGTCCCTGAGGTGAAAACCTGTACCAGTATCAGTTTCATGCTTAACTGAAGCAGATACAAAACCCACTAATTAGCAAGAGCAAAAAAAGAATAATTTAAAATTTTATTTAATTGAAAGCTCATAATTTATAAAACACTTAATTATTTTTATATTAATATCTTTTTTACATGCTTAGAAATGCCATCAACTTAAGTCACTATACTAGGGATTTAGTAAAGTTTTCTTAACTAATTTTTTTTATAAATAATCATTGTTCTATGCATTCAGGAAGTTCTAAAGATTTTTATCTTGACACCTATTATAAAAATAGAGAAGAAATAGCTAAAGTACAATATAATAAGTAGAAAGATGATTACATTTTTTTTTGTCCCTTATTCCTTTTTCCAAAACTGTGTATAGCCAGACTTTCAATTCTGTTAATGGAATTGGAAATTACCTGTCTCTTAACTCTAGTAATGGAATTGGAAATCATTTGAACTGCATCATAACATATGAAGATATTTTTCAACATGGGAACCTTCTCCTTGTCCATAAATATTAAAAGTATACATGGAGTTCTCTTTAGTGACCTTTGTAAAGAAGCTGTGACAACAGCCTCTGTTCCAAAGATGAGCAGCTTCTCTCAACACATGGCACATGTACTGAGTCTTCTGCAATCCAAGCAGTTATTGGTGCTCTCCTTATATTTGGTGTTGATTTTTTCTTATTCTTTATCACACATTAGCATGCATTTGTGGGTACACATGAGTATTAGTTTGCAGGTGTGTGTGTTGGATTGTGGAAGAGTTGGTTAAGAAGTACTTTTTAATTTTAAATTTACTACTAAGTTTAAGTTACATCACATAATTTATATTATAAGGTAATTAACAACATAATAGAACACTAGGAAAGTGGAATATGAAAAACAAGTATTCTCACCACTCTAACCCAACTTTAATTAACTTTTTATGTTTATTTTTGCATAGCTATAATAATGTATTATTTTGTTCCATCACTATCAGTTTGTAGCATAAGCATTTACCCATGACTCTTACCATCTGTACATTATTCCTTCATCCATTCCTCCTTAGTCTACCACAGTGTGACTTTGGTCTCAACACTCTAATGAAATTGTCCTACCTAAGGCCAAAAATGTCATCTTCCTACTTTCATAAATGCAATGGTATGCTCAGTTCTTAATTTGTCTTATTTGTAGAAAAAAAAAATCCTATCAGAATCAGATTCAGGAAGTTTAAGGAGCATATTAAAAACTTGGAGGTGACTTTGTTTAAATGTTGCTAAATTGTCTATCTTTTGATTTGCTCCAAGGTTCTTTCCAGACTCCACAGTTAAACAGGCAGAGACAGAGACAATGGCCATGCCAACATAATAAAATTAAGTTAGCCTATTCATCATTTTTTGCCTTTATAAACTTGAAAGCTCAGCATCAATAATTCTGTAAACAAACTTCATTTTTTGACTCTGACTCAGTCTCTCCCATAGTTCAGGCCCCATTAACTTATGGCATTAGCAATTATACCCTTTAACCAGTTTCCCAGTCTCCGGACAATTCCATCACTAATCTAACCTCCACAGTCATAAGGATCCCTTTTCCCACATGGAAATGCTGTATCATAAAATAAAATGTCCAGAGTTTCACCATTTTCACCCAAATGTAGTTATAATTTTGTGATGTTTAACTTTCATAATTGTATTTATATTATATACATTAGTATTTTCCCTACTCTTATCACTTTGCAGTAATAAATGCATTTCTTTATGCTTACTGGGAATATATGAGAAGGAAAGACTTTCCAGAGTACTTGTACTAAATGAATGTTGTTTCAATGCTGTAAGAATCCCTTATTTTAAGGACTCAGTAGTTGCCAAGTTCAGTTAACAAACAGCAGTAACTAAGAATGTACACGGTGGGGCCAGATAACCAGGATTTAAATCTGGCCTCAAACTAACTAGTCTGTGACTTTGAACAAGTTATTTGGCATTACCATACCATAATACACAATATTGAAGGAGATATAATAATATTTATGTCATCTTCTTATTGCAAGGATTAAATAACATATCAGTAATATGTGCTTAAAATAGTGTCTTGCATATAGTAACAGGTAGTTTTATATATACATATATATATTATGTATGTGCATATATGTATTATATATAGTATACACATACATAGTATATATGTATACATAGTATATGTGTATGTATATACGAGGGTGGACCCCCAAAGACCTGGAATTTATTTATAAAATATTGTGTATTTAGTCTTACATGCTTAAACTTCAATAACCTTCAAAGTACTCTCCATTGGATGCAAAACACCTACCATGACATTTTTTCCACTGCTCAAAACCATTGTTCAACTCATTGATTTTGAAGACTTTTAGTGCTCCTGCTATTTTTTTGTTTTGCCTCATCCACATCAGTAAAACATTTCTCTTTAAGGATTTTCTTCATCTTGGGAAACAAAAACAGTTGCTCAGAACAAGATCAGGTGAATAGGTAGGGTAGGGCACGGGGTTCATGTCATTTTTTTAGGCAAAAACTATTGAACATTCAGTGCACTGTGGACAGGTGCACTTGTAAACCACCCATCATGAAATGGGCAAACACATTGAAAGAGTCTTCAAAAATTTTACTGAGGCCAAATGCAGCCTCTCACAACACCATTAGTTGGCACACTGATACAGATGGGTTCCTAGGACACTCATCTAGTGGGGGAACATTTTGGGGGGGTCCCCCTCTTATATACATAAATAAGTGTGTGTGTGTGTGTGTGTGTGTGTGTGTGTGTAACAGTTACCCCTTGGTATTTCAAGGGATTCGTTCCAGGACCCCTGCACATACCAAAATCTATAGATGCTCAAATCCCTTATATAAAATGTCATAGTATTTGTATATTGCCTACACTCTCCCTCCTGTATACTTTAAGTCATTTCTAGATTACTTATAATATCTAATACAGTATAAATGTCATGCAAATATTTGTTATTCTGCATTTTTAATAACTCTGATCTGCGGTTGTTTGAATTTGCAGAATAGAAATGCACAGATACAGTGGCTGACATATATAAATGATATATATAGTATGTATAGGTATATATTATATGCAAAATGCTATTTGATTTATATATGTGTGTATATATATGTGTGTGTGCATGTATGTATATATATATATATATCGTCGTTGGCAGCCATCCGTCTCGAGAGACGATGGTGTAGCTTCTTAAGAGTCTATCTGCACCGCCGAGAATGGCTGTGCAGTCCGACTCGGGAGTGACACGGTATCTGTCTCCTCCCATGTTGAATCGACATCTTGCGATGACGCTGGAGTGTCCTCTCCAGTGAAGCTGAAGCTACAGAGCCTGGGCAGGGTGATATGGAGGGTCTGCTGTTGCCCATGCAGCAGACCCCCCCTCTCTTCGCAGCTGAAGAGTCCAAGGGAAAGACGGAGTCAATACAGCTTGGCTTCAGGTGCGCCGCAGGAGTTGCCGGTGTTGACTACAACGTCAAACCGCCTTAGGGACTCCGGCTCCGGATTTTCTGTCGGGGTTTACTCCCTTAGCCTTTCCCCTGAAGAGGTATGCCGCAAGGCAGCGGAGGTTTTTTGGAGTCAGAGTTTTCCTTCTCTGATGTGCCCTGACTGGAAGATCGAACCAGCGACACTTAGCTCGCTGGCCGACGCTCAATCCACTGAGCCAAACCAGCCAGGGCTATATATATATATATATATATATATATATATATATATATATATATATATATATCAACTAACATTCTGCATCTAAAAAACAAAAACTTACACACATTATACTTTATAGATCAGTTTTCTAGATCTGATATTTTATCAGAGGCAATTTTGTGCAGTGGTAAAACAATGACTGTATTTCAGAAGACCTCACATCTAATCTAGTTCTAACAATAGTTACTATGTAACTTTTGAAATATCTCTCTAACTAGCTAATTACAATAGTAATTATATTCTACCGAACTTATAAATGAGGAAACTAAGGTTTAGAGTCTCTTTACTAATATTTTGCAAGTGAGAAATGAACCTAAGGATTCAAAGGCAACCCCCTGAATCACTGCTGCCTCTAAAATGCATGCATTGAATCAAGTGATCTTGAAAATTCTTTGAAGGGTGTCAATTACATGATACTCTAAAACAGCAAATACAACAAGTAAATGAAAAAAATATCGTTGTCCCGCTCATTTAAAATTTATTGAGACATTATTCAACTCTTTTAAACATTTCTAATAAAGAAGTAAAATCATGTCCATTGGTTAAATAAATAAAATACTATCTCATTCTTTACTGTGATATTCATTTTTCTTTCTCTATTTCTCAACATGGTGCCAGGCATTATAAACATTTAAGTATTTTTCATTTTCTTTTTTCTTGCTGATTGTTTGAATACCATGGAAAATATATAATGAAAAACTTTTTACTGTCAAAAACTATTCCAGTGTTTTCAGAAGATCTGCTAGTAACAATAGACATCTTTATGTCAAAATTACCTTTATTGAAATATTTCCTCTTCCTTCTTTGACTCAAAAGCATATTTTAATAGCAGCACCTTTCCTACATTAAGTATAAACTTCAGGAAGTACAACTGACGAGCATAATATGTTTAATGCCAAAGTTCACACTTCCTTGATCCTTAGAAATGTCACCACCGTTTTTTGCAGGTTTCAAAAAGTGTCTCTTTACCAGGAATATAACAAAGCTTCAAAGGTTCCAGAGTCAGGCTCCAGGCTCCTGTGATTGGATGGTAGATATCTTCTCACTCAAAACATTGCCCAAAATAGAACAGAAATAGCCAGGTGGCCCTACCTAGCTCGATGAGGTTTATAGTAATAGGTCCCTAGTTATGAATTAAAGATAAAAAATATTTAGTTATGCCACTAGAGTCCAAAAGAACTTCTATAATTATAAACAATTTTAGAGATATTTAAGATAAATGCTTCCTTTTTAATCAAGAAAACTGAAGTTCAGAGAGGTTGATTTACATAAAGTATTACATCAAGTTCTGGGAAAAGCAGAAAGAAACTCAGGAGTTCAGACTCTCACTATAGTATAATTTAATATATGTTTTCCATAATGTGCCTTTCAAAATGTAAAACTCACATTATGTCAGCCTACCAGAGATTGCTATTCTATTTGTATTAGACATATTATTTTGCTTTTGTTTTTAGATGAACTATAATGGAGCATTCATGAACATTT
Organism: Furipterus horrens; assembly: GCF_987537825.1. Lineage (NCBI taxonomy): Eukaryota > Metazoa > Chordata > Mammalia > Chiroptera > Furipteridae > Furipterus > Furipterus horrens. Next base: position 52,568,174 of record NW_028327172.1, read on the forward strand.
TACTGCATATGAAGTTGTTAAAATGTATGCCTCAAGCTAAAACTGAAGTAGTAGAAATTGTCAGTGATGGCACAGGGAAGGTGTCATGCCATTACAAGACAGGATTAATTTATTTTTAAATCTAAATGTACGCAGAAGTGACTACACCTGCCTAAGGGTTTGGATGGGATGCAAGCACCAGAAAGAAATGACTCCACATGGGGAATGGGACAAGCTCTTAGATGAGGGACGCACAGCTATGGCATCCTGAGTCACAGCCAGGTTTCACAGAGCATGTTGAAAGAGATTAAAGCAAAGCCTCTTAAAACCACATTTCACAGCTTGAGAATAATAGTACCTGGAACATGTGACTAGGCAAAGACAAAACTGAGTCATAAAGGTTTCATTATAAGAATTTGAAGTTCTAAAAATCTGGTGGTGTGAAATGGCAGCAATATGATATCAGCAGGCAGGCAGACTGAACTAACCCAGATACTATTACACTGACCAAATTGGCTACAAATTATTCCCAGCACCTTCACTATTAGGAACAACAGTATGATATTGATGTCATTCCTAAGAGACTTAGAGACATCAAACATGAATATGCAAAAATATATGTAGTTTTTTTGATGTTGTTAAAGATATGCCAATATCAGGACTAGATAAATCCTATCTGCTTGAGACTCAAGTTTTCATAAAGATACAATAAACCCAATTAAGAGAGCACTTTTTCCTACTATGAAAGTACACACACATACTTTTCTGAATTTCATCTGGGAGAGCTCTGTATTACTATAAAATTATAAAATCAGAGACGAAGAGGCTGATGTCCTATGGTCCAATCCCACAATTCTACACGGACAGGTATCTGGCTGCTAAGCCTCTCTTTGATGATTGGAAAAATCCAGTTTTATTTTAACATTCTATGTAACTAATATTGAACATAGGGTGTGTTGGGGTTTTCATAGCTATGCTACCAGTTTTATTTTTGGAATTTTTTTTTTTTTTTAGTTTTCTTGTAAACATTATCATGTGTCCTCTGCCTCTTGTCTATACTCACTGATTTTTTCATGCTCAAACTCCTGAAACTTTTATTTTGAATAACACATAATATCTTTTGGTACAAAACATCATTTACCTAATTTATATAAGAGGTATGTTTCCACATTTTCTCTTCTTTATTATTACAGTAATCTTCTAAATAATCAATAAAATTAGATTTCATTAAAAATGAAAATTATATATACATATAAAATGAAAATTACATATATAATAAAAAACTCTGTATATTACAAATAATTCTAATTATAATAGAGTATGTCCACTAACTTCTAGAGATAAGTGCCAGCTAGAGAAAAAAAGGAACACATAATATTTGAAATTCACTCTAGTTCATTGTAGAATTTTTATTGAATGTTTAAATCAGTGCGTACAAATCGGTTCTTTCTCATATGCCAATGCAATTAATTGTTAGAAGCAATTTTATGAGACTCTTAGACTCCATCTGGCTTCAGCAAGATACGATGTTGTATTGAAAAAATATGCCTGCCATGGACGATGAAGTGAACATCAGGTCACACAACCCATGTAACGACCATCTAAAGACTCAGAGAACATCATAACATACTCAGGATTCTGTTAGGTCAGGCAAACATTTCTTAAGGAACAAAATGTTTGACTACTGGTCTCATGAACCTCATATTTTATAGAAAAGACCTGTATAGAAATCAATCAGGACACATAAATTTGCATATAACAAAAGGGTGACTTCTGCAATATTTACCAGATATGCAGTAAGTGTTTAGAGGCTTGTATAGGTAAAACCTTATAAGTCAATGTAATTGGCATGGTGATTGAATTGAAGATACATATTTGTGATTTTAATAAAGACAAATGATAAAGTTGCTAGTGTTTAACACAAATTAGAAAATTAAAATTAAAAGTGTTTGTTAAGTGTAAATTTATACTAACATCCTGGATTGTCAAATACCTAGAAAATCTAATGAAAGTTGTGTAAATTTTCCATAGTGTAAACAAAAACTATTGCTGAGAAAAGATCCAAATAAGTGAAGAAATATGCAATATTAGTGAACTGAAAGTCTCAAGAATTATAAAGATGTCAATTCTCTCAAATAGATCTAGAGATTTAGTAAAAACTCAATTAGAATGCAGGCAGAAGGATGGGATTATGTGCATATGCAAATGAACAGGCTGATTTTAATTATATTTTACAAAAAAGAAAAGCACCAAAAAGAGTCAATCATGATGAAAAAAAAAGATTAGAGAATTTACAGCACTGTATTTCAAACAGATACAGAAAACATTTGATGTTTACCAGATGGGAGGGGTGAGAGGTGGGTAAAAGGGGGAAAGAAATTAAGGAGTGCAAATTGACAGTTATAAAAAGTCACAGGAATGTAAAGTACAACACAGGGAATACAGTGTCAGATAAGTAACAGACTTATTGGGTGGTCACTTCATAAGTTACATACATGTCTAATCACTATGTTGTATACCTTAAACTAATGTAATATCACATGCTACCTATAATTGAAAAACTACAAACAATATTTAGAAAAAAGTATCAGCACAAGGATAGAAATTTAGATCAATGGAAAGAATAATTTTGTTTTGTTTTTAAGTTCCACCCTTTAAAATTACTTGATTTGTAACTAAATGCCACTGCATTTCAGTGAGAAGTGAATAGGGCTTTCAATAAGCGGTTCTGAACAAGCTGGTTATTAGCATGGAAAAAAGTAAATCTTGATTCCTACCTCTGACCATCTATAATATTTAATTTGAGATGTACTACAGACCTAAAGGTAAAACATGAACAAATAACTCCTATAAAATAAAACAAAGACTATTATTCTAGTGACCTTGAACACAGCAAAGACTTTTAAAATAATAAGTAGAATACTGATAAATAGAACTTACTAAACTCAAAATACTACATTAGTAACATGAATATGTAAAATACAAGCCACAAGCTTGGAGAATATATATATGAAATCTCCAAAAGAAAGTTCTAGAATATATAAAGAATATATAAAGAACCACTAAAAATCAGTAATGAAAGGACATAAGAAATACTGGCAGAGCAGTAGGTAAGCACTTTAAAACACAGCCTTTCCCAGTTTATAGAGTAGTTTCAAATGTTCTCTAAAGATGTGGAAAGATTTTTAATGTCACTAGTTGCCAGGATATAAAAAGTAAAACCATGACAAACACAAAATTTACACAGCCATCAGGATAGAAAAAGGAAAGAGATTGAAAATATTGGGTTGGCCAAAATGTTCATTAGGTTTTTTCCATAAGATGGATCTCGTAGCACTTAGTTGTTCTTAACTTCATTCAAAATAACTTTGTTAGATTGTATTGTAACAGTTGTCATATCAATGTACATTTTTAAAAAAATCAAAATTGGTGAGTTTTTGTGCAGCCATTTTAATATTGTAGATGGAAGAAAATAAACATTTTCAGTATATTATGCTTTATTATTTCAAGAAAAATAAAAACTCAATTGAAATACAAAAGAAAAAAGATTTGTGCAGTGTATGGAGAAGGTGCCATGACTGATCAAACATGTCAAAAGTGGTTTGCAAAGTTTCATGCTGGAGATTTCTTGCCATACAATGCTCCATGGTTGGGTAGACCAGTTGAAGCTGATAGCAAAAAAATCGAGGCATTAATTGAGAACAATCAATGTTATACAACATGAGAGATAGCCGACATACTCAAAATATGCAAATCAATAAAGTTATTGGTGAAAATAAAAAAGTGTCTTTTATTTTATGGAAAAAACTAAACAGACCTTTTGGCCAACCCAATATTAAGTGTTGGTAAGGACATCTGGTAACTAAAAGTGTTATAGTGGGATATTACATATAATATATTATATATCTATTTTAGTCTATATCTATGACTATGTTTTTCTATCATCTACTTATAATGTACATATTACCAATCTGTCAATCAATCATAGGATTGTAAATTGTCACAATGGTTTTGAATAACTATTTGGCAGTATCTGTCAGTGTCAAACATATGCCTAACATCCCAAACTGTCAAATACCTAGGGAACTATAACCCAGTTATCTCACTCATTGGTATATCCACATCCATGAGAAATGAGGGCTTATATCAACCAAAAGATATATATACATAATGACATGTTCATAACAGCTTCATTCATAATGAGAATATTTACTATTGAAGATATAATATCATGGACTAACATTTTAAAAATATGCATTGACACTTGCATGTCTTTTTAGACCATGAAAGAAGGTTAGCAATAATTTAATCCAGTATTCACCAAACTGTGAAATATGGTTGATCCACCAGGGCACATGCCAGGCTCATTGCCCAAATTTGTGAGGACAGGATTTGGAAATCTGTATCTTAAACATGTTCCCTAGAACATTTTTTTTATATCTGCTAAAGTCTGAAAATTAAGATCTAATTCATCCTTTTAAGTTTACAATTAAAACTTGAGGTCCAAGGATAAACAAAACCACTGGCACAATTAAGTTAGGATTGAAATAGCTCTGGTAAGGCTTATGTATGGCAGGGGTAATCTCATTTATCATTGTAATGACACTGTTTGATAGCTATTATTATTCTTAGTTTTTACTTTAAAAAAAATCAATCCTCAGAAAATTGTATCACTCAATTTCAGAAAATGAGTAAAAGTTCGAGCCCCTGTGGGGGCTAGAAAATAATTAATACATTTCCTCCCACTTTCTAAGTTCTTCTACCTGAGCTAATAATCAAATTAACAGGGACAGGTTAACAGGAACAGCATTCAGATTCATACTTTGTGATTTAGAGTTCACTATCACTCCATACTTCCCACTATCACTCCATACTTCCCACTATCCTACACTTAAGTATCAACAGCACACTCTCTAGAGCTATCATTCTATGACTCAGAGTTAAGGCTTTTGATATGAGTAATATGCTAAGGCAACCAAATGTAGCTTTATTTATTCATTTTTTACCTGGTAATTGCCCTCGTGTTAAGAATCTTAACCTTGCATTAAAGCCAAAGGACAAGAATACGTCAGATGGAAGGAAGATAAAGGATTAAGTAAAAGTTATCAGAAAAGCAAATGAAAGATTCACTCCCTCCTGCTTAATATTTGATAGAAGAAATAATTATGGAAGAATATCTCTCTTACGCTAGGTTTCAGGAGAGTTCGATGTAAGTAAACACATCTAGGTCAGGCCACTGGAAGAGGATACCCAGAGAAAGTTAGGCTAACACTCCCATTAACCACATTAAAAACCTATGTGATGGGGACTACTTTAAGTGCTTTTTTTGTGTTACATCATTAAATCAACAAATACCACTTACCTTTTTTTTCTAGATTAAGGAATTGTTCAGTGGAAGCAATGTGCCTGCAATGACCGTGTGCATAACTGACAAAGCAAGAATTCAAACACCAATCTGTTTCTAAAGCCCATGCAACTCTCCCCGCTGCACTACACACCAAGTTGTCCACATCCCACTTGCTATTGTTGTTTGTCTCAACTAAATGATGTCACGGATGCAAGCTGTTTTGAATATTATAGAGAAAAGTAAAGTCGTTTAAATGCAGAATGCTAACATCAAAGATGTGTTATCACTCAGCTTGTATCCTGGAACAAATAAACCAAGGTGTTCATTTTAAAGTTCCTATTCTAAGTGGAAGAAACAGAAAAATATCAGAGGCAGCAAGGATTCTCTACACTGCATGGGTCTTCTCAGTGTCTCAGCAAATAGTGCCATAAGAGGAATGCTAATAAATTGTAAATTCAGAGATTTGGTGTTATTTGCACAGTAAGCATAGCAATTGGAAACAAAAGCTTATTAAGTCCAGCTTCTTAGTATTTGGCAAGCTAACCTCAGGAAAGACAAAGGGGTGACAGTCAGCTAACCCTTAGAAATGTATATGCATTCAATGAAGATAACTTAGGTTTATCTAGGTTCAATAGCAAATATTCAATACATAGACTGGGTTTATTTCATTGCTTGAATATTACATAATGGAAGGGTAGAAATGTTACTGGCAAAGTTAGACCTTGGTCCTTGAGTTTGGCTAAGAAATAATTCAGAATCAAGACTCAAATACAAGCAAAAATTTATTTAAAAAGTCACAGGGGCAGAAAAAGTGAGCCATAGAATAAATGGGCCAACTGGGTTGTGTGGAGTCAGGGAACAAGATACAGAGGCAAGAAGGGCCCTTGGAGCTTAGGAGAAAGAAAGGCAAAGAAAACCTGCCTGGGGGGAGAAGAGAGCGAAGTGGGTGGGGAAAGCTGTGGCCTACCAAGGAACAGAAGGAGGGAGGGATAAAGGGAGGGAGGGAGGGGAAAAGAGAAGACAGAGCTGGGTCCTTTGTTTTGAGAGCTTTTATCTGATTTCAAAGATGGGGATCTAAAGGAAGTCTCAGGGTAGAATCTCAATAATATTCATCAACTTTCCAAGTGTGTTCTTTCAGGGCTGTGGTTTCTACTGATTGGTCAGTGCTAGGATAGGGGGTCATTAGTCACTGCAGCAGATCCTAATGTCAGTCATGACATCTCTTCATCTTGTTTTGCTTCCTTTCTGAAGCTGAAACTGAAAAGCTACTGAGAGTAGATGCTATCTATAGTTTGACCAAAACTCTGTCTCTGAGGTCAACAAGACATGAGCCTTTGTTCTTAAGATTATTTGACGTGGGCCAGAACCTCATTGTTCTGAGAACTTAATGCTTAAGGGAGTGGTTGTGCAAGTGCTTGTAGGACAGTTATATGAGGCTCTTCTCCTGCCCTTTTGTTCCCCCCCTAAGCGAGTTAAATCATATGACTAGTGACACACTAGGGGAGGAAAGGTCAGGGGAGGTCTGAACAGCTTGACCAGCAATATGAAAGGTCCAGTGGGTCTACATTGCATGATCAGCAATATGCTAGGGGAGGAAAGATCACCCTGGGGGCAATGTCCCACCCACCGTACCATGCTTGTTTTCTGAGTTTTGCCCAATACTAGGCACCCAGGGCTTTCCATCCTGGTGACCTTCTGTACCTAGCCTATCATTCTTACTCTGCTCACATCTGTAACTACCTACTATATCAGATAGTAAGTTAAAATTTGATGAGCTTTTTTTAAAAACAAATGCCATTAATTGCATTCACTCATTTAACAAATATTTGTTATGATAAGAAAGAACCTTCCTCAGCCTGAAGACATTGATTATATCTGTCACTCAGAGTTTTTAAAACCTCGAATAGCTTCCCATCTCACTTGGAATAAAATACAAAGTTGTTATAAGGTCCTTCAAAATCCAGTGGTACTTCCACACCATCACCACTTTGATATAAACTTCTTTCAGATATACCTCCATTATGAAGCTCTAGCAATGTACCTTGACCAAACTCCCACCTCAGCCTCTGTGGTTCCCTTTGCCAGGAAGGTTTTTCTTGCAGATATCACATGCCTCATCTTTCACCTCTTTTAGGTCTTCACTCAACTTATGAAAAAGGCCTCTCCTGCCACACTATTTTAAATATTTAAAATCCTCATCCCCTCTTTTTCAGTATTACTTAAACTCCTTTCCTGTTTATTTTTTTTCCCATTACATTTGTCACCTCCTGTTTACTGTTCATTTGACTTTTTATATATCTATGTTTATTGTCAATTTTTTCTACAGAGGAAAAGGCTCATGAGGGTCGGGCTTGTCTGTTATGTTTATACCTATATCCCCAACTCTTGGAACCATGCCTAGATAGTGCTCAATAAATATTTGTTTAATAAATGGGTAAATGAATGAATCAGTAGTGAAATTCATGGAAGTGTCTAGGAGAGAAAAGGCCAAGTTAGCACAAGTTCAAAGGATAAATGCAGAACTGGCCTTGTGCTTCTCACCTTGTCATTAGCAGTGATTCCATTCTTGCTTGTCTATACTTGAATGAGTGGTGCAAAATAAGGGTAGGGTGGTAAGCAAAGTCCGGGGACTAAAATGCACTATGAAAATATTTCCCCAAAAAGTAAAATGGTCAGTCTCCTCTGTTATCCATTCCTAATTCTTCTGATTTCCTTTCTGGAAGACTACCAAAAGTAAGAAGTCCCTTCCACTACTAACACCACATTATTTTGTTGAGTCGCGTCCCTTCCCAAACACACAAAATATGTTGAAGTACCTCAGAATGTGCCTTATTTGGTAAAAGAGCCATTGCAGAGGTAATGAGTTAAAACCAGGTCCTACTGGAATAGGGTGGGGCCCTAATTCAATTTGACTGGTGTCCCTATGAGGTGGCCACGAGAAGGCAGACATACAGTGAGAATGTCATGGTCTGGTGATTGGAGCTACACAGCTACAAACCAAGAAATAACAGAGGCTGGCAGGGAATCACCAGAAGCTAGGAAAAAAATAAACAAGGAAAGAGTTCAGAGGGACCATAACTATTCTGACACCTTGATTTTAGACTTCTAGCCTCCAAAAATGTGAGAACACAAATTTCTGTTATTTTAAGCCATTCAGTTTGTGGTGATTTGTTTCAGCAGCCCTAAGAAATGAATGCACATTATAACAAATTTGTATATTAAAGATTATACCATTTTTCATAATTATATTACATTCAATTCTCAAAGTCATCCTGTAACAGAGCGGGAGCTCTCCCCAAAAGTCCCCACAGCTCTCAGTTTTGGGGACAGAAAAAGAGATAATGCAGCTTTTAAGGTATTTACATATTTAAGGCAAGTTGGTAACTAGATAATAGCTGTGCTGCAGCCCAGGGCAAAGGGCAGATGATAGGCTTAAGATACTTTTCATAACAATGATCTACAGTGCTTGAGGTCAGCACTTAAAATTAGGGAGATCCATGAGGATAAAAAGAGAAAAAGCCTTGAGGTCTGAAAAGGTATAAATGGCAGTCATCTAGGAGGTCTCGTGTGTAGGAAGAGAGCCATGATGTAGTGGCTAGGCAGCTTTGCAGGAGAGCTGGTCCGCCATTGGAGAGGGACATGCGGGCGGAGTGAGTGTAGAAGAGGAGTAGCTATGAGGAAGGAGCCGTGATCCAGGAGGGGATTCAGCCCTGCTGCCTGTAGTGAGGCAGCAGCTATGCAGTTTGTAGTGAAGCTGGTCTGCGGTGTCGCTGGTTCGATCTTCCAGTCAGGGCACATCAGAGAAGGAAAACTCTGACTCCAAAAAACCTCCGCTGCCTTGCGGCATACCTCTTCAGGGGAAAGGCTAAGGGAGTAAACCCCGACAGAAAATCCGGAGCCGGAGTCCCTAAGGCGGTTTGACGTTGTAGTCAACACCGGCAACTCCTGCGGCGCACCTGAAGCCAAGCTGTATTGACTCCGTCTTTCCCTTGGACCCTTCAGCTGCGAAGAGAGGGGGGGGTCTGCTGCATGGGCAACAGCAGACCCTCCATATCACCCTGCCCAGGCTCTGTAGCTTCAGCTTCACTGGAGAGGACACTCCAGCGTCATCGCAAGATGTCGATTCAACAGGGGAGGAGACAGATACCGTGTCACTCCCGAGTCGGACTGCACAGCCATTCTCGGCGGTGCAGATAGACTCTTAAGAAGCTACACCATCGTCTCTCGAGACGGACGGCTGCCGACGGTCTGCGGTGAGGAGAGAGAAGTAGCTGTGCAGTTTGTAGTCAGCATTCAGCCAGGTGGCCCGGGCTAGTAGGAAAGCAGGCCTGCTGCTGCTTTGATTGTGCCTGCTTCGGACTCCGAAACCACCAAGTACTCCGCCTTGTAGACCTGGACTCTAGGAACTCGGGACATATGAAGAGGAGATTCTCTTAGGACCTGTGCCTTTCCTGGACTTCATCATGACCCAGTGTAACATGGCACATGCTTTTCTAGACTATTAAATGGAGACTGAAAACAATACACCCCAGATCCTGAAGGAGAGAGCTGACAGATAAGGAATGGGGAACTATTGGGCTTGATTTTGGTTTATAGCCTTTTGGGGAGCAAGGGAAGTGTTGGGTGTCATGGGATAACAGGGCTCCGAGCTGAAATTTTCCCAGCACCCCCAGGGTTGGAATATTGTAAATAAAGATCTGTTTTTCTCAACACTAAATTGTTGGGTCTTACACCAAGGCACCACGTGAAGAAGACCTGCTTTGCTCAGTAATAATCCTTTTGTTTTTTACGTTTATTTTATCTATCTTAACTACATGTATATTTCCTTAACCTAGTGTTTATTCCTCAGTATCTGCATAGCTCGTCTCTCATTTCATTAAAGTCTCAGTTGGAATGTTTTCTCACAAAAGAGGCCTTTCCTCTCCACCCTATTTAAAATAGCACCTCACATCATTCTTTACCCCCTCGCTCTGTTTTATTATTTTTAAACTACATAAATATTTCTGAATTATATTTTACATTTATCTTTATATGTGTTTTTTTCTGTTTTTTCAAACTTGACTGCAGGACCCACTAAAAAAGTAATTTTGTCTTTTGCCCACTTCTGTATTTCTAATAGCTGTAACAGCGATTTACACTATAGACATCAAAATAAGCTTCAGAGGTTGAACAAAACTGTCATTATTTTAAACATAGGAACTTGTTTTCAGTGCTAATGTAAAATTAGAAAGACCAATAAAATTCATCCAATGATTAGAATTGGATATATGGAGGAAAACAGTCTTAGTCTAGCTCATCTGAATACCTTGTATGTTGTTGTTTCTGGTTGCCTCCTGAAAAGATTATGGCTTTGAAGGGCCCAGTTCTTCAGATTGTTATATACACACTAAAAGTATATTGTCTACTATCTAGTTTTCAAGCTTCCTTTTTGCAAGTTCAAAACACAAACAATGCTTTACTTTCACAAAACAAATTTTTCTCTATAGAAGAAAGTCAGCAGAGATTTTAGGGAGCTTATCTTACAATGGGTGCTTTTAATTTCCATCACAAAAACTCTAAATCCATTCAGTCATTTAATCTTCAATTAAATATTGTGACCCTGCTATAAAGCTAGACTCTGGCTGAGCTTGCGAGGGGTTTTTTTAAAAGCCGCAAAGAGTCCCTGTACTATGTGGTCCCATGGAAGAGATAAAAGAGCTACATAAATCAATGTAATTTTAGTTAAGATGTAATCCATCCATAAGAAAGGCATCATAATAGGAGAAAACGGAGATCTGAAGCCAGAACGGTGTGTTTGATACTTTATTACTTCTCCCTTCCCTCCATCCTAAGGATGGCAAGACCCTCCCATCATTTCTAGTCTCTGGTGCCTCATGGTGCTTGTTTGTTCCTTTAACTTTGCCAACACCTCTGTAAATTCAATTTAAGCTAATTGATAAAGCTGCTTCATTTGAACCCTTTGGGAAAAATTCTGTTTGCTATGATACAATTGCTGTACTTAGCATATCCCCTGTTCCATAGCAGGCACTCAGTAAATGGTAACTACTGTTATCACAGACGGGACTATTCCTAATTATCATGTAGGCAAGTAAAGGCAGACAAAAATTACTACTGCAGATTTGCATTCAACAATATTAGTCTTGACCTACACCCCACTAACATTCCTGCTGACACACATATACATGGTATCAATAAGGAGATGCCATATAAATGTTCATTATGAATATATGTAAAAATACCATTCTAATTTTAAGGAAATTGTCCTGAGTTATCCATTGTAATCTTTCCCACAAGTATGGTAACACTTTATTTTTACCATTATGTGATTAATGTTGTGCTAACTAGAATTTTTCAACTTGTGCTGTTCACCTTTAAAATAATAAAGCAAAAATGTATTTAAATATTTTCAATTATGAAAAGTAAAATAAATTTAAAAAATGTAAAACCAAGAAACCAAATCTAAAACAGAAACAAAATCAGGAAGTACTTGGGCATGGCCCCATGTAACACTAATAAGAGGTTTTGTTATTGTTCTCTGTTCCCATGTCGCTTTCTTTCTGAAGGGGGATAACTTAGCCCTTGGCATAACTGCTTGCAAATCATGTTAACAATGGATGTATGAGTCTTCAGTACTAAACATGGTATATCTATTGGCAGAAGATAGGCTTATATACTACCAAAAAGTACAACATATATCTTTCCTTGTTCTCAGAGGATAATCAAATAAGTTCAGAAAGAAAACAAAATAAAACAGGGTATCATAAATAACTGCCTTCCCTAGATCCATCTCCTCTGCCCTTCTCAGAGCTACCTCTCTCACACTTGACCCCACACCTGAATGTCTGCATGACAAAATAGATTAGGGAAAGACTAGCCTGAAAAGGGAGTTGGTTAAAGAAAAAGGTAGAAAATTTCGATTTAAAAGGACCCAGGCTTTAGGAAGAAGGGGAAATAGAAGTTAGGTAAAAAATAGAGTGGTAGGTGGTGCTCTCAGGTATTTCAAGGGACAAAAAGTGATATCGTGTAGTGCAAGGTTTATTGAGGCCTTACCATTGGGTTTACTGCAATAAAAATACAGAATTAGCCAAAGAGGCTTGATAGATTAATCAAAACTCTCCAATTCTCCAACGCTAAGATTTAATCACAGTGTAAGATAATAAGACTGAGAATTTAGTTGTTGAATAAAAAGCATTTTCTAGGTTCCCCATGTCTGTGATCATTTAGTAAAATGAAGGCACTAACTTGCCAGCCTTCCATTCCCCAGTAAAAACACCATTGATATAGTTAGCAATGGTGAGCAAAAGCCACCTCTAGGAATTATCAGCAAAGCTGATTCACTCAAAGCCTTTTTCATTTTGTCAGAACACTATAGGCACCACTGTGGGATTAAAGATATAAGAGATAAGGGACATAGTGTCTGGGTTTTAGAGATAGGTGAAACACAGGGCTCAGACATTAACTTGCTCAGGATCACTCATCAGGAAGCGATAAAAAGCATCATTCTCACTCCAACTGGGACAACTTCTACATTGTCCCTCCATTTGAAGATGTCGTCGTCGTCATCGGCAGCCGTCCGTCTCGAGAGACGATGGTGTAGCTTCTTAAGAGTCTATCTGCACCGCCGAGAATGGCTGTGCAGTCCGACTCGGGAGTGACACGGTATCTGTCTCCTCCCGTGTTGATGACGCTGGAGTGTCCTCTCCAGTGAAGCTGAAGCTACAGAGCCTGGGCAGGGTGATATGGAGGGTCTGCTGTTGCCCATGCAGCAGACCCCCCCTCTCTTCGCAGCTGAAGAGTCCAAGGGAAAGACGGAGTCAATACAGCTTGGCTTCAGGTGCGCCGCAGGAGTTGCCGGTGTTGACTACAACGTCAAACCGCCTTAGGGACTCCGGCTCCGGATTTTCTGTCGGGGTTTACTCCCTTAGCCTTTCCCCTGAAGAGGTATGCCGCAAGGCAGCGGAGGTTTTTTGGAGTCAGAGTTTTCCTTCTCTGAGGGTTTGAAGATGTAAGACATTAAAAATAATAGTGCTATGTAATTACTACTTTTCCCCATATTAGCATATTGTGAATTTAGCCATTTATTCTCAGATACTGATAGAATTAGCACAGGTTAATGTTGTATAAATCTAATTTTTTTACATTTTATTGAATTTATAGGGGTGACAGTGTTCAATAAAATTATATAGTGTTCAGGTATACACTTCTATAAAACATCACTTGTATACTGTATTGTGTTTACCACCCCAAGTAATCTCCTTCCATCACCATTTATCAACCCCTAACGCTTTCCTACACCCCCCCCTTTCCCTCTGGTGTAAGTCTAATCTTTTATGGCATTTTTCTTTACTAACAAAAATCTGCCTTTTATTTTGCCATCAGGAAAAAATAATGGATAATACTGGCATGTAAAAGCAAGTTTCCATTATTTCACTGTTGGAAAATTATCCCAAGCAAAAAAAAAAAAAAGAACATTAAAACCAGAAGCACATTTAAAGCAATAAATATACTTTAAAAAGTTTAGCCTGCAGGATTAATTGTAATAATTACATTTTTATTATAGATAATAAAATGATTCACATTTTATAAGTCCTAATAAAAAAATTCTAGGGCACCGTACTTTAGAATACTTGTTGGAAATTAATGATTAGCCTTTAGCATTTTCTATTAATTTTCTGTCTTATAAAAAATTGAAGACAAGTGTTTTGTCTGAATCAAACATCTCTTGTATCACTATATACTTTAAAAAGTTCAGAATAGTTATAAAAATGATTAAACAATCTCCAATTTTGTGCTCAGAACTCTCTTCAGGAGCTCTTGTGGAAAAAATATAAAGAAATTGTCTGGAAGGTGATGTTATGGGCTAAATTGTATCCCACTCCTCAAATGCGCAGGTTGAAGCCCTAACCCCCTGTACCTCAAAATGTAACTGTTTTTAATGGCATCCTTTAAAGAGGTAATTATCACAGTAACATAAGGTAATTAGGATGGGCACCAATCCAAACTGACTGGTATCCTCAATAAGAGGAGACTAAGACACAGAGAGAGGCACCAAAGGTGCCCATACTCAGAAAGACATCTATCTACAAGCCAAGGAGAGAGGCCTCAGGGGAAACCAACCCTGAAGACACCTTGATCATGAACTCCCAGCCTCCAAAACTGTAAGAAAATACATTTCTGTTGTTTCAGCCACCCAGTATGTTATATGTTGTTATGGCAGCCCTAGCAAACTAATATACTCAGTATGTACTTCATTACTTTTCATAGAATGCACAGAGAATGTGATATTCTGGCTAATTTAAAGAAAAGAACATAATCATTCATTAAGATTATTAATTTTAACAATTTATATCTAATATAATAAAAATTTCAAACAAATTGCTGTTAAAATGATGCTTTAAAAGCTTTAATAATTTCAGAAAACTTTAGGACATTGAAGAAAAAATTGAAGAAGATAAAAGTGGAAATATACAGCGTGTTCATGGATTGGAAGAATTAACACATTAAAATGTTCATACTACCCAAATCAATCAATGCAGAACTAGTAAAAATATTCCCCAAATTTATGTAAAACCTAAAAAGACCCCGATAACCTCAGCAATGTTGAGAAAGAAGAACAAAGTTGGAGGGAATCACATTACCTAATATCAAACTATATAGTATTCCCTCACTTATCGCAGGTATTACGTTCTAGAACCACCCCGCCCCGCCATGATAGGTGAAAATCCACGACGTAAGAACCTTACATTTATTTTAGTATTTATATTAATTTTAAGGCTTTATAAACCCTTCCCACACACTTATAAACCATTCTCAGTCCCTTATTAACCTTCCCCACTCCCTTATTAACCTTTTCCACACTTTTATAAACACTACTTGTGTTCTTAAACGTATTCTACACTCTTAAACCTATGTAACTTTAACAACATATGTATACAGTACTGCAAAATCCCGCGATATAGCAAAAAATCTGTGATTAATAATTAAGTATAATTTTTTTTTAAATCCCGCAATACAGTGAGACTGCGATAAGTGAACCGTGATATAGAGAGGGACTACTGTACTACAAGACCACTGTAATCAAAACAACATACAACTGGCTTAAAAACAGACACATAGGTTAATGGAACAGAATAGAGAGCCCAGAAATAAACCCATGTCTTTTTGGTCAATGGAATAAAGATAGTCTCTTCAATAAATGCATTGGGAGAACTGGACAGGGACATGCAAAAAAATGAAACTAGACCACTATCTTACACTATACACCAGAATAAACTCAAAATGGATAAAATAATTAAATATAAGGCATGATACTATAAAAATGCTAGCAGAAAACATAGGCAGTAAAATTTAAGATATATCTTGTAGCAATATTTTTTTCCAGTATATCCCCTAGGCAAGGGAAATAAAGGAAAAATAAACAAATGGGACTATATTAAGTTAAAAAGCTTCTGCACAGCTAAAGAAACCATTATCAAAATAAAAAGGGAACCAACTGTATGGGAGAACATATTTGCCACCAGGACAAGGATTTAAACTCCAAAATATAGAGAGAGCTTATATGACTCAACACCAGAAAGAGAAACAATCCAATTAAAAAGTGGGCAAAGGACCTGAATAGATACTTCTCTGGGAAGGACATACATGTAGGGCCAATAGACACATGAAAAAATGCTCAACATCACTAGCTATCAGAGAGATGCAAATGAAAACCACAATGATATATCATGTCACACCTGCCAAAATGGCTATCATCAATAAATCAACAAACAACAAGTGCTGAAGAAGATGTGGAGAAAAGGGAACCCTAGTGCACTGTTGGGGGGAATGCAGACTGGTGCAGCCATTGTGGAAAATAGTATGAAATGTCCTTTAAAAAAAACCAAAAAATTAAAAATGGAACTGCCTTTTGGCCCAGTGATTCCATTGCTGGGAATATACCCTAAGAATCCCAAAACACCAACTTAAAAGAATTTATGCACCCCTATGTTCACAGGAGTGCTATTTATAACAGCCAAGTGCTGGAAACAGCCGAATTACCCATCAGTAGATGGGTAGATTAAAAAAACCTTGCTACATCTACACAATGGAATACTATGCAGCAGAAAGAAAGAAGGAACTCCTACTTTTGCGACCTCATGGATGGAACTGGAGACTATTATGCTAAGTGAAATAAGCCACGCAGCAAAAGACAGATACCATATGATCTTACTTATAAGAGAAATATAATGCACATAATAAACTAATGAGCAAAATAGAACCAGGGACATAGAATCATGGAACAGACTTACAGACATAAGAGGGGAGGAGAGAAGCAAGAATTGATTGAAATAATATAAAGAAATTAGTCAAAGAACATATATGAAGGACCTATGGACATGGATAATGGGGTGGGGATTGACTATAGAAGTAGGGGGCGGGCTGGATAGAGGGGGGCAAAGAGGGAAAGATTGGGACAACTGTAATAGCATAAATAAAATATTTTTTAAAAAATAAAACCTTCAAGAACTTATGCTCTCTTAAGGATAGTCAATTATCATACAAGATATTCGTTGTCAAAAATATAGTAGAAAAATATATATTGGTTTTATTTAGGTCTATGAACAGAACATCTCAAGGATATAAATAATATATAACCCAGAAGTCATATTTGAATGACATAATTATGGACTGATCCTCTAAAATACTCATGTGCTTATTTGTTACCCACTTATTGAGCAATTATAATGACACATAATACAGAGCTGTATTGTCAATATGGGAGCCTGTAGCCACACATGGCTATTTACATTTTAAATGATTCAAATAGCCACATTTCAAGTGCTTAATAGCCACTTGTGGCTAATGGCTGCATTATTGGGTAAGTGTACATACATGGATAGAGAAAAGTAGGTTTACAATTGTTCATATGGAAAATAATACAATAATTAATAAATAGTTGTCGGCAGCCGTCCGTCTCGAGAGACGATGGTGTAGCTTCTTAAGAGTATCTGCACCGCCGAGAATGGCTGTGCAGTCCAACTCGAGAGTGACACGGTATCTGTCTCCTCCCGTGTTGAATCGACATCTTGCGATGACGCTGGAGTGTCCTCTCCAGTGAAGCTGAAGCTACAGAGCCTGGGCAGGGTGATATGGAGGGTCTGCTGTTGCCCATGCAGCAGACCCCCCCTCTCTTCGCAGCTGAAGGGTCCAAGGGAAAGACGGAGTCAATACAGCTTGGCTTCAGGTGCGCCGCAGGAGTTGCCGGTGTTGACTACAACGTCAAACCGCCTTAGGGACTCCGGCTCCGGATTTTCTGTCGGGGTTTACTCCCTTAGCCTTTCCCCTGAAGAGGTATGCCGCAAGGCAGCGGAGGTTTTTTGGAGTCAGAGTTTTCCTTCTCTGATTCTGTTTAATAAATAGTAATACAAGAATAAACACTGTGTTTTGCTTACTTACAACTGTAAACCTTTGCCCACCCCACCCTTGTATGGAACATTTCTGTTATCACCATCAGTTCTAGTAGAGAGAGGTTTTGTGTTTATGTCCTGGGTTTTCCATTTACTAGTCACTCCATTTATGTAACTCAATTACTTTATTTGCACATAGGGAGCAATGAGTATGCCATTTATCAAAAGGTTATTATGAGGATTTAATGGGTGCTACCTGTGAAGGTCAATTGTAAATTGAAGAACGAGGTACATATAATAAAAGTAGTGCAATGCTGAATGAATGCAGTGATATGGATTCTATTTTGAAGGATAGCATATTACATAGGGCATATAGACTTATCAATAAATAACTTCCATACAAAATAGAATGTGAAATATACATAATTAATAGGGGACTACAGAGATGGGGATTGATTTTCCCCATTGCCTGAGCCGAAACTCCTAACAAGTCTTTCATGATATAGTCTTCTGATGTCTTGGTCATTTATTTATTTGTTTATTCTTTTAATTTCTTGCTAGGCATCAACTTTTTTTTGTCCATATCCTACCTAGATTTAGAGGTTATTTTTTTATCAATTCTTCAAATAGGTCAAAAAAATTTTAAAGACTTTTCTGTCATTCCTGGACTCTAACACAGGCAGGCTGCTCCATTTTGACTTCCAGCTCATTCCATCTCTTCACCTGGCCTGTCTAGTCTTTACCTCTCATCCCAACCACCATTTCTTCTATGAACTCTCCTCTGATGAGCCTAGTTCTCTGTCATCATAATGATCATAATTATTTGAAATGTCCTGTAACCTGAAATTACTCATGTCCCTCCTGACTGCAAACTCAGAGTAATCAAGAATTATTATTTTCTCAATTGCTGTTAAGCTTCCAACACCTACCACTATAGTTTGCTCATAGAAATTGTCCATTATGTTGACTGAATGAAAATTAAGGGAGAGATAAAAGGCTTTTATCTGAGATTGTATATGTGGGTAACTCATCAAAATGATGGTATTTGAATGACCTCCTTTAAGTACATAAATAATGTTGATTTTTTATCACCAAAATCTCTTTTTCAAAATGTACTATGAAGTAGGCTATAACTCATCACCAATGCACTATCAATTCTTTAGAACATGACACTTATAAGAACCTTTGTTCAGTCAAGAAACTAGTATAAATGACCCATGGACATGGACAACAGGGTGGGGATTGACTATGGGAGAAGGGGTGGGTGGGGTTGGGGGAGAGCAATGGGGAGAAAAGTGGGACAACTGTAATAGAAAAACAATAAAAAATAAATTTTAAAAAGAGTAAGAACCTTTGTTCAGCTCAAGGGAAAAATGGTGTAACTTTTTCTCACAGTAATGTGAAGGACAAATATACCACAGACACATCAGAAAACGATACATTATTATGTTCTCAACATTTAAAAAGACTAACTCTTGAAATTTCTTACAGGTGGTTGTTCAATTGCATTTTAACTCTCTATAAAATAGCCCCTCAAGCATGAGACCATTTAATTTATTTTGCAAAATAAATATGTTGACATGATGCTTGGAAAAAGTAACTATGTTCCTAAAATTTTTAGAGATATCTATACTGTCAAAGCCTTTCAGAGTCTTCCATATTATCTTTAAACTGGTCACCAGCTAGGAACATAGTGAGAAAAATGTCTGCAGTCATTCAGAATGCTGTTCATTGTTTCATTAACGGATCTCTTAAGGCCAATTTGGAAGATTAAATCGATCATATCCAGGGAGAGGAAAGCGAATAAAACAGATGGAGACTGATATCAGACAAATATAAAGGTCTAATCAACCATGAATTCACTTTGCAAACATTTATCTAAAACTTACTCTGTGCTAAGTACTTCAGAGTTACTGTAAATACAGTGAGGAGGGGGTGCAGTCCCCATGCTCAAAGAGACATTAACTTGAGTAACTACAGAATGCAATAATGTGATTCTAGAAGTACTTTGGACAGTATCTATAGCTTGGATAGGACAGTGCATGGTATGTGCAATGCCCTTAATAAATACTTGGGTGATAGTATATTACATTTATGGGGGGTGGGGGGGGCAAAAAAACTGGAGGGCATGCCCCTTATAGTATTGGTTTCCCCCACTAGGTGAGTGTTCTAGGAATCCATTTGTATCAGTGTACCAGCTGGCATTGTTGTCAGAGGCTGCATTTGGCATTAGTGAATTTTTTTTGAAGATTCTTTCAATGTGTTTGCCCATATCATGATAGGTGATTTATGAGCACACCTGCCCACACTGCACTGAGTGTTCAGCAGTTTTTGACCAAAAACAGCATGACCCCGAAGTCCCAGCCTCTGCAGACACCTGATCTCAGCATGAGCAACTTGTTTTTTTTTTTTGTTTGTTTGTTTGTTTCCCCGGATGAAAATCCTCAAAGGGAAACGTTTTGCTGATAAGGAAGAGATGAAACAAAAAATGGCAGAACTAAAAGGCATCAAAATTGCCACGTTCAAAAACTGCTTTGAACAGTTGGAAGAAGGTCTCAATAGGTGTATTACATCCAATGGAAAGTACTCAAAGGTGGCTGAAGTTTAAACATCTAAGAATAAATACACAATTTTTTATAGATAAATTCTGGGTTTTTTAGTTATATATTCATATAATATATTAGCATTATAGACCATATATGCTATATTTATGGTACTATTATTAAAAGCAGAACTTTTTTTAAGTTCTGAAAATACAGTTAGGATGAGGAAGGAGAGTTACCAAAGCTCTCACAAAATAGTTGAGAAATAAGGTGGATCATAAGAAATAAATTAGACACAATTAATATGAAAATGAGAGGTAGAATTTTGACCTAGACATATAGCTAGTATTTCACTTACACCTGGGGAAATGAAGCTTGTGTTTCTAAGTCCTGAACTTTAGATGGCCAACACCCATCCTCTCTCAGGTCCTACTACTCCTCCACTAGAGCCCACACCCCACCTTCTTGTAGAGCATGCTCTGAATACACAGGTCACTGGCATTTCCACCTGTGTTCTCCTGAGTGCAGACAATGCCACCATTGCCATAACTATATTACTGAATGGTGGCCGTAGGTGGTGGTGAGGAGTGTGGCTAAAACTGAGACTTAAGGGCTCAGTTGTTCAGATGCATGGGCTTCAGAACATAGACCTGGGATTAGAATCATTTCTTTTTGTGCTTCCATATTCTGGGACAGAATTCTGAGGGGAAAAGGAAATTCTAAGTTTTCAATGAGTCTTCAAGACCATTATCAAGATGTATTCTTTGAAAGTAGAAAGGTAAAAGCTACTTAACAACTTGATAGTTGATTTTCAGTTTTTAATTATTTAGGCATATGGTCAGTGGACCCCCATTTCAATGCTTAACCTAGGTCCTGAAAATGTAAGGATGGGCTTGTGTCCTATTCAGAAAAGTATAGTTGGCCAGGTCATGGTGTACCAATTTCTGTGACAGAAAAATACAAATGAAAAATGTACAATGGGTAAAAATAGAAAAGTGACATTAAAGTCACATCACAAGAGATCAGTGCCAAGGAGTATAGCTTTATCTAAACCTTTATCCTAAGCAGAAGAATGATTCTCAAGAATGTCCAGGCCCAAATCCCTAGAACCTGTGATTATGTTACCTTATTTGGCAAAAGGGATTATATAGATGTAATCAAACTCATAGATTTTGAGATAAAGCTATTCATTGTTATCCAGATGATCTAATCTAATTATACCAGTCCTTAAAAGCTGAAAAGTTTTCCCAACAGTGTTCAGAGAGACATTGGTATGAGGTTAGAAGAAGAGTTAAATTCGGCATTACTGGCTTTGGAGTTGGAGGGAGGTACCATGAGCCAAGGAAGGCAAATGGCTTCTAGGAGTTAGAAAGGGGAAAAAAAAAACAAATTCTCCCCTGGACACCTTGAGAAAATAACTCAGCCCTGCTGATGCCTTGATTTTGCCAGTGAGACCCATGTCAGACATTATAGCTCCAGATAATAAGTGTATGTTATTTTAAGTCTCTAAATTTTTGTTAATTTGTTACAGTAACGGCTGTTGAGGTGTTATGTCTGTGTCTAAGATAGGAAGAAGAAAGAGGATTAAATATATAGGGATCATGCTAAAAAAGGAGGTCCTTCTTTCAAAAAATTATTTCCAGAAGTTCTACCCATCAACTTTGTTTAAATTTCATTGACAAGAACTGGCTTTTTTAGCCAACTCCCAGGTAAAAAGAAGTCACCAAAGATTAGTATTTTATGTGAACACATTACCAGAGTTCTGATAATAAGGAAGAAATAGAAAAGGGATTTTGGGAAGATAATACAGACTTCTGAATTGCAAGCCTTCTCAAAACCTCTAATAAGTTAGTGTACATTGTGACTCTCTAAGAGGGATATACAATATTTCTCAACTTATTTAAATAAAAACAGGTTAGTTTATTTTCATGTGGGGAAAGACCTTACCAGGCTAGTATACAAAATAGTTTGTAGAACAGTATGATTAGGAATGGAGCCATCAAATAAATCTGAACAGGAAACAGCCTGATCCAATGATCCAATATCACACTGAGATCAGAGTGGCCATTGGCAATAGGGAGACACTTCCTTGTACTTCCTGTGCTTATGCTGAATTCAAGGTGTGAGCTCAGCCCCAGGTACAGGAGGGGAGTAAATAGTCCTTGGCATTAGGTTAAGACAGTAAATGCTTGAAATTTCTCAGAATCTTCTCTCCTGGACTGTGCATTATTCTTCAGCAATACAACTTATTAATAGAATAATTGATTCAGTTTCCATGAATATAAAGAAACTAATTTAACTTTGTCTTATTCAGATACATCGAAAAGCCTTTAGGAAGATAATACACTAATAATGATTTTTTTTTTTTAAGTGGAAAACACTGTTGAGAACATTGAATAAATACTGAGGAGAGTGCTTAGTCAACCTGTCTACAATTACACGATTGTCATGGTGATTTTAGTTCTACAGCCCAATTCTGTAATTATCCAGAGTGACAGTTTTTCTATTATTCCATGGGACCATTGGACAGTAAACTTTTAACTGATGAGGGTACTAAGTTTCAGAGAATAGTATTAAAATGCAGTGTTTGTGCATGTACAGATTGTATAGACTATTTTCCCTTCTGTAAAATAAAACTACTATCTCCTACTTTCCATTCTTTCAAGAAGCTCAAATGAATGAGTTTTGCAAATTGATTTATGATGATAATAGAGTTCCACTTTATTTCAAATACTCTTTTTATTTTTTTCTGTTTGGAATTAGCCAATTACCTCACCTCTTCAATTCAATTAACATATGTGAACATAGTTGAAAATTCACTAATGTATTGTAACACAGCATGTTGTATTTATTGAGCACTTGTTAAGGACAGAGCGCTGTGCAGAAGCCCTGAAGAAACAATTGTGAGTTACACAGCCATTGTCTTCAAAGAGGTTTTACTTTGGGTAGAGACAAAAAAAAAAAAAAAAAAAAAAATGATTCAGAAACTGGCCACTAAACCTGCAAGGCAACTAGGGTCTCAGAAAAGAAATGGGATTTAAGCAGAGGGCAAATCACAATAAGAGCTCCATTTACTACAGACTTGGGAAGCATCAAAGGCTATCCAGGTCTCAGCATTACATCACTGGGACTCAAAATATGTGCTTGGCTTACCAAAAACAATTAAAATTGATAACAGTAATAATAATAGAAAGAAAAGAAAAATAAATAAAATAAAAATAAGAAAATGAGATTTTCTCTCTGCCAGCTGCTCTCAGCTGCCCTTCCTTTGTATATTCCTAATAACCTGGGCACACTGCTATCTTTGCCATTTTTTCAGTACTCTGTAATGCTCTGTTTATCTATGGTTATAATTTTTTAAAAAGCGTTTTGATCTCCTCTAGGTAATTAACCGATGCCCCTCAATTCTTGTCTTTTCCTTGCTAAGCAAAGTACCAAGCATAAGTACTGGGTCAATGTTAATTAAATGAATTATTAAGGCATGAAAACATTTCTGGGGACTCTTTCTCCTCATTATTTTTATTTCTAGGAATATAATACCAGTAGGCATTCAAACCCTCATTAGCTGTCTAATAAGCAGCCTAGAGGTGTGGGAAATATATTGGACATACAGTCAACTCATTTAAGTACAAATTCCACTTCTGTCACTTCTTATCCCTGGGCTTCTAGAAGAGTGACCTAACCTTTCTAAACCTCTGCCTCCACAGGAGAAAAAAAAGGAGATAATTAATTTAATAGATGATCATGTACCTTACAGTTTTGTAAAAGATATAGGTTTTGCTGTAGAGATAAAATCAAATCATTGTGTTGTAGCAGACAGCCTTGGAGCTTGTATCATATCATATGGCACGATTTGATGTGGCAACAGGTGAGGGAGACAGTTCCATGCAAACACGGGTCAGGTTCATCTTGACTTCTGGTGACCCACAACAGACAGAGATTATCTTTCTATAACACAAAAACACAACTCTAGTATAAATTGCTGACTTTCGTTAATAATAATGTACTGATATTGGTTCATTCATTGTAACGAATACACTACATCTATGTGAGATTTTAATAATAGAGAAAATTGTAGGGAGGTACTGTACTTTCTCTTGAATTTTCTATAAACCTAAAACTTCTCTAAAAATAAAGTTTATTAATGTAAAAAAGAAAATCTGTTGCACATACTTATTCCTGATCTAAAACTTCAGCATGTTGAATTTTGTGTGTGATGACTTCAAGTGTACGTATCTAAATCCAGGAATAGATATCAAGGGTGACTCTATAAAATGTGACACTTTGTGACAATGACACATTTTTATTGTTACTAGTGTGGATAAAAACAAGTAAAACTAGCAACCAGGTTAAAGTAAAATATATTCTCATATACTCTTTACAGCTAACATGGTCACTGTGGGTCCCCTTTTACAGCTGAGGAGGAGACAGGCTCAGAGATCTGAGGTCAAACATCACCCAATCAGAAAGCATCAAGTCAAGATTCAAACTCAGTCATTTTTTTTACATTCGTGCTGCTTTCGACAATACAAAGGTAAGTATACAAATATAAAAATATATTTTATAAGAAAATTAGAAGCTAACTCTTCAGTTACTTGATAGACAGCATGGCCTGTATCCACTATGCATCAGTGAACCATCTATGTCCTCACAATATTGGCTTGTTTATTAAACAATATTCTGTTCAAAGATTACCATTTAAATAATGATAGCAATAAAGCAATAGGTAAATTCCTAGATGAAAAACTCTTTGTTATTACCCCTTGATTTATTCACAGGCATTTCTAACTAATATTTATATCAGAAAAAATTCCCTTTCCAAACAAGCAGCTATGCTTCTAGGAATAATTAGCCAGGAGGTGACCCTCAGCTCAGCCCAGAGCTCTAAATGCTATGGGGTAACTATATACAGATTAATAATCCATGTGAGATTGCAACAGAGTTCTACAGAAAGTACTGTATAGGATGTTCTTTCTCCTAATATTGACATCTTGGGGGCATATTGAATCTTTCTCTACTCATTGAAATATATATGTATTGTACCCACCTGTCCCTGAGGCCTATTTGTATTGGCTTTTGTATGTGTGCTGCTTAAGGACTAGGAATGTTTTCTTCAGTACATAAGTACTAGTGTCTCAAGTATTGTTGAAACAATTTTGCCATTGAATCAGAAAATAAATTATTTATTTATATTTATATAACCAAAAGATGTATATGGCAGGGAGAAAGGCCTTCCAAGACAAGCAGCTCCAGCTCTGGGAGGGGTTTGAACTCCAATTATCTATGGCATGTTAGTGGGATAGTCTCAGGTTAGCTACTTATGATTTCTGAACCTTGTTTTCTCTTTTGGAAAATAGAATCTACCAGAATGAATAGTTTCTAGGATTTAAGATTACAATCTGTGTGTGTGTGTGTGTGTGTGTGTGTGTGTGTGTGATCCCTGGGAACCATAATGCAGTATTTACTAATTCACTGTTTGTGACAGTTTTACCGATATGCCACAAATAATGAGAATTAAATGAGAATTAGCTGCATATATTTGTACATTTATCTCCTTGAGGATGTTATTTATTTCTGTATATGCCACTATACTCTGATGATCTCCATTGTATAACAAGAACTCAATTCATTTTTGCAGAAGATAGCAAAGGAGTAACAGAAGAATGGAGAGAAGAGGGAGAGAAGGACAGCAGGGACTGAAGGAGAGATGCCTGCATGAAAGTTGCCTTCAAAGCTCATCACAAGGTTGACATGTGGCTATGGTTTAATGACACTTTTCGCATCAAAATTTGACTGCTGGGTTTTCATGGAAATGTACCTTTTTAATGCCTTTCAGGCTTGGCATCCCGACTCACTGTCATTTCTCCTGAATGTCAAAAAAATCTCCACATGCTTTTCATTTTTCTTCTTAAAAGACATGCCACCATTTATAGCAGCACCTTCTTCATCTGGGTCATCTGTTTTTTCACTGGTGACAAGCTCTTGCTAAATTTGTAAATGAGGTCAGACTATCCCTACTTCAGGAAGATTCTTCATCTTTTTCTCTCTGCCCTATACTTCATGCTGAGATTGCTTGTGCCCCGTCTACATGTTATTTTTCTTTTCAAGCATGCTGAGCAAGAAACCAAAGCAGCAATTTAACAAGAAGTAAGGCCAATTTTGATGCAGTGGAAATCTTTGACTGAAGGTAATAGTAATAATACTTGCATGAGTAAAATGACAGCTACATGTCACATATCACACTAAGCCATTTTATGTACCCTTATAGGCTGGATCGTGTCCCTGCAAAGTTCACATGTTAAAGTTTTAACCTCTAGCACTTTGTAATGTGACTCTACTTTGAGATAAGGCCTTTCAAGAAGTAATTAAGATAAAAATGAGGTCCTAAGAGTAGGCCCTAAACCAATATGTACTCTTACAAAAAGAAGAAATTGGGACTCAGACATGCACAGAAAAGAGAAAAGACCATGAGAAAAAGGCAGGTGATGGTTATCTAAAAGTCAAGAGAGGGGTCATAGAAGAAATCAACTCTGCTGACACCTTGATCTTAAAATTCTATCCTCTAGAACTATAAGGAAATAAATTTATGTTGTTTAAGCCCCAGGCTGTGGTACTTTGTTATGGCATCCCTAGAAAACTAATACATATATTGGGTTGGCCAAAAAATCTGTTTAGTTTTTCTGATAAAATAAAAGACGCATATTTCATTTTCACCAATAACTTCATTGATCTGGATATTCTGAATATGTCGGCTATCTCCCGCTATTGGCTTCTACTGGGTAGAGGCCAGGGGTGCTGCTAAACATCTTTTGAAGCATAAGACAGCCCACAGCAAATAATTATTTGGCCAAAATGTCAATAGTACCGAGAAACTTTGCAAACCACTTTTGACACATTTGATTAGTCACAGCACCTTCTCCATACACTGTACAATATGTTTCAGTTGCATTCCTACCTTTCTTGAAATAATAAAGCATAATATACAGAAAATGTTACATATTTTCTTTCATCTTCAATATTAAAATGGCTACACAAAAAAATCACCAATTCTGATAAGTTTTGTAAAATGCATACTGACATGAAAAGTGTCAGACTACAATCTAACAAAATTGTTTCTAATGAAGTTAAAGACAATTAAGCACTACTAAAGTCATCCTATGGAAAAACCTAAACAAACTTTTTAGCCAACCCAATATAAGAGTGAAGATGTATCACTGTCCCCTTTTTACAGAAGGTGAAAGTAAGGCTCAGAAATAACATTTAAAGGGTGCCATCTGAAGTGGAAAATCAACCCACTGATCAATGTGAATAAATAAAACATAGCTAGAGGCAACAATAACCTGAGGCAATGGGTTTATGGTCTGACTGATTTCTCACATATAAAATGTGTTCTAGTTCTCTACATTATTCAGTAAACTAATTTTAAATGTTTATTTTGTGCCAGGCATTGTGATCTGTGTTGAGAATACAGAGAGAAATAAATCATAGTTGCTGCCTCGTAGAAGCTCTTGGTCTTTTAGAGAAGATGTGCACAAAATAGTTTCAGTATGTTGTACAGTATTGGATATCTTAACCACATATATCCACCCACCTAATTGTTACAACTCTAGACACAGACTGATAAACTCTGTTACAGATTAAGATGGTCCTTACAGAGAAAATGATGACTCCTCTGAGCCTTAAAACATGAAGTGGTCAAACAGAACAATGTTTGATGGCATCTAAAATGCAGACAACAGCTTATGTTATTTTGTAGTAGCTTGCTGGGCAAATAAACAGATGATCAAAGAAACATGAACTGAGGTACCCCTGAGCCATTTCAAGTTTTCATCCAGACAATTCTTGCTCTGACCTGCTCATCCCCTGAACACAGCATGGCTACTAATTCCAGCACAGTTACCTGCAAACAGTGAAAACCCTGTCAGTCCTAATGATAGACTGACTAACTGAACAACTGGATTACAGTTGTCCATTTATTTTTAATCTGTTCTAATAATACTACCAAGCTCTTCCCTTGGGAACATATATGAAGATAAGTGAGGTAGTTTATGCCATAGGATTCTGAACTCCTTAGTAGAAAAATGTTAAACTTACAGTCATATTATATATTCTTTAATAAATATTTGATTGGATGTGCATAGAATATCTACAATCCCTTAAGAGATTTAGAGGAAGATAGCCAAGAAAAGACCTATAAGCCTTAAACTGCCAAAATCCCAGAAGGTGATTTAAGCAATGCAATAAGTAGGTTGACCTATTTCTCATTTTAAGGGCAGAGATAAAATTACCATTCATAGGTAGGAAAAGGTTCCCTTCGGTGGTAAGTATGAGCAATATTAACACCAAGCTTTATCTTTATTTAAAATACTTCTAAGTTGTGCTAAGTGAATATGAAAAAAGTCCAGACAAATACTGAAAATATAAGCATGAAAAAATGATCATAGTAGCAGATCCCTGACTAATAAATTCAGTTCTTTTTATGCTGTCCCTGAGAGTTTTGGATACTTTGTGGAAAAAGCAAGGGCTTTGAAGTAGTAATGACCAGTGTTCCAGTCTCTTCTGTTGCAATTATAAGCCTTGTGACCTTGGACAAGAAAGTGACTTACCTCTCTGTGCCTTGATTTGCTTACCCATAAAGCAGAAATAGGAACAGGCAATGAGTTTTTTTGTGAAACTATTAAAACAAGCAAATAAACACCTAGTGCTCCCCCAAAATATAGCAGATAGTCTCTAGATGTTATATATTGTTCTTTTCACAAAATGTGTGGCTTCCAGCAAGTACGGCATTAGACTAAATTTTAGGGCTTAAATGGTATGTTAAAAGGTAACAAGATCTTATTTAATCATCAGTAACCTCCTACAGCATAGGCACTAGTACTATTACTATTTTACAGATAAGAAATTGGGCTTTAGAAATGTTAATGGACTTACCAGATTCAGAACGTTAAATGGCAGACAGGGAACTTCAAAATCAGTACAGCAACCAGGTCCTGGAATATCGGTGCTTCCTTCAACGTCGTTATGTGGTAACACTGATGGGAGCGGGGTGGGGGGTGCGGGGAATGATTCCCACCTGAGGTCCCTGTCTGGGTGAAGTTTTCACTTTCTCCCAATATGTACATGGTTTCCTCCGTTGCTCGGGTTTCCTCCCATATCCCGAAGATGAGCATGTGAGGTGAACGGGGGTGACTAGACGCTCCGAAACTGAGAGAGCTGAGTGACAGCACCTGGTGATGAAAGAGTGAGCAGGTGCAGGACGGGTTCCTGCCTTGCCCCTGAGCTGCCCGATAGGCTCCGGCACCGACGTGACCCTAAACTGGAAGAAGCGGTTTAGAAAATAATGTTCCCTGTTTTAGCTATCTTTCTTAAATGTATATATAGTTCACACTGACTTCAGCGTTTAATATTAGACATGTTTGGGGACTTTATTTAGAAGTTTGACAATTTTTTTCTGACCAGACCTATGTCTAGTAACTTTACTCACTTATATCAATTAGCCTATGGTAAAATTGGTTTCTGTGTACACCATTTCAGCTGTAGTTTCTGAGAACGTTAAATGAGTATTTTCTATATAGAAAGATTTTGCTTGTAAAGTCACCACTTAGTAGCCTCTGTAGGAGAAGCAACTGTTTTTATTTAATTACTTTACTCCTAGCAAAACTTTAATCTAGGTCCTGTTGAATGAGAATAAAGTATGATTATAGCTTACATTTCTATAGCATATTTATATTGCATAAATTTTGTGTTTTTTTTTAAATATAATAAAAAAGCAGACCCTCAGAAGCAGGCTCAAAGAAGTCTTCTCCATCTTTTATGAGATAAAAGTGATTCCCAGATAATATAAGTAACTCTACCTAATTTTTTATATATAGGTGTACTAAACTAGGGCAGTTTGTTTTTTACTAAAATCCATCTTAACTCTAACATCTCTTAACTGCCTATCTCTATGATGAACTAGCAATTGTTGAGAAGGTAGTACATCATCTCATGAGAGCTGTATTTAGGGGAATGCTGCTGGGCTGTGGGGGTAAAAGTCCCAGCCAGTAGCCTCATTTGAGCTGCTTATTATTAACCTTGTGAACTAGGCAAATCACTTAAATATGCTCAGTGTCACATTCTCAGCTAAAAATGTGTTCAAAATTTCCATCTAATTGTCTTTCCTTATCTGAGTGGTGACTGTTTAGCTCCATCACCAGCAGGTGTGCGGCCCCGTGGCTCGGGCTACCTCAGACCCCTAAACTAATGTGGATCTTTTTCCATCCCTGTGTCTCATTTAGAGTTTCCCACTTTATCTATCCTTTAGGATCGACTGCCTAGCTGGATAATCTTCATAGTTTGGTTTAAATTTCCCTTCAGTTACTCTGTCTCAAATGATTCTTCCCAAATTCATGGACTACAGCATGAGGGAACTTTCCATTTCATTCTCAGTCAGTTCAGGCCCTAGGAAAATGTAGATCAGTGAGTTCAGAAGCCTGGGCTGCTTCTTGTCTCAGAGAATGGTTTGGACAGAATTTAAAAGAAGCAGAAGAAGTAAACAATAAAAAAAGGTAAAGTTCAAAATTTAATGGGAAAAAGTGTGAGAAAATATAGGTATGGGTCATGTTTTTTCCCTGGGGAGAGGAGTAAGAGCAGAATCTTCAAGAGGCAGGTATGCTTTCAAAATCCTGTGTGACCCAGATAGTCCCTACCGAAGATCACTAACAGACCTTGTAGTTGTGGGGTGGGGTTCTGAAATGCAGGTGTCCTGTATCTTACCTCAATGGTGGTGGAATGTGGAGTAGATTGTTGAAAAAAACCTACCTTTCTCTCCTAAACAAAGCTTCCCGATTGTAAAAATGGAATTATTAACAAGACCTAAACATTCTAAACATTTCTATCCTTTTTACTTGGGTGGGCAAAATAGATTCCAAGAATTTAGATCCAGATAATCTAGTAGTGGGGTAAAAAATACTGGAAACCTGAGGTCTAAGTTTAAAACAAATGGATGGAACTGGAGACTAAGTGAAATAAGCCAGTCAGTGAAAGGCAAATACCACATGATCTCACTTATAAGAGGAACTAATGAACAAAATAAACTGATGAGCAAAATAGTACCTGAAGCATGGAAATATAGAATGAAGTGACAGTGGCCAGAGGTGTTGGGGGAGAGATTAATGGGGGAAAGAAGAGGAAGAGACTAGTGAAAGAACATGTATGAATGACCCATGGACATTGACAACAGGGTGGGGACTGACTGTGGGAACAGCGAGGATGGGCTGGGCAGAGGAGGGCAAAGGGGGAAAACTGGGACAACTGTCAGAATAACAACTAAAAGAGAAAATGCAAATGAATATAGGTTTCATGTAGTTGCGGTTTAAACTTAGAATGGGATAAGCACAGAAATATGTTGATGTATTAATATGTTTTTTGTGATAGTCCACATGCTTTATTATTTCTCAGATGTGACTTTTATTTTTTAACACTTTCGAATTGAGATGCATCATGAAATTGATGGTGTGAATTCGTTAAATTGACAGCACTTCTAAAATGCTACATAAAGTAGTGATGCATCTTAAAACTAGCACTATCTCAGGGTCAATGAATTATGTTAACAATGTATGGTGAACTAGCACTTAAATGGCACAGAACGAGAAGGACTTACAATTCATTAAAAAGTTTCAGTCTAGTGTTCTGAAACTTTGACGTATATCAGATTCATCTGGAGGACTTATTATGACACAGATCCCTACCTCCCCTCCTCCCCAGATTTTCAGATTTAGTACCTCTACATTTAATGCTGATAAGCAAATCCGAGAACCACTACTTGCTCATTTAAGAGAAAGGTGTTTTGCTTGCTTCTTTATTTCTTTTATCTTGATTTTTACTGCCACTAATTACAGATTTTAGATAAATGTTTGTGATATCATACCTAGAAAATTATCACTGCTATCTAAATTCTCTGCTTACTGCTATTCTTTCCTCATTCAGAGCTATCTTTCCTATAAATAATAGTTATCTCTTAGTACCTTACACACACACACACACACACACACACACACACACACCCCTTAGTTTATAATTGAAAGCTGTTCAGACTCCAACCATAATCTTCCTTATCTAAGTCTATTGCCCTAAATGCTTAGACCCTAGATTCAGCCTAATAAAATGTTATCAATTAGATCCCCAATATGAGAACTTTTTTTTACAAACAAATTCCTTCCACTTCTTGCTGCTCACCTTGAAGGTAAAGGCCTATTTTAGTCCAGCATAGATAGCCTTCCTGACTCAGTTCTAATGCTATGTCCTCTTTTAGTTTTTTCCATAACTCAGTAAGAGGTTTATTAACACAACACAATCATATGGGTTTTTTAGTTTTTTCACTCATCTAGATTATGGTCTTCTTATGCTGAGATAATATTTTATCTCGTTTTCCTTGAATGATTAACAGAATTCTTGGCACATAGTTGAAACTCAATAAATGATATTAAATTGAAGTGTATGTGAAATGAGGTTAATTATCTATTAAATTAGAATTCTAGACTAACTTGTATGCAAGTTGTCATTATCTGTTTGAGTCAGCAAAATGTCAGTAAAACATTATGTGGAAGTTACTATTTGAGACATTGAAATGAGTAGAAATGAAAAAATATACATTAATTAGGCAGTATTTGTATTTACTGAGCACTTGTAACGTATTAAGTACATCTAAAAAACTTTCAGAGTATGAGGTTAATGATATTCTACCAAGAAACAATGTTCTGAAGAAGGCTGTGAAAATATTCTAGTGAATTAGAGCCTCAATATTGCTTCTTGTACTATTCCACTGAGGTTTAACCAGAGAGCTATCTGAAAAGAATTAAATCACACTCATTGGGGCCAGAGGAAAGATGGTCCCCTCCAGACATAAAAGGAGGTAAGTACATTTCAGAAATAAATGACTTTACACAGGCCTCTTGAGGGTGGAGTAGGCACTCCAGTGGAAAGCTCTCAAGACTAAATCAGACCGCAAAAGGTCAGGACTGATAAAAAGAAAATCTCTTCTAACTTCTTTTCTTAAAAACAATATTTGCATTTCTAAACCTTAATAAGAAACTACTTCAAGCCTCTTAATGTTTGATTCCATTTCAAATATAAATTGAAGAAAGATAGGCCAAGACAGTGTTATTGTTCAAAAATTTTTGATAAACACTTACTTGGCTTCAATGCCGGCACTCTTAATTAAATAATTTTAAAGTATTTTATTAGAAAACTGAATAGGAAAAGAGAAAGCATCCTAAGGCATATTATCGGCTTGTTCTAACATCTATCAAGAGTTCTAGATAAACTATATAGGGCAGAGGCTCTCAAGCAGCTGTAAAAAAAAAAAAAAAAAAAGGACGATTCAGGAGTATGGAAAATTCTGTACATACAGTTTTTCTAATTTATGTTGACTTAATTAACCTTTTAGAAATCATTGCATGCCTAATCTGTATCAGACATGCTTTTATTTACTGATAAAAATTTGAGGTTTAGAAAAGTCACGCCGCCTGTAAGAGGATGTGTATGTCCTCAAACCACTTCTCTCAGCTCCTAATTCTCTTTACCTGCCTGTCGCTGCATCCGTCTAAGTTACACCACTCTCCTGGATGTCTTCAATACCGCATTAATTATTTTTCAATCTATGTTTCTTCAATTAGGCACCCTAAATGTTTCACTTGAAGAAATGTATCTTTTCCAGGTTTCCAGAAGGCATTCTCTGAGAGTGTATATTATATTCATAGATGAGTTTAGTCCTGCATGCAATCATTTAAATTATTCTTGCAAAATCTACAGTATCCTTAGTAAATAAATCTCTGCTGAAAATAAATTTAAGTCAAAGGAAGCTGAATACAAAATGGTATTTTTAAAGATTGCAAATGGAAATCATCAAAGTTAGAAAAAATTAAATTTTTATCTATCCCTCCATCTTAGCCCTCCATTCAAAAGTTAGTGCAATTTTAAGTTGTTCCAGGTAAAGTCAATGTTATACTCTTACTCTCTTCCAAAGTACAAAATGAGAAACATGAAGTAAAAATTAATAAAGCTGAAAAGTCATCACTTCTATTTGGTATCCTCACTTAGAAATGATTTTCAGTGGTAAAGTGAATTGCCCAATAATCTTTTGATTGAAAAGCAATATTTGAATTTTAGGCATGGTTTCTAGAACCATTTAGATTATAATAAAATTAATATTGCCACCCATATTACAACATAAAAAGTGAACTTAAAAATCCCCAAATATTCCCATTTACATAAAAAATAGAATGCAGTTTGACAGGTGCTTTAATCTTTCATAATAGGCGGCCTTTACTGCACAACTCTATACAAAGGTGGAGAGAGTGCAGATTAAGAATAAAGAGCCCTGGTTTCTGCTTATTGGGATTTCAGTCCAATTTTACCACCTCCTAGATGTATGGTCTTTGCAGAAAGTTATTCCAATCACTCTGTGCCTCACTTTCCCAATCTGTAAAATGAAAATAGTTCTCATAGTATCTTCAACATGGGATTTTAAAAAAATAATGAATTATTTTTAAAAACAATTTTTAAAATACTTTATGTAATATAAATAGAATCTTCCTGTCACTCCATCACTCAGGCAAGGCCTTAATAAATGGTTACTATTTTTAGTAAAGATTGTATTTATATGGAAGTCTGAGATTTTGGTATCTGAGAACTCCCCTCAGAAACTATAATGGTATTTCTTCATTCATTCAGCAAATATGAATGAATCCTTGACTAAATGGTGAGAATAAAATGCTCAACAAAAAGCAGTTCCTCATGGAATTTATAAATCTTATGGAATGACAGATTGGAGATGATAACTCACTTTCTGATCTTTTGTTTCTCAATTTATACTCAATTTATAAAATAAAGGGCTTATATTATTTTAGTATCTCTTCTTAGGGCTTAATTTTATTAACTAAGTTTACATATTAAAAAAACAGTTCATTCTAAGATTATCTATCATGAATCTGACCTCTGAAAATAAAGGCAAGAATGTGTGTGTAAATATTTTCAAAGATATTCTTTGGATAAGTAGTAAGATATAATATCACTAAAGAATTTTACCTTTAACTTTTTTGTTTTAAATCCATAATAATTAAAATTCAGTTAGATCTACCATTAAAATTAAGCTTTAAAAAGCTATGCACTTAACCAAAGAGTAAATTCCACATCATTTAAAAGATGTAACATAAGTTAAAACTATTATAGTGGTGACAAACTTGAGTACACATTGGAAATACCTAATTTAACAAAACTATTGATAAGACAGACCACTGAAATAATAAAAATGAAAATAAAAAAAAATTGCCGTCATATAATTATGGTTAGAATAAGGTGATGTACTTAAAATATTTTCATTAGATAGCATTGACCAGGGTCAGTAATTAAGTAAATGAGAAGGATTAACACAAGGAGGCTTCATAAAATTAATTTCTAGTACTTTAGCTAAATAACCTCCTATAGGGCAGTGTAATTAATGGATTATACAATGTTTTAAGAATGGAAACTAGTCATTTCAAATGTGTCCTCATAATTTGTACAAAGTGATATTCTATATACATTTAAGGTTGATAGTGTAGCAAAAAAGATATAAATTGAGATATCAATAAAGATCTATTTTTCAGTCAAGGGAATTTGAAGAGTTGATGGCATAGTTTGCCTATTTCTATCTAAATAGATACAACCATACTGTTAGGGCATGCTAGGAAGACCACAGATAACAAAAAACGAATAACTTTGTTTTTGTCTGTTTTTGTAGAGGGAAAAAAAAAAAAAAAAAAACCTTAGCGGGGTCATTGAATGAGTGTTGAACTCTACTTTCTGGATATTCCAACCCATAATGGTAAAGAATGGAGTTTAGCACACTTCCAAGCACAAAAGTGTTGCTCAGTGTATTTTGTTGAATGAAAGAACAAATAGTCTGATATGTATATGAGTTATACTGGAGAGATTGAACTTACTTGTAGCCACCAATACAGATAATAAAGATTTTTCTTAGGGGAGAGGAAGCAACAAAAGAAAAATGCAAACAATCAAACAAACAAAACTACTGGAGGGATCCAAGTCCCTAGCCCAAGAGGTGGGGCTTCAAGGCTTGAACTCAAGTCAGGAGAGATAGTGGACTGAGACAAAGGGATTGTATAACAGGCTGGGCAGGATGACTGAACTCTCAGGCCAAAGAACTTTTACACAGGGGTCTGTGGTACCTTGTTAATTACTAATATTTAGATCATCCTGAAGAAGAAGAAAAAACAACTTCTCGTCCCAATCCCAGGTAGAAAAGAAATTTCTCAAATATGGTCATTCTTGGATTTTATTCACTCAAGGCCTGAAATGGAAGGAGACTCTAGTAGCAGGTAAGGGTTGCTTAAGGACTGTTAGGGGCTGAAGTAACAGATGATGACCCACACAGGGGTCCTATAAATTCTCTCTTCTCTAAGAGGAACTTTGCAGAAAAAGATAATGCAATTTTCTCAAAATTCTAGGGAAACAGTATCTGAATGGAAGAAAAAATATAAAAGGAAGAGCTAAGAAATAAAAAAGAATACCCCTGAAAATCCTTATTAAAAAGCCAGATTTCTCAAGGGACTTTGCTTTTTAACCATTATGAATGTTCCACAGTGTGTGACTAACTTAATTGGATAGTGGGGATCTGTAAGGAGTAAAGCAAATAGCACAGAAGCATCTATCAAGTTGGTGTAGAAGGGAGGAGTTCTCATGCATCATTCACAGCATCCTCTGAATAAAAGCAGAGGAACAGATAACCCAAGAAATGGAATTTCTGCTTTAAGATGTTAATTGGTACAGGCATATGATTTGTATGAAACTTTATATTCTATAACTTCCATACATTTTTTTAATTTACAAAATAACATATCTTTATTACAATATAAATTAGAAAATATAGGTATAAAAAACCCATAAAATTAAATATTACTTACATGCTTCCATTATATAGAAATAATAGCTGTTAAGATATTGGTATTAATTTTTCTTGTCATATATTATAAATAAAATAAATTGTAAGTGAAATCATATGCTAGATATAATTTTGTATTTTTTCATATTAATTATATCACTAATATAGTTACATATATGTACTTTAATTGTATTATTTTTTGGATACATAATTTTATTCTATAGACATATTTAACTAGTCCTTTGTTTTACATATTTATTGTATTTTTCCCCTTACCATTTGTCCCCCTTTTACCCCCTACCCCCATAATCACCACACTGCTGTCCATGCCCATTAGTCCTTTTTCTTTTTTTTGCCCAATCCATCCACCACCTGATCCCCCATAACTGTCATCCTGCCCTTTATCTATGAATCTTTCTCTATTTTGCTTGTTAGTTCAGTCTGTCCATTACATTCCACATATGAGTGAAATCATATGGTATTTGTCTTTCTCTGACTGGCTTATTTCACTCAGCATAATGTTCTCCAGATTCATCCATGCTGTTTCAAAGGGTGAAACTTTCTCCTTTTTTACAGCTAAGCAGTATTCCATTGTGTAAATGTTCCATAGTTGTTTTATCCACTCATCTACTGATGGGCACTTGGGCTGCTTCCATATCTTGGTGATTGTAAATAAGATTCCAATGAACATAAGGTTGCTTATGTTCTTTCAAGTTAGTGTTGTGGGTACCTTCAGATATATTCCCAGAAGTGAGATTGCTGGGTCAAAAGGCAGATCCATTTTTAATTTCTTGAGGCATCTCCATACTGGTTTCCGCAGTGGCTGCACCAGTCTGTATTCCCATCATAAGTGTAAAATGGTTTCTCTTTCTCCACAACCTCTCCAGCACTTGTTGTTTATTGATTTATTGATGATGGCCATTCTGACCAGTGTGAGATGATATTTCATTGAGGTTTTAATTTGCATTTCTCTGATAATTAGTGATGTTGAGTATATTTTTATATGTCTATTGACTATCTGATTGTCCTCTTTGGAGAATTGTCTATTTAGGTCTTTTGCCTATTTTTTAAATTGGATTGTTTGTCTGTTTTTGATGTGGTGTTTTATAAGTTCTGTATAAATTTTGGATATTAACCCCTTATCAGAAAAAATGGTGACTATGTTCTCCCATTCCATGGAATGTATTTTTATTTTGTTGATGGTTTCATTTACTGATGGAGTTCCATTTGTTTATTTTTTCTTGTTTCTCTTTACTGAAGAGATATATCAGATAAAATATTCGTATGAGCAATGTCTGAGATTGTATGGCCTATGTTTTCTTCTAGAATTTTTATTGTTTTGGAAATAACATTTAAGTATTTATTTCATTTTGAATTTATTATTGTGTGAGGCATAATAAATTGGTCTAGTTTCATTTTTCCATACATATCTGTCCAATTTTCCCAGCACCATTTACTGAATAAACTATTTTTAGCCCATTGTATGTGCTTGCTTCCTCTGTTGAATTTTAATTGACTCTAAAGGTGTGGGTTTATTTCTGGGCTTTCTATTCTTTACCATTGATCTATGTCTGTTTTTATGCAAGTACCATGCTGTTTTGATTACTATGGCTTTATAGTATAGTTTGATAATAGGTAGCATAATTACTCCAACTTTGTTGTTCTTTCTCAAGATTGCTGTTGCTATATGGGATCTTCTGTGGTTCCATATAAATTTTTCAAATATTTGGTCTACTTCTGAAATACATCATGGATATCTTGAGAGGAATTATAGATTACTTTGGGTAGTATGGACATTTTAATGATGTTAATTCTTTCTATCTATGAATACCTTATGTGCTTCCACTTATTAGTATCTTCAATTTTATTTTTCAGTGTCTTATAATTTTCTGAGTACAGGTCTTTTACATCCTTGGATAGATTTATTCATAGATATTTTATTCTTTTTGAAGCAACCTTGAATGCTATTATTTTCTTTATTTCCCTTTCTGATAGTTCATTTTTTGGCATATAAAAGTGCAACTGATTTCTAGATATTACTATTGTGTCCTGCTATTTTGCTGACTTTATTTATTAGTTCTAGTAGTTTCTTGGTGGAATATTTAGGGGTCTCTATATAGTATAATCCCATCCTCAAATAAAGACAGTTTTACTACTTCCTTTCCAATTTGGATGTCTTTTATTTCTTCTTTTCTAATTGCTATGGTCTGGATTTCCAGTACCACATTAAATAAGAGAGGTGAAAGTGAATATCCCTTCTTGTTCCTGATCTTAATGAAAATGCTTGTAGTTTTTGCCCCTTGAGTATGATGTTGGCAGTGGGTTTGTCATATACAGCTTTTATTATGTTTAAGTATGTTCTCTCTATTCCCATGTTGCTGAGAGTTTTTATCATAAATGGGTGTTAGTAGGAAAAACTTTTTTCTGCATCTATTGATACATTCATATGGTTATTATTTTTCATTTTGTTTATGTGGTGAGTCACTATTATTGACTTGTGAATGTTGTACCAACATTGCATTCCTGGAATAAATCACACTTGATCGTGGTGTATTATCTTTTTGATGCATTGATGTATTCCATTTGCTAACATTTTGTTGAGGGCATTAACATCTATGTTCATCAGGGATATTGACCTACAGTTTTCTTTTTTTGTAGTGTCTTTTACTGGTTTTGGAATAAGAATAATGCTGACCTCATAAAATAAGCTTGGGAGTCTTCCCTCCTCTTAAATTTTTGAAATAGTTTGAGAAGGAAAGGTGGTAGTTCTTCTTAGAATGTTTGGTAAAATTCACCAGTGAACCCATCTTTTCCAGGGTTGCTGTTTGTTGTGAGGTTTTTGTTTTTTCTTTTATTGTTAATTACTACTTCAATTTCACAATGCATAATCTGTCTATTTAGATTCTCTGATTCTTCCTGATTTTGGAAGATTGTATGTTTCTAGGAATTTATCTCTTTTGTTAATCTGTTGGAATATAGTTATTCATAATATTTTCTTTTGGTGTCAGTTGTTATTTCTCCAATTTAATTTCTAATTTTATTTATTTGGATCTCTTTTTTCTTGATGAGTCTGGTTAAAGGCTCTCCAGTCTTCTTTATCTTTTCAAAGAAACAGCTCTTGAATTCATTGATCTTTTGTATCTTTTTTTAGACTATTTCATTTATTTCTGCTCTGATCTTTACTATTTCCTTCCTTATACTCACTTTACTTTAGGCTTTGTTAGTTGTTATTTTTCAAGTTCCTTTAAGTGTAAAGTTAGACTGTTTCCTTGACCTTTCTCTCTCTTTTTTAAAAAAGATAGGCTTGTAATGCTATGAATTTCCCTCATAGGATTGCTTTCCCTGTGTCCCACAGATTTTAGATTGTTGTGTTCTCATTTTCATTTGTTGCAAGGTATCTTTTGATTTCTTCCTTGGTCGCATTATTGACCTATTTATTGTGGGGGGTTTTGTATGTTTTATTGATTATGCTGTTACAGTTGTTACAATTTATTTTCCTTTTGCTTCCCTCCACCCAGCACCCCACCCTCCAGTAGTCCCACCCCCCTCAGCCGGTGTTCATGGTCATATGTATAAGCTCCTCTACATCCCCCTGTCTATTCTGCATCCTCCTACTATGCTTCTTAATCCCTGCATCATTTCCCTCCTTCTCTCCC
This sequence comes from Furipterus horrens, assembly GCF_987537825.1. Classification (NCBI taxonomy): domain Eukaryota; kingdom Metazoa; phylum Chordata; class Mammalia; order Chiroptera; family Furipteridae; genus Furipterus; species Furipterus horrens. The sequence continues at coordinate 52,609,006 of NW_028327172.1, forward strand.
CTTCCCCCTCCCAGCTGACTCCCTGACATGCTCCCCCTATCTTTGATTCTATTCCTGCTCTGGTTTTCTGCTTAGTTTGTTTTTGTTTTTATTTTTTAGCTTTTGTTGTTGATAGTTGTGATTGTGTTGTCATTTTAATGTTCATAGTGTTGATCTTCTTTTTCTTAAATAAGTCCCTTTAACATTTCATATAATAATGGCTTGATGATGATGAATGCCTTCAGCTTTACCTTGTCTGGGAAGCACTTCTCTGTCCTTCCATTCTGAATGATAGCTTTGGTAGATAGAGTAATCTTGATTGTAGGTCCTTACCTCTTATCACTGAATATTTCCTGCCAGTTCCTTCTTGCTTGCAAAGTTTTGTTTGTTTGTTTGTTTGTTTGTTTGTTCGTTTGAGAAATCAGCTGACAATCTTATAGGACCCCTTTATAGGTAATTTCCTTCTTTTCTCTTGCTGTATAAAGCAGAGTTGGCTATAGATCTTTGCTTTTCATCATGTTAAATATTTCTGACCTGAAATGTTTCTGTTGAGAAATCAGATGATAGTCTAATCAGAGTTCCCTTATGGGGAGCTTTCCTGCTTTTCTCTTGTAGCATTTAGTATTCTATCCTGTCTGTAAGCTTTGCCATTTTAATCATGATGTGTTTTGGAATGGGCCTCTCTAGGTCCATCTTTTTGGGACTCTGAACTTCTTGGACTTGTGTCTTTTTTTCTTCACCAGGTTAAGAAAGTTTTTGGTTATTATTTCTTCAAATAGGTTCTCAACCCCTTGCTTACTCTCTTCTCCTCTGGTATTCTCATGATGTGGATGTTGTTTATGTTTTGTGTTGTCCCAAAAGTTATTTAAGCTCTCCTCATTTTTTCAATTCTTTTTTCTTTTTTCTGTTCTGCTTGGGTATTTTTTTCTAACTTGTCTTCCAAATCACTGATTCCATCCTTTGCTTCATCTAACCTACTATTTATTCTGTCCAGTGTATTATTTATTTCAGATATTGCATTCTCTATTTCTGACTTATTCTTTTTTATGGTTTCTCTGTCTTTTCATGCTGTTGAGTTTCCTTATAATTATTACTCTAAACTCTGTATTTGATAACTTGCTTGCCTCCATTTCATTTAATTCTTCTTCTGGTGAATTATCTTGTTCTTTCGTTTGGGGCCTGTTTCTTTGTCTTCCTATTTTTGGCTGCTTGTTTGTTTTTATTTCTATGTATTGTGTAGATCTGCAAAGACTCTTGTCCAGTCTTATGTCAGATGCTACCTACGACTGGCCACGGGCAACCTGTTTGGAGCTATCAGAAATCCACAGCTTTTGGCTCCCTCTTCTGGGCCTGGGTGTATGCAGAAAGAACCAGGCTTCACACTAAACCCAGCTTTTATCAACACAGGGCCTGGGAGAGGGTCAGATAAAGTATCAGAGCTTCCAGAGATCCACCTTTGCTGTTAGGCTTTTTCACTGAAGTAGCCTCTAGCTGTACTCAGCAGCCTGGTTAAGTGCCACAGGGTGGGTCAAGAGGTATTCCTGTGGGTGGGGCAATTGCTTCCCCTCAGGCTGATGCTGTTTGAAGGGCAGTGCTCTCCCTAAGATGTTGCTTTAGACCAGTGGTCCTCAACCTTCCTAATGCCATGACCCTTTAATACAGTTCCTCCTGTTGTGGTTACCCCCAACCATAAAATTATTTTCATTGCTACTTCATAACTGTAATTCTGCTACTGTTATGAATCGTAATGTAAATATCTGATATGCAGGGTGTATTTTCATTGTTACAAATTGAATATAATTAAAGCATAGTGATTAATCACAAAAACAATATGTAATTATATATGTGTTTTCCGATGGTCTTAGGCAACCCCTGTGAAAGGGTCGTTCGATCCCCAAAGGGGTCACGACCCACAGGTTGAGAATCACTACTTTAGACATTTAAGTTGACTCTAGTTTTCCCAAAGTGCTGCAATTAACATTCTTATTACTAAATCTTTTCTCATATCTCTGATTATTTCCTAAAAATAAATTGGTATAATTTAAACCTTTTGAATCATCACCAAATGTTACATGAGCTATCATTTTATTTACAGATTAAAAATGCTATCTTTATTATACACTCAAAATTAAAACCTATGTATTGATCTGTATTGTTTTGCAGAAGATTGGGATGTTTTGGATTTTATATCTCTTTTAAAATATGTGGTAATTTAGCCCATACTCATTGTGTATTTTTAAAATATATAAATCTTTCCAAATACACATAATCTAAAATAGGGGGCTTAGAATGATATATACATAATTTTGAAGATCAATGATACCTTTTTGAGAGTCATTCTTCTTGTTCACATTTTTTATTAAATTACAAAGTTTTAAAATGTGTCTATTCATATGACTTTTCACATTTCCTTGTTAGCTAGTTGAGATATTTTTTCTGTTGTTATTAAGAATAGGTAAACACACTTTTATTCTCATTTATTTTTCTGATGATTGGTAGTATTAATTAAACCCATTTAAGAATTTTAATAACTTTAGGTGATACAATTTTTAGGCAATATTCTCTGAAAATCATAATTTATCTTTTCAAATATTTGTGTCTTTTAATTATTTTTCTTATTACATGCAGATGATCTACTTTGAAATAACTACAAATATAGTTTTAAGTTTTGATAAGAATTTTTAATCTTCGTTTTTGAGGAATTATTATATAAAGTTTGTTAATTCATCTCTTTAGCTATCATGGTACCTTTATTACTTATAATCACAGTTTTTATTTCTTCCAGTTTTAACCATTATTCTTACACATTTTCAGATAAACAAAGTGCCATATGTATGTCCCTAAATCTTGTTAACATGCCACAGTTAACATAATACAAACAAAATATTGGCAGACTTTCTGAGTCTAGGTTTTTTATTTTAACTTGCCTCATATTGCTGAAGGTAATAGCAGTTTGTGATAAATGATCACACTTTCAGTTATCCCACCTGTGTTGTGATTCCATATCTGCCTCTTCCTAGATGAATGTTCTTTGGCATCATCTTTTCCAAATTGATATTTAAGTCTCTGATAAATATTAACTTTTTTATACTCAGTCTGTAAGTAATGGGGGGCAAAGACCAGTTTAGGAAGTTTCAATATCCAATGAAGAAATAAGAAGGGACTGAAAAATGAATTTATAAGAATCAGTGTATAGAAACTGTCAAGGTAAGAACACTGATATTTTCAATAAGCCATAATTAGAAACTACAGTTGAATTTTATTGTTGACTCACTTCTGATTGCACATTTGTTAGATTACTTAGTCTGCTAAATCTAATATATTCTTAGTATAAAATGAGTAATGTCTCCTTTTGGAAATACTTTTACTGATAAAGCTTTTGTTTGTTTTTAGTTTTATTTCATTTTTTCATTAAATATTAACTTAGAAGTTTTAGCAGAAAACAATTCAGAGAGTGGAAAAAAATAGGTGAAAGCAATGAGGAGGGATTCATTGGTCTTATTTATTTTTTTAGGCTCTTCATGACTCTGTTTTGCAAAATACCTTAAAATAGTAAGAAGAAAAATAGTTTTTCCTAGACTCAGCAAATATCTATGAATGGATAACTATTCTTCAAATGTTCCATCCCCACTGCCATCTCAAAATTATCATATATATGACTGTTTACAATTTTTCTTAAAGCATAGTTCTGCTTAAGTGATGCATTTTCCTAGAAGTCTGCAAAATCTCTTGTCTGTCTATACAGTGAAGTCTAAATACATCAGCTCATTATTCATCTGCCTCTTTAATCTGTCAGTAACCCAGCTTTTGCATTTCATTCCCCCATGTGTGTTTTTACTACCCTGTCACCCGACAGAGAATCACTGGCCCTGTCAATCTTTGCTCAGTATTTCTCATCTCTATGCCTCTGCTCACACAAAGAATGCTTTCCTCCTCATTTCTTCAACACTTAAAGTTCACTTAGCTGATGTTTTCTCCATGAATCACTTCCTAATTTATTTGCACAAAAATAAACCCTCTCTCCTCTAGTTTATACAAATTAATCTCTGCATATCACTTAGGTAATTTTTATGTTTCAGCTTCAGTTCTATTTTATATTTAATTTATCTGCCACACAACATGTAAAGGATTATAAAGAAAATAGAACGTAAATGCCTTTTGATTATATATATATATATGTATACATATATACACATATATACATATATATACACACATATATATACATATTTATATATAATTTACTTAGGCTGAGAGTGTTTAATTTTCAAAAATAAAGGTAACAAAACAGGTATAAAATTATTATAACAATTTACAGATAAGGAAAGTGAAACAGAAATGAAAGTCAGCCTAAATGACTGTTGAATGAAAACTGTTACCATTCTTATTATCATTTTTTTCTCCATTGCTCTTCACTTCCATCCACCCACCCCCAATCCTTTATCCTTTCTCTCTCTCTCTCTCTCTCTCTCTCTCTCTTTCTTTCTTTGGTAAGCTTGGATCACCCAAAACCACCATCACCTTTCCTTTTCCAAATCTTATAGACTGATTTGAGTTTAAACTCTGAGATATACATTTAAAAACCTCCTGTTTTTTTTTCCCCCACACCATTTACAAACTGACCATCTCAATTCAACCTCCATTGTGTACTTGGGGAAATTAAGTGCTCAAGTAGATCTCCAATAATTGTTAGAATTCTCAGAGGGACCTGTTAGTTAGGCTCCATAAAGAACATCTATAAATGACTCATGGACATGGACAACAGGGAGGGATATGATCATGGGAGAAGGGGTGGGCTGGGTGGGGGAGAAAAATGGGGGAAAAATGGGACAACTGTAATTGAAAATCAGAAAAGAATCTTCATAGCAATGTTTTGTGTGAGCAAGATTACAGCCTCCCTTCACAGCTTAACAACAATTCTGCAGTTCCTGGGATATATCTACTTCATATTTCCTTTTCTTTAGATAAGATCATTCTATCACTTGACTTCACTTTTCTTTGGTTTATTTATTTATTCTTTTTTTCTTTTCTCCAGCTTGTCTGTCTCCTCTGCCATCTCCTGGATCTGCCAATCCTCCTAAATCAAACAATTTTATTGATCTATTCTCTATCCTTGCTTACATTTGTTAATCTGCTGCTGACCCAGGATTTGAGAAGAACTCAATATTAATATGTTCCAACAAAGCAATACTAGAAGAAGACTTCCTGATCTCAATGATCGCTCAGGTAAGGAATTTTATAAAGCTGAATTTATCTATCTTAACTCATGTCAATGATTATCTTTCTTGTCAGCAGCAGACTTGTGTCATTTCTGCTGGCAATATCTAAGGTCCACACATGGCCCCAATTTAAACTTGAATTGCTCTTTAGGTGATGGGGGAGTAGCCAACTCATTCGGATGCACAAGTACTGTGGAAGAAACTTATGTGAGCCCTAGAATGATAGCTAAAATAACTGAATTTAAATTCTTTCTCTATCCTGTGTCATCTTTCTGAGCCTCTAAGTTTTTAATCTCTAAAACAGAAAAGCTAAGAAAACTCCATTGTGTATGTGTGTGTGTGTTTGTGTTTTAAGGACTGAAATGAAATAATGTATATGAGCGCACCTAAGTGTTTGCATTTAGTTGATAGTCAATATCTTCCTCACATTTTCTTCTAAATCTATTTGCCAATAGTCTCCCAAAGCCAGAGGAGACCCTTGACATACTCAGGATAAATATGCATTGGGGGGAGGGGCAGACATTGCAATAAATAGATTTTAGGGAACCTTACATACTAGGTTAAGAAATTGCAGCTCTATTCTGATGGCAATATATGATTGTTTTCCCTATTGTAATTTTTTTGAATAAGTGAATACCAAGATTGCTTACACTAACCCTAAACCTAACCCAAAGTCAGAAAATCCAGTCTTCTTAACACAGCTTTTCTAATCTTGGCTCCCAAATAAAACTTAATAAATGCATTTATTTTCTAAGAACTTTTTCAATCTGTAAGAGCAAGCACATAGAGTTACTTTTTTTCTACATTTACCATTAAAATCAAGACCCTTCCACATGGGTAAACAGATTTGTAAGATCTAAGACACTAAAAACATGCCTATTATTGCTATTATTATATGTGGTAGGGTATGCAGTGCTCTAGAGGGGGAGATAAGAGACTTAGTTTCCAGTTCTTGTTCTTCCACAAACCGGTTGTCTAATCTCGTGAGACTAATTTAACCTAGTTTTCTCCTTTACTAAATGATTGAGTACAATGATTCTAAGATGGTTTTCAACTTCAATAGTTTTAGTAGTCCATCGCATAAATGATCTTAGAGAGAAGCAGAAATAATTTGTAAGTGTTCTCAGACAAATACTGAATCCAAAATAAAAATGTATGCTCTTGTCATAAATATAAATGCAGTTTTTCAGATGATCCAGAGATTTTCTGAAAATTATCCTATTAAACAATACCTGATTGACATCTTAATTTTTCATATAATATAAACAATTATATTTTCTTATTATGTGTTAAATCAATTGTTGTGGGTACAACAGTGAGCATGGCACAAGAATGTATTATCTGGTAGGTAAGAGATAAGATACTATGATGGAGATCTACGGGGTATGATGGGAGCAGGGGTATCCAGGAAAGGCTTTTCTGGGGGAAACAATATCTAAGCTCAGCTTTGAAGAACTAGCCATGCAAAGAGGATGTAACGGACATTATATACCAATGAGCAGTCAGAGTAAGGGTCTAGAAATTGTAGATCTTGACAGAAGCTACAGATAGTTCCTGATGTTGTTGTGAATAGTTTGAAGATGACAGTGGTAAGAGGTATTTGAGTTGAGTTGAAAATATAGTTTCTATAACAAAATAGCTTTCTTAGAGATGTATTACTGAAGGTACACTAAAATTTAATTGCAATGGGTTAGTATTATTTTTTATTAGTATATAGTGCCAGTAAGTCCAATTGGCAAAGGAAATGAGTTGGTGATAAGATTTAGATGATTTGACCAAGGTAACTAGTCAAAGTCAGTTAAATATAGTTCTAGATTTTCAAACTCTTGCTTTGGTTAAGACTACACTACTTTTTTTTTTTTTTTTCTAATCAGTTTGATTTCTGCTGGCAACCATTACCATTGTCAATAATAGTTGTTAGAAAACAAGGCATTACTTCTTCACTCGCTTATTTCTATTATACATTTTAGTCTTGGAAACATTTTAATAGGAGATTGCTGGGTCTTGTGGTTTTCATAAATGTCAACATCCATCCTTAGAAATGGCTTAATGCCAAGATTCTATACACTGTACCAGAAAGAAAATAAGATGTCCAAGTCTTAAACCCAGCAATACAAATGGCCAGACAATTATGTTAGTTTTCCCAAAGAAAATCCAATTTAATTTATATTTTCAAAAATAGACCATAGTTACACTTTTCTCACAGTTTAGATTTGAGTGCTAACCAATATTCAGTGATGTAGACTAGGACATCTATTTCAAGTTCTTCTTAGTATACATTCTGAGATCACCTTTGATATGTAATCACTTAAATCTTTATTATTTAATTATTTTAAATATTTAAAGTAAATGTCTTTCTGTTATACTGTTTTTGTTCTTCATTAATTTAACATGAGGAAACAAAGAGTAGTTTTAACAGTTTTTAACACTGCTTAACACAGTGTTGGTTAGAAATCTGATCTCATCTCTGATGAGTTTTACTTTGAAGGTAATTAATGCACTTGGGATATTGTCATTAAAAATAAATTCTTGATGTGAGATAAAAAGATCAGAAAACAGGTTTAGAATAGAATCATAAGAGTAAAGTTTTAAAATATGTGTAAATAAAATTTCAAATTAAGTGAGTATATGTATACAGATAACAACTCACATTTAACTGTATGAAACATGTATGTATACATATTTATGTCATAAATTGAAGAAACCTTCCATTGAGGTAGTAGAATTAATTATTTTATCTAAATATGGAACTCTTTTAAAATAGGAGATATAATAATAATAATAATAACAAAGTCAGTTATAAATACCTTTAGTCTTCACGCATTAATCTACTTTTATATATTATCTCTAATCATTTTAATGATCCTAGAAGGTAGTTGTGGTTTATAGGTGAGTAAACTTAGATAAGACATTATTAAAAAAATTGTCCAGAGTCACACAGGTAAGACATGAGTTTTCAAGACTTAAAACCCAATTACATTCATTTCCAAAACCTCCTACCTAACCTTTACCCTTTTATAGGTTATAGTATAAATAATCTGTAAAACCTGAAGCAGAATTATTATCATTATTATTACTTAAACTTCTCAATTCTATCCACACTGCCCAAATTCCCAGTAACTGGCCCAGCTGCTCTCATTAGAAACAAGATTTTTGTAATGCTGAATTCTCATAAATGAGACCACTGACTTAGGTTGGCCAGTCCAAAGGTAGCTTCAGATGCAAGAGACTGATAGTACTTTGTGACTTTCATGAGCTCACTATAGATACTCATGTGTTATTTTTACGTTTTTGCTTATAAATCCTTTGCTTCCTTAATGACTTTTGCAGTAAAAAGTAAAAAGCTGAGCTCTTTAGTAGAATCCCTAGGCTCTGAGGTCTCCCTGGCCATACATAAGAAGAATGGAAATGGGTACAGCAGCTTTTTACAACATAAGCGAATATTTTACATAGAAATAAAAGTATACAATATTCTTATTTCTCAAAGATAGTTGCAGAGAGGTTGTGACAGTTGCCACAGTCTGTGATTCATGTTTATATCCTGAAGATAGTTAACAAGTAACAAAAATCAGAAGAGTAGCATGTCAAGAGGATCTTGTCCCAAAAAGAAATTTAAGAAACGGTTATTGCATAGATCCATCTTGGTAGTGTTGGCCATATCCCCATATTTTCATTTACATTGCAGGCATCACAAACATGACAAGTGCATGTACACATGTTACATAGATCACACTCAGCAACACTTAGCAGTAGGTAAATGTGCAAGGAAAAATGGATGAAATTAAATTGTGATCCCTATGCAGATTGGTATAAAAGTAAATGAGTACCAAATCCTACTCCTAGCTCTGTCCCCAGCAGTCTGTACCAATTTGGGCAGACTAAACATCCTCTGAGCTTGTAACCTCATCTGTCAAATGGGCTGGTTGCTGTGAGCCATGGTATGGCTGCTGTGAAGATTATGAAAGAATATACAGAAAGATATACATATAGCGCAGTCCTGTGGTTGATACGCATCAGTGAATAAATGACCAAAATATGTGGCTGAATTATTGAGTGCCCATTATACCACAATCTATACTGGACACTGAAATCCAGGGATGAAAACATCATCCTCTTTCATTGGGTACCTTCTGATTGAACAGATGGTTATTTCCAAAAAATGAGCATCACTGGGAAATGAAACAACATGAACATAAAAGTTTATGGTATATGTGCGGAATGGAAATGATTTAATTTTCAGAAAATCAAGGGTAAGGTAAAAGATATCAGGCAGTAAATATAGAAGAAGAGCAAGCCCCCAAACCTCTGAGAGCATTTTATTACACTCTAAAATAAAATAAGCTTACCTACGGTTTCCCTCTTATGTCCTCACATGCTGCCACAGCTTATGCTTCGGCTGAGAAGATGGTTACTAAACATTACTGCTGTAATTTTCTGAAATATAACTAAAAATACACTTTTAGATGTAGTGGAAACATGTTTTTCCCTTAAATGTTCAATAAATTTAATTAAATACATATTGATAACTACTGTGTGCATGGTATTCTGGTAAGTGCTAGAAGATATGATGCAGACTGAAAAAGGCAAAAGAAGGTTGACAGCTAAAGTCAGTCTAAAAAGGAAACATACATTGTTTAAGACATTAAACTGACAATAAAAAAGGAGGTCTTGTTTATCTTTTCATATAAAAGGTGACATTGGCTAAAGGATCATGAACAATTGCCTTACATCTGAGCCTACTCCCTTTTTCAAAAATAAGAATTCTTAATTTATCAAATCTGCAGGATTATTTTAATTTGTAACTATGACAAAGGATGTAAAATTCCTCAGTGTATGGTAAAGCTTATATATTTGGAAAAAGATGGCAGGTTTTTTTTTTAAGTTGTTTTTTTTTTTTTTTTTTTTTTTTTTTAAATAATCTACTCTGAGCTGGTTAAGTGTTTTCCATACCTTGTCACATGTAAATCTCATAACCATCCTGGGAGTTAGATATTATTATTATACTCACTCTCCAGATATGAAAAACAGAGGTTCAAAACATTTACATGTCCTCAAATCCACATAGCTAACAGGTATTGAAATCACGATTCAAACCCAGGAAAGAATTTGACGTCTGATCTGAAATCTCAAAGTCCGCAACTCTACATTTTAGAAAGTGAAAACACTACAAGCTTACTTACAAAATCAGGGTCTAGTGAAAACAAGCAAGATGAAATGACAAGCACGGAAGTTTAGTATGAGTTGCCTGAAGGACATAGTTGGCTAGAAATTAGAACACATCAGAATTTTTTTGACGCTCAGGAACATCAGAGAATGTTCACTCAGCTGACAATGGCCAAGGCCTCCAAGGAGAACTGCCATGAGAAAGAAGTGAAAGAGGAGAGCCGGCAGGTAAGCATTCATCAGCCAGAGTGCTACAGAGGCACCTGGCTTGCATGCAGCAAGAACAAGGCAGTCCAAGGAGAGAACATAATCCGGCAGGAAAGGAAAGGTGCAGCTTCACCTGGTGAGAGGAAGACAGGCAAAGGCTCTGAAGACAACCAACAACTGTACCAAAAAAGAAGACCGAAACAGCCCTGCGGAGACCTGAGGGAGGAAGATGGCTTTAATTATCTGGGAGAGCTCAGCCTGTGAAGAAACCTTACGCATTCAAACTACAAATCTCAGACAGGATGTTTTGTTCTCTGCAGGCCTTTGGACTTTAGGGACCATGAAAACACATTTTATCAAAATAGGTTTGTAGGACATATTTAATTTCCTCTGTGACAGCTTCAACACTAATCCTTAGGGTCAAAGTGGAAAAAAAAAAAAAAAGAAGTGGAGAAATGCAGGGCAAAACAATGCAACAAGCAATAACATACACTCACTTATGACAGAAAATAATTAAAGCTCAAAGAAAGAACTAAGAAAAAAATGTACACGGAAAGCATTTAGGCATGGGGTTGGAAAATTAGGTCAAATCCAGGTTGTCAATGCTTAGCACCCACATTCCTCACTGCCCAGCCTCCTCCTGACCTGGGTTCTAACCCTTCAGGTACTCCACTTTCTGCAAAAGTCTTTCATTTGTGGACACGTAGCAATATGGTAAAAGCCACCAGATCCTGGGATTCCTCATCCTGCATCTTAAAAGACACTAGAGACACACAGAAATGAATGACCCATGGGATTTAGCAAAAGTGTTGAAAGTGTTGAAAGTGTCTAGTTCAGACAGACCAAGAGAGAGAAAGGGGGTATCTTTTTGATTGAGAATGTGGTCCATGTATTATACAGTGTAACCTGAGTTTAAATTCTGGCTCTGTGATTTTCTGGTTTTGTAAAGGATGGATAAATTAATCATCCTCTTTGAACCTCAGTTTCTTTACCTGTGAAAATAATAGCATCCCATGTTTTTGTTAAGATTAAGTTAAATTTTATGAGCCTTTTATTCAGTACCTGGCACATTAGGTATTCAGGTATTGTTAGTTCTCTGTCTACTGTTAGATAAAAATTAAACTTCTGAGTCCTATTTAAGCCTATAATCACCATTTTATAAATAGAATTCATAACCATGCCAACTGTAAGTATAAAGCAATTAAAATTGGTTCTTTTTTAACTTGCTTAAATCCACATCTCTAGGAAAGTCTGCCCTTTGGTATGTTTGCATTAGATTCTAATGCTGTTTCTGCCCCAAATATTTCCTGGTTCCTCTCTGAGGAATTGTTCTCAGAATCCTTTTTTCTTTTTCTTTTTTTTTTTAATTTTGAAAGACTTTTTAATTTTTTTATCATTCATGACACTGCAGCCTATGGCATATTTTAGAAACACAATTCTTATCATTTCCCTACTTAAACTCCTTCAGTGGTTTCTCAGTTGTTCACCAAAGATAAAAAGACCAAGACCCTTCCTGAGACCTGAAAGCTGTGCAAGATCTTACTTCCCCTGCCCCTCCTTCCACATTGCTCTCCAGCCACACCATCCTCCCTTCTCAGCAAGAGCAGCAAGCTCTAATAATTTTAAAGGCTTTATTTTTTAAAAGTAGGTTTAGTTTCACTGCAAGCTTATTAGGAAGGTACGGAGGTTTCCCATATACTCCCTGCTCCCATGCACGTGTGGAGAGCCTCCCAGGTTAGCAACATCACTACCGCAGCTGCACATTTGTTACAGTCAATGAACCCACATTAACATAATCCAAAGTTCATACTTTATATTAAAGTTTAGGACCCATTCTTGGTGAACAAATACCTATAAAATAGATATGAAATATTACTTAATGTCAAATAATACTCTTTAATTGTACAATTTTCTTTCAATTTTAACTCCTTTTTTCCCTACAGCACTGTTACAGAAACAGGGGAGTCCAAAAACAAACCCGAGTTTGCAGCTGGGAGATAGGGAGCAGGAAGCAGCTTTCAGGATGCCCTTGCATGCCTGGAGCTAGTGGCTGGAAACATTGTTGCAAAGACCTGCTTTACTTCTAAGACTCAGGAAGATGGGAGGGATCTTGGACTGTGGGCTGGTAGGGAAGAAGCAGACAGAGCCTACGTAGGGTTCTGTGAATGGTCAGAACTGTGTGCAACACCCACTGCGTGAGAGGACCCAGGGAGAGAGAGGAGGCATGGAGGGAGAGAGAAGGAGCAGCGGACATTTGGGGCTGGCTCTGGCTCTAGGAGGCTCTCTCTCTCAGGCTCTCTCTGGCCCTCACGCCCTCACTCTCTGGCTCTTGTGGGCTCCCTCCATGTGGCTTGGAGAAGGGATCTCCAGGCTGCTTTAAAAGAGGCTCTTGCCAGGCAGTTTTGAGAAGGAGAGGAGATCCATGCGGTTTGCAGGAAGAAGGCAGTTTACAAGGAGGCTGAGAATCCAGGCGGTCCTGCATTGAGAGCTGGAGGGCACCACAGCACAGAAAGGACCTCCCCAATCAGAACTGAGTGATTGGCAGCTACTGGTAACGCTGAAATGTGCCTAGGAAGTAGGGAAACGGTGTTTCTGACTTTCCTAAGACTGGCCAGGTCTGGGAGGGGGAGGAAGAACTATGTGTAAATAAACAATTCTTTTTCTTTTCACCAAACTCTGGTATTGAGAGTTATAATTCTGGCGGCGGGCAATCGGACCCCTAACTAAAAAGCCTGTGGGTTCTGTTTCAATCGGAGCAGCCCAGGGGTTCTGTTACAGCACCAAAAAATAAGACATTGTATTATTAACAGTGAGCCTAAGGAAATACTTGATTTCATTAATAAAAGAGATAGGACATGGAGAGCAAATATTTTAATGGAGAAAAAAAGAAATGTTAAATGTATTTTTCTAAAGTATTTAATTCTTTAGCAGTCCAGTTAGGGTTTCAAAGATTTGCAAAAGGACTTATCCTGTTTCTCTAACACTATCAAATTAGTAATTGAAACTAGTCTATAGTGATGCCTTTGTCATATGTTCAACATTTAATTTATTTAAGAGCAGACATTGTGATGTGTATAAGTTCTCTAAACCTCTTTTAATCCTTTGAAATTAATTTTGGTATATGGTGTACTCCCCTGAAATTATTTACAAAATATTCCGGGAAAGCACATGGGAGTTTCATGAGATTCTTTAATGGGTGAGTGAACTTGTTAAGAAATACATTGGTCAATTCAATTTAACAAACGCATATTGTCAAATATATTTTGAAGTTTGATGTTCAAGATTTTGGTGTATCCATTATGAGTTAAGTACAAAATATTTTTTTTTAATTTTTGCTTTTGTTTTTTGTTAACACATATTAAGTAGATATTGGCCACAACATGCCCTAGTCAGCAAATATCACAACAAAAAATAGGGAGAAAAATGGATTGACAATATCTTCTTCCCACTGATATAAGCTTTGTTGTTACCTGATAATAATGAATTGCTACAAAGTAGTTTGATTTGTCACTTGGAGTGGTGTCAAATTAGGTTGTATCTGATGTGTTATCACTTTCAGTATCATATTAAGAAAATAAAGGAACAAAAAAATATGAGTCTTCCTATACTCCTAATAAAACAGCATCTAGCAAGGGTACTTAACTTAGACAACAGAGACTAAAGCCATTGTAAGAGGTGACCCCCCAAAAATGGAATTTATATAAAAATTGAATATATATCCTTACATGTTTAAACTTCAGTAACCTTTAAAGTACTCTCCATTGGATACAATACACCTATCGAGACATTTTTTCCACTGCTCAAAACAGTTTTTGAACTCATCAATTTTGACACCTTTTAGTGCTTCTGCTATATTTTGTTTCACCTCTTCCACATCGGCAAAACGTTTCCTTTTGAGGACTTTTTTTCATCCAGGAAAAAAGGTAAGTCTCTGGGGGTGAGATTGGGTTAACAGGGAGGGTGAAGCATGAAGGCCATGCTGTTTTTGGTCCAAAACTACTGAACCCTCAGCGTAGTATGGGCAGTTGTGCTCATAAATCACCCATTATGAAATGGGCAAAGACATCGAAAGAGTCATCAAAAAAAAATTCACTGACACCGAATGTAGCCTCTTACAATACCATCAGCTGGTACACTGATACAGATGGGTTCCTAGAACACTCACCTTGCAGGGAAAGCCTGTACTACATGGGGCCTGCCCTCCAGAAGATAATTCCGGTTTTCTTTTTGGGTCCCCTGTCCTATTAAAATTTACAGCCTAAGGAAATCAAATATCTAGACAAGAGAATAATGTAAAATCAATACAGGACAAACTGACATTCTAAAATATACCTTTGTAGATTCTGCCATTGAAATCAACCCCGGAGAAAATTATAGTCCTTCTACCCAACTTACTGAATGAAATCCAATTGATGTCACCATATGCAAGGTTAGTTGACACCTAGCAGCAATTTAATTGGCTATATTCTTTGTTTCTAAAGGGCAATTTTGTGTGAAATATGTAGGTGTTCTCTGTTTGCTATTGCATTGACCTTTATAGATTCTTAGAAATAGTCTTTGAGGCTTCATTCCATTCTTTTTTCCAGACTGAAAGCAGCTTATTAAATTGCTTCCTCTGAGATAATAACATCACCATTATAGAGAGGTGAATACTAAGGCTGTGTCAGTGATATCCAAAGCACATATTATTGTTGTTAATTTATCACAGACTTTTTAGTTCATTTGCTTACTTAGTTTTAGCTTGTCATGGTTTTTTTTTTTTTTTTTTTCAGATTTAATGTGTTTTATTGATTAAAATATTACATTTGTGCCAATTTCCCTTCCCTCTGCTCCCCTCCACCCGGTGGCCCCCCTCCCTCCAGTTGTCCCCCCCTTTTAGATTATGTCCATTAGTTGTGCATACAGTTCCTCCCAATCTCTCTCCGTCTATTCCATTCCCTCCTACCATGATCCCCAATTTCTATATCATCTCCCTCCCTCTCCCCACTCCCCCTCCCTGTTGACCTCCCCCCACTATGCTTCCCTTACCCACAGTTCCTTTTCTACTCTCGTTGCCTGTTTCGTTTGCCTTTGTTTCATCTCCCTAGCTTCTGTTTTTTAAACCAGTCCCTTTAACATCTCATATAACAGTGGTTTGGATCTAATGAACTCTTTCAGTTTTATTTTGTCCTGGAAACACTTTCTCTGTCCTTCTATTCTGAATGACAATTTCGCTGGATAGAGTATTCGTGGTTGTAGGTTTTGGATTTTCATTACTTTGAATATTTCTTGCCAGTCCCTTCTTGCCTGTAGTGTTTCCCTTGAGGAGTCAGCTGATAGTCTAATTGGGACCCCTTTGTACATAATTCTTTTCTTCTCTCTTGCTGCTTTTAAGATTCTCTCTTTATCCTTAATTTTTGACATTTTGATTATAATGTGTCTTGGAGTGGTTCTCCCTGGGTCCAGTCTCTTGGGAACTCTCCTTGCTTCCTGGACCTGCAGGTCTATTCCCTTCCCCAAGTCTGGGAAGTTCTCCTTTATTATATTTTCACTCAATTTTTCAAGTTCTAGTTCATCTTCCTCATTCTCTGGCAAACCAATGATTCTTATGTTGGGCCTTTTATAGCTGTCCCAGAGGTTTCTGATCCTCTCATTGTTGCTTCCCATTTCCTCTCGCTGCATTGGTTGACTGCTTGTTCCTTCTCCATATTCCAGTTTGTTGAAATGAACTCTGGATTCCTCACCATCTGTCTCGTATGCTGTTTTGTTCCTTTCGTTATGAAAGTTTTTCGCTTCTTTCATATCTTTTTCCTGCTCTTTTGTGAATTCTGTAAGCCACCTGATAACAATGGCCCAGAACTGAGCCTCTGACAGGTTTCTTATCTGTTCATCTGTCAGGTTCTCTATCTGCTGTTTGGTGAGTTGTGCCACCAGGATCTCTATATTTGTCTGCCACATTTTGACAGATGCGTTTTGTTTTCCTGGGCTGGCTGTCGGGGGCAGTGCCTGTGTACGCGTCACAAATCAGCGACCGGCCGGCGCCTGCTTGTCCGCGACCTATTTCGCAGCCCTGTGGTGCTTTCTGTGGGGGCGGGGGTCCAAGATGGATTCACACAGTTATTCAGCTAGGAGACCGGGATCCGTCCTCCCGCCCCCCCTGGGCCTCACTGTTCAAGGCGATGCTGCGGCTGCTCCCCAGCGCCCGGAGTCGCGCACGCCAGGGGCTTGATTGGAGTCGGGCACGCCAGGGGCTTGATTGCCTCCGGGATTTTTCGCCGCCCCGCCCGCCGCTCCGCAAACAGCTTTGCCTTCTTTAACTCTTACCTGCCCAAATGGCACCGCTGGTTTATAACTTCATATGTTGGGCTTCCGTGTAGTTTTATTTTCTGGAATTTCTAGTTATCCTTTGTTTTGAAGTAGTTGTATTCCTCTCTAGTTGTAGAGGAAGACCTAGCGTGTCCGTCTAAGCCTCCATCTTGGCCGGAAGTCCTTGTCATGGTTTTTTTATTGTTTCATAAATATGCAATGATCAATTACCATGGAAATATTTAATTGGCAGATAGTGCATAAAATATTTAATGTATTAAAATTATATTTGTAAAGATATAGAAAGTTCAGAAAGAAATATTGATGTTTATGTGAAATCTATGCTATGACAGATCTTTGTTTTATTTTAAATTTTTAAAAAAAATCATCCATAATTGGGAGCAAAACGTCTTATTAAAGAGTTCAAGTAATTTGGAAAAATCACACAAGTATTTAATAGTGGATCTCATTTAAATCCAGAATCATGGGATCCAAAAGGAGTGTTTTTATTTTCTATATTTAATAATTCCACCTCAGGAAATTATCACTATCACTGTCATCACTCTTATTTACTAATACTAACCTATATAATCAGATTGCTTTTTGATGAAGTGCCTTTTATATATTAGTCCATTAGTAAATTTTAGGCAGAAGTAATTGACTCAGAGAACCATTAAAGATAAAGTCTGTTGACTTCAAGGAGACAGTGTATCCCTCCCTGAATTGTCTCAGATGCTAAAAGATAATTGAGACTTTGTGACACATGAGAATTAGAAGTTTGTAAAGTCAGTTTCCATTTCTGAAACGATGTTTGGAAAACAGGTTTCTGAACCAGATAAAAGGACTTAAAAGTATTAGGCCCATGGTACTAATTGTGTGATATTAGGCAGTTCATTTAGCTTTCATCTATATTTTTTCATTCACAAATTCAAGTAAATATAATTTAAATTATGGGTTTTTGTGAGAATTAAATTGTTAATATATATAAGGCTTGTGCTATAGGTCAGAATATGATGATTAATCAATAATACTAATTATATCAGATTAAATTTCTTTAAAAGAACAGAAACTCAGACTATCTTAAGGTAGTTTATGACTTATATAACTAGGAAGTCCAAAGAATGCAACAATATTAGGCATAGATGGATACAGGAGCTCACAGAATATAATCAGAATTCTGTTTCTCTTTCTCCCAGTGTGCTCCTGCTTGTCATGATTTTCAGAAAGACTTTTTCTATGACCCCTTCATAGTGCTACCATCAGGCCCAATCTACCAAAAGTCTTGCCCTTTGCATTTCCAGAAAAAAATCTGAGCAGTCCAACACAGAAGAAATCTATTTAATTCAGCTAATGTTATGACTATAGTAATCAGTGGCTACAGAGATGAAGCTCTGATTAGCCAGCATAAACCATGTGCTCAAATCAACAGCCTCTGCATTCAAAGCTAGTGGAGTAATGTTACTAGAAAAAAGAAGATATGCTAGGAACACACACATGAAAAACACAACAAAAATCCGCCATAGTTAGCTATTATTGTCACTATTTTTCTTTAATGTAATATACACATTTTTATGGAAGCACACAGAATGATAGTAGGCATTAATTCCTACCACCTCATACAATTTAAATTTAGTATCCATTCAATTTATTATTTTCAGGAGTTTATAGAAATAATATATGCTGTTTGACTGAATTATGGCTTTATATTACATATGACAAAGAGATCAGCAAAACATTAAAAATTATCTGATGCTTTTAGAGTAACAATACAGTGTTTTCAAATAAGAAATTAGGCCACAGATTAGTCATTCACTTGGATTATAGGGCTGAATGTATTATCTCAAAGTCTTAACAAATCACAAAAACTTGTTAAACTGTTTCTCCTGTGAGGTGAGATTGGTGAAACATAAATTTCTAGTTGTTATGATTTTAAGTCACAGTCTTCTATTTGTTACCTTTTTATAGAAAATGGTTTTCCCTCATTCATTCATTAAACCAACCACCAATTTATAGTCTTGCAATGATTTTGAATTATATTAACAAACAAAAATAGAGAGAGGAATTATAGTAGTACAATTAATGCTAGACTGATCTCCCTTTTCCACATATGTCCAGATACTGAATAGAACCAGTGGAAAAGGATTAACTGGTGTTAGAGCTGACTAATAACAATGAATAAGTAAGGAAATCATGAACTCTTATGGGAAGGCTGCACAGGGATTTGGCCCATCATCTCCTAAATATCTCAGAGAGAAAACTGTTACATTTTCATGGTTGGAAAGAAAGAAGGAATAATATTATATGTGGGACATAAGGACTGGACAAGTGTAGGGATAATTAAAGATATCATAAGACTGTAAAAGATATGCAAGTTACATGAGATCAGAGGCAAAATTTAGCTATAACTTACATCAATTTCCAAAAGCTTACTGTCTTACACTTACTTGAAGTTTTTATATTTTATTACAAGAAACTTGAACGATCGGTATTTTGAAGTCTGTAATGAGTAAATGCAATATATAATGTTATCGTTTTAACAAATGAAAATCATGTAAAACCAATAGTAGCAAACACACAAATAGAACTATTTTAGGAAACATACTTTGGGCTGAACCCAACAAGAGAAATCATTGATATTATTGGGTATGACTAATCATGAGGATAATAAGTTGCTGACATTAAAATGAGTTGGAGGTACACTATGTTGGGTGAAATTAGAACTCAAATTGATGCCATCAGTCTCAAGTATTAAAAATCAAAACCAGACTCCTGGTCAAGAAGATAGTGTAGGTAAATGAAGTACTCCCCCCCTCCCACAATCAAATCAAAACTACATCTAAACTACAGAACAACCATCATTCATAACCAGCTAAAATCTGGCTGAATGGAAGTCCTACAACTAGGAAATTAAAGAAGAAGCCACGTCAAGACTGGTAGGAGAGACAGAGATGTGAAACAGGCTGGTCCCATGTGTGGCAGATAAAAATTGAGAGGGATATCTTGACTGCAGAGGTCCTCCCTGTGGTGTCAGGAATCCCAACCCCACACCTTTCCTTTTCCAAATCTTATAGACCGATTTGAGTTTAAACTCTGAGATACACATTTAAAAACCCCCTGTTTTTTTCCCCCCCTACACCATTTACAAACTGACCATCTCAATTCAACCTCCATTGTGTACTTGGGGGAATTAAGTGCTCAAGTAGATCTCCAGTAATTGCTAGCCCAGACTTCCTGGATGAGGGAGAGAGGTCGTCATAACATCAGGCTGTGAAACCCAGCAGGTATTGAAGCTGAATGAGATGGAGCCTCTGGAGTCCCAGGTAGTTCCCCTTAAAGGACCCCACATGGGCTCCTTGAACTCACTCTCTCTGAGCTCCAGCACTGAGGCAGCTGCTTGAAAAGCTCAAGAGGCACATGGGGATAAACTGAATTTTCCTGAATCAGGATGAGTGCTGGGGCAGTGGCAGCATTCTCTCAGATGGAAGTGCTGGCAGAGGGCATTATTCCTTGGATGGGCCCACGCCCCCCACAGCCAGTGGGTGGGCACCATATCTGAGTCTCCATCAACCTTGATCACATTGTTTGTCCAGCCATGGTGATTCCCTAAGGCCCCACCCACCCAGCTTTCAGTCCCACCCAAGCTACTTCAAGAGGCTTTTCCATACAAATGGCATGATGGGGCTCATGCTTCAGATTTTCCTAAAATTACTCTCACAAGGGGCATCTGGCTCAGCAAGCTCTGTACTTCTTGCTAAGTGGCCCCAGGCCTAGCATGAGCAGCAGCCAGCCTTGGTTCACCGTTTGGCCTCACCTGACCACCTCTAAACCCAGCACAAGTAGCAGACAACTACAGATTGCTTTGTAGCCCATGCCAGGTGGCCCAAGGCAGAACAGTGGCAGTGGTTGACCTTGGCCTACACCTCCAGTAAGGCCTCAGAGCCAGCGCACATGCTGGGTAGCTTCAGATGACATGGAAGCATCACCACCCAATCATTTTTACAAGTGACACACTCAAGGGGCAAACTCAGCGGGCATCAGAGTCCTGTCAAAGAACATCCTGCTCTGTGGGGTAGGCTTCTTCAAAAATGATCCTCCACAATGGTTAGAAGTCAGTGATTGGTGGTTGCAGATAGTCTTTTCAACTCATCATCCTGTGGATAAATCAATTCCATTGATGTACCAACAGTAATCAAGACTCAACTACAATAGGAGGGTGTATAAAGCCTACACAGGGGAGGCTGGGAAGTGCACCTCAAATACCCAGCTTGGGTGATTGAGGAGACTGTGCGACTGGACCCTGAAAACCACCTACTACATAAGGCCACTCTGCCAAGTCTAGCAGACATAGCAGCTCTACATAAAACATAGAAACAAACACAGTAAGGCTGCCAAAATGAGGAAACAAATAAAAGAACAAAATTACAGAAAAAGAACTAAACAAAATAGATACAATCAAGCTACTTGAGGCAGAATTCAAAACATTGGTCATAAGAATGCTCATGAATTTAGTGAGAACATCAACAGCATAAAAAAGGACCAGTCAGCAGTGAGGGATACACTAAGTTAAATAAAGAATAATTTACAGCAAATCAATAGTAGAGTAGATGAAACTAAGAATCAAACCTGTTATTAAGAATATAAGGATGAAAAACACCTCCCAATCAAAACAACAAAAAGAAAATGGAAATCCCAATAAAGAGGATACTGTAAGGAACCTCTGGGACAACTTTAAGCATACCAACATTTGAATCATGTGGGTGCCAGAAATAGAAAGGAGAGAGAAAGAAATTGAAAACCTATTTGACCCCGTGCCCAGCTGGTATGAGGGAGCACACTTTCCCCGCTTGACCTGGGCTGCAGCAAAAGGAGAGTAAAGTGAACTAGAGGTAATTTGGAAAAGTTTTGGGCACTGGTTTTGGAGAAATATCTGGGGAAGCAGTGGACTGGATCCCAGTGCAGACTCATCCCCAGTGCTATGGGAGAAATCTCTTAAGAAGACTACTCCCCTCCAAGTGGCATCAGCCAGAGGCAGCTCATCAACTGTCTACAAGGTGAGGTGGGCAGAGTGATTCTCAGTCAGATAACTGGAGGGAAGGACCCACCAAAGAGCAACAACCAAAACAAAAATACTACCAGAGTCCAAATAAAGGCATAAAGGGCATCCCAAGAGTATCAAGTTCAGGAGATCAAGAAGCCTGCACTACAGAATCGCACAGGATTCCTACTACAGAAGGTCACACCACAAAGGCAGGAAATCAAAGCAGATCAATCTAAGAAGCAGAAACAAACAAGAACAGCCACCTAAAATAGGGAGACAAAGAAACAACACCCCATCAAAAGGAAAGGAGGAATTCCCAGAAGGAGAACTAGAGGAAATAGAGGCAAGCAAACTGTCAGACATGGAATTCAAAACAATGGTAATGAGGAAGCTCAATGAACTCAACAAACTGAGAGAAAACTATAATGTGCTCCAGGAGAACTACAAAGAACTCCAGGGAAACTACAAAGAACTTCATGGAAGCTACAAGGAAATTACTGAGAACTACACCAGCATGAAAAAGGACATAGAAACTATCAATAAGATCCAGGAGGAAATGATGAATACAGTTTCTGAACTGAAGAGCACAATAGAAACAATCAAAAGCAGGCTAAATGAAGCAAAGGATCAGATCAGTGAGGTAGAGGACAAAGTCGAAGAAAATTCCCAGACAGTGCAACAAAATGAAAAAAGACTTAAAAAGAATGAAGACTGTTTAAGAGAACTGAAGGACAACATGAAATGTAATAATATCTGTATCATAGAAATACCTGAAGGAAAATAAGAGAAAAAAAGGATAGAAAACCTGATTGAAAAAGTAATGACAGAAAACTTCCCAAAAATGAGGATAAAAAAGTCTCACAAATACAGCAAGCACAGAGGGTTCCAATGAAGATGAACCCAAGGATGCCCACTCCAAGGCACATCATAATTAAAATAGCAACATTCAAAGACAAAGAGAGAATCCTAAAGACAAAAAAACAGCAAGTAACATACAAGGGAGCTCTGATAAGGCTATCAGCTGATTTCTCAACAGAAACACTATAAGCCAGAAGGGAATGGCAAAAAATA
Organism: Furipterus horrens; assembly: GCF_987537825.1. Classification (NCBI taxonomy): domain Eukaryota; kingdom Metazoa; phylum Chordata; class Mammalia; order Chiroptera; family Furipteridae; genus Furipterus; species Furipterus horrens. The sequence continues at coordinate 52,631,968 of NW_028327172.1, forward strand.
TTCCAAGCAATAAAAAACAAAGGCCTACAACCAAGACTACTCTACCCAGCATGGCTCTCTTTCAAAATGGAAGGTGAAATAAGGAGTTTCCCTGACAAAGGAAGACTAAAAGAATACACCTTCCCTGAACCAGCATTGCAAGAGATGCTAAGGGGTCTGCTTTAAGAAGATGAAGAAAAAGAGAGAGAGAGGAACACAGATACAAAGGGAAAAAGTCACAATAAATAAAAACCTGTCAATAATAACCTTAAATATAAATGGATTGATTAAACACTCCAGTCAAAAGACATAGGGTAGCAAAATGGACACGGAAACATGACCCACATATATGCTTTCTATAAGAGACCCACCTCAAAACTAAAGACCTACACAGACTGAAAGTGAAGGGATGGAAAAAAGTATTTCAAGCAAATGGATATGAAAAAAGCTGGGGTAGCAATACTTATATCAGACAAAGGCCATAAAAAGAGACAAAGGAGGACATTTCATAATATTTAAGGGAAAAATCCATCAAGAAGATATAACCCTGGTAAACTTATATGCACCAAACTTAGGAGCACTCAAATATATAAGGAAAATCTTGGAAACTACAAAAAGGATATTGACAGAGTAGGGAACTTTAACACTCCATTGTCAACAATGGACAGATCTTCAAAGCAAAGAAACACAAAAGATATTAAGGCATTGAACAACACTCTAGATTAAATGGACTTAGTTGATATATATATATATATATATATATATATATATATATATATATATATATATATATATATATATATAACTTTTCACCCCAAAGAAGTAAAATATACATTCTTTTCAAGCACACATTAAACATTTTAAAAGATAGACCACATGGTAGGACACAAAACAAGCCTCAACAAATTCAAGAAAATTAAAATTATGTCAAGAATCTTCAAGATCACAATGGCTTGAAACTTGAAATCAACTTCAAGGAAAAAACTCAAAAACACTCAAACTCATGGAGAATGAATAACATACTATTAAATAATAAATAGGTTAACAATGATATCAAATAAAAAATCAGAACGTTTCTGGAAACAAATGATAATGAACACACAACAGCATAAACCCAATGGGACACGCAGAAAGCAGCCATGAGAGGAAAGTTCGTAGCAATACAGGCCTACCTAAAAAGGATAGAAGAATCTCAAATAAAAAATCTAACCCTACAGCTACAAGAACTAGAGGAACAAGAACAAATAAAGCCCAGAGCATATAGAAGGAAGAAAATCATCAAAATCAGAGCAGAATTAAGTGACATAGAAATTAAGCAAATTCAAAAGTTCAATAAAATCAGAAACTGATTCTTTGAAAGGATAAACAAAATCAACAAGCCTTTAACCAGGCTCATCAAGAAAGAGAGAGAGAGGACTCAAATAAACAAAATCAGAACTGGAATAAGAGAAATTACAACCAAAACCACAGAAATGCAAAGATTGTAAGAAATTTTTATGAACAACTGTATGACAAGAAATTTGACAACCTGGATGAATGAAAAAATTTCCAGAAACATATAATCTTCCAAAACTAAATCAAGAAGCTGAAAGCCTGAATAAACCGATAACAACTAGTGAAATTGAAGCAATAATCAAAAAACTCCGGGTACAAAAAAGCCCTAGACCAAATGGCTTTACAGGTGAATTTTACAAAACATTTAGGGAAGAACTAATTCTTATCCTTCTTTATTCCAGAAAATCCTAAAAGAGGGAAGACTCCAAAACTCTTTCTATGAAGCCACTTTTATCCTAATTCAAAAACCAGGTCAGGATACAATAAAGAGAAAAACTACAGGCCAATATTGCTGATGAACATTGATGCTAAAACCCTCAACAGATTTTGGCAAACCAGATCCAGCAACACATTAGAAAGATTATCTACCATGATCAAGTGGGATTCATCCCAGGTATGCAAGGATGGTTTAATATTTGCTAATCAATAAACATTATACACCACATAACCAAAATGAAAGACAAAAATTACATGATCATATCAATAATGCTGAAAAAAAGCATTTGATAAAGTATAACACCCACTTATGATGAAGACACTCAGAAAAATGAAAATAGAGGGAGCATACTTCAACATAATAAAGGCCATATACAAGAAACCTGAAACCAACATCATACTCAATGGACAAAAACTGGAAGCATTTCCCCCGAGATCGAGGACAAGACAAGGATGTCCACTCTCTCCATTCCTATTCAACATAGTCTTGGAATTTCTAGCCTCAGCAATCAGACAAGAAAGAGAAATAAAAGACATCCAAATCGGAAAAGAGGAAGTAAAACTGTGATTATTTGCAGATGACATGTATATAATCATCCGTGTATATAGAAAACCCTCTACACTCCCCAAAAATATACTCAAACTAATAAATGAATTTGGCAAAATAGCAGGGTACAAAGTCAATATTCAGAAATTGAATCAGAGATAGAAACTAGGGGGAAAATCCCATTAACTAAAGCAACAAGAAAAATAAAGTACCTAGGAATAAACTTAACCAAGGAGGTAAAAGACCTGTACCTGGAAAACTACATAACACTGAAGAAAGAAATTAAGGAAGATATAAATAAATGGAAGCATATACCATGTTCATGGATGGGAAAAATCAACATCATTAAAATGCCCATATCGCCCAATTTTATAGATTCAATACAATCCCAATTATAATACCAGTGACATATTTCACAGACCTATAACAAAAACTTCAAAAATTTATAGGAACCAAAAAGACCCTGAATAGCCACAGCAATCTTGGAAGAAGAGTACAGTAGGAGGAATCAAAATACCTGATATCAAACTATTCTACAAAGCCACTGTAATCAAAACTGGTACTGGCATAAGAATGGACATATAGATCAATGGAACAGAATAAAGGGCCCAGAAATAAACCCAGGCCTCTATGGTCAACTTATATTTGACAAAGGGAAAAGAACATAAAATGAAGTGAAAATAGCCTCTTCAACAAATGGTGCTGGAAGAACTGAACAGGAATATTCAAAAAAGAAAAAAGAAAAAAGAAAAAAAGAAACAGACCACCAACTTACAACCTACACCAGAATAAATTCAAGATAGATCAAAGACTTAAATGTAAGCTGTGACACCATAAAAGTCCTATAGGAAAACGGGGGCAGGAAAATTTCAGATATACCACGTAGCAATATTTTCACCACTGTATCTCCTAAGGCAAGGGAAATAAAGAATAAACAAATGGGACCACATCAAATTAAAGAGTTTCTTCTCAGCAAAAGAAAACATCAGCAAGATGAAAAGGGAGCCAACCATATGGCAAAACATATTTGCGAATGATACCTCATACAAAGGTTTGAGCTCCAAAATATATAAAGAACTTACATGACTCAACAACAAGAAGACAGACAACCCAATTAAAAAATGGGCAAAGGACCTGAACAAACACTTCTCCAAAGAGGACATAAAAGGTGTCCATAGACATATGAAAGAATGCTCAACATACTAGCCATCAAAGAGATGCAAATTAAAACCACAATTAGATACCACTTCACACCAGTCAGAATGGCCATCATCATCAAATAAAAAAACAACAAGTGCTGGCGAGGATGTGGAGAAACGGGAACCCTACAGCACTGTTGGTGGGAATGCAGACTGGTGCAGCCACTGTGGAAAACAGTATGGAATTACCTCAAAACACTAAAAATGGAACTTCATTTTGATCCAGCAATTCCATTGCTAGGATTATACCTGAAAAATCCTGAAACCCCAATTCAAGCAGAACAAAACATATTCATAGATACAGAGAATGTTTTGATGGTTGTCAGATGAGAGGGAGGATGGGCAATGGGTGAAAAAGATCAAGAGGTTAAGAATTACAAATCGTTTGTTATAGAATAGTTATGGGCAGGTAAAATATAGCATAGGGAATATATATCCCTATAATAATATACTAATAATCTTGTATAGTGTCAAATGGGTGTAAGGTTTATCAGAATAATCATTTAGTAAGTTATGTAATGCCTAATCATTGGGGAGTACACCTGAAACTAATATAATAGTGTTTGTCAACTGTAATTAAAAAATAAAAATGATGTAAAAATAAAATTTAAAAAAAACGTTATGTTTGTGAGACTTAAGGTTATGAAGCTGCAACATAAACCTTTTATTTTTTATTTCTATTTATTTTTATTGAATTTATTGAGGTGACAATGTGTCTTTTATTAATATAGTCTATGAATATACACAATAATTATAATGACATCTGTTCTATTAATCCTCACATTTAATATAATATATATGATATGTATAATAGCTGCTGAATATAGTCAAAGTTTATATATACATTGTGCTAATTCTGTGATTATTTCTGGATATATACTCCTTAGTTTCCTAGAATGTTAATTTCTGAAATATACATCTATTCATATTTCTAAGCCCTGATTTTTCTTGCATTCAATTTTATTTTCCTATTTCTAATCTCATTTAGAATATGTCTTATTTTAGGATTTACTATGTTTAAAATTTAGTTCATACTCATTACTTAAAAAAAAAAGCAGGTGATTAAATCATTTTAAAATAAATGTTATACTCAAATTTTTATTATGGTTTAGATTCTATAAATGTTTCTAATTTTAATTGAAAAAAGAATCTTTTCATTATAAATTTGTAATTTCCCAGTTCTTCCTGAAGATAGAAAAGAGAGTTAGAGGGGTATACTCTAGCATATTTCACTAGTTGTCCAATCAGGAAAACTTTTCAAAAAGGAGTTGTTGAATATTTACAGTTAGTGTTCAATATTAAGCAACCAAAAACTAACATTAAGACTTCTATATCATGCTAATATAAATAGTCACTATCCATTTATGTTGGACCTAGATATTAAGCTATACGATTCTTTTTGTTCTTTTTTTAAAAATGAACCTTTATTGTATTTTTCCCATTACCTTCTAGTCCCCTTATATCTCCTCCCCCCAGCAATCACCACAACTGTTGTCCATGTCCAAGAGTACTTTTGCCTCTTTTCCCAATCCCTCTATCCCCTAACCTACCCCTACCACTAGCTGTCATCTGCTCTCTATGAGTCTGTCCCCATTTTCCTTGTTAGTTCAATTTGTTCATCGTATTCCACATATGAATGAAATCATATGGTATTTGTCTTTCTCTGACTGGCTTATTTCACTTAGCATAATGTTCTCTAGGTCCATCCATACTGTTGCAAAGGGTAAATTTTTTTAATGGCTGAGTAGTATTCCATTGTGTAAATGTCCCATAGTTGTTTTATCCAGTCATCTACTGATGGACACTTGAGCGGCTTTTATATCTTGACAATTGTAAATAACACAAATGCAGTGAATAATTCAGAGGTGCCACTGTACAGAAGGCTACTTACCATATAAGTTTTGGGATTAACACACGAGAATAAACTCAAAATTAATTAAAGACTTAAACATTACACCCAAAACCATAAAAATCCTAGAATAAAACATAGACCATAAAAATCTCAGACATCACTTGTAGCAATTTTTTATTGGATATATCTCCTCAGGAAAGGGAAACAAACAAACAAAAAAATTAACAAGTGAGACTACATCAAACTAAAAAGGTTTTGCACAGCAAAAGAAATAATCAACAAAATAAAAAGTCCACAGAATGGGAGAACATATTCCCTGATACATCTGGTAAGGGGTTAGTATTTAAAATTTATAAAGTACTTGCAAAACTCAACACTAAAAAAAAAAAAAAAAAAATTTAAAAAATGGGCAAAGGACCTGAATAGACACTTCTCCAAAGAGGATATACAGATGGCCAATAGACATATGAAAAGATGCTCAACATTACTAATCATTGGAGAGATGCAAATTAAAACCACAATGACTACCATCTCATACCTTCAGAATGGCCATCATCAATAAATCAACAACCAACAAGTGCTTGTGAGGATCAGGAAAAAGGAGAACTCTTTATAACTGTTGGTGGGAATACAGATTGGTGCAGCCACTGTGGAAAGCAGCACTGAGATACCTCAAAAAATTAAAAGTGGATCTGCCTTTTCACCCAGAGATCCCACTTTTTGGAATAGATCTGAAGGAACCCAAAACACTTATTTGAAAGAACATAAGCACTGCTATGTTCATAGCAAGGTATACTATTTTAAATAAGAAGAGATAGAGACCCTCAAAATAGTCTGAAACAAGATGGCAAAAGACTTTGTTTAGACATTATCATTAAAAATTACTACAATTTAGTAAGGTATTTATAATATGATAGCTCTGATAAGCATCCCAGCTTTACCATTAATTCTACAAGTTTATTCAGAGTCCTTGGAGATTGGATTACTTTTAACGTTATATTTACTCAGAAAGTCTCATGTTTGCTGTCTTCTCCAGACAAAACTGGAGCATGCACACTCAACATATCAGTCCTTTCCTTGGGCTGCACATTCTTTTTACCATGTTTCCTACTTTCTTTTATCCACCTTTATCCTCAGCTCTTTAAACAGAAAGAAGAACCAAGTGAACCAGATAATTAAGTTGTCTAGCTGTTATAATCTCTTCCTATAAGTTTAGGGATGCCCATTATCTTTTCTGAGCCTTAGTTTTCTCATCTATATATTTGAGAAGATAGGTTCTGCTAAGAAAGCTTTTCTAATTTTGCCATTCTCCAATGCCATGGCTAATGTCACAGACAGCACTCTGGTCCCTTGAAATTTTCTGCTGCTGCCATTTTCACTGAACAATGCTGTCTTCCAGCAGAGGCACTTCTTAGAGTGTCTCATGGTGAGATTTTGAACATGATTTGCAGAGAATAAAAAGTCTTGTTTTCCCATGCTTATTGTTTGGTGGGCAAATTTCACTCAATTGCATTGGCATTTCTTACATCCTGCAGAATCAACATGATACTCTGAACTTCAGATGAGAAAACGAACAATCAGAATATAGTCCTTTCCAATAATCACCTTGAGTCTGTGCTTTGTTTGTCTGTTTGAGCTTAAAGCCTTTCAGAAAAGTTTTCCCTACAGCAAAATGTTAGCAGCAGTTTTCTCCAGAAAGAGATAAAAGAGAAAAATCATGGATGACTTCCTAAAAGATTCTCTATTACCACATATTTGTCTGTAATTTAGTCCATAGTAAATGCATTTCCTCTATAAAAGTATAAATTTTAATTTTTGTAAGCGAAATATTTTATGAAATGAACAAAATTATTTTAAGATGGTAGTATTTGTATGTGATTTAATATTACTCATAATAGCTAGTCATGCAATTTGTTTTTATATCTCAGTAGCATTTATCATGAAACAGCAATAACAAAAAATGTAAAATACCTAGAATGTCTTTAGATCTATTAATGTTATTTTAAAAATTTTGCATATCACCTCTATATATTTTCAAAGAATTGGTGCCTGGTGGTTAACTCATTATTATTACGGATTTACTACAAATTTAAGAAAAACAGAAGAGAGAGTTATAGGATCACTCTGATAACTACATATTAAACAACTGATTAAATTAATCACAGTGACTATATAAAGGCACAGAAATACAACCTGAGTAACTTTAGTTCTACCATTCCACGTGACTACTTGGATTTTATATTTTTGTTTAAATGCGTTCAATGGTAAAGATATATGAATATTCTGGAATCTATTGTGAAGAAATAAAAACACAGCAGAAAGTACAGAAATTTCAGAAATTTATTTTAAATTGATATTTCTTAGAATTTCTTCCAGACTCTCCTCTCTCTCATACATAAAAATATATATGTATTCAATGCAAGAGAAAAAATTTAATTAGTAAAATTATTCCCTGTTTAACTACAATCAGAGATAGATTAACAGATCAGATCTGGTGATAATAGCTATTAATAATAAATATTGGAGATCAATTTTGATACACTTATTGTCAAATTTGCAGAATTAGGGCTTGAAAACAGACATGGTGATTTTATTACTATAATAGTGACATGCAAATATAAGGTGTTTTCCCCTGAAAATAAATATATTATTTTAATTAGAAAGTACAATTCAATTTTTCTTTTTTAAAAATAGTAATGTTTTGTTTGATTCATTTACTTATACTAACAGGATTATATTACAGATACATACGTTTTTATTGTTTTTCTACTACGGTTGTCCCATTTTTTCCCCCATTGCTCCCACCTACCTTGCCCCCCACCACATTCAATCCCCACAGTTGTCCATGTCCATGGGTTATTTATACTAGTTCCTTGACTAGACCCTTTTCCTTCTTTCTCCCCTTTTCCCCCTTCTGCTTCCCCCCTGGTCATTGTCAGTCTTTTCCCTGTTTCCATGTCTCTGGTTCTATTTTGTTCATTTTTTTGTGTTGTTCATTAGTGTTCTGTGTTAGGTGATATCATATGGTATTTGTCTTTCATTGCCTGGCTTATTTCGCTAAGCATAATACTCTCCAGTTCCATCAATGTTGTCACAAAAGGTAGGAGGAGTTCCCTATTTCTTACTGCTACATAGTATTCCATTGAGTAAATGTACCACAGTTTTTTGATCCACTCATCCACTGATGGACACTTAGGCTGTTTCTAGCACTTGGCTATTATAAATAGCACTGCTATAAACATAGGGGTACAAAGGTTCTTTTGAACTCGTGTTTCGTGATTCTTCGGGTATAATCCTAACAATGGAATTACTGAATCAAAAAGTAGTTCTATTTTTAGTTTTTGAGGAAATTCCGTATTGTTTTCCATAGTGGCTACACAAGTCTGCATTCCTACCAACAGTGCACTAGGGTTCCCTTTTCTCCACATCTTCACTAGCACTTGTTGTTTATTTGATGATGATGGCCATTCTGACGGGTGTGAAGTGGTATCTCACTGTGGTTTTAGTTTGCATCTCTCTGATGGCTAGTGATGTTGAGCATTCCTTCATATGCCTGTAGACCCTCTGTATGTCCTCCTTGGAGAAGTGTCTGTTCAGGTCCTCTGCCCATTTTTTAATTGGATTGTCTATCTTCTTGTTGTTGAGTCATGTAAGTTCTTTATATATTTTGGAGCTCAAACCCTTATCTGAGGTATCATTGGCAAACATGTTTTCACATACAGTTGGTTCCCTTTTCAATCTTGCTGATGATTTCTTTTCTGAGCAGAAACTCTTTGGTTTGATGTGGTCCCAATTGTTTATTCTTTCCTTTATTTCCCTTGCCTTAGGAGATATAGTGGTAAAAATATTGCTACATGGGATATCTGAAATTTTCCTGCCTCTGTTTTTCTATAGGACTTTTATGGTGTCACGGCTTACATTTAAGTCTTTATCCATCTTAAGTTTATTATGGTGTAGGCTGTAAGTTGGCGGTCTAGTTTTATTTTTTTGCATGTCCTTGTTCAGTTCTCCCAGTACCATTTGCTGAAGAGGCTCTTCTCACTCCATTTTATGCTACTGCTCCCTTTGTCAAATATTAACTGACCATAGAGGCCTGTTTTTGTTTCTGGGCTGTCTATTTGTTGCATTGATCTATGTGTCTGTACTTATGCCAGTACCAGACTTTTTAATATAGTGCCCTTGTAATATAGTTTGACATCAGATATTGTGATTCCTCCTAATTTATTCCTCTTTCTCAAGATTGCTGAGGCTATTCAGGGTCTTTTTTGGTTCCTATCAATTTTTGAAGTATTTGTTCTAGGTCTGTGAAATATGCCATTGGTATTTTAATGAGGATTGCATTGAATCTATTAATTGCTTTGGGTATTATGGGCATTATGCATACTTTAATAAAAGAAATTTTCATTGTCCATGTTTCCTTTCTGTCCATTACTTTTATTTACTTCATTATATGATTATCCTTAAAAATAAATGAGTTAAAATTATCCACATTGGATTTAAAATATACAAGCTACAGTGCTGCAACAGATGTTTCCTGAATGACATATATTCTGATATTTTGGCATCAGCAGAGAGAATTATTGTGTCCAATGAGGAATAATACACACCCATTAATAAAATTTCTGTACATTGCCTTCCAATTCAATGTATAAGCATCTTTAGGAACTTGCAGTTCCATTTCTTAGTCCTTGATGTAAATCCAGTATAATAAATTTCAATATCTTTGAAAGTCAAACAAATAATGTTCCTTTGTTTTCAATAGGATGTCTAATATGATATTTTTGTTAATTAAATCATTCTGTGGTTAATTTCAAATTACCAGAATGACTCAATCCTGTGTTCATGGTAATACAACAAGTCCAGTGTCCCTCTTATACTGTTTTGGGGATACATAGGTGGCTTTTTTCTAGTATAGTTTTTAAATTAGCCATGTTATATGGAGATAAAAGATTAATTGGCAGGTAATTTCCATGTTTGAGTTATAATATTATTAAACTCATGATTTGTGGTTTTAAATATCATTTTATTCTCAAAAATCCTGTTAAAAACTGAAGTTCTACCTCCATTATTAGAACTACTTATTGGAAGAATGTAGAAGTGTGGGCAAAAAATGTTAACTGTTTTGAGCACCCAAAACACATAGTTTATTTTTATATTATTTATTATTGTATTATTTTTCTATAAATACAACTATAAACCTACTCTTGCCCACACCTGTATTTGTCAAATAACTAACTTCCTGGTTTCAAATAGTGAAAACCAACTAAAAATACACAAAATGTTTCACTGGGGAATACAATTTTCATTGAGTTAGATCTGACACTTGTTTTTGACTAACTTTTGGCATCTGAATCCAAAAATGACCCATTTTTCTCTATCACATCAACTTTTTAAGGTACAAGATACCCTCCCTTTGTCCCAAAAATCATACAAAATGTACATACAAAGGAAAATAAAGAAAATTTTACCTGAATATACTGTTTATTTAGAGTTACTTTATTCATATAAAGGCTATATATTGTAACTGTAAGTCAAATAGTGTAGAAGTAGTAGAGTTCTGCTACCAAACATAAATATTAAGGTATTTTATCTTTTCAAACAACAGGCTAGGAAATGCCAAAATGAGATACTTGAAACAGTCTCCTTTAGTCAGAGGAGCTTTAACATATTGCTTGATGAGACCCAGTTTTAAGTACACAGGTGGGAATATAATGTTCTTTCTGTCAACAAGTGGCTCGTGTAGAATGTTTGGATCACTAGGTTTGAGGTCAGATCTTGGAGGCCAATTCAACTCTTCCCAATGCTTCTCATGAGCTCTGCTGTCCCACATACACAGAAAACAGGGATACTTGGTGTATCCGTGTTGCTCACCAAGAAGGAAGCAGACCATTTGGAGGTCAACACAGATGATCCAATTGTGCTTGTAATACTGCAACAGATCAATGACTCTCTTTTTGTCTTCATATTCTTCACGAAAACAAACTGAATGGCCAATTGAGACTGCACCAAATAAATTGCCATTGTGAAGGAGGACACACTTCAAGCTCCACTTTGAGCTATCGATGAATAGTCGCCATTCAGTTGCGTTATCTATTGGAATTCCCAATTCCTCCATTAAACCATGTATGTTATGGCAATACAAAAAGCTACACTCATTTTGAAAGTACTGCAGAAATGCACTTTCTCTTGATCAAAAGTAGGATACTTTCACTCCTTTTTCAAGCAAGTTTTTCCCATGCAGTTTTAATGCTAAGAGTTCTGAAGCCTTTTTGGATAGTCCCAAATCTCATGCCAAATCATTCAAATCATGCTGATCAAATCCCTTACGAACTGAGTCATCTTCAATTTCAAAATCTTCATCATTGCTGTCACTTAGTTCTTCACCATACTCATGTTTTTTGAAAGATGGTAGTACAATGAAAACTGTCACTGGGATTTCAGCTGAATGAGGCACTGGGTGTATAGCTGGTGGTAGACTAGGATACTCTATTTTACATTTATTTTTCTTGTTATATTCTGACACTTTCACTATACAAAAGTAACAGTCACTTGAATGATCTCTGGGCTCTTGCCAAACCATAGGTATACCAAATGGCAATTTATCACATGTTCCCTTCATCCACATCGTAAATTCTTGACACACTGCTTGCACACCTTGTGAGGGGCCCAAGACTTATCTTGATCACCAAGTTTTACTTTAAAATATGCAAAATAGGCTTGCCTGACAAATGCGCTGATGTTTGTCCTTTGACTGGGAATGGTGAAACTGCCACAGAGAGAACAAAATGAATCAGGGTTGTTTAGGCACTTACAACAAGAAATGGCAGAGGCAGACATGATATGAAGGAAAGGAAATAAGTACATATGTAAATAAAAAAATTAATTCTGCTAAGTCCTTGTATACAGACAAGAACTTGGACTACACTTCGGAATATAATTCACTATATAGAGCGGCATACAACCTCTCACCACACTGTCTCATGTGTAACTGAATAGCCTAGACAAGTATGAACCTGTCGCTGGTCTCCAAGGTCATTCCCCACCCCTTCCCACTTGAGGGAAGTTTGCTCTCAGCCAATAGGAGAGCACTAGTGCTTCCCTTGATCCAGGCTTGATCCAGCCTAGAGTGGTTGCATTAAGATAAGCTGTAGAGAAAAACTTGACATGATAGAAGAAAACTAACTGCAGTTTTGAAATCAGCGTGCCTACTTAAGTCTAAAACAGCTGAAAAATCGAACTCAGGAGGAAGTATGTTAAAAATTGTTCCTCTGTGTTTTCAATGACTAAAGAGCTGACTAATATAAGACTCATTCTCTTAAACTAAGAGCTGTTTTTAGATTATATGTGCAAAAGCATCAACCTTATGCTTCCTCTTCACTGTGTGGTTACATTTAATTAACATTTAATATGAGGTCTGTCTGGAAAAAGTCCAGCCATTGTTAATATAATGAGAATAGTTTGCCAAGGAGAGTGGACTGCGTGAACAATGATGACTTCACTGTACTAGTCAGTGGGGCTGGTATAGGTCATTGAGTGAGCATGTGTACTGTATGGCCTTCGCATTCAAAATGGCTGAGTCAGTAGAGCAATGAATCTTCGTCAAATTTTGCATTAAGCATGAACATTCCTCTGCATAAACTATTTGGATGATTCAGAAGTCTGCATCTATGGGCAACTGGTGACCAGCAGCTTCATCACAACAATGTGCCCACTCAGGCATCACACCTTGTGCAGAGATTTTTGGTAAAACATTAAATCACCCAGGTGACTCAACCTTGCTCCTGCCCAGATTTGGCCCTGTGACTTCTGGCTTTTCCCAAAACTAAAATCACCTTTAAAAGGGAAGAGATTTCAGACTGTTGATGAGATTCAGGAAAATACAAAGGGGCAGCTGATGGTGACCGGGAGAAGTGTGTGAGGCCCCAATGTGCCTACTTTGAAGGGGACTGAGGCATCATTATCCTATGTACAAGGTTTCTTGTATCTTGTATCTTGTTCAATAACTCTCTCTTTTTCATTTTACATGGTTGTATAACTTCTGGACAGACTTTGTATGTTAATTATTGGATGTTTCTGTTTCTGGACCTTATAGAAACCTTCATTCTATAGATAATCAAGATTTGAACAGAATTTCAACAAAAGCTAAATTAACTAAATAGACAGCAGAGATTAATGATGGGGCTAACCATCAGAATAATTCAAATTTATTAATCTTATGAAGATAATTTAGTCAACAGATAGTTTTTATGTAGGTTTTAAGATAGATAAATTTCATAGTCTTCAAATTTTTTTATGTTTAATAAAGAAAATTATGCTACAACAACAAATAGCTCATAAAAATATAAAAACTCTCCTTGAATTTAGAACAATAAATGATTACATCAGAATTTATCTGAGAAATAAAACTAAGTTCATAAACTTTTTATAAATCAGCCCATATTTCTTTCAAAAAGTTCTACGTAATTGTCTTAGTCAGCCTGGGCTGCTATAATAATATATCACATTGTTATGTGGCTTAAACAACAGACATTTATTTCTCACATTTCTGGGGGCTGGAAAGTTCATGATCTAAGTGCCAAAATGTAACAGTTCTGGCTTACGGATGCCACCTTCTAGCTGAGTCCTCACATAGTGGTGAAAAGAGATGGAGTCTCTCTCCCTTTTCTAATGAGGGCACTAATTCCAACATAAGAGCCTCATCCTATACCTTAACTAAACCTCCCAAAGGCCCTACCTCCAAATACCATCATTTTGGGATTTAGGGCTTTAATATGTGAATATTGAGAGGACACAAACATTCAGTCCATAACAGGGTATTTTGAAACCTGGAAGCAGTTTTTTTTTTTTTTTTTATCTATATGTATTTTCCCCTAAAAATTAAAGTGGATACACAGAAATATGAGGAGTATTCATGTCAATGACACAATTATTTTTTAACACTAGATATTAAACTGTCAGATTCATCTCATTTCTTTATGTAACAGTTTCCTGGGAGCTGGCACTTCTTTAAAAACAAAAGGTGAAATTTTATTAGACATACACATTTGTCACTGTTCTCTTCCAAGTTCATCCCTGATATTCCTAGGTGAATCGTGGAGACTCAGATGCGTGAAAAAAATTGCTCAAAGTCAATGGCAACCCCCCAGACAAATACTTGATCTCTAGCATTTTCTGTTGCCCCAAACTTTTGATGGTCACCTCAAACCAAGGATGCCTACCAAGTTAACACCTGCAGAACTTTTGCCCCTGAGCAAACAATTATACTATGTGTTCATTTGCTTAGCCTGTATTGGAGAATGAGTTTCTAGGTTTAGTTAATGCACATAGGAATTATATTCTGCTTAAGGCAACATTTTTCATGTGCTATGATTTTTTTTTTTTTTGGAGGATAGTATTGAATAGCATTGATTCAATATGGTATGTTGCTATAGGTTCTCTTAAGTCTAACCTGGAAGCTACATGTTCTGAGCTTTTCATTATCTGAAATTTTATTTCAATAATTTCTCAAACAATTAAACTATATCCCAACACAGAAATGTCCTAAGAAAAAATATTTTTTAAAAATGAAAAGGAAAGACACAACTATTAGCAAATAAACATTAGTTTATGAATTTGTAAGACATTGTCCATATAACTTTCCAAATACTCTGCAGGGGAGGCACTATTCCTATTTCACAAAGAAACTAAAGCTCAGAGATACATAACAAATTGCCCATGGTCAGACAGTCACAAATCAGTGTCAGGACCCAGCTCTGGCTATTGGAAAAGCCATTGTCAATTAGTATGTGACATCAACTTAGATGTATCACTTAAGGTTTGGGTTATATATTAAAGCCGAATCCTACAGATGTTGAGACCTGTGGGGACAGAGCAGTCACCAAACCAGCACTCATCTGGGAGCTGGCTCAGCCTCACCACCTTCCCATTGCAGCTTCTGATTAAGAGGTCTTCTGTTGGAATGGGGAAGGATGTAACCTTGAGATCAGAAATGTTGATTAGCTCTGCCTCATTTCACTCCACCCTCTGGCTTCACACTTTCCCAAAGACCATTCAAGTCTAAGAATAAACCTCACTGTCAGCAAGATGCAATTATCTGTTCTCTCATATTCTGCCAGAGCAGCACAGTGGCCAGGGCTGACCTCATGGATGTACAACCAGAGCAGTCACACAGAGCTATAAGCCCAGAAGGGTCCTGCAGCCACTGTCTTAAAATCATAAATGTTATCTTGAATTGGGTTTGGGAAGTGAATTCCAATGGGGCAATGGAGCAATGGAGCATGTTCTAATGGCTTGGGGACTTGGTTCAAGGGCATGCCCTGTCTGGCATCCGCCCTACCATGACCTCCTGAGACGGGTCTTCCAATGCCTCCTTCTCTACTACTTGTTATTGAGTACTTTCCACCCTCAGGGTCAGGCTTTCCTGCCTTCAGCTACCCATCCCCAATCAGGTTATGTATATCAGGGAATAGGTTAAAATCACTTCTTGGTGGACCATCCCTCAAGGGTGGTAACCAGCAGACTCATGGGAAGGGGAGGTGCCTGGCTCCACATCTCATTAACTGGGCACAGCTGGTGGGTCATGCACTCAAGCTGATTTGCATGGTGAGGCACGAGAACTTGTGAGGATCTGCACATGCCCCAGGAATATCTCTTGCCTGAAGGAGTATGACATTAAGGACAAGTACAGAACACCATGACAGTTCAAGAAAGAGTCCGTGGAAGAAATAAAAATTTTTCTACTTTTGAACAAAGGTCAATTCCCACATTTTAAGTTTCACTGAGCACTGTAAATAATGCAGGTAACTCAAACACTGGTATAAAGGGATTGTGTTTCTCTGAATATAAAGTAAGTCAGTGTACATAGCTGAGCCTCTTTATCTTCTGCTTCTTTGCCAACTAAAACTTTGAAAATATCTGATCCTTCTGTAGACCTATAGTACATTTGCTCTTCCAACTGTACAACAAATGTGTTTATATATTTTTTAATATTCCATATTTTCAGTTCTTAAAACAGCCACACACACACACACACACACACACACACACACACACACAAATCTGTGTATGTGCTCTTTTTTGAAAATAAAAGGCAAGAATGAATGTTGGGTATTGGGATTCTAAGACCTGAAATCAATGGATGCTGGATATTGGGATTCTGAAACCTGACTATGAAACTGTTACTTTTTCTTCAATATAATTATATACTTAAGAATTAGTCTTCTGAAAGTAAGCTAAACAAGTCTTGCAATATTTTTTTTACAGAAATGGATTCAAATGTAGCATTGTTCAAGTTTGAACCATGGTTCTCCTTTTGGAATTTACCTGTGTGGTCATCATATAAGGCCTTCACTCATTAGGCAGTCACTGAGTGTTCACTGAATACCCACATTATGTTAGTCGGAAGGAAAAGGAGAATGACATAAACTCAATGTTCATGAATCTTCTTAGTGCCAGACAATTTGTGTATTTTCAGTAATTTAATCTCCAGAACAAATCAAGAAATATATATACTGATAACCTCGTTTTCCAGACAAAAGCATTGAGGTTCAATTTATTAAGATTAAAGGTGATTTTCAGCAAGAAAGTAGGAAGTCCACTGAATGATGATATTAATGAGAAACTGGTCATTTACAGTGACTGGATTTTTCTGTATTAATATGAACATTCCATGTTTTAGTTCACCTGTCCCAACCTTCACTTCCATGTATAATCGGGACTCCTTGCGACAAAAAGTAGACTTCAGTTCTAAGCTTGTTTACCTGGTTATCTTTGAGATAAATGATGATGCTGAAAGTGCACATCTCTGTGCTCCAAAGGTTATTCTCAGCAACTTGTAATTGAAGCCCTTCTTGTTTCTATTAGAGTTTACCAATCAAAGGACCCCTTTTCTAACACCCAGGCATAAACAGTCATTGAGAACTCACATTCTGCTAGGAGTAAAACTAGCTGCATTTGTCCTATAGGAGGGCAAAGATGCTTTTCATTAACTGAACACCTAGCCTTTTCAGGGTTTTTCATGCTATGTCTTACGGGGAAAAACTTCACCCATGTCCAAAAGCAAATTCTTAGAACCCCTTTCCTTATCTAGTGTGGCTGATGTGTTTTAACTCAAAAATTGCTTTATATGTTATAGAGCTTTGGAGGAAAAAAATGGTAATACTAATTAGTTAATATACAGACATTAATTAAACAATTCTCAAAAGAGATTATGGATAAAAAGTAGGGTACTCTATGCTAATTCAGCAATAGGAAAGTTCTACTTAAATAGCTCAGTCTATCAAGGTCACATTATATGTCAAAGAGTTAGGAATGATAGACAAAAGAAAAGGGACCAACTGGCTGATGGCCCCAATGAGCAACATTGTACTTACTGTGCTCTCTTCCCCCTTTTTAGGTTTGTGTAACTTTATCCCTGAAACTGCCCCTTATGTTCCAAATCCCATGGATATCCTCCTTCTCCAGCAAGTCCTCATCTATATTACTTATATTGGTTTGCAAGTGCTATTTAATTATGAAGTAAATATATTTGTTATTTTCTCAGACTGGTCTTCAGAAGGACAGAGAAAATGACCACCACGTTTTGGAGACACCTCCATTTTCTACACATGGAATAATATTTAATAATTTCCTATTTGATTTGACAGACTGTACTTATTTTCACTAAATATGAGAACTAATTATTGTTATTTCACCATACACATATGAAAATTTTAGCCAGGCTTTGCATGGGTAAAATGTTTCCTAGGGTCATATAAAATAAAACACAACAGAGTAAGTGTTCATTTCTTATCAATCTTATGCAAGAAGTGGCAATGTTATTACAATCCCAACTTTATAGATGAGAAAACCTAGGCTCAGAAGGAAATAGCTATTGCTCAAGATTACAAATCAAGCTTAAGGGAAGTAGGGTGCTATTGCAAGAAAGAGAAGACACATGCAATTAATTGCCAAAGGGAGCATTGAAGAAAAACTGTTTTCCACACCAGGTACAGCTGCCTCCTGCTTACAAAGATGAGCCTCAGAACAGTTGACCAATAAAATATCCCATTTGGGCTCTGCGAGCTGTTGCCTTTGCAGTTCAGCAAAGCAGCTGAGCTCAGGAGCTATGGATTGTATGAATGATAATAAGGCAGATATAACAGTAGAAACCAATTAAGTATCCTTGCCTTAAGAAGGTGCCTCTCCCACTTTTCTATGCCTGTAAAGTTAAACATTCTGATTTCCCCAGATGAATCATATCAGAAGCAGGGTACCAGGGCCTTGTGAGGAATTCAAGCAACTCCCTCTGGTTGCAGCAAAGCTGTTTCTGGGAAAGGCGTTGTATGTACACCTGGAAGACAGCAGAGTCCATACCATAGGAAAGCAGATAAATCCTGAAGAGCTTGGGTTTCCTTCTCAATGCAGTGGTGTATCATTAAAGGATTTTAAGTGAACCACATGATTCAACTTATGTTATAAAAATTTCACTTTGAATCCACAACCAGCTTAGCTCTCAATTCTAAAAGCTCTCAGAAGGTTTCAAAGCAATTGTGTTTTTCTCAAAGTGTGACATTATTCATACATCTTCTTCCTACGATGCTTACTTAGTCTCGAAACATCGTAGAAATAAATAGGCACATAATCTTTCAGAATTAGTCCTGGAGTACTGCGCAGAGGAAGTGTGTGGGTGTGTAATGGAGGCCAAGTTGCCAACAAAGATGTCCCTGTTCTGGAGCTGAGTAGACGCGTGGGCAGGACATAGACATGAGACAGATGTCCTCCCAGGGTTCCAGTGCACACAGGCATTAAGGAGTAGAGTCAAGATTCCATCCTTTGTAAAGAACATGAACAATTTGTAATAAACCTTTGTAAAACAAAAATCAATCATGCCTGTTGATCCTATTTGCCATCTGCATTCTTAAAATTAACTGGAGAAGAATAAAAGAGGCAAAGTGTAAACAAAGTGAAACAATATTAAGGAAATGAAAATATCAAATTCTGTGACCGTGTTCCATATTTTCTTTTGATCTAACATATTTTATATTTATTATATTATTTACTTAATGGTGGTAGAATCTAAAATCTGAATGGAGGAAATAAAAGTATATTTAAGTGGCTTGGAATTATGATTAAATGAATTTATGAGTACTCTCCTAATCTGTGACAAAACCAACTTTTGGTGAATTATCTGACTCAAAAAAAAAAAAAAAGATCAGATAAGAAAGCGTGTAATGATACCTTTTACAACATAAAGCAAATCCTTCATTAGCATTTTAGTGTGTTTATCCACTTTAAAACTGATACAGTATTCTCTGTGAAATAAAACTGAAGGATAGAGTATCTTAGTATTCATTCTTTGCTTTGACTAGTTTTAGGAGTACCCAAGATAAGAAGCAGATGTCTTCCTGCCTTCCCAGGAGTTATTGTTACTATAACCTAGGTGGGGAAAAAAGTGTTATTCACACTCTTATTTACAAATGAGAAAACTGAGATTCCAAGAGGTTAAATAATTTTACCTAGGTCATAGCCAGATTATTTGGGACACATTATTCATGCATCAGTCTGTCTGCCGGAAAAGTTAAATACTTTTCATTCCCCAACTCAGCCTGTGCAATTATTTCAGGAATTTTCCTCCTGTGCTTGATCAGATCCTGAATGTTTTCTTTTTGTCTTTCTACCTCGAGAAATATAGAGCTATTGGCCTTCTTCCTATACATAGTCTAACAAAGGTACTGTGTCTTTTCTGAGTAACTTACAGTTTTTCTTTTTTGCCCTACAGCACAGGCTCGTTCTCTGAAGGAAAAATAGTAGTGAACACTTGTCCTACCATAGCTCTCTACTTGTGTTCAAAAATAGTAGTAAACACTTTTCCTACCATAACTCTACCGGTGTTCAAATCATCTTATCTCTTGGCATGACATTCTAATCATTTTTCAGTTCTTTGGTTGCTATTTATATACTTGAATGAAGGTATTAAGGCCTAGACACAGAAAACCTTAAACAATACCAACAACACAAAACAATTCCCCAATCCGATGTTCCTTCTACCAAGTGAAGCCCTCCCATGGACAGCGATTTCACACATTAACAGATGTGAGAGAACATTTGGAGTCAAATATATACTATTTTGTTGAAAATTGAGTACCGTAGTCCCTCTCTATATCGTGGTTCACTTATTGTGGCCTCACTGTATTATGGAATTTTTAAGAGTATTATATTTAATTATTTATCATGGATTTTTCACTATAATCACGGGATTTTGTGGTATTGTATACATATGTTGTTAAAGTTACGTAGGTTTAAAGTGTAGAATAAATGTAAGGTTCCTACTTTGCGGGGGGGTCTAGAACATAATATCCATGATAAGTGAGGGAATACTGTATTCTCAACTCTGGTATAAAAGAAAGACTATTAAAATCAATTTGGAAGGATACTTGTGGCATAAAATATAAAGCAAATAAATTTTTAAAATACCTAAGGAAGTATTTGTAAAAATCATCAGTGAAAGACTTAGTAGATTGATGCTTGATTAAGTATAATATTTAGAAGAAACAGGTGTTCTGATCAAGTGCTATTGCAAATAAACTAAATGAATAACTTATTTATGTGAAAGTATACTTTCTATCTGATATAAGTAATGTTCCATGGAATATACTATCAGAAACACTGATTTAATGGAAGAGAACATGAGAGTAAGAATTATTTTGGATCTCATTGTTACAAATTTGCTGTGTAAATTTGGACCACCATTAACCATCCCTAATAAGGGAGTTGAACTAAAAAAAAAAAAAAGGTTCTTAAAGTGTGGCTCCAGATCATAATCACCATCATCATTATTTGAGTACTTGTTAAACTGCAAATTATTGGGTCCCACCTAGACTCACTAAATCAGAAAATTTTGGAATAGGATCCAGAAATTTATATTTGAATAAGACTTCTATGTATATCTTATGCACAAGAGAACTTGAGAACCACTGAAATTAGATTATCTGTAAAGTGTTCCTAACATAAATATTTTCCAAAACAGCTTAACTCATGGTTAACTAGCTTCAAATACTCTTCTAACACTTATGTAACTCACAACAAATATAATCAGGACAATGAACTGTAAGAAAGTGTCAGGAACTAGATATTAGTAAATTGTGTAATAGAGAAGGCTATTAAGGCTTTAGACTTTCTACTTAGACTCAAAGAATATGGTACATAAAAGAGAGAGACACTGTCTCACAAAAAAGTCAAAGGTTAAAAATATAGAAAAATAAAAACAATATCAAAGTTATGGGTCAATCATACTGAAGATATTGGGACATTAGAGCTGGGGAAAGCTCAAACAATTCTTTTATTCCAACTGTTGCATTTAGTAGATAAAAAATCTGAAGCACAGATAAGAAAAATAAATGGTTTCATGAGTCAGCTTGTGATAAAATAAAAACATGCTACATATTCATGTGGTAGGTGATTTAAAAATACTTGCTAAACTGTATCCAACAGATTTGTTGAGTGGAAGTGAGACAAACTAGTTTCTTTATGTGCATGATTCTGTGCACTTCATCAAGTTATTTGAATATAGCTTTAAACATTCATGTAGGAATCCATTTACGATGTCATTGACTAAGACATTTTTGGAACTTCTAGGATTAACCTTCAATTTAAAAATATCTGGAAATGAAGCATGTTCTGTCTATCCCATTAGATTTTGATTTCTCATTAAAGAATGAATCAGATCTTTATACAGGACTGAATCTTATGTAACAGACAGTTTGACCTTCTGTCTGAAAACAATACAAAACAAAATAGCAACAAAAATAAAAATAAAAAATAAAAAGAAAAAAATGTGTTCCAATGATTAATGAAGAATTTGTATATAGCTTCATTTAATTTCTCATAAAAACATTATGGGGAACTAGAGAGAATTATGCTTAGCAAAATAAGCCAGGCAACGGAAGACCAATACCATATGATATCACCTAATACAGGAAACTAATGAGCAACACAAACAAATGAGCAAAATTGAACCAGAGGCATGTAACAAAGAGCAGACTAACAGTTACCAGGGGGGAGGCAGGGAGGGAGAGAAAGGGGAAGTAGGGGAGGGGTCTAGTCAAGGAACTAGTATAAATGACCCATGGACATAGACAATGGGTTAGTGATTGACTGTGGGAGGAGTGGACTGGGTGGGTGAGGGAGCAATGGGGGGAAATATGGGACAAGTGTAATATAAAAACAATAAATAAAAAAAGTTATGAAAACAAATGGCACAATTAACCTCTATGATTTTGATATAGTGGTAAAATATTAAAAAATAAATCATTTTTATCTTCAGTCATTAAGGTGAACAATAAGTTTAGATGCCATATGATTTAATGAGGCCAAAGAGTCTTACTAATAACATCAGTCAAAAAAATCATTCAACATGTATTATGTACTTATGTCTGGTAGGTACTACAGTTTAAGAATCTGAAGATTTAAGAGTAAGACAATGTTCATGTCTCAAGAAATTCATAGTTCAAGATATCAGAAAAACACAACCTAATTGTTGTGATAAAATTACAGTTTTTTAACCTAAGCATATACAGAATCCACTGATTCATTTTAGTGAACAAATCTAGAAAATTTAAGTCAGAATTTTCAGGGTAACTGAAATTATGAAGTTGTAGTAATCATTTGGATATTGAAGCAAGCCATAGTTAGAAGATAGGGTAAATTAATGTTTGAATATTTTTGATATTTCAGGTAGATAATCACTTATATTAACACATTACATTTTTTAGAGCAAACTTATAACATAAATATCTTCTGACTTTTTGGGTAAGGAAATGGATACCAGGAAAGTTTGGTGACTTTTCAAAGAAACAACATCAAGTCAAGGAGGAATGTAGGATTCACAGCCAGATTTAATTCTAAGTGTAAAGTTTTTCTCCTCAATTAGAACATTTCTATTTTTAGGACAAAAGAGAGACAGAGAGACATAAAGGAATGGTCAGGAAGGGACAAAGAGATGGAGAAGGAAGAGAAGAGAGAGAGACTGTAGATATTAAATACTTCATATATAAGAGCAATCAAGTTATTTAGTCAATTTGAAAACCCAATATACATGTGTTAAATGAGACATCACCGAATTTCTGAGGAACAGGAATTTTTAGTCAATCTGGAAAAGGAAAAACTAGAATTACTTTTTTAATCTTTTTGTTTACCTTTTCAGCCTCACATCATCTAGGTCTCTTAAAATGTATTATATTTTATATTTTATGTTACTTATTTTACTTTTAATAATATTTGTTTGGAAAACTTATGCCACAGAGAGCAGGATAGCCATGGAAAGAGTGTGCACTACTATATACAGAACAAACTTTTACAGTTTGAATAAAGTTGGAATGCTATTAGTATAATTTACTATTGAGAAAAGATAGAATAACTTATCACTTTCACAGACAGGCCCTGAGTAACCAACCATAATGATGAATTTTGTACCACCTCCTTGGAGAAGTCTTATTCTTTGTCAGTTCAAAATTATTCTTTGCTTAATGTTCCTTTTTCTATAGAGAATCTAGGAACATGCACAGAGAATCACAACTTCACCTATAGACAGAAGGAATAATAACATTTTCTTCTTTCCAGTAGGAAGAAACCCAATTATTTTTCATTGCAGGAAGATGATATATTTTTGGAAGATTGGCATATTTGCATCTTTGCAATTAATGTTGCCACAGTCCATTATTGCTTTGAGATACCTTTGAGCAGCATGTTCCTCTCTGGCTGAAAATTTTACTAGAAGTTCAAGACAGAATTTCTCCACATTTTGACAGTTGCCCACCTCTAGCAATATCATATCTTTCTTCTCTTCCATATTTGCCCTGCGTTCATCCTCTATCTCATCTTAAAAAAAGAAGTTATTCTCATATCTCTATAAATGTTGCATTTTTTTCCTAAATATTTTGTCATGTGTCCAAGCTCCTGAGCTCAGGAACCAGGCTGTATCTACCCTTCTCTATAGTAGATAACATATGTCAATGTCATGTGCTCCACAGACTAAAAGATTATAGGAAACACACCAGGAAATAAGGAAAAACAAACTGGCAACTATGAGATTTTTTTTTTCAAATATTAAGGTGAAAACAGAAGAAAATTATAACTAATACCTAGAAAGTGCTTGCCATGTATCAAGCACTGTTCTAAGTGCTTTATATATGCCTGAGAACATACTTGATCCTTACTACAACTTCATGAGAAAGACACCACATTTTAAATAGCGGGAAGTGACATACACAGAGGTTAATAATTTACTTAGGATCATCCAGTTGGTACAGGAAAGCATGAGAGGAAAGAGGTGCTTAAATCCAAACCCTACCCCCTCTCACAGATCCTCGGGAAAACGTTTGCAAGTTCAGCAGTCTGCAGTCACTTAGCTGCACAAGCTATAGTTTGAACTTTGGTTCAGTAACTAGAAAAAGTTCCTGAGGATAGGTAAAAGGACAAAGAAATACCTAGATTCTAGTCCTAGGTCATTACCAATTACTACTGAAGCTCAGGTCTCCTGATTAGAATTTTTGTGACATTCTTTTAACTTCCTAGGACCTCAATTTCCTTATCTCTAAACGGGAACTAATCACAGGCCCAGCTTCATGGGACTGGTTTGAAGATGAAAGTAGACAACACTCACAAAAAGCTAAGCACAGAATCTGCCACATAAAGTTCAAAACAACCAACCCAAACTGCTGACCCTCCCCTACGGTGATTTCTGTCAGCACTGCCGCATGTGGCCTGGAATTCAGATGACAACCCTGGTGACAGAGAATGGGAGTGATGCAGGGAACTGGAAAGAAATGGAAGGTGAAGCACCGCACTGTATTCATGTAGGTGGCTGTTTATATAATAGATGATAGATAGATAGATAGATAGATAGATAGATAGATAGATAGATAGATAGATAATAGACTAACTTACATATCAACTTTGTGTGAGACAGTCACATGAGTTACCTTCTATGAATCTGTCTTTTAGATGTCATCTTAGCTCAATGTCCCACAACTTGTGTCTTAGAATGTTGTGTGAACATATTATTCTGATCATTCAATAATACATCTGAATTATGATCCTGATCTTATTTACCTCTACTTCTGCAGAGACACAATTCAGGTACTGAGCTTTTAAGTCTCAATCTTAAATTCACTCTAAGCTTCTGCATTTTTTTTAACTCTCTCCTATTTAATTCAATGTTTTTCTCTACAAAAGCTTAGCCAAGCAAGAGATTTAAATTATGCACAACCTAGCAACATGAAAACAGAAGGACGCAAAAGACATTTTCCTCACATGCTATCCTCTGCTCCCATGAAATAAGCCTTATGTTGGAATTATGCAGAATATTTTGTCCCTTTTCTCTTTCCCTTCCTTCCATGAAGGCTTAACTGGGCTTCTCTTAGAGGATTGGGGGAAAGAAAAGTCAG
The DNA here is from genome assembly GCF_987537825.1 of Furipterus horrens. Classification (NCBI taxonomy): domain Eukaryota; kingdom Metazoa; phylum Chordata; class Mammalia; order Chiroptera; family Furipteridae; genus Furipterus; species Furipterus horrens. Next base: position 52,657,738 of record NW_028327172.1, read on the forward strand.
AGGCCACTTAAGTCAGGACATTGGTGGCATTTCAACTTTCCTAAAGAGTATATTCAATGTAAACCAAATTCACTGCACACTTCCCACAGCTTATGAAAAAAAACTTAAGCTGAGCATTTTACTATGTTGATTTGACTTGTCCAGGGAAAGTACTGATACTAAGAAACAGGTTTAGACAAAAAGGTTTGTTTTTACACAGGTCATATAGTATTCATTTCCTAAGTTTATGCAATAGTTACTTGACACTTTCCTACAGCACATTCTGGGTCTTCCCTTCCGACAGCAAATTGAAAATACAACTGAAAACAAATAAAATATTCATCAACCTAAAAAGATTCCTCACTTGTCCCCAAAGAATAGCCACAGGGAGAAATGCAGTAATATTACATTTTTAAGAAACAACCCAATATACCAATATTGACTATTAATCACTTGTACATTATCTTCCTTGAATCCTGTAATCCATAACTAGTGTTCCTAGGTTGCTTTTTAAAAAATGAGTCTAAATATCAGCTACCTCTCAGATTATTTTACTTAAAAAGCAACTCACAAAATGTAACTTTTTACTATTGGCAATAACTGGGATTTTTATTCTTTTGTGGATGATGATGATATCACCTTTCAAGGGTTTTGTTTGTTTGGGGTTTTTGTTTGTTTGTTTTACTGACCAATTTTAATTATGTCTTACTTGCACTCTCAATACAAAACTTCAGAAGCAAATAAGAGTCTTTTTTTTTAACGCTGCACAAGGTCTCTTTTCTCTGCACCCACTCCAGCATTTATCTCTTGTTGTTTTAATGTGTTGTTTTGAACTAACTGCTTCAGAAGTGATATAACCCCAAATCTGCATAAAATAACATTATATTCGTCAAACTTAGTATTACTATCAAGACTTTCTAAAGCTATTTGCTCTGTGGTCTTGACTGCATGTCATGTCCAATGCTCAAAAGACTTATGTTGGATGGCATAAGTTCAATATTTATTATGCATGCCATTTTGGCATAAAAGTTTAAATATTAAATTATCTATGAATTATTTTTTATCAAAGCTAAAATCTGTACTAAGCTGAGATCCCTAAAAAAGCTCAAAACAATACAAGAAGGTAAGTCAGGCATGTTTTCAATACAAACAAAAATATGGGCTCACTCTCTTGAGCCAATGATACAAGTTTTAATAAAAACGGAGAAAAGCCAAATTATCCAACAAATATTTGCTTTCAAGGGAAAGAAAAGTAACTAAACTTTCATACTGTAAACTGTAACATACATGTAGACCAGCAAGGATTTAAATCAATAATATGAAGGAACATAGTTGCAGAACACATACCTGAGCAAAGGTGTCTGTCAGGTGGGACAGTAAAACTGCTCTTGGTAATTATTCAAAAATTTCAGAGAATCAGAGGGTCTCCTGAAGACTGATGATTAGGAAAAGTAAATTTGTAAGTTTATGACCCACGCAACAAAATTCTATAATGGATCATGATGAATAGAGACTGCAAAGATTTCAAAAAAGAAGTAGTAATTGTTAGAAGCCTACATGGTTTGTAAAAAATCATGCCAATAATTTTTTTTCAGTTGGATTGCTTTCCTAAGTAGTTATTTTTAAAGTAATTTAAGTAAAGACTTGACATAGTATCAATTTAGATAGAGACTTACCAACAGAATGAAAGCATGTAGAAGTAGAATAAAGGATGCATAGTTAGATGTATTTGTATTTCAAACACTGATGACAATTAATGGGAATTATTGCTTCAGTGCCAGACTAAAGGGAAACTTCTGGCAGGCTGTTGAACTCAATCCTGTCTCAAGTCATAGATGCAAATGGAAAAAGACACAGAAGCCTCATTTGTTAAATTCATTGATGACACAGGGCTGAGTGTGTAAACTAATTGAGTTAGATTACAGACACTAGGTTTTGAAATGTCTCAGCAAGTAGGGTCTAATAATATGAAATCTAGTAATATTAAAAAAAATCAAGTGCTTATTATGGGCAAGTCACAGTGGAACACATAAAGATCTCAGCACCTGCCAATCTTCTGTGAACATAAAAATTATTAGCTAAAAATACTAACTTATTTATCAGCCCAGAAACCCTAAATGAGAACAATCTCCATGGAGGTTAATAGAAAAAAAATATTTTTTTAAAAGCACATCAGGTAATTTTTAACATTGTCAAGGTTTTGATAATGCTGATCTATGTGAAATAGCCCTTAACCTCAAAATGTTTACAGAGGAGAAATTACACACAAAATGCCTGTAGAAACTGTATATACAGCGAATGGCTATATACACAAGAAAGGTATCCTTATTCACCTCTCACTTATAAGACAGAATATATAAAAATAGATTTTAAATATTGAAAATGTGTTTTTCTCAGTAATGTTAACAAGTGAAAAACTATAATTGTTACTTAAGCCTGTGTCTTTTTTAATCCTCCATATCTCATAAAAGGTAAATGAGAGTGGTTGATGTGTCTCTTCAGGAGGGAGAGTGTGTCCTTTTAATGCTCTTCTCAGTTTTCCTTTTTTGCCTGAAGCTGTGGTTGAAGGATGTACTCAATTAGCTGAAAAATACAAAAGTAAGGGGAGTTCAGAGGATCTGGGACACATCAGTCACCCTTAACTACAAATGTGAAAGCCGTGGTGAGCATGAGGAAACCTGGGTAATGCAGAAGGAAAGATACCTGTGATTCTCATCCCTCTATGCAAGATGACCCTCCTGTGGAGTTTTAAAAGGGATACACACACACAACCTGGGGCATATATAAACTGCCATGGCTTGTCCTGGTTCTCCTTAGTTGATTAACTCCTGTGCTAAAGTCTTCATACTTCTTTATATATCCTGCAACTGATCTCATGAATCATTAAAAAAAAAATTTAATTCAGTTTATCATTCAGGAGGCATGCTTGAGCCTGCTAAAAAAGCTATTAATACTGGATCTTCTCAAGACTGTTATTTGGGCTTACCAAGCAACCATTTTATAGCCAACAACTTTAATGAAAAATCCCTAGAATGTGAAGCAACACTGGGCACATTATATACCTTTTTGTATTGGGAATATTGTTTCTTTCATTGTTGTTACATTTAAGGAGTAATAGTAATGGATTCAAAAAATAATATTGGAAAGTCATAAAATTAGTCATTAGGAACAAATAATAAATTAGACACTTTTACTCTAAATTAAATAAACCATGATTGCATGTTGTAGTCATTATAGCTGGGCATTGGGTATTGGATCAGACAATCCTGTTGCCACAGTATGTAAACAATTGAGGTAGCCTAAATGACATTTTATTTAGAATGATTAGGCACCATCTTATTATTTGAGTATTAATAAGACAATTTATAATAATTTTAAAAATGTTTTATTTTGAATTACTTCATTTACAAAAGTGGAATAATTTTCTAAATTATTCTAATCAAATAATATGATGATGATAATATTATTAAAGAAAATACATAAATGTAGTCATAAAAAAAATTACCTTGGAAAACCAATCTAGAAAACAGGAGAGTTTATATTGCCTCACCCGCTCATTCACAGCTTCAATTGATGCTCCGTAGTCACACAGTATTTTCTTTAAAACTAGAAATAAATTGAGAAAGTCTTTCTGCAAAGTGTGCAGGCTGCCTGCCCCTGAAGGCACATACTTGAAAGCAACAGCACTGAGATGTCCTCAGTCTCTGGAGCAAATGAGGAAGGTCCAAAAATATCCTGCTCCTTAAACAGTATGATTTTTTTCACCTGGTGTGATTTATGCAGAGAATCCATAAAATATTCCATTCATCAAAAATCTAATTTACATACATTCAAAGGATATTGTGAAAAATAATTAACAGAACGCATCACAATTCAGAGTGACTGCGGATTTACAATTCTTGGAAAACCAGGAAGTTAAATAAGTATATCAGATAGGTAGAAAGAAAAGAAAAAGGAAACAAGAAAAGAGAGAAAAAGGGAGTAAAAGAGGAGAGAAGGTAAGTTGCTCTCTTTGCAATGCTTCATATTCTAAAGTCATGTGAATTAAAGGGCTCTTTTTTCCTATTTTTTATGAGGAAATAATTGTGTTGCTTACTAGCCATCAATTTGAAATATATTAAATGATTACAGACTTGTATGCATCTAGTAAACCATCTCATTGAATTCTAGCTTAGAGACTTAGAAGGAGAGGAACACTGCTTGTTAAAATTAAAATAAATTTTAATCAGGATTATATTTCCCATTACTAACACACACAAGGATGGTCTCAGATGAAAATTCATAGATGAATAATACACTTCTAAATAATTATCAGTTAATGACTAACATTTAGTAGAAATTTTCTAAAGGTTTGACTATTTAAGATTATTACCTGTTATATTAAAACTACTTAATATGCTTTTTATATTTCCTCACAATGACATGGAATCTGGCCCTTGAAGAACAGAACGTTTTTATTACAACTGATGCTACTTTAAAGACAATAAATGGAATAAGATATATAAACTTTTTTCACTATTGAGATCTCAAATAAGTGGAGCATTACATGATAGCTTTGAGATTAAATTAGGAATTATTAATTTCTGTTGATACTTCAAGCTATAGACAACTTATCTGAAAGAAAAACTTTCAAAACAATGTCTTTCTGCTGTTTTTAAAAGAATTCATGCAGATAGCTATTAGTTTGTACTGGCTATGTGACCAAATATATGAGTATAGTTGAAGAACAACGTAGAATAGATGGGAGTTTCCTAGAACAATAATTAATTCAAGACCTACAAAGCAAATCTATACATTTGATCCTAGTCAGTATGTTCTCTAAATAATGCCATTATTAAATAGTGAGTTATAAAATTAACCAAATTAACTGCCACTCAACTTTTCAATTTTTTTATCAAAGTAAAATGCAATTAATTGGTTTAATTGGATCTCTCCCAAATGCTTCTAATTCTTCTAATTAGAAATAACCTCCTGGAATAATTCTGTACTTTATTATACAGTACCTTCACACATACTATATATATTTAGAGAACTCCATTTCCCAAAGGCATGACCTCAGCCACGACCCTTCCAAGCAGTTGCTTCCAGCCAGGAGATATATCTCCTATATTAATGCCAGTGCTGATCTGAAGTAGAGAGAGAGAGAGCTATACTGAAAAGAAATTAAAAAGAATAAGGCCTGGGCTGTCTTAGCTCTGGGAATTGATTAGCTAGATTAGAGTCTTAAAAAGACATAGTAAATGATACCTAAAGATTCTTTTTTTATGCAGAATAGATGCATATATTTATATGATATATATTTTTATCCTGTTCATATAATTTTTATAGATATAAAAATATTTCCTCAATCACAAACATGTAGATGTATCAAACTATTTTTATATATAAACTATTCAATAAGCAGTATAAGTACCCTGAGGAAATGCTATTTTATTGTTTTCTTTATGAAATTTTTCCTTTCCTGAAGTATCTTGATAATTTAATATATACAATACATGTATAAAATATGTATTATTAAATACATAAAAAATAACAGAAAGGTATTTTTTAAATATATGCACACAAGAAAAATATGTGAGGTGAAAGAGATATGTCATATCAAGTTAGAAAAAATTAGTCACAAAGTAAAGAAATGTGTAGTTATAACTAAAAAGTTTATTTGAAAAGCAGAAAATTACATTACAGGAAGCTTTCACAAAACCAAGACCCCTCTGCGATATAACAGAAAATTAGCAATTGCCCCATACATCAACTTGGAAGACTCAGCTAAAAATATCAAAATTACTCTTTGTGACCACAAGATGGCTCACTCTCTATACTTACACTTGAGCAGAGATGCCACTGTGGCCCCAGAGGTTGGAGACAAGAAGATGCTTACTAGACGGTTCAGAAAGAAGAAAAGTTATCCCTTCAAAGCAAACCTAAAGTCTTGAACAGTGAAACACCTCAGTTTCTCCCTCATCAGTTCACATCAGAATTGTCTGTACAGAGACAAGATCATTGGGAAAGTTGTCTTAGACTAAAGATATTTAGAATGCCAGGTAGAAACCTGTCAAATAATCATTCTGCATCCATGTCCAAACAGTCTCATATACTTGCATTCATAGTGTAAGAAAAATGCTCAGGCAAGAAAAAAAAAGAGAGAGAGAGAGAAAAGAAAACACCACCTAAAATGAAAACAATAACAACAAATCACATTTTCTGCTTTTAATTGAATGTGGGAGTAGAGTACAATAAAGTTAAGGAATAGGAAAACAAAAATAAGCCAGCAATGATGGAAAATTTAATACAGAGAAAACATTCATTTTCCTAGGTTTGCAAGATGGCTCTCAGCCATCAGTTCCTCCACCAAACTGCATTTTAGCAGAGAGGATATAATAGGACAGTAGCCACAGAAGTTTGCAACACCATCCAATGTATTGCTATAAAAAGCTTGACCATCTGGATCCTAATTCTCCTCAATAGTAAAACTGTAGAGAACTTTCTTCTAATTTACAGCTATCACCATGCAGCGCTGAAGGGTGCACACAATATGCCATTGTTAGAGCTACTGCATAATCCAATACAATTTGGGGAAAACCAGCTTGTAAGTATAACTACATGGTTTTCTCAGTATTCAGCATCTGTTTGCATTTCGTGAGTGCTTATATATTTTGCTTGTACTTTATTTTTTCTTCTCTTCCTTTTGCCTTGGTCAGAATAGGTCTATAAAGTCATCATGCATGACTAGCAATGTTCGTGGACTGAATTATCAACCTTACCCCATGGATTGCTGAGAACTGAAATGTGTGTGATCTAACAGTGTTGAACATTAACCCATTAACCTGCTTCTTTGAGTCAATCCATAGTATTCATTCCTTGCCTTTATTTAAAAAAAAAAAAAAAATGCCCCAAAGCACCGATTCACTAAGTTACCCTGAAAAGGCTATCAGATATAGAGGAGAAAAAAAGTGCTTCAAAATTAAGAAGGCTGGTGACTAGGAGCCTGCATAATGACTTAGGAGTAATCACCTCTAGCTCCAAATAAAATGAAATTGATTCCCTCTCAGCAAAAATAGCTCTAAATGGCAATCCATTGGTGCAAGCCTCTGGCTAACCCTTTACCTGCCTCACAAATCTACATTAGGAAGAAGTGAGGAAGACCAAGAAGGAGAAAGATAGTTCTACAGCTAAATTAAATGATCCTTCACCTCTAAAGATGGCCTGGTTAAAAACACATCTCTGTATCTCATGTTGCTTGCAGAATGCTCATCATTGGCAAAACAAAAACAAAAAGAGAGAATTTTCTTTCTCTAAGATTCCATTCCAAGCACATACTACCCACCCAACATGAAAAAGAAAAAAAGAATTATGTTCCCTTTATCTTCCTTGATGTCTGTGATATCCTGATTTGAGTTGTGGCAATATTAATACTTTGGACTGAGTCATGAGCTGCCACAACTCCATGGAGAGAGTAGTATGAACAGGCTAATCAAAGTGTGAAGGAGCAGAAAGTAAAGTTGCGCTTTTCTTGGCGTATTTGTTACCACATAGCAGACTATAGAGTTTGTTTTGCCAAATTACTCTAATAGTAGTCATTGTAAAAACCATAGATATTATGGGAGCTGAAAGCAAAGACAGAAAATATATGTTAAATATTTACCATGGACTGAAAATCTCTATGGAGCACTGCAAAGGACTGGTTGCATTAAAATTAATGATGAGTAAAGAAGGCACTCTTCTTTCTTTCCTCTACTTTCCAAGTAGGCAGTAGACAGCCTCACATGCATGGTCTTTTTGCTCAAGGGTCCTGGCTGGCTGAGCTTGAAAATTTCTGACCCCAGATGATGCCTTGACTTTCAAGCATAAATCTAGATCTGCCTAAAGTGATGTGCCATGCTCCCACATCAAAACTGAGGCCATCCACATCAAAACAGACATGCCATCCAGACATGCTGTGACTTAGAGGCACTTCCCAGAAGAGTAATGAAAAGACACTAAGTTTTACAAGTGCAGCACACATACAAACTGCAGCCTGTAAAAACAGTCACAAAGACCTGCATCCTCTGATTAATTCTCTGCTTACCACAAACACCTTTAAAACCTCACTTTTGAACTCGAAGATAACTCAGGAGTACTGTGAGCCTGACTTGAATATAAGATGCATGCCTTCTAAAGAACATTTGCCTTATGATCATTTCAACTCACTTGGCTAACTTTTGGCTATTATTCTCTCATAAAACTTCTTGTGAGGTGACGTGCATACAATAATTAAAACAAAAATTAAAGAGTGGGGATATTAACTATTTTAAAGTTATTGAGATTTTTCTCTATTAACTTTAGTTCCCTTGGAATTTTGGCTAAAAACACATGAATAAGCAAGACTGGTTAGAGGCAATAACTTATGCAGATAAACATCATTAAGACGAGGAGACTTAAATCAAAGCTTTGTTTAGAGTTTAAAGAAGATAAATCTGTTAGCTAACAACCCACTAAGTGGAATCCTATTATGGAACCTAGCTCATTTTAACAGAAGATAACCCCTCCAGTTAATTATTTAATAACTGAGATAATCAGTTTACCCACCTGGCCACAACAGACAGACTTGATCAGAAACTTTCCCTCTTTATATCCACATTATCCAGATAAGTGTAAGAGCTCAAAGAGATGAAAAGATATTAACTTCCTGGCTTTGCCTGACAAATACAGTGATTTGCATGAATATCAAACTTCTGTGATTCAGCAACTTTCACTCCTGTCTATATCACTAAATACTAAGTGCTGAGAAAGAGTTCCAATCACTTGGCTTTTATTTTAGAGGACTAAGGTATGCTTTTCACAGCCTAAGAAGAGAATATTTAAAGGTCTTTACATTCCAATGCAGAGTTGCCTCACAATTGTCAAGCAACTCACAAGGGTAGAAACAGACAAATACTAAATGCAGAGTTGTCGAGGAATCACTAACCAACGCTGAGTTTCAGATGCAGAATACAGTATTAGCAAAGATGGGGAGAGAGTAGAGTTATCATCTGCATCAAAACTTCAATCAGAAAAATAATTGCGAAACTATCAACCCCTTATTATTCTGCTTCCTAGATTGAAAAAGACTTTGTCAGTTAAAGTACTTACTATGATTGGGAGGTTTCTTCCATATCTAAACCAAGAGATTGCAAGAGCCTACCTGAAAGTGGTTTGTGAGGCACGTCAGCAGAGAGGGCGACTAGGAAGCAGTCTTACCTTTAGCACGGAGGAGCAAATTCCTCCCCAGGCGAACTGGCTTTTGGAAGAGGGTGCCCTCTTGCTAGGGCTGAGAAGCAGCAGGGAAGAAGTGGCTGTCTGCCACTAGCTGTGACAGCAGCGTGTTACCGGGTCCCTCGGAAACTGGGCTCCAGCGCTCCTCCAATAAATCAGGCGGTGGCGGCTGGGTCCTCAGGCAAAGAAGCTGGGACTGCAGTTGCTAACGCTGCCTCACTTGGGAAAGCGCTGGCGTGTGTGCCTGTGTGTGCGCGCGTGTGCGTGTGTGTACTAACTGCGGGCTCCAGGCTGAGAGGATGTGTTCTGCATACTCAAAACGCTCGTGCAGGGAGGAGGTGCCTCCACGAGACCCCAGCCTCCCAGCTGAGGAATCAGTCCACTGACCTTGTTGCTGGGGATTCTGGCTGAATGGCTCACTCATCAATGGATTTAACAATCAATCAAAGAAAGGGGAGGGGATCAGGTTTAGAAGGAGACAAGTGCTTCCCTAATAAGCATAAAAATAATAAATAAATAAATAAATAAATAAATAATAACTCTACTCAACATTTTTAATCTAAAATTGATTTTTCTTTCCTTTTAAGCCCCTATAGCTTCAGCACAAAATCTAATTGATGAATTCCTAAGTTAAAACTTTTCAGGTGGCTTACCTAGGCAAGATGGGATCTCCCTAGAAGCCAGTTCAAAACATTTACTCCACAGAGATCTGTCAAATGCAGACTTGGATTTATAACAATTATGCTGGTTTTAACTAATAAGCTACTTTTTAAATCAGGGGTTCCATGTCATAATAGACATATTTGGGGTTAGAGGTAGAATCTGAGTTCAAATCCAACCTAGATTTTCTTTAAACATAAATCCAATGCCAACTGTGAGGAAAGCCCTGGGATATGAGTGAGTCATTTAAAGTGCACCTGAAAATGCTTTGTAAAGTATAAAGCAGCGCTTTTCAACCTTTTTCATCTCGTGGCACACAAAAATCAATTACTAAAATCCTGTGACAAACTAAAAATATAAATTTTCGTTGATCTGACAAAAAATGGTATACTTTGGATTCCTTCATACTGGATGGCCATTGTTCTGTTGGCTGTTGTCATTGTTTTATTTGACAGCCTAAGGGAAAAGAGGTCAATGCCCCTGATTAATTAATCAGGTATTACATGTTTTAAAAATTCGTGTGATACACCAATTGAAAATTGTTGGTGTTAACCATAAATTATAGATTTTTTTAAAATTGCCACAAAGAATGTGCAAGACTATCAGACACTTTTTCAAGGTGTATAGTTTAAATGCTATTGGAAAGTTTCATTGCTGATCTCTGAGCTACTAACAATAATTTCAGAGCCCAAAACCAACACATCTGAAAAGCCAGAAGAGAAACTACCATTAAAGTATTGTATTTTCCACTCACAAAGGGGAAATCCATATATGTGGAGGACTGATATATGTTATACATAGATTTTCAAGGCCCTTCATCTGTACCACTTATCACAGCTGCTCTCTGCTAAAAGGCTGGGAAACTAAGGTTGAAATTTACCTTCCCTCAGATTAGGGTCTGCCACTAGCAGACCTATTAGGTCAAACTCAATTAAGAAATGCAATAAAGGGGAAAAGAGCAGACGTGGGAATTCATTACATTGCTACAATCTGAGATCTGTCATGTAGTCCTTTGATCCCTGTGCTTTTGTCTATAATAATGATGATGGTAATGACTGCCACTATGACCACCACCACCACCACCACCACAAGCATTCAGTGGAAGCTAATATCTATGGAGTGCTTATTAACTGCCAGGCACTTTATAGGTATCTTGCATTTATAATATTTTTAATCCTTACTACGTTATCATGAGGAGAGCAAGACACAACATGAAAGTCAACAGCTAATAATATGTTCAGGGCTTATTTTTTATTAATTTAGGCAACTAAAGTATACATTTAAAAAATTTCTTTAGTTATATATATATAAACCTTTAGCAGATATATATACACCATTAGCATACATATATATAAATATATATGATAGATAGGGACAAAGACAGACAGACAAACAGCCAGAGATTTGAGTCATTACAAGGATATAGATATAGATCTATATACCTTGAGTGATATAGATATATGTGTATATATAGATCTATATCTATGTTATTTCAGTACATGCTGTAAAAGATTAGTGATATTTCTATATACAATCAAGTACTTTTATTAACTTCAGTAAATGCAACAATAAAATAAGCTGAATCTAATTTATTGTTCATTTTCTAATTTTTTACTTGAACCAATAATGTCCTTTATAGCATATTTTCCTCTAGGAGAGTATCCAATCTAGGGTTAGTGATTGCATTTAGTCATCATGTCCTTCTGGTCTTTAATTTGTAAGTTCCAAAGCTGTTCTCTTGCTTTTATGACATTATTGAAAATTCATTTTCCTCTTAACTTAAAAGAACATTTTCAACTTCTCATTTGTCTTATGTTCTCTAATGATTCAATTCAAGTTAATTACATTAGTTGGAACTTTGTGTAATTGATGGGTTCTTCTTGGAATATCATGGAATATCATATCCAAAGGCATTGGAGGTCCTCTGCACCTTTTTGGTTCTATAATTTTCATCACTGAATCATGTCTTTTTCTGTCTTTACACTTACTAATTACTGTTTTTCCCCTTGTAACTATTAAACTAATCTGTGGGAAGGCTATGCACATATCTTGTATCCATCAAAATGTCCCTGTATATTAATAATATGATGATTAAAAAATAATAGTTATCTGACTCCAATACTCTCCCCATCCATAGATACTAGCTATTCTACTATTAGCCCTCCTTTTTTGCCATTTCTCTCTCTTTGATTTTTTCTCCTTGATCAGAAAGGATTCATGAATTTCTATTATTTTCAATGATCTATAATTCAGTAATGTTATTACTTCTTTTAATGCTTGCAGATTTGTCGTACCTCTATATGGGTTCTTATGTCTTTATAATATGCCACATCTTTATCACTTCTTAATTTTTAGAAATTTTTGTTTTTTAAAGATAAGATAGTCTGCAATTACCTTAAATGTCCATGAGTAGATAAGTGGATAAAAAAGCTGTGTTACATTTACACAATGAAATGCTACTCAGGCTTAAAAAAGAAGGGAATCTTATCCTTTGCAACAGCATGAATCGACCTGGAGAGTATTATGCTAAGTGACATAAGCCAGTCAGAAAAAGACAAGTACCATATGAGTTCACTTATATGTGTAATTTATGAACAAAATACACTAACAAACAAAACAGAAACAGAATCATAGAGAACAGACTGACAGCTATCAAAGGGGATAGGTATGGTGTGTGTGGTGGAAAAGTGAAGGAATTCAGTGAAGAAGAAGGAGGAGGAGGAGGAGGAGGAAGGAAAAGAAGGAGGAGGAGGGGAAAGAGAAACCCAAACACTACTCACAGATACAGACAACAGTATGGTCATTACCAGAGGGAAAGGAAGTAGAGGGAGGTAGAATATGTTAAAGGGACAATAAATAGTGATGGAAGGAGACTTGACTTAGGATGGCAAACACACAATACAATATACAGGTGATGTGTGATAGAATCGTACTCCTGAAATCTATATAATTTTATTAACCCTTTGAGTGCCATGCATAATTGCTAAAATTCGTGTGAGAAATGCCAGGCTATTTTGCTGAGAAATGCAGAGCTTATGAAAAATATCTATAAAAACATTATTATTCATAACAATTTGCTGAAAATTTCATGACATATAGTAAATACATTCTTCTTTTGTAAGCATTGTTCTTTGATGCAATGTAGCAAAAAAATTATTGCATTAAAATTATTTTATTATAACAATTATTTTAGAAAAAATAAATCATTTCCTTCAATATGGCTTTTGAAGTATAATATATGGATAATATAAAACCTATGGTTATAATTTGAAAAAACACACAGAAACATGGATAACAAGCAAGAAGTATGCTAAATATTGCATAAATTTTTGAAAAATAAAGAAAACTTCATAATGTACCAAAAAAATGAACAAAAATGGCATTCACACTAAAGACATATATCAATAGATATCAACAGTGAAAAACAGTTTATAAACAAAAATGAAATACAAAAACAATACAATAGGAAAAGCTTCCTTTTCATGCACACTGCATAGAGTATTGGCAATTATTGCAAAGATAAATGAAATTAAAAGGACCATTTAAAATGTAAGTAAAAATTGTAACAGAATTAATGTCAGTATTTGAACAAGCATAAAAATTTGAAATTTGGGGACTTCCGGCCAAGATGGAGGCTTAGACGGACATGTTAGGTCTCCCTCTACAACTAGAGAGGAATACAACTACTTCAAAACAAAGGATAACTAGAAATTCCAGAAAATAAAACTACACGGAAGCCCAACATATGAAGTTATAAACCAGCGGTGCCATTTGGGCAGGTAAGAGTTAAAGAGGGCAGCGCTGTTTGCGGTCACACCTGAGACAGCGGGCGGGGCGGCGAAAAATCCGGAGGCAATCAAGCCCCTGGCAGTGCGCGACCCCAGCGCTGGGGAAAGCAGCCACCGCATGGCCTTGAACAGTGAGGCCCAGGGGGGCGGGAGGACGGATCCCGGTCTCCTAGCTGAATAACTGTGTGAATCCATCTTGGACCCCCGCCCCCAAAGAAAGCACTACAGGGCTGCGAAATAGGTCGCAGGCAGGCGCCGGTCGCTGAATTGTGATGCGTACACAGGCACTGCCCCAAACAGCCGGCCCAAGAAAACAAAATGCATCTGTCAAAATGTGGCAGACAACTATAGAAATCCCGGTGGCACAGCTCACCAGACAACAGATAGAGAACCTGACAGATGAACAGATAAGAAACCTGTCAGAGGCTCAGTTCTGGGCCATTGTTATCAGGTGGCTTACAGAATTCACAAAAGAGCAGGAAAAAGATAAGAAAGAAGCGAAAAACATTCATAACGAAAGGAACAAAACCACATACGAGACAGATGGTGAGGAAAAAAAATCCAGAGTTCATTTCAACAAACTGGAATATGGAGAAGGAACAAGCAGTCAACCAATGCAGAGAGAGGAAATGGGAAACAACAATGAGAGGATCAGAAACCTCTGGGACAGCTATAAAAGGCCCAACATAAGAATCATTGGTTTGCCAGAGAATGAGGAAGATGAACTAGAACTTGAAAAATTGAGTGAAAATATAATAAAGGAGAACTTCCCAGACTTGGGGAAGGGAATAGACCTGCAGGTCCAGGAAGCAAGGAGAGTTCCCAAGAGACTGGACCCAGGGAGAACCACTCCAAGACACATTATAATCAAAATGTCAAAAATTAAAGATAAAGAGAGAATCTTAAAAGCAGCAAGAGAGAAGAAAAGAATTATGTACAAAGGGGTCCCAATTAGACTATCAGCTGACTTCTCAAGGGAGACCCTACAGGCAAGAAGGGACTGGCAAGAAATATTCAAAGTAATGAAAATCCAAAACCTACAACCACGAATACTCTATCCAGCGAAATTGTCATTCAGAATAGAAGGACAGAGAAAGTGTTTCCAGGACAAAATAAAACTGAAAGAGTTCATTAGATCCAAACCACTGTTATAAGAGATGTTAAAGGGACTGGTTTAAAAAACAGAAGCTAGGGAGATGAAACAAAGGCAAACTAAACAGGCAACGAGAGTGGAAAAGGAACTGTGGGTACGGGAAGCATATTGGGGGGAGGTCAACAGGGAGGGGGAGTGGGGAGAGGGAGGGAGATGATATAGGAATTGGGGATCATGGTAGGAGGGAATGGAATAGACGGAGAGAGGTTGGGAGGAACTGTATGCACAACTAATGGACATAACCTAAAAGGGGGGGACAACTGGAGGGAGGGGGCCACCGGGTGGAGGGGAGCAGAGGGAAGGGAAATTGGCACAAATGTAATATTTTAATCAATAAAACACATTAAATCTGAAAAAAAAATTTGAAATTTGGATCAACATGATAAAAAGTTATATCAATATATAACCTAAGGTACAAAAAAAGAGAACAAAATATAAAATACGAATTATTCCATTGTTATTTACATGTATAGCCATCGAAAAAAGAATCGCTGGGAGCAACGCTGGCAGTTTTGGGAAAATTTGTCAGCGTCACTCACAGTGATGTTGGCACTCAAAGGGTTAATCAACGTCACCCCAATAAACTTAATAAAAAAAGAAAAAAATCTTACTCTAGTCCTGGAAGCAGCCACTGTAGTCTTGATTTTTGTTTGCTTTTTTGCTTTTCTGTTTCTGTTTCTGTTTAAGTGAGGAATGGTGTTAGAGGCAACAATTTGGTCATTAAGTGTGCTTATTTCTGTAGGGGGTGGTAGATGTTATTTGCTTCTTGGCTTTTGTAGCAGGCAAAGCTAGGAAATATATGCATATATATACATGTGTACATGCATATAAACAAGAATGTCATGTACCTATATATGCGTAAATATACATGCATGGGCACACATGTAGCAATATATAGCTTTTAATTTTCATATATGTATGTATTCATCAGCAGACTGCTACTTTAGTAAATTATAAATACATATTAAATACATATAAACATATGTAAGTGTATAAACATATACATTTTGAATTTTACTAAAATAACAGTATGTCAGTAACTCTATTTTTAATGATATACAGAACAAGATGTAATGGAGTAGATAATGTTAAAAATTTCTCAAAACACCCCAAGACATCCTAAGAGAAAAATGACAAGTCACAGAATGGGAGATGTTTGCAGCATATTAATTGCCAAGGGGGTTTTACATTAAAAAAGTATAAATATTTGCAAAAAATATTAAGTCACCTGGAAAAATAGGGAAGAAAAAACTTGAATAGACTCTTTAGGAGAATTTCTAACGCCATTTATACAATTGCTCAACCTCACCATCACCAGGAAATTAATATTAAAACCGCAATGAAGTTACAAATTAGCAGTTCAGCAAATATTATAAAGTCTCACAATCCTAAATGTCAGCAAAGAAGCAGACCAGCAGTAGCCCTCTGGTAACAAGGCTAATCAAGGCCCTTTAGAAAGCATGTGGGCAGCAGCTACTAAAGCTAAACATGACACAGGGAACATTTCCACTCCTGTCCCCAGGAACCAACAGCAATGCTCATGCACAACCCAAATAAGGAGAGAGGACATTCATAGCAGAGTAACTTGTGATGGCTTCACAGTGAAAACACGCAAAATACCCATACCAGCTGTTTGCCTCGGTGCACGGCAATTCAATCACGCCGTGGAAGAGTAGCCAGCGGTGAAGACCAACCATGCACAGCTTCAACACCTGCAGAACGCTTGCAGGCACACACTCCTCTGTAAATTCAGCAACATCCCCGGGGCTGGGATTTTCTTGTCCCCACAACCACCCTTCTCTTGCTACACAGAATTGTGGGGGAGATGAGCTCCCCAAAAGGGTTTGGCGTGAAAGGAAACCTGTGAATCAAGGGGTAACAGCGTCTGGCAAGAAGTCCGAAGCATAGTTGTTCCAGGAACTGACTGTGGCTGGGCGCCCTGCATGGGGCTCTTCAGTCCTGACCTGTAGTTTCTGCTGCTATGGAAATTTCCAATGAGCAAAGGAGAGAGGGGGCCTATTTTGCAGAAACAGGTCCCCTGTCACCCCTGGACTCCAGCAGAGTCTAGCCAAGGCAGGGGCTCCAGGGCACATGGCTGGTACACTGCAGGCTCCCCGGTCTGCTTTGCTGACCCAGCAGTGGCTGAAGTTGTTGCTGTAGCTGCTGCCTACAGGATTGGAATAGCAATCTTTGAACCACACTTGGTGGTCTCCTGAGGATTGCGATTGGTGGCTAGGGTATCCTGATTCTCATAGGTAGGTACTCACTCTTCCCGAATAGTTTCTCCAGCTCCTGCTGCCACCTCCTGGGGAATGGGGATGGTGAGGGCCCCTGAGATACTTAGATCCTTGCCTCTTCCATGCTGATCAGTTCCCTGTGCATCCACAAGTGATTCTGACCCAAGTGCAAAGGCAATTCAATAGAGGAGAGGTAGCTATTTTTAAAGAATGATGCATAAATAGGAGTTAAGATAAACTTTAATCTACATCTCAAAACTTACATAAAAATGAACCCAAAATGGAACACAGACTTAAATATAAAATATGAAACTTATAGAAAAAAGTAGGGAAAATCATCAGTATCTAGGGCTAGGTAGAGTTCTTAGACTTGACATCAAAAGTGTTACCCATTAAAAATTTTTGATAAATAGGATTTCATCTACATAAAATTAAACTTTGTATTCTGTGAAAGACTTTGTTAAGAGGATAAAAAATAAGCTACCCATGAGAGAAAATATTTGCAAAACACATATCTGGCAAAGATTTAGTATCTAGAATATATAAAGAGCTCTCAGAACTCAACAATAAATAGACAGTACAATTAGGAAAGGAGAAGCTGTAATGAACAGATATTTTTCTAAGATACACAGATGACAAAAAAAGCACATGAAATGATGTTCAATATCGTTAGCCACTAGAGAGATGTAAATTAAAAGTCACAATGAGATATTATACAGCACTTATCAAAATAAGTAAGTTTAAAAAAATAAAACACCAGCAATAATACCACATGCTGGTGAGAATCCATAGAAACTGTGTCTCTCATACATAACTGGTGGGATTATAAAATTTTGTAATCACTTTAAAAAACATTTTGGCAGTTTCTTAAATAAATTATACATGCAACTACCATATGACAAAGTAATTGAACTGAATATTTATCTCAAAACAGAAGACATATACCCACAAAAATCTATATGTAAATAATTATAACAACTTTATTCTTAATAGTCTATAGTTGGAAATGACTCAGGTGTGCTTTAACAGAAAACTTAACCTGTGCTCTACTTTAAAGATATTACACAGCAATAAAATAAATAAACTATTGATACATGTAAAAATTTAGGTTAATAGCCACTTGGAACTTATACTTGTGTAGTGTGTGAGGAATGTATCTAATTCTATATACTTTTCCAAATGGCTCCTCGGTTGTCATATACTCTATTTTTCAATATGTTCTAGAAGAAGATATCAATTCTGGACAAGGGCTGATATTTTTGGCTTTGCCTAAAAGAAGGACTATTTCGGGGAAAAGGAAAAACGATGGAGCTTTTGGTAATCACAAAGGCTTTTAGGAAATATTAGAACCTGGAGAACCCCCAAATATCTAGCTAAATGTCTCTATGGGAAATAGGCTGAGACCTAAAGCTTCAATTAGGAAATGGAGAGAGTGAAGCCTCCTGAAGCCTCACAGTGTTTAAGAGGTAAAGCTCAATAAGAGTAAGAGTACCTCTCTCAAACACAAGACCAGCCTTCCTCTCAAGACATTTGACATATTTTGACATATTTTGGGATAAGACTAAACACTGAAATGCCAAAATATTGAAAGAACAGATGTGAGCCTTTCTCAGCCTTTTAGGCCTGAGAAGAAAAATAATGCTATGCTCTTGGACAAAAGATTGAATGTTTCACATAATTGGAATCAAAGCTATAATAACTTCTTATGAAGTTGTAACCCAGGTCTGATGTAACAAAATTCCCTATGTTAATCTGCTGCTCACTCTAATTGACCTAGAAAGCAAAATAGAGTTCCTCCCTGATGAAAAAAATTCACAATTTCCACAGTCCTGTCATATGAAATATCAGGCAAAAAATACTTTTAAAAATAAGCCCCATGTACAAAACAGGAAGCATATCACTGATTGTTATCAGATAATTCAAGTATTATGAAGGCACTTTAAAAGAAGTATGATAAGAAAGTTGTAAAATTAAATAATATTATGCACAAAATGTATAAAAAAGGGCAAAAAGTCAAAAGAAAACAAACATATAAAATGCACTAATGGACAATCTAGAAGTGAAAAATGCAATATCTGAGTTTAAGTTCTTACAGGATAGAATTTTATAATACTGCATTAAAAAATTCAAAGATTATTATTAGAAATTTTCCAAAATGAAGCACAATAAAAAAAATGAGATGATAGAGAAGAATGTGAGAAATGTGTGAGTCAAAAAGTCAGGCATAAATGAAATTTTATTTCCATTAGAGAAAATAAAGACACACAATTTTGAAATCAATAAATGGCTAAACATTTCTGAAACTTAATAAAAATACTACCCATTAGATTCAAGATGTTCTGAAAACTACACAGATTACAAATGCAAATAAATCACACCTAATCATACCATAATCAAAAATTCTAAAGAAAGAATATCTTAAGAGCAGATTTTTAAAAATATTTTAATCGAAGATAAAAGGAGAGAAAGACAGAGGACCTGAGTAGACATTTTTTTCAAAGAAGATATACATGACAGGTACATGAAAAACTGTTCAACATCACTAATCATCAGGGAAATGCAAATTGAGACCACAATGACATATCACCTAACACCTGATAGGATGGCTATCATCAAAAACACAAGCATTTCCTGGCTGCTGTGACTCAGTGGATTGAGCGTCGGCCTGCAAGCCAAGTGTCGCTGGTTTGATTCCCAGTCAGGGCACATGATTATGTTGCATGTCAGGTCCCCAGTTGGGGGCGCGAGTGAGAGGCAACCATACAGTGATGTTTCTCTCCCTCTCTTTCTCCTTTCCCCTCTCTCTAAAAATAAAGTAAATAAACAAACAAGCAAATAAATTATTTTTAAAAACACACACACACAAGCATTAGTGAAGATATAGTAAAAAGGGATCCCTGGTAAACTGTTGATAAAAATGTAAATTGATGCAGCCATTATGGAAAATAGTATGGAGGTTTTTGAAAAAATTAAAAATAGAATCACCATATGATCCAGTAATCTCACTTTTGCCTATGCATCCAAAGAAAGTGAAAACTGGGTATCAAAGAAATATCTCTGCTCTTATAGTCATTGCAGCAGCATTATTCACAATAGCTGAGATGTGGAAACAACCTAAGTGTCCATATCAATGGATGAATGGATTGGAGAGATTTAAGAATGAGGGAAATTCTGTTGTTTGCATCAATGTCAGCATAGACGGACCTTGAGGGCATCTTGCTAAGTGAAATGAGCCAGACAAAGATAACTACTACATTGTATTATTTACACATGAAAATGTTTTTTAATAAAAGGTCTAACTTATAGAAACAATAACAGAATATATAAAAGTGGTTTACATGATTTGGTCAGTGTTGGGGTGGGGTAGGTAGGAAGAGGTTGGTTTAAATAGTATAAACTTACAGCTATAAGATAAATAAGTTTTGAGCATCTAATAATGGAAAACATGGTGACTGTTGTCAATAACATTTTATTGTATAAATGAAATTTGGTAAGAGTAGAATATAAATGTTCTCACCAAAACAATAAAAGTTAAATAATATACATATTAGATGTGTTAATTACTAAATGGGAGAAATTTTTTCACTATGTGTATGTATATCAATCAACTCATATAAATATACATTTAAAATATAATAATTATATTTTAAAAGCACAAAAAGTAAATAGAAAAGTTATACAAGTAAACTATTAGAATAAATAATTTTTGGGTTATCATTGTTGATATAAATGTACAAAAATAAACTGTATTTCAATATACTAACAATAGAAAATAAAATTTAAAAATATTTTACATTAGCACAAACTACCATATATTTAGTGACCAATTTAATAAAATAATTTCAAGATCACTACACCAAAAGTTCTCTAAAACATTGCTGAAATACATAAAAATACAAATAGGTGAATAGGTAGATCTCTTGTGAAGATGTCTATTCTCTCCAAGTTTATTTATAAAATCAATGCATTTTCAATCAAATTTTTAGCTTCTATTTTGGAACTCAACAAGCTGAATTTAAAGTTTATATTAGAATGTAATTAATTTTGAATGGTCTGGATTCACTGTTGAAAATGGATATATCTCACAAACTTACAATACCAAATTTTAAAATGCACTATAAAGCTACAGTAATGAAGACAGTGGAGTAACAATGAAAGAATAGAAAAATGAACCAATTAAATGTAGTAGAGAACACAGATACATCCATAATTAAACATTCACTTGATTTATGGCAAAGATTCCACTGCAGTTTATTGGGAGGATGTATAATTTTTCTAATAAATGTACAGGAAAAGTTGGATATACTTATGACAAATAGTGAACCATAACCTCTACCTCATACACATATCCGATTGACTTAGAATACAGATCTAAATGTAAAAGGTAAAATGTTAAAACTTCTAAAAGAAAACATAACTAATATTTTCTGAACTTTGAGTATAAATTAATTTCTGAAATAGGGCACAAACTTTACTAAATAGAAAAACCATTTATAAAGTGGCTTCTATTAAAATTAAGAACATCTGTGTATCATATGCATCAGTAGCATCAGTTAGTACATCAAAAGGCAGGCCAAAGGCTGGAAAAAGATAGTATCAATGCAGATATAGAGCAAAGGACTAAGAGTGATAATATACAAAGAATTATTAAACACCAAAAAAGACAAATTAAAAACTGTGCAAAATTTGTGAAGGAAAAATTTTCCTAATAAAGGACATGTAGAGGATACTGTATGAAAAAAGTAAACAACATAAAACCAAAAATTCAAATACATTACTTTAAACTGGTTACAATTAAAAAGACATTATCCAGTGTGGGCAAAATATGAAGCAAATGAAACTATCATTCATTCAGCACACATTGATACTCTATTTTCAAAATCTGTTTCACAGTACATGTTCAATCTTAACATATGCCTACCCTATGATTCTTTATTTCCAATATTTAACAGTATATTTAAGCGAAATGAGATTTTAAATCCATAGTCCACAAAAATTTACAGAGCAGATTTATTCATAAAATTCCCCAAATGGAAACAACTTAAATGCTTATCAACAGTAGATCAAGTTCAAGTGTAGTGCAGATATAAAATGGAATACTATGCATTAACCAAAAGGAACCTAGTATACTTAATAAAATGAATGGACCTCACAAATTAAATATTAAAGAAAAGAAGCCAGCAGAAAAGTATACATATTGCATGTGTGTATTCAAGCAAAACATATTTATTGTCAAAGTCAGAGCAATGGTTACCTCTGAGCAAAGAGAGTATGACTAAGAAAGGACAACTGAGTGTTGCATGTTTGAAAATCTTATCCTAGGTTGTGGCTAATTGGTGCCAGAAATATACAAAAAATTATGTCTTTACACTAAGACTGATGCAGTGTAATATCTGTATGTTATACACCAATACAAAGGTTACAGAACGAGAAAAATATGAAATTTGCAGAGATTATAAAAATCAGTATAAATTCACACTGCTTACACTTTGTGGAGTTTGGCTGCCAAACTAGGTTGGTCTATCTCCCAAACTCATGGTTTTTATATTTATTCTTCCCATACAGACTCTCCCAGAACACTGATCTTCTCTTTTCCCTTTTCTTCATTCCAAACATAACATAACTTAATTATTTCAGGATTTAAATAAAAGGATTAGCCATTGAAATATGGTGGATATGATTTATAGTTTTTAACAGCTTCTATTTCAACAGCTATTAATATTTATCCCAAAAGGATGCATAACATAGCCTTTCACCTGAAAGTACCCAATGACACCAACCACATTGAGCAGACAAACCTAGTTTAAACTTTAAAAAAGTAGAAGCAGGCATCCCTTGTCTTTTTTATTTTAGCTATCTCCATAGGAAAAAGAAAATCAGCTTTAATATGTGACAGCCTTTCACAAATCAACTAATTATCAGAGGCACAGTAACTTTATGCTGCCAAACTTCACACACACACACACACACACACACACACACACACACACACACACATCTTGTTACAACAAAGGAATTTAGTAATAACAAATATACGAGGTCTGTCTGGAAAAAGTCCAACCATTATTAATATAATGAGAATAGTTTGCATGGCATTGATGTAACCTGGTAGCCAAGGAGAATGGACTGGAATGAGCATGTGTGAATAATGATGACTTCACTGTACTAGCCAGTAGGGGTGGTAGAGGCCATTAAGTAAGCATGTGTACTGTGTGGCTGTCACATTCAAAATGACTGAGTGAGTAGAGCAATGAATCTGCATTAAATTTTGCATTAAGCTTGAACATTCCTCCATAGAAACTATTGGATGATTCAGAAGGCTGCCATTATGGGCAACTGGTAATTGGCAGCTTCATCACAACACTCCCACTCATGCACCATGTCTTGAGCAGAGTTTTTTATGAAATATCAAATCACCCAGATGACTAAGCCCCCCTACTACTCAGATTTGGTGTCCTGCAACTTCTGGCTTTTCCCAAAACTAAAATCACCTTTGAAAAGGAAGAGATTTCAGACCATCAGTGAAATCCAGAAAAATATGATGGGATGGCTGATGGTGATTGAGAGAACTGTGTGAGGCCCCAAGGTGCCTAGTTTGAAGAGGATTCAGGTGTCATTGTTCTATATACAAGGCTTCTTGTATCTTCTTCAATAAATGTCTCTATATTTCATCTCACATTGCTGGATACTTTCTGGACAGACCTTGTATATTAATGAACATGTCTATGAAACATACACAAAAGTAGAAAATCATGGTCCAAAGGAAGTGAATGTCAACATGTGCTAACCAAAAGAATCAACATAATTTCAATGACTGACCCTTTTTTTGTGTGTGTTTGAGCTTCTTCACAGCCAAAACAGAAACAATAAATGAGTCAAAGGGTAAATACATCTATTAGTCAAAGAAATAACACTTTTTATATGACTGAAATCTGAAAGATTTCTTATCTATGACTTCATGGAGTGAATCTAACTGATGGCATATTTGCAATAATATCCATTATTGTTCTTGAAATAGGATACTTACAATATATTGCTCATTCTGGTAATGACTTGGAATAAAATCCAAGGGAATAACTTCAGAATGCAATTTAATGAAGGTAAACTACCTTATTCTAAAAGTAAAACATTTTGACAAATCATACTGATCTAAAGTTAGAATTACTGGAGAGTTACTGGACACATTTTCCTTAAATATATGTTTTGTCTAATTAGCACTCTTAAGAGCACAAAAACAGGCATGTCCCTTATAACAGTTTCTCCAGTAGCCCAAAGCCCTGTCTTTTAAAAAACAATCTTTAAATTAAAGTTGTAAAGAATCTTTGAGGGAGTTATTTCTTTTTACAGAAATGAGATACAGGCAAAAGTTCAGAGAATTCACAAAGTCAGTAAAGTGGTAGGGATAAGATGGACCCATGCCTTCCTATCTAAAAAATTCAAGTTTTATTTATTATTTTGTGCCACTTCTTAAAGATATGCTTTTTATCAATAAATAATCCTGGGTTGATGCCAATGTACAAACAAGTGAGAAACTAAGTTGGAAGACTTCTACCTAAAATAACTTAGCCAAAATAATTTTACCCACCCCCCAAAAATTGTCTACTATCAAAGATAAACAGGGTGGGTTTACATTTGTGAGTACAGGGTTTATGTTGTATTAATATTTATTAATTATTGTATTATGCATTTGTATTCAACTGTAAACCTATTATTGCCTATCCCTGTATGCAGATTGGTGCAGCCACTCTGGAAAACAGTATGGAGGTTCTTCAAAAAATTAAAAATAAATTTCCTATATGACTCAATGATTTCAATTCTTGGTATTTACTCAAAGATACCCAAAACAATAATTTGAAAGAATACATTATTTACATTAGGCAAGATATGGAAGCAACCCAAGTGTCCATCAATAGACAAGTGGATAAAAAAGCTGTGATACATTTACATAATGGAATATTATTCAGCCATAAAAAGGAGATCTTATCTTCTGAGACAGCATGAATGGACCTAGAGAACATTATGATAAGTGAAATAAGTCAGAGAAAAACAAATGCTATATGATTTCAATTACATATATACTCTAAATAACACAATAAACAAACAAACAAAACTATAACAAACTCAAAGATACAGAAAACAGACAGATGGTAGCCAGAGGAGAAGGATTTGGGAGACTGGGTAAAAAAAAGGCAAAGAGATTAAGAAGTGCAAATGGGTAGTTACATAATAGACACGGGGATGCTGGGTACAGCATGGGAAGTACAGTCAATGTAGTGGTGACTACACAGGTATTGGTATAATAGGGGACGCACTTTGTAGGATTTAGTGTACCATTAAGTAGTACACCTGAAATTGGTACAACATAATATTGAATGTAAACTACAATTGAAAAAATACCTAAGGTTTCCCAACTAAACCTGAAATGAATTTTTAAAAATTATTATAAATATTTGCAATGTGTTTGACCATATTGGCATTCTTGTAGCTTAATTAGTCTACTTGTCCAAAAGAAAAACACAAAGCTTCAGAAAGGGACACCAAATAGTATAGTCAGAATACAAGAGCAAAAGTATTTATTCTTGATTCTGTTTCTTTCAGGAAACTTGGGAAAATGTCATGACTTTCAAGACAACTTTTTTTTCTCTGAATTAAAAATAATAACTACATGTCAGATATATTTTGAGCATTAAATAGAACACATCATTTTTAAATAAAAATAGTTTCCCTTTTTATATATTGCTAGACTAAGATATTTCATTAAAGTTTATTAAATTTCATTAAACTCTATTCTTATTTGCATTACTACATTCCAATACCTGAAATTCACATTAGAATCTATATGGTAAATCATAGATGACATTTTCACATCACTTAGAAAAATTTGCTAATTTTTTATGTTAAAAATGTAAAGTTAATTTATGGAATGACATATATTTATGGAATGAGTGTTATCTTATATAAATGACACATTTATAATATTGAAAAATCATTACTGGTAACTTTTAATGTCTATTGTTGGGGATTATAAATTCCAGAAAATCAAGGATTAATGTTTTGGGGGGATCAGAGAATCAGGGTTCAGACCACTGAAGTTCACTACCTAATATCAGTACTACCAAATTTGAGTTCAAGCAGCTCAGTTCTACTTTATCTCTCACACAAGATATTCCTTACTTTACTCTAATTTTGCTCCTAATTTCATTCATTTTCCAAGGCCACCTGATCAAATCTCTCCTACCTTTTCTGTCCTTTCATGTGGCCCCTTTTTGCCCTTGCATTATCCTTAATTTCCTAAGCTTGGCCTCAATATTTTCTGATAATTTTGGCTTAGCTTTAGCACTCTAAGTTATGCTTGCTTGTTTCATTAAATCCCTAACCTACACTTACCATCCATATCTTAAATAAAAGTAATAACAATGGAAACTAGATATATTATGTGTTTACTATGTGCCAGGAAATAAAGTAAACACATTATGAATATTATTTCATTTAAACCTCAAACACTAAAGGATAGGTATGATTATTTTTACCACTACACAAATGATAAAGTTCAAATGTAATGAGTTTAATAAACACAATTAAGGCATACACGTCAAATGATAAGCCTGAGATATGAACATTTTCACCTAACACAAGAAAAGTCCTCTTTCACCATTGTATTCAAAATGGTACTAAAATTTCTTTTAAAATGACAAAGGACATAAAAAAATATACAGATTTTGTTAAAAAAAACTGCACCTACAGATATATGATTATTTATGTAGAAAATGTCAATGAATATAGAAAAAAAGCCCTTCTGGAACTAATAAGCAAGTGTACCAAAGTCACAGAATATGAGATTAATATACAAAACTTAATTGCTTTCTTATATATTAGAATCGAGTAAAAAGGAAAAAGGACTCATGGACATGGACAACAGTGTGGTGATTGCTGGGGGGAGGTGGTTTAAGAGACCTAAATGATAATGGAGAAAAATACAATAAAGATTAAATTAAAAAAATAAATGTAAAAAAATACCAATGTAATAGTATTAACAAATGTAATGTTTAGGAATAAATATGACAATGTATCAACAAGCTTGGCATGTGGAAAACCAATGAACACTGATGAAGGATATCAAAGATGACTTAAATAAAGGTTTGTGCACTGTAAGACTCAAGTATGTTAAGGTGTCATTTCTTTCCAACTTTACGGATTCAAGAAATCTCTATCAAAATGCTAGCAAGTTATTGTATAGATACTAAAAGAAACTGATTAAAAAATTATTCAGATAAATAAAGTACAGAAAATATCCAGCACAGTACTCAAAATAATTAAACTGAAGTACTCATACTACCCAATTCAAGACAGATTTACAGAAATCAAATGTTAAGTATTTATAAAAGAAATTATACATAGACCAATGGAACAAAAGACAGAGGTCAGAAATAGACTCACACAAATATAGTCAACTTATCTTTGACCGTAGACAATTCAATAGAGAACGGACAATTTTTAACAATAATTAGACAATGATATATAAAAATAAATAAGTCTAGACAGATGTGTTATTTTTTTTGTTAATATTTTCTCAAAATGAATCATAGGCCTAAATGTAAAACAAAAAAATATAAAAATTCCAGCAGAAACTAGGAGAAAACATATGACCTTGAGTTTGGTAATAAGTTTCAGATACAACATCAAAAGCATGATCCATGAAAGAAAAGTGAGATATTTGACATTTATTAACATTTAAAACTTCTACTCTATGAAACACTGTTAAAATAATGAAAAGAGAAAGCAAAAACTTGAAAGAATATTTGTAAAACACATATCTGAGATAGGACTTACCTAGAATCTACAAAAAACTAACCCCTCAACAATGAGAAAATCAACAATGCAATTAAAAACGGGCAACATATTTGGACATACCCCTTGCCAGAGAAGAGAAACATATGGCAATAAGCTAATGAAAATATAGTCAACATAATTTTTCATTAAGAAAATACAAATTAAAACAATAATATACTTATTAGAATGGCTAATTATCATATTATTTTCTTTTCATGCAGAATATTTGTGGAATAAATGGTGAAATTGACTTAGAATTCTTAGCTTTTGTGTTTAGTATCCTGTCGCTTTATTGTTCTTGTTTTTAAGTGGCTTTATCTTCATTGACTGATTATCTTGATTTTTTAATTTACATAATTACATTATGTATATATGAAAAGATAACATATTTCCTAACATTTATTGTTCTAGTTCAGTTTCTTTGTTGATTTAGGGTGAATAGTGAATCAAGAATAATATTTATTAAGAGTAATGAGTAACTGTGTCTTATTTACAAATTAGCAAAGGTGTTTCTATTATTTATTTATCATGATATTGTTATATGACTTGAGATACACATACATGCCCCTACAATCCTCAATATATATTGACTTAATCAAATTGAGAAATTATCCATATATTTGTTTTAATAAAGTATTTATAAAATAAGTGTATTATTTTAAAACACATATAGTAGTATGTTTAATAATTAGAATTTTCCTTAGTTACTGGACTAAACTCTACTAATTTTAACTATATTTTTCTTTTACAGTATCATTGTATTATACTCATTATACTCATTATAACTTTTAGGATTTTTTCTTTTTTATTGTTTATACTATTATAGATGTCCCATTTACTCCCACCTTTTGCCCGCCTCCATTCAGCCCTCTCTTCCCTTTCCCTCTGGCCATCACCACACTGTTCTGTGTATCTATGGGTTATACATATATATCCTTTGGCTAATCCCTTCACCTTCTTTTTAAATTCTTTTTTGATTTTTATGTATTAATTTTTTTTAGAGAAAGGGGAAGAGAAGGAGATAGAGGGAGAGAAACATTGATGTGAGAGAGACACATTGATTGGTCACCTATGGCATGTGCCCCTACTGGAAACAAAACCCACAACCCAGGTATGGGCCCTGACCAGGAACCAAACCAGCGACGTTCATGGGACAACACTCAACCAACAGAGCCACCCTGGTCATGGCTAATCCACTGACCTTCTTTCATCCTGTCCCCCCACCCTTCACCTCTGACAGGTGTTGGTCTGTTCCATGTGTTTATGCCTCTGTTTGTTAGTTTATTTTGTTTATTAGATTCCACATATAAGTGAGATCATATGGTATTTGTCTTTCACCAACTGGTTTATTTCTCTTAGCATAATAATCTCCAGGTTCATCCATGCTGTCGCAAAAAGGTAAAAGTTCCTTTTTTTTTTTTTACAGATGCATAGTATTCCATTGTGTAAATGTACCACAGCTTTTTTTGAAAAATTTCACTCATCCACTGATGGGCACTTTGGGCTGTTTTCATATCTGGATGATTGTAAATAATGCTGCTATGAACAAAAAGGTGCATATATTGTTTTGAATTATTGTTTCAGGATTGTTAGGATATACAACATTCCCTCACTTATCATGGGTATTACGTTCTAGACCCCTCTGCGATAGGTAAAAATCTGTGAAGTAGGAACCTTACATTTATTTTAGTATTTATATATATTTTAAGGATTTATAAACCCTTCCCACACACCTATAAACCATTCCCAGTCCCTTATTAACCTTTTTCAGTCCCTTATTAACCATTTCCACACTTTTATAAACACTACTTATGTTCTTAAACATATTATACACTCTTAAACCTACATAATTTTAACAGCATACATATACAGTACCACAAAATCCTGCGATATAGCAAAAAATCCACGATAAATAATTAAATATAATATTTTTTAAATCCTGCAATACAGTGAGTCTACGATAAGTGAACCGCAATATAGAGAGGGAGTACTGTATTCCCAGAAGTAGTGGGATCACTGTATCGAAAGGCAGTTCCCTTTTTTTTTTTTTTTTTTTGAGGAAACTCCATACTGCTTTCCACAGTGGTTGCACCAGTCTGCATTCCCACCAACAGAGCACTAGGCTTCCTTTTTCTCTCCATTCTTTTCAGCACTTGTTGTTTGTAGAATTTCTTTCTACTCACTGAGGATCCTTTTCTCAGACTTTTCCACTTTCTCCATTATCTAATCTACTTACTTCCCTAAATAATAGTCGTTTACTCCTAGCCACCACAAACTCAAGAAATGCAGCCATTCACAGCAAAGAAATCTCTCTTTCAGCCAGGGAACCTACAAGGCAGTTTCTCGTGTCTGTGACTTCTGGAATGTGAAACTGTGATCCCTGAAATACAGAAGACATATTTCAAGCTCTGTTGAGCCCTGTGCCTAGGCTTGCAGTACAGGAGATTTTCTCTATGAACCCAGATATATAGAAACATAAATTTTACTTATAGATCTATGTAAGCAGCTCATATTTACATATAGAACAAATAATTTGAAAAGACAAGAATCTAATGGGAAATGTATAACAAATAGGCAGTTGAAACTAATGGAAGTGCTGTGCGATACATATGTAGAATTGGTCAATCTCACTAGAAACTATAGAAATGCAAATTAAATAGTAATTTATCATTTTCCACGCAGTGTAGGAAGAATGTGAAGACTCAAATATTCACATGCATTGTTGATGGAAATGTCAATTAAAGCAGCTTCTTTGGCATTCAAGTTTTATCAAAATAACAATGCATAATCTGGCCCCAATATACCATTTTTGTGAATTTATCACCATAGAAGCTTAACAAAGCTGAAAGTAAAGTCAGTCGTTACTGCATTGTTTAAATTAGAGAATAGAGGCAGTATATGCATGCATCAATAAAATTGGTGTAATGAAACAAAGCTATATCCATATAGGACCAATATTTAGTTTAATAAATAGTAACACTTGTTTACAAGTGTTTTTAATATCCTGTCCCTCCAATGATGTCCCTCGGTCATATTCTTTGCTTTCAGCAATGGCTCTGAGCAGGCATGAAGCTCCAAATATGCCTGTGTAGCCTGGCAAACTCTTGCTTTCTTGCCAACCACAGTGAGGGCATTTCCCAAGAAATCTCTCTTTCAGCCCAGGTCACAGAGTAAGAAACATTGATGCTACCTGACCTCAAAGCCAGTGGATCTGTAAACTCAAGAATAAGAATAAATGCTTGAAATTATAAGCCATTGAATATTGTTGACATTGTTCCATGGCACTATCATACCAGTGTTTGCTGTGATTAGTCAGGTGGCCATTCTAATTGGACAGTGCTTGCACTGATTATTGTTTTTAATAAAACCTCACACACCTACAATGAAATGCACATATTGTGTATGCTTTTATTTATGAATGGGTATTTGTATATAAGTACATGTGTATGTATCCTTGTAAACAAAAATTTTGGAAGTGTATATAAAATCATGCTCGCAACTACTTCTTTGAAGTGTGTTGAGTACTGGTGTTGAAAGAAATGTTTATTGTTCACTCTTATTATACTTTTCAAAAAAATTAAACATGCATATATTATTTCTTCAATATGTAATAATTTAAATCTGAAAATAAATATATAAGAATAAAGCATTTAGTCCTACTAAGAACACTGGGAGGTATAGTTTTAATTAGATGATTAAAAACAATCTATTCCTGTCTAATCTCCATGGTTAAAATTTTAGTTTATAAAACACTTTGTTCTGAAAGAGCTCAGTTAAAATCCTGTACTGATTTCCTTTCATTATTATGTAAGCATAGTTGACATTTGGTGACTAATTAATGTAAGTGAGAAAATTTGCAGTGTACTTAACATGCATTATCTTATTTAGTATAGTATCTTTTGAAGTAGGTGCACCAATAATCATGGTTTATAGATGAATTTTAATATCAAAGTTATTTTTTTTTAGATATGCTCACTAAACTGCAAAGCAACTGCTTTCTTCCTGAATCAGAGATACTATGTCTTATCATAATGATTATGTTAACTGGCATCTTGGTTTATTTTTATTTTGAAACAATTTCAAATATACTGAAAGATATAAAAATAGCATAAAGAATACCTGTATGTAATTTCCCAAGCCATTCCATTAAGTTTCACCCACTGTCCCGAAAGTCCTTTAAAGCAAAAGGATCCAATCTGGTATCATACATCCCAGCCAGTTTTTAAGTATTTCTCTTTTCTTATCATTAGGCTGAGGTCATGCATTTGGGACCTGAATATCACAGAAATGACGCTGAGTCCTCACTGCATCCTGTTGAATAGCACACCTGTGAATATGTCTCATTAATGGAGTTTCATTTTGTTGAAATCTCATCATGATGATGCCTGTGAGATTCTCCAATGTAAAAACACCTTTTTATTCCCTTTCTTTTGCAATTAATGCATATTTTGCGGGAATATACACTGAGACTATGTAAAATCGTGTTGTTATTCACATTCACCCACTAATTTAGTATCATTTAACATTGTTTTGTTACTATGATGGTTATAAAATGGAGAGTTTTTATTTAAATGAGGCAAAATTTACTTAATTGATCATTTTAATGGGAACAATTCAGTGTCATTTAAAACATTCACAATATTGTGACACCAATACTTCTATCTGGTTCCAAAACATTTCATCCCCCCAGTGTAGAACTTCATACCCATTAGGCAGTTATTCTTCATTTTCTCCTCCCAGCCGTGGCAATGACTGCTCTCTTATCTGTCTATATAAATTTGCCTGTTCTGAATATTTATCATAAATAGAATCATGCAATATGCAATCTTTTGTGTCTGAGTTCTTTCAATTAGCATAATATTTTCAAGTTTTATCTACATTGTAACATTTACCAGTTTTTATTTTTTATTGCTGAATAATATTCCATTTTATTTTTATTCTACTCTTTTATGACTTTTCTTTTAATAAACACTTATGTTGTTTTTGTCTTTTAGCTATTGTGAATAGTTCTGCTGTAAACATTCATGGAAAAGTGCCCATTTTAGTTTCTGTGTTTGATTCTTTTAGGTATATACATAGGAGTAGACTTGCTGGGCCATTTATGTAAATCTGTTTTACTATTGAAGAACTATTAAATTGTCTTTCATAGCAACTGTACCACTTTACATTTCCTACATCAATGTATGCTATTTTCAATTTTTCCACATCATTTCAACACTTATTATCTGCCTCTTTTATTTTAGCCATCCTCCTAAGTGTGCAGTGGCATCTCATTGAGATTTTAATTTGCATTTCCTGAATGACTAATAATATTGAATGTCCCTTGATGCATTTGACTTCAAACCATAAAAATCCTAGTAGAAAATATAAGCAACAAAATCTCAGACATTGCTTGTAGCATTTTTTTCTATCAGATATATCTCCCAGGCAAGGCAAACAAAAGAAAAAAATAAACAAATGGGACTACATCAAACCAAAAAGTTTTGCATAGCAAAAGAAATAATCAACAAAATATAAAGACAACCCACAGAATGGGAGAACATACTCACCAATACATCTGATAAGGGGGTAATACCCATAATTTACAAAGTACTTACAAAGCTCAATACCGAAAACACAAAGAACGCAATTTAAAAAATGGGCAAAGGATCTGAATAGACACTTATCCGAAGAGGACAGTTGGTATATGAAAAGATCCTCAACATCACTGATCATCAGAGAAATGCAAAGTAAAACCACAATGAGTGGTTTTAATGACATCTCACACCTGTCAGAATGGTCATCATCCATAAATCAACAAACAAGGGCTGGCAAGAATGTGGACATTTACACAATGAAATACTACTCAGCTGTACAAAAGAAGAAAATTTTACCCTTTATAACAGTATGCTTGGACCTGGAGAACATTATGCTAAGTGAGATAAGCCAGTCAGAGAAAGACAAATACCATATGATTTCATTCATATGTGAAATCTAATGAATTGAACTAACAAGGAAAATGGGGACAGACTCAGATGGAGAACAGATGACAGCTAGTAGGGGTTAAGGGATTGAGCAAAAAGGGAAAAGGACTCATGGGCATGGGCAACAGTGTGATGATTGCTGTGGAGAGCACTGTATAAGGGGACTAAATGGACATGGAAAAATATAATAAAGATTAAATTTTTAAAATTATTTTAAAATAAAACATTTTTATTATTTTTTAATCTTTTGAAATTAAGATTTTTTTGTGACATAACATAGAGCTAATTTTGGTAACTGTGACATTTACACTTGAAAACGATGTGCATTCTCCAATTTGTTGTATGTAGTATTCTATATATGATAATCAATTTAAGTTGGTAAATAGTATTGTTCAGACATATTTGTACTAACTTAGGGTTTGCTTGTTTTATATATATTTTTCAAAAGTGTTAATATCCTTCACTTTGATTATGAATTTGACATTTCTTATGTCTTATATTCTTTTATGTTATGTTATTTTGCTTGTCATATTTTGCAGCATGTGTTTCATTCTCAGTTATATTTTCTATCTTTCTTTTTAAGATAATCTATCATTGTGAGGGCTCCTCCTTATCTCTGATAATGTTTATTGGTTTAAACTTTATTTTTATGATGTCCCTATAACATATGCAGCAATTTTTCAAAAATTTTTTGTATATTTTCCTTTGTTTTTCCCTTCAATTTTCTCTAGCTTCATATTAAAATTGTGTTATTTATATCATGAATATAGTGTGCTTTTAAAAACTTAGTCTTATAATCTTGTTTTTTAATTATAATATATTTTATTTACATTTTATGTGACATGACATATTTGGATTTATTACTCTATATTACTTTTATTCATTTACCGAGCCTCTTTATGTTCTATTTCTTCTCCTACTTTTGGCTTTATTAAATACTTTTAATATTTATTCTCTCTCAGAGCCATATTTATTATATTAACTAACTATTCTTTCAGTTGTTACTCTAAAGTTTATAACATATATCCTTGACTTACTATGTTCTAATGTAAATTATAAATTTTATCATTTCCAGAAACTCCAAGGATCTTAGAAGACTCTATGTTTTAATTAGGAATTTTCTATTAACATGTATTCAAGTTCAGTTCTTTATCTGGCCTTTCTAATCTACTGTTAAATGTATTAATTGACTTCATAATTTGTTACATTATTTTACATTCTAAAATTTTAATTTTAATCATTTCTATATTTTCAAGAGTTTTACTAAAATTCTTTTTCCTGAAATTTTTCTATGACATTTAGTTTTCAGAACTTACATCCCACAATATCTACTTCAATTCTTCTATACTATAAACAAATAGTCATTCAATATTTCTTGTAGTTTTCTCATGTCTGGACCTGTGTACATGTGTTTGTATATTCTATTTTATTGAAATTGTGCCCATATTTTCAGTTACTGGTCAAACTTGGACTTCTACTAAGAAAAAATGTTTCTCTACTCTTAAAACTTCTGACACAAAATGTATGGGTTTTGCACAGCAAGCAATTCTCTAATTCTCTGTGGACACCAATTGGATGTTCTACAATTTAATTATGACACCAGGAGTTAGCACAAACCCCAGAGGTAATGGGCTCAATCTCACAAGACTATCCCCAACATTATAAGTAGTGAATACCCAGGGTACCCATTCTTCTCTCTGCCTTTGCTATAAATCAGGGGTTCTCAAAAACTTCCTTCAGTTTTGATAATTTTCTATAATGCCTCATAAAACTTAGGATAACCATTTACTTTTGTTTATTGGTTTATTATAAAGAATATAGATAAAGAGCCAGATGAAGAGGTACAAAGGGTGGGGGTGGGAAGTGTCTTGAACATAGGAGCTACTGATCAAATGGAGTTGGGGTACATCATCCAGCACCTGGATGCTCACTAACTTGGAAACTGTCCAACCCATTGTTAAGAGATTTTTGTAGAGATTTCTTCATCATGTAGGCAAGGTTGATTATTAACCCAAACTCCAGAGGATGGTGGTGGGTCTAATTGTTTCAAGCTTCTAATCATTATGGCTTGACCATTCTGGTGACCAGTGCCCATCCTGAAACTCTCTAGAAACTCACCAAGAACCAGCTTATTAGAACAAGAGACACTGGGGGATTTAGGAGTTCTGTGTAAGATATTCCAATCACCCCATCATTTAAGAAATCATAAGAGTTTTAGGAACTCTGTGCCAGGAATCAGGGGCAGAAATCAAATATATATATTTCTTAAGTCACACATATAAAATTTGTACTTATCTGAAGCTACACACACATATATCTTAATAAATATATTTCATTATGAAAAATTTGTTCTATTATTTATTTATGCATATTGTATATTGTAGTGTGTGTGTGTGTGTGTGCGTGTGTGTGTGTGTGTGTGTGTGTGTGTATTCTCTTGTGCACATCAAAAGCTTCAGGAAGACTGGACAAGATCATATGCTTTGGTGCCCCTCACCCCATAGCAGGTAGTATAGTGTCTTAACTATAATAACTTTACAACAAATACAAGCTGGGTAGAGATAGCATAAACTAGTGGAAACAATATGACAATAAAATATTGGATTAAATTTTTAATTTTTTCACCTACTGGCTGTGTAATATTAAATGACTTACTTAAACTATCTGAGACTACATTTCTCACATATAATTTCAAAAAAACTATTACTGTTATAATCTGTATTGCAATTTGGGGGGACTGTTGAATTGGGAAAATGAATACAAAACCACCTCATGCTGGTATATCATAAATATTTGCAAAAATCTATGTTTTATGACTTCTGCTAATATAGTCAAATGGTTAACTGTTTGTGAAAAAATTATAGATTATTTTTTGGAGATTCTACTCAAAGGTTAGGCTGCTCTATGGTGGAATAGGTAAGCAACTCAAGAAAAAGTTCATTGGTAACAAAATATAGGCACTAGCAGCATTTTAAATTTCTTCTTTACTCTCCAATGTCAGATAAAATTGATTTTGTAAAAAAAGAAAAAGAAAATTAGTAAGGTGCACAGTAAAATAGATTTAGAACTTTCAGTAGTTTGGTCAGATGATATTTTTCTTTGAGGAAGGAAGGCAAAAAATACCAGGTGATATCCTATAGTTCTGGCTCACTTTTCAACCAAATGTCTACTAAAACTGTGAAAAATATTTCATGTGGAAAACAAAAAAAGCTCGAGAATTGTTCACTTGGCTTAAAGATTCCTGACATTTCAATATTTTATCACTTTCTATATTTTGACAAAAATAATTTTATGTTATAATTTTGGCTGGCATTTTTCCTGATATTAGAGATTTTGAAAAACAGTAATAACCATGGATGATTGTTGATACATGATTTTATTAGCCCACCTGCAATATTTTATAAGATTCTGGTTAACGTTTCTTTGCCCTAACCATTACTGACCAGAGTTTTGTTGATGCATTCCTTGTCTTTCAAAGAGGAGAATAACTATGTCCTAGCACAAAGTCAGCCCTGAAAGAAAATCAGTTCAGAATAACTATTGTTGGTACAAGAGAATAAATAAATAAATGAGTAAAAAATATAAGTAAATAATGATAGGTCACAAATATTTAGAAAAAGTAACTGTTTAGTAAATCTTGTTTTTTTTTTTATGGATTTATAAATAAATTTAAAAGAAAAACACATTCACCATGTATATACAACCCTAATAACTATAAAGGGCATTTCCATCACTTCTCTAATGTGAACCTCTGAGGAACTCTGTGAGATAGGTATTACTATAAATTAGACTAACATACAGACAAGAAAAATGTACCAAAAAGTTATTTAACTAATTTGATTAATCTTGTAGGTGGTAGTTGGTTGGTTAATAAACTGAGTTCGCTGTAATGCCATCCTGCACCAGCCATTATAACATTGCCTGAATGAAATCTTCCTTCCCAAAGAAATCCCATGCCTATTCAGTTGCACTAATTCCCATATCCTGTCAGATTTCCCCTTTCTCTGATCTTAGAGACCTTGGAGATCCATAATATTTATATTAATTAACACTTGACCTTGTTTCATTACATATAGTCTTCTATTTCCTACTTTTATGTCTTTTCAACAAAAAAAATAATAATTTTTTCAATTTAAAGATTGGGATACTTAGCTTAATCTAGAGAAGAAAGAAATTTTAATAGCTACAAGTAAACATTTAAGTGAAGTAAAACTCAACATCAAGAATATAAAAATATCTTTGCAGTCATAACAGTGGAATAGGTAAATATGTTTGTATCCTCCCACAATGACATTAAAATTAAAAATAAACTACAGAACCATCATTCAGAAACTACCTGAAATATGGCTGATCAGAAGTCCTATAAATAAAGATAAGTAGCAACTTCAAAAGACTAGGAAAAGGGGAAAAGATGCCAAACAGGATCATCCCACACCCATGTGTGATATTAAACACCTGGAGGAATATCTCAGCTGAACAAGTTCCCTCTAAGGAGTAAGGGATCTCAGCTTCACACCAGGCCTTTTAGTTAGTTCAAAGGACAACTCAATCACCTCCAATAGCAACACACTCAAGGCATGGATGCTGTAGGTTTCTTAGGTTCACTGAAGTTGAGTTCTACTCTGTAGGGTCAGCTTTTGCAAAGCAGATCTTCCACTGTGGTCATAATCAGTCCTTGCAAACAATCAGCCTGGGGATAAATATCTCAGATTGACATGCCAACAGAAACTGAGACTCAACTACAGTAGGAGGGTGCACACAATTA
Source organism: Furipterus horrens (assembly GCF_987537825.1). NCBI lineage: Eukaryota > Metazoa > Chordata > Mammalia > Chiroptera > Furipteridae > Furipterus > Furipterus horrens. The sequence goes on from NW_028327172.1 coordinate 52,696,344, forward strand.
ACACAGGAAACACACCTGGAGTAGCAACCCTTATGACCAGTGAGACTGTGCCACTAGACCCCACAGAATACCTACCACATAAGGCCACTCTATGGAGAGCAGAAGATGTAGCAGCCCTACCTAGTACTTAGAAACAAAATCAGGTAGGTAGTCAAAATATGGAGACAAACATATCCAAAAAGAAAAACAACAACAAAAATCCACCATATGTAGAGTTCAAAACACTGGTTATAAGATGCTCAATGAACTTAGGAGAAGAGTAGATGAACTAACTGAGTGAAAACTTCAACAAAGAGATAGAAAACATAAGAAACTCATCAGCAATGAAGAATACTATACCTGAAAATGAAGAATCCATACAAGGAATCAACAGTAGAATTGATGAAGCTGAGGATCAAATCGTCAATTTAGAAAATAAAGAAGCAGAAAATACTGAATCAAACAGCAAAGAGAAAAAAGAAAGGAAGAGTATGAGGATACAGTAATGAAACTCTAGGACAATTTCAAGGGCACCAACATTCATATAATGGGGTGTTGTAAGTAAAAGAGAGACAGAAGGTCATTGAAAACCTATTTGAAGAAAATAATGACAGAAAAATTCCCTAACCTGGTGAAGAAAAAAGACATAAAAGTAAGGATGCACAGAGTTCCAAACAAGATGAACCCAAAAAGGCCTGAACCAAGATATAATTAAAATTCCAAAGTTTAAAGACAAAGAGAAAATCTTAAAAGAAGCAAGTGAAAAGCAGTTAGTTATCTACAAAAGAACTCCCATATGACTGTCAGCTAATTTCTCAACAGAAACTTTGCAGGCCAGAATAGATTGGCATGAAATAATCAAATCAATGAAAAGCAAGGACCTAGTTATAACCAAGAGTACTCTACCCAGCAAAACTATCATTTAGAATTGAAGGACATATAAATAACTTCCCAGACAAGAAAAAGCTAAAGGAGTTCAGCATCCCAAACCAGTATTATAAGAAATGTTAAAGGATCTTCTTTCAGAAAAAGAAAAAAAAGAAAGCATCAAAATATGAACAGGATTTCACTGATATGTGGAATCTAATGAACAAACTGAATTAACACAGAAAAGGGGAACACACCCACAGACAGAGTGCAAGATGACAGCTAGTGGCAGGAGAGGTGAAGGGGTGGATGGATTGAAAAAAAGGAAAAAGGACTCATAGACAGGGACAACAGTGTGGTTATTTCTGGGGGAGAGGAGTATAAGGTGATTAAATGGTAATAGAAAACAATACAATAAAGATTAAATAAAAAATATGAATAACAAAATTGCAATAAATATATATCTACCAACAATCACTTTAAATGCAAATAGATGATTTAATGCTGTAATCAAAAGAAATCATTGGCTAACTAGATACAAAACATGACCATTACATATTCTGTCTACAAGAGACTCATTTAGATTGAAAGAAACACGGAAACTGAAAGTAAAGGGATGAAAATAAATATCTCATGAAAATGGAAATGGAAAAAGAAAGCTTGGGTAGTAATACTTATACCAGAGAAAATAAACTTTAAAACAATGGCTATAACATGGACAAAGAAGGACCTAGTAATTTTACTTCTGAGTATTTATCTGAAGAAACCCAAAACACTAAGTCAAAAAGACATATACATTCATATGTTTATTGTAGCATTATTTACAACAGGGGCAATATGGTAGCAACCTAAGTAAGTGTTTATCAATAGATGAGTGAATAAAGAAGTGATGCATATATACAATGGAATGTCATTCAGCCATAAAAAAGAATGAAATCTTGCCATCTGCAACAACATGGATGGACCTAGAGGGTACTGTACTGAGTAAATTGAGTCAGACAGAGAAAGACAAATTCCAGATAATTTCAGTTACATGTGGAATCTAAAAACCAAAATAAATGAACAAGCAGAACAGAAACAGACATATATACAGAGAACATTTTGATGGTTGCCAAATGGGAGGAGGGTTCTGGGGTTGGATGAAAAAGTGAAGAAATTTAGTAGTATTCTGGTAGTTACAGAATAGTCATGGGAATGTAAAATACAGTTTAGGGAATATAGTCAATATTATTGTAATAACTATATATGGTGTCAGATAAGTACTAGGTTTATTGGGGTGATCACTTTGTAAGTTATACAAATATCTAATCACTGGGTTATACACTTAAAACTAAGATAATATTGTACATAAACTGTAATTAAAAACAAAATATTATTTTTAAAAAATATTAAAAACTACAATCAAGTCTAAAGAAGACTTCACAGTCTTCTGGGATAGCATTCACTGGGATTTCTATATAAAACTGGATTTATGATTTTTAAGGGAGAAATGTTACTGAATAAACACATCTGTTCATTTTTGAGGTACCTATCTTTAATATATTGCAGTGCCAAAGGATTTTGAGCCTTTGTTCTACGTTTTTCAATTTTATAACTCATGATATTTGACGGCCTATGAAGAACATACCAGCCATAAAACTGAAGAGTAAGATATATAAATATATATCTAAAATTTGTATTGTTTCCCAATAAATAGTTCATCTTTAAATAAGCAAAATAAAGGAAATAAAAAGAAATAGTAAACACAAACATACAAGTCTATGCTGAGTAGACTTGCTCTGTGCTTAGGGATTGGATATTTATCCTTTGGTAGAAAAGATAATAATTTTCAGGGCTTTCATGTGTTATACATTATCAGTAATTCTATTCTATTCACCTAGCATTTCCCATTTTCTCCCTCTCTAAAAAGACATTTTAAATCCTTCATTTCTTTTAAAGTACACATTTCTCCAACTAGACAATAATTTTGCTTCATAATTGAAACAAAGAGAAGTAATCAAAGGGAATTTCTTTTCCTCAGTCAATTGTCAACCTACTAGTTTCTGTCAACTATCCATACTGCTTGCTTTCCTTCTTGTCACCACAGATTCAGTCTTTGCACTCCACCTGGACTCCATATTCTATCCAGAAATTTCTACTTCTCACAGTTGTCACTGTGACAGTCCAAGCCACCATTAATTCATAAGGCATCAAAACTATCATGAGTCACCTATTTTCAACTTATTAAATAATTGATGAAAATTAAGAAATAGCTTTTATGTTGTTCTTTTATCTAATAATTTATTATTTTGAAATCATAAGACAAAAGTAATCTTTGGCTTTATTTTTTTTTAACTGCAGGCCTCATTCTAGTTGACAGTTTGCATCAATTGTAGCGCTATGGTGTTAAGGTTCAGTACCATATCATCCAAGAGGATGGCTAATAAAAAATCACAAAATTTTATCCTACTGAAAGAAGATACCACACAATAAAACAAATACATAGCAATGTCAATTGCCTCACAAAAACAAAGCATTCTTGTAAACACTAGCACATGGGAAAATGTGTAAAGCTGATAAAGTTAATTTTTTTTCTTACTACCACTACTAGAATGAACATTTGGTTTTATGGTGAGTACTAATATAAACTAACAACGTGGCCCATTTTGATGTTTTTCTTTAAAATTGTAATGTTTCTTGGTAATGACATGAAAACTTCTTTGATGAAAGGTAGGCCCTTTGTACACCCCCTAAAATATCTGTTGTCTTAAGATGTCATTTCTTTCATTAAATTAATAATTTTATAACTATTGCTTTATCTTAGGCAATAACTTGTTATGCCTGGGTCCAAGTGTCTTCTGTGGAATCATTTTGAAAACTAATAGAATAAAAGTAAATACATACACGTATGTATTTGTGTATGCATGTTTATATGATAATGCATACTATAGTGAACATAATGTATAGTGCATGTACAGGTTAATGAATGCTAATTCCCATAAATACTCTTTACCAGCTGGTATAGATTAAATTCATTTCCAAGTTTTTCTATCTGAATCCAGACATTATCATATTTGGCAACATCTGAGTCAATGCTTAAAACATTTTTATAGCCCTTAGAATAAATTTTCCACATCTACTTAAACTTATTATCAGGACTTTGCTGAGGGCCATAAAATAAGATACTGAGTATTTTGTGCTCATAACTCAGTCATTTGAAATTGTATTCTTTTTGTAAGAGTAATCTGGTCAATGCTGACTCCTAGATTCTTTTGCTCTACATTTTGGAATAAATTATGTTGCTAAAGCACAGAAGCAATTCCTAAACCAGATTACAACTTGTCCATAGAACTATAATTTAAGATATCTGATGCTCAGTTTAAACATATGATAAGATAGAATCTGTTGAAAGATGACTGTACACTCTCTAAATTGTTTTAGGAAATTGACAGAAATTAATCCAAAAATTCAATCCAAACATGCAGAGCTAATACTGAACTGGTAGACTGAGGTTGAGCAAAGGGAAAGATTAGCAATGACTACCTAGATATAAGTGATAAAGCAAGAGAAATCAGATGACATGTAAAAGATTATAATGATTTCAAATCCTGTGTCTATAAATCCACTTCGTTGAGCGATTATATGTATGTACTTAACTTTACACATTTACTCCTCAAATAATGTATTTTACTTGTATGATGACTTTATATTATATCATATAAAAAAAAAACTGTTTAAAGAAAGTGAGTATTAAACCTAGGGAAAAAATCACCAGAATGACGCTCAATACAAACCCTAAAACTGATCTATATGGAGGAGGTTCTAAGAGATCAGCAGAAAATTTGGAAAATACTATTTGTTAAATAAGTTTTACATAAGAGTAGCATAAATAACCTAAGGAAATATTATGTTTTCTATTATTAGAGGGATTCAAGATTAGGTTAGACAACCTGGGCTAGACTCTATCAATCTAGTAGCCTGTGATTTTATGTGCAATTATCCAGAAAAAGGTAGATTATTAGTAGCAATATTATATAGACCATAATATATAGATCCAAATCTAACACTATTATAAAAATGTCTTTATGGGTTTTAGCACTTTTAGCCTGCTGTATAAACCTCAGAGAGTATAGTCTAGCATTTGGAAGAATGTATTTTCCTTGCAAACAATAATGTACTATATATCCATCCCTCCAAAGAATTTAAAGGACGTAGATGTCAAAGGAAACAACATAAAGCTCCAAAGGCTTAGAAGATTTGTAGATGGTTTCCTAACTCCTCATAAGGAATATAAATGGTGATTTTCTGGACAAATTTAAAATAAGACAATCCTATAAAATATACCATTGTATCTAATTTACCAAATATTTAAAACTAAAAGGAAATGAAGAATGCAAAGGAAACACCCACCACCTTTTGTAGTGCCTTTACCCTAGGCTGCATTTAAGCAACTCTCACTTGACTGAAGCTATGTTCCACTGTGTTGAAGGAATGAGTAGAGTTCACTGGAATGATCTACCAAAGCAGGTCAGGTGGAGTTACCATATTAAGGTGAACAACTGTTAGTCTTGTCATAATACTGACAAGCACTGGGGACCATATAAACATTTGTTACTTAGAGTAACACGTTATCCACAGTCTACACCAAAAACCACTACCCGTTTAACATAAACCTAATTCATTACCCTTTTACAGTTTTCCCAGTTTCTAATTTCCACCTCGCTGTATTTCTTTCAACTAAATCTTGGTACATATGTTTTTCTTTTAAACTGTTGTTTTCCACCTCGAATTTATTACCCAAAGGTATTCAGCCAGTGACCTTTAAGCAGTGTTTTATTGCTGTTATTGGTATCTTACATTGTATTAACTGTGTTTGACTTTTGTAGCTGAAACAATTTTCCATTGGTCTTGTGAGCGACATAAGGAAAATATTAAATAATATGCATCAGCCTTTGTGAAAAGAATTATACATATTCTTCAAATTAAAGAAGCAATTAAAAAATAATAATACTTGACTTTGATATGACGGTAGACTGGTATGTGAATCTTCTTATGTAAAAATAAATCCCCAAAAAAAATTAAAAACAGATTTATGAATCACCTAATTGATGTCATAATTAATTCACTGAACCTAATAAACTTAACTTAAAAGCTCATTTAATTTGCATTTCTCTGATGATTAGGTTGTTGAGCATCTTTACATATGTCAATTGGCCATCTGTATGTCCTCCTTGGAGAAGTGTCTACTCAGGTCATTTGCTCATTTTTTAATTGGAGTACATATATGGTTTTTTGGTGTTGAGTTATATGTTCTTCGTACATTTTGAATATTAACCCCTTATCAAATGTATTGGAAAATATGTTCTCCCATTCAGATGATGGTTTCCTTTACCATACAGAACTTTTTTAGTTTGATGTAATCCCATTTGTTTACGTATTTATTTTTTTGTTTCCCTTGCCTGAGAAGATATATCAGAAAAAATATTGCTATGAGCAATGTTCAAGATGTTATTGCCTATGACTTCTTCTAGGAAATTTATGGTTTTGGGTCTAACATTTAAGTCTTTAATGCACTTTGAATTTATTCAAGTGTGTGGTATAAGAAGGTGGTCTAGTTTCATTTTTCTGCACATATTTGTCCAATTTTCCCAACACTGTTTATTGAATCAACTATCTTTAGCCCATTTTATGTGCTTGCTTTCTCTGTCAAATATTAATTGACTATAAAGGCATGGGTTTATTCTGGGCTTTCTATTCTGTTTGATTGATCCATGTGTCTGTTTTTATGCCAGCACTATGCTGTTTTGATGACTATTTCCTTATAATATAGTTTGATATTAGGTAGCATGTTTCCTCCAACTTTGTTCTTCTTTTTCATGATTGTTGTTGCTATTCAGGGCCTTTTGTGGTTCCATATAAGGGAAATGCAAACTAAAGCCACAATGAGATATCACCTCACACCTGTCAAAAGGGTTATTGTCAATAAATCAACAAACAACAAGTGCTAGTGAGGATGTGGAGAACTGGGAACCCTTTTGCACAGTTGGTGGGAATGCAGACTGGTGCATCTGCTCTGGGAAGCAGTATGGAGATACCTCAAATATTAAAAATGGAACTGCCTTATGACCCAGGAATTCCACTTCTGGGAATTGATCTGAAGAAACCCAAAACACTAATTCAAAAGAACAGAAGCACCTCTATGCTTATTGCAGTGCTATTTACAATTGCCAAGATATGAAAGCAGCCCAAGTGCCCACACAATGGAATACTAATAAGTCATAAAGAAAAACAAAATTTCACCCTTTGCGACAGCATTGATGGACCTGGAAAACATTATGCTGAGTGAAATAAGTCAGTTAGATGAAGACAAATACCATATGATTTCACTCATATATATAATCTAATAAACAAACTGAACCAACAAGCAAAATAGAGACAAACTCACAGATAGAGAGCAGGCTGGCAACTCTGGAGAGTTAGAGTGGAAAGAACAAACAAAAAGGAAAAAAAGACTCATGGACATGGACAACAGTGTGGTGAGTGCGGGGTAAAGCGAGGTATAAGGGGGATAAATAGTAATGAAAAAAATACGATAAAAATTTTTTTAAAGCTCATTTGAAGCCTACTTACTCTTGTTATATATGTGATTCTAATCAGCCTCACTATTTCATTGCTCTCAAAGGGGTGAAGTAGACACAAAGACAAGAAGAAATGAAACATAATGAGGGGGGAAAAGCATAAGAGTTAAAAATGTACAAGTATGGAGATACTTAATATTCCTGCTTAAAATCCTTAAAAAGATACTCATTGCACTCAAGAATGAAATGCAAATATTGCTTTCATGACTTTAACATAATCTACCTTTGGCCCACATGTTTGAGTTCATTCATATTTTTCTTCTTCTCCACTTCACCACGTCTCTCTCCTTCTGTTCCTCTCCCCTCCTCTCTTTCTCTCTTTCCCATTTTTTCCACCCACATTGCCATTGTTACTCTTTTCCAGAAATAACAAGCTCAATCCTACCCCTCTATCTATTGCTACTGCATGAAATCATACCTCACTATAATTTTTACATAGCTGGCTTTTAAAAAATCTTTCAGTTATTAGTTTGTTGCATCTCAGAGAGAACAAGCCTATAAACAGACGGTAGAATATTTCAGATTATGGTAATGTTTAAGCAGTTTGTTTTAATAAACATTTTATTTTATAGTAGCTTTAGATTTATAAAAAAAAAAATTACCAAAGCAAACAGAATCACCATGTAATCTCACAGTTTCCCGAACTGTTAATATCTTATAGTAATATGGTAATTTGCCAAAATTAAATAATCACTATTAATACATTATTATTAACTGAAGTTTATATTTCTTTTTTTCTTTTTTTTTTTTTTTTTTTTTTGGTTCTAGGGTATCACATTGCATTTAGTTGGCATGTCTTCTTTGGCTCTCTGCAGCAGTTTCTCAGACTTTCCTTGTAATTAATGACAGTGACAATTTTGAAGATTACTGGCCAGGTATTTTGTAGAACATCCTTCCATTGGGATGTTCTGATAATGTTCTCATGAGTAAACTGGCTTATGGGTTTTGGTGAAGAAGACCAGAGAGGTGAAATTTCATTTTCATAATATCATGTCAAAGGCATATGCTATCAACATTACTTATTGTTGATATTAATTTGATTGACTGGTTAAGGTATATGTTTTCATTTCTCCACTGTACAATCACTTATTTTCCCTTATCATAGTATTTCTTAGGAAAAAAAGTCCCTATTTACAGATATTACCTATAAAGTGGGAGTTATGCTTCACCTCCTTGAGGAGGAAGCATGTACATAAATTATTTGAAACTCTGTATGAAAGATTTGTCTATTCTCCCCCATTTATGTATTTATTCAATTATTTATTTATATCAGTATAGACTCATGGGTATTTACTTTATACTTTGTGATGTAATCCATATATTATTTATTTTGTTGCTCATATTGTCACAGCTTTCACCTTTGGGAGTTCTTTGGGCAGGCATGTTGTTTATGTTTTCTGTTAGAATTTTTAATCTACTAATCATAGTTATTGTGAATACTCTGCCTAATAATTCCAAAATCTTCACCATATCCAAGTCAGGTCTCATTCTTCTTTTTATTTTTTTCTTTAAGACTTTAATTTTTCTGAGACATTGTATATTTTAATTTATTGTAAAAAGCTGGGCATGATATTTCAGGTAATATAAACTGAAACAAATAAACCTTTATTATAAGATTTCATGTTACTCTGGGCTGGGCTGTGTTTAGTACTGCTGTAGCCATAGGTGCTAGAGGCTCCGAATTCCTCCAGTGTTCTCATTTTTTTGTCATCCCTGTTGTCTAGATTTTCTTAAGTACTCCTAAGGAAGATGAAGGGATTAAGAAAAAAAAAATATATATATATATATTATATATAATATAAAACACATAGACATAGACAACAGTATGGTGTTAGCCACATAACCAAAGGGGGTATGTCGAAGTGGGCAAAGTGGGGGGCTGTGGGTAATGGGGATGGAAGGAGACTTTGCCTGGGGTAATGGTCACATGATGCACTGTGCAGATTATGTTTTGTTGAGTTGCACACTTGAAATCTGTGTGCTTTTGTGAACCAATGTCACCCTAATAAAATTAGTTTAGAAATATATAGACTGCTTGGCAACTCACTTCACTGTAATCACTGATATTTCAGTGGGGTCCTGTTGATTTGGTAGTAAATATCGGAATGGAGAAAATTCTAAAATTTTGTGATTAAATATTCTTTTAGTTGGCCTGTGTCCTTGTGCTGTGATTTTCACAAGTGTTTCTTTTCTTTTTTCCCACCTAAGATGAGAGAAAATAGCTAAGGGGCCTAAAGTTGGATAACTGGATTTCTGTTTAGGTGAGGTAATTTCTGGCAGTGTTTCCAAAGCAGAGTAGGCCGTTGTTATGGTAAATGCTCTGTGAGTCTTTTCATGTGATTACTTTTCTCTTATCTCTGTCATAGATGCAAGATTTTCCCTAGCTCTTTACCAGGAGAACCTGGTGGGGTTCCTGGAAAAAAAGCCTTTGAAATTGTGAGTCCCTTCCTAAAACTGAAGCCCCCAGTAGTTTCTCCTTCTCAAGCTAGTATGCCCACACTCAGCCTCCATCAATGTATCTAAATTACCACTTACCTCTCCCATTTGTTTTGGCTCCCATGTCTTATGCCCTATGTAAGTTCTGGAGTGTGATTCTTTCCACTCACCTCTCTCTCCAGATTTTGAGGTGGTGATTAACCCTATGACCTCAATTCTCTGATGAGTTCAAAGTCATTGATTTTCAGTTTGTTCTACTTTTTTCTTGATGTAAGGACATGAGTGATGACTTCCAAGTTCTTTATTTGTTGGAGTTGAAATTGGAAGTAGCAATAAACTTTTTATTAAATGTGGCTTTGCTACCACTGTGGGATTCTCTCAGAATGGTTATCCAGGGGAGCGTTGTTACTGAATTTACCCTAGACTCAATTTGTCAGAGAGAGTCCAAAAATGCAAGGCTCATGTGGCAAAAATGGAATTAAGCTGTAGAGACAGATAGATTTTTCCTTTCATAAACTGAGTAAAACAATATTTAATCAAACAGTCTTTTTAAAGAGAATTGAGATAAAAAAGCATTACATTTAGCAAAATTATCCAAGGACAAAAAGTATTTTGTGGAACACATTGCAGAGTATACAACAGCACTTTCTGTTCTCATGAAGGCAAAGTTTCAAAAATATTTTAAATAAAAATATGTAGCTGAGGTGAGTAAAGGGAAAGAGAAGACTAATCTAAGTAACAGTGTTCATATTTCCAGAGAATTCCATAGCAGGAAACAGGAGTTGCCACTACTCTATGTAAAAAGAGATATTCCTTTGAATCCTGTTGAAAATGAAGAGACAAAAAATTATAAAGGTGGTGTTGCCAAAGATGAATACATAATTTTTTTTGAAGAGTACTTGGTCCCTCAGAAGAGAAATTAGTCTCTGTCTGTCATGAGACAGAATCACATTCAATCTAGCTCTGAAGTTTCAAGATCACAAGAGTCAAAAGGATATGGACACTTCTCAATAAGGCATGTGAAGAAATAGAGTAAACACAAGGTCTCATTAAAACACACTATTCTGGGAATTAAGTTTAATCAGAAGTATAAGGAGCAAATGATTTTGTCTGGAAAACCATGGAAAGTAACCATAACTTAAAGTTTTATATCAGAAGAGGAAAAGTAAAAAATTTAGTTGAGAATAAGAGTAATATGAGAAAAAAATACCAAATACATCAAGGTAAACTTGTTTAAGAATTACAAGACAATCGACTATTTGAGAAGGGCATGGTTATTGTGTCCCATGCACTGAAGAGCATGCCCAGATATTGATAAAGATAAAATATTCTAAAAGAAATCATAGGAAAGATGATACACTTAATAAGGATGTAAAAAGGAAGCTCATAAGTAGGATAAAGACTTGAATTATATAGAAAACTAATGCCTCTGAGGCATTATATATATATATAAATAAATATATATGTTTGTGTGTGTGTGTGTGTATATATATATATATATATATATATATATATATATATATATATGGTAAAATGGATGCCCTTGTGAAATAATCAACTTGGTAACTTTACATTTTTCATTCAGGGTGAGACCACCTGTAGTGTATTATATCATTCAAAATAAATATCTATAATAAAAAATAAAGAGAAATTCTGAGAAAAGAATACCTGTGGTCTGGCAAACATGGTAATCCTTAATGTGCTTGTGAATGAAAGAATTTAATAGCAAAGAAGCAATTTATAAATCTAAAGTCTTACCTGGGCCCTACAAAACATAGTACGGAAAGAGAGAACTAATGAAGTATAGACTTATGTCCCCCTTGCTCCAGAAAAGGAAGTCATATCCAACATTTTTTCACTGCCATTAAATTAGTACAAGCCCTTCAATAACTAAAAAGTTTGAAAAGATTAATAAAAGCATAATTTTAAAGATTCAATCATGAAAGATAGCAGTCTTCTTTGTGCTCAATATGACCTCTCTGGGCCCCAAACTCTAGATTTATTAAGTTTTATCCAGGTTTTGGAGAATCTTCAGCATGTGACTCTATGACTGAGATAATTTTGAGAACTGAGGGAACACTACCCTAGAGGGCAGGGTGCAACATCATAAGAAATTTCAAAGAGAGAGCAGCAATTACAATTAGTCAGTCATAGAGCTAAAGATCTCTTGGGATCCTATTGGAAGTAAAAACAATTTCATGAGTGAGGGGCCCAAAAATATGCACTATAATGATTGTTCCCTTAATTTTAGAGTGTCTGGCTAAAGAGTGTGGGTTTTCTACTCAGGAGCTGTGGAGTCTGTGTTACTGGATAGAGCCCACATTTACTCTACCCCTGAAGAGTAAAACATACAAAGCTAAGAATGAAAATGAAATTACTGGGAGATCATATAAGATAAGATTAATACAGCCACCTCATATTAGAAGTGGAATTAACAGGGAATCTTTGATTAATCTTCCTTTTGGGAATCTCGGAGGGCAATGCTATGCAGGGATGTGTCTATGTGGGCCAGCTGAAGATAAAGAAAAGAGTAGAATTTCATGATCATGCAGTGAGTAGGGCTGAGTACGGGGGTTAATCTAGGATTCTTGAACCTCCTTCAATTCCTATATGATGAACAATAGTTTAAAAGCCTGTGGCCTTTGAAGACATTCTCTGTGGGAGTATCATTCCTCTGAGGGATGACAAAACAAATTGGGGATGATTTTCCAGGACTAAATCCAAAGGAACACACAGATGACACAATGACATTTATAGTAACTATGAAAAAAGATCTGGGACACAAGGATCAAGGGGAATGTCATCAAGTCTGAATAAAACAGGAGTGATCTTAATAGTGCAAAAGTTTCAGATGATATCAGACTATTCCAAAGAAATTCCAGGGTGGAAATCAGTCATGTCTTAGAAATCACCACCTATGTACCCAAGGTACTGTGAAAGACCAGTATGTCATTCCACAGTATGCTATTTCCCTTTATTTGTTACAGCTGATTATTTAAAAGGGTTATTACAGACTATACTACAATCAGGGTATTCAGAAAAGCAGAATTTACAGATGAAGATATACTTGAAGCATAAAACTATGACTTAAGACTGAGAAATTTTGATAGATTTTGAATTAGAGACTGATTGTCAATGCCTCTTTGGGAGTAATATACTTCTCAAGATTTCCCCATCTGCAAAAATCAACTCACCTAAGTCAATTTCATATTTAGCTTATATGTACAAATTTCAAAAGATAAATAACCTAAGTAGGACCTATTGAACCTGAACCACTCAATAATAAATAGTTCCCTTTCATTCCATTGTACCTTCCATGTTTTTCTCTGTGAAAAACCATCACTGTGTGCATAGGGAGTCTGGGTAAACTTGTACCTGTGAGTGATAGAGGTCGTCTAGAAGTAATTAGAATGGAGATGGTTAATGTTGACCTGAGCCACTCCTGATTCTTAAACAAGAAAGATAAAAAATAAATAGTTGACATAGCCACAGGATGGTCATTGAAAATTGACTGCTGTGAGGACAGTATACTGTTGTATTGTAAGAGGATTTCCCATACTGTCTCTCTCTGACTTATTCTGTTCATACAATTTGCTAGTGTTTTCAATATAGCTTACATTAAGACAGATTTGGGTGTAGTGACCACCAAGGTAACTCATCAAGAAGACTGGTTCATGAAGTGCCTGAGGCTCCAAAGAGTACACAAAGCTCAAGATGGTCAGATATTCCTGGTAGAAATGTTGGCTAAGGACATATTCCTTAGAAAGCATGAGTGCTGAGCTTAGTGGGTGATTTCCATGGAGGTGCAGATGACCAAAAACCTGTTTCTTTAGTGAACACTGTTAAAAATCTCAATCTAACTTCTATGGGAATCTTAGTTTTTTTGTTTGCTTGTTTGTTTGTTTTTAATCCTCACTAAAGATATGTTTGATTTTAGAGAGGGGAAAGGAGGGAGAGAGGGGGAGAAACATTGATCAGTTGTCTCTCATACACGCCCTGACCAGGGATGGAACCTGCAACCTAGATACGTGTCCTGACTGGGAATTCAACATATGACTCTTCAGTTTATAGACCGATGCTCCAACCACCTAAGCCACACCAGCCAGGGTGGGATTTTAGTTTTTTGAAGAAACAGCTTATGAAATAGAGCTTTGAGGGTAATGAGTGACAGCTTTCTTTTTTTTTTTTTTTCTTCAGATTTAATGTGTTTTATTGATTAAAATATTACATTTGTGCCAATTTCCCTTCCCTCTGCTCCCCTCCACCCAGTGGCCCCCCTCCCTCCAGTTGTCCCCCCCTTTTAGATTATGTCCATTAGTTGTGCATACAGTTCCTCCCAACCTCTCTCCGTCTATTCCATTCCCTCCTACCTTGATCCCCAATTCCTATATCATCTCCCTCCCTTTCCCCATTCCCCCTCCCTGTTGACCTCCCCCCAATATGCTTCCCGTACCCACAGTTCCTTCTCCACTCTCGTTGCCTATTTAGTTTGCCTTTGTTTCATCTCCTTAGCTTCTGTTTTTTAAACCAGTCCCTTTAACATCTCATATAACAGTGGTTTGGATCTAATGAACTCTTTCAGTTTTATTTTGTCCTGGAAACACTTTCTCTGTCCTTCTATTCTGAATGACAATTTCGCTGGATAGAGTATTCGTGGTTGTAGGTTTTGGATTTTCATTACTTTGAATATTTCTTGCAAGTCTCTTCTTGCCTGTAGGGTTTCCCTTGAGAAGTCAGATGATAGTCTAATTGGGACCCCTTTGTACATAATTCTTTTCTTCTCTCTTGCTGCTTTTAAGATTCTCTCTTTATCTTTAATTTTTGACATTTTGATTATAATGTGTCTTGGAGTGGTTCTCCCTGGGTCCAGTCTCTTGGGAACTCTCCTTGCTTCCTGGACCTGCAAGTCTATTCCCTTCCCCAAGTCTGGGAAGTTCTCCTTTATTATATTTTCACTCAATTTTTCAAGTTCTAGTTCATCTTCCTCATTCTCTGGCAAACCAATGATTCTTATGTTGGGCCTTTTATAGCTGTCCCAGAGGTTTCTGATCCTTTCATTGTTGCTTCCCATTTCCTCTCGCTGCATTGGTTGACTGCTTGTTCCTTCTCCATATTCCAGTTTGTTGAAATGAACTCTGGATTTTATTTCCTTTCCTTCTGTCTCGTATGCGGTTTTGTTCCTTTCGTTATGAAAGTTTTTCGCTTCTTTCATATCTTTTTCCTGCTCTTTTGTGAATTCTGTAAGCCATCTGTTAACAATGGCCCAGAACTGAGCCTCTGACAGGTTTCTTATCTGTTCATCTGTCAGGTTCTCTATCTGCTGCCTGGTGAGTTGTGCCACCGGGATCTCTATATTTGTCTGCCTCATTTTGACAGATGCGTTTTGTTTTCTTGGGCCGGCTGTAGGGGGCAGTGCCTGTGTACACGTCACAAATCAGCGACCTGCCGGCGCCTGCCTGTCCGCGACCTATTTCGCAGCCCTGTGGTGCTTTCTTTGGGGGCGGGGGTCCAAGATGGATTCGCACAGTTATTCAGCTAGGAGACCGGGATCCGTCCTCCCGCCCCCCTGGGCCTCACTGTTCAAGGCGATGCGGCGGCCGCTCTCCCCAGCACCAGAGTCGCGCACCAGGAGGGGCTTGGCCGCAGCCGGGATTCCTCGCCGGGGTCGCGCACCGGCAGGGGCTTGACGGATCCGGGATTCCTCGCCGCCCAGCCCTTGTCCAGGTGCGACCGCAAACAGCACTGCCCTCTTTAACTCTTACCTGCCCAAATGGCACCGCTGGTTTATAACTTCATATGTTGGACTTCCGTGTAGTTTTATTTTCTGGAATTTCTAGTTATCCTTTGTTTTGAAGTAGTTGTATTCCTCTCTAGTTGTAGAGGGAGACCTAGCGTGTCCGTCTAAGCCTCCATCTTGGCCGGAAGTCCCCGAGTGACAGCTTTCTTGATGGGCATTTCTCACTTTTAGATGATTTCTCAAATTATTCACTTAGATAAAAATGTCCAGGTTCACCTCATAAAGACAGTCCTCCCTTTCCCTTAAAAGCCCCTTTAGATGACAAAATAGGAATAAAAATAGTGTTCAGAAAGATAGTTAACCACTTAATCTCTTTGGGGTTTATACAGAAGAAGCTACCACTCCAGAATTTTTAATCTAATAGATAAAAACATCTACATGAAGGTGAGAATCCAAAACCTTAAATAATAATGAACTGGATTTTTGTATAGTCTCTTGGAGATGCAAGAGTTAGGGCTTTGACCTTCTAGCTAAGTGTTCTTTAGCTAGAAATACACATTTAACAGAAAAATGTAAGGAAATGGCTTTAATGTCAAGAGAAGTACCTTCATGATACAATAATTCAGAGAAATGGTCCTCTAATGTCAGTTATTTTGTGACATAAGAAAGTGCACATTTAAACACACTAGTAAACTATAAAGTTTTAAAATGCCTTCAGTAACATTTTTTTCACTTTTGGAGAAGACTAGTATCTAGAAATTCATTAAGGTATGTATAGAGAGGCCATGAGCCTTTAATTTTTGCTTTAAGTAACTCAGGATTAAAAGACAAAGAGACTGACCCTAATTGCTAGAGGTTTTTATAGGACCAGAGGTTGGAAAAGAACATTTATCATGGCTTTCAAATGTAAATGTCACAAATACTAACTGCCTTATTTTGTCATCTTATCTACTTTTCACTGAGAATCACTGCAGCTTGCTCAGTGGCACACAGATACACTACCAGGGGCCAGATTCAAATACTCAGACTTTATCCGATATTTTAAAGCTTTCTTCAATCCTTCCTAATAGAAGATAGCTGGGAGAAACTAGCTCAATCTTAAATATTTGGCTCCTTCCATTATTTCAGATTATCTAATTTCACAGTTCATAGAGGGAGCATGAAAAAAACAAACCTCACTCCATTTATAATGCATCAGGTCAAGATATTTATTATATATAAAGTAGCTTACCTATTATAAGATATTAAGAAGTATATTGGCTAACAGAGGACATAAATTTATGCTCCCTAATTAAAGAGTCTCTGGTTCCTAGGTCTTCTTGATTCAGATCTTTCACAGTTGCAGTCCCTTAAATGAACACGCAGATGACCCTGGGTCACTGGGATATGCCCTCCCCAAATTTTTCTGCTCAAAGTCAAAGTTAATTCAAAAAACTACACTAAAACATAAAACAGAACCTGAAAAGTGTTGGCCTTGATGGGAACTGCTATTCAGTATGGCTGGATATTCATCTTTACAGAGTTTTAAAGGAAGACAAGGTAGATAAAATAATTTGGGGTAGTACTATAGAGACCCTTAAGAGTTTGTAAGACTGAAATTTAACATTGGACAGCTTCTCCATGAGGACAGAGAGCTCTTATTTTTAATTACTCTTTCACCATTACACTATCTGCATTCAGGTTTTGTGTATGATATTGTATGACAGCAGAAAAAAATACAAAAATAACATTTTCTGAGTAAGCATCAATAGAACAGAATATGAGTAAGCACCCTTCTCCGGCGTGTTTACTTGAAATACTTAATCTGGCTAAAATCTTCAAGTAATAAAACATCGCTATTTTGGAAGCTTTGGAAGCATTAGTTATATATAATAGAAGCAAGGTTAAATTATAGCCCAGAAGCTACATCGGAGAAGCCAAGATGAATGTAGAATGGCGTCAAGATTAATGTGGCTTTAAAAGCAGCTTTCACATCAAGAGACTATTAGTATACCCTACAGATTCCATTAACAAAAAATAGATAGCTATAATACGGATCCATAATATCACTTACAAATTCAAAAAGAAATTTAGATAAAGGGTCATGGGGTACTTTCTTGAAAGCAGCTCCAGATTTGTTGTTTGGAGTAAATTGAAAAGAGACAAATATATCTTACAAAATAAACAAAAACAAACAACAAAAAAACATTTTCCTGTCTTGTATTATCCTGTTATCAATCTTAAAATCTTTCTCAATAACAAAAATTATTCACTAGGCAACATAGAGAAACATTCTTATCTACTGTAAAAATAGTCATACTGTAAGCAAGTATGCCTTCTCTGGGTGCATATTACAATTTTAGGGGTCTGTATTTTACTTTAAAAAAAAATTAAGAACTCTTTTTTCTTGTAATGCATTTGGTAATAAAAACATACAGCCCTGGCTGGTATGGCTCAGTGGATTGAGTGCTGGCCTGTATACCAAAGGGTCGCTGCTTTGATTCTCAGTCAGAGCACATGCCTGGGTTGCAGGCCAGGTCCCCAGTTGGGGGTGTGCGAGAGGCAAACACACATTGATATGTCTTTTCCTCTCTTTCTCCCTCCCTTCTCCTCTCTCTAAAATAAATAAATAAATAAAATCTTTTTTTTTTAAAGAAAATACAGATTTTTTTGTTTATTTTACCACTTAATCTGTAGTTTTGAACATCTCATTTTAGTGATCCTGTTTCATGTTTTTCTTTTTTTTAAAATGGTAGAAAATGGGGATATAAATTAAATGTTGATGTGTATGTACCTCAAATAGTACATGCTGAGAGACATGACCTATAGAAAGGTAAACTCTGCTTTCTGATTGGTCTTACTACTATGCTCAGAGGTTATATCAATAAAGAATATGATTTACCCCAAAATATTAGTCATAATAATATATAATATACTTATGAAGAAGTAAAAGGGATAGTTTTAAGTTGTAACATGTACATTCATCCTTATAATTTTATCTTTATAGTAACTCAAATCAGGCAAACATTTATAAATGAGGTAACTAAAATATTAGTGAGACTTAAAAGGAATGGAGCTGGAAATCGAGCCCCAGAGCCTTTTACCCACCTCGCCAGCTCCCCAACCTTTCTGTGTGTGTTGGACTCTCAGGTCCATCAGTCAATGTGCTGTGTGTTTTGTGAGTAAAATTTCACTGAGGCACAGCCACACCCAGTTGTTTAAGCATTGGCTATGGCTGACTTTTCACTACAGCAGAGTTGAGTAGTTGTGACAGAGACCTTATGGCCTACAAAGACTACGATATTTACTTTTTGGTCCCTTGTGAGAAAGAATAGATGATCTAGCTGAATAGTTCTATTTCATCAGTAGTTCAGGCAACCTTATTTTTTTTTCTCCCAACCCTTGCTTAATTTGCTTGTTTTCAGTACATGCTTATTGAAGGAAGGATGAAAGGAAGAAGTGATGGAAGAAGAATAACAACTGATAAAGCATCTGGATTTGAGCTTAGTCTCTTTATCAGAGGTTATCTTGTCAATGAACTAACCACAGTTTTACCAACAGAAACCCAGAACACAAATGAATGAGTACATAATCTATTATTCTTTAGTCACTGCTCAGAATTACTTTTTACATTCAAGGTCATATGAAAAGTGACCTCAGCTAGATTATTTTAGGAATGAATGACAATTCATTGGATACACTCCCAACTTCTGTGTAAAGAAGCATCACAGCCTGCTTCTACAATGGCAAATGTTGTGTGAACAGGTCCTATGGACAAGTTTGATTATTATATCTGCTGATTGTTTTGCAGACAAGCAAAGTTTTATTTTTTGGTAAAACTGAGTCACACAGAAACAGAACTTTAAAAACACAGACATGTTCAATTTAGATTTCAAATGGTATCAATGAATAATTTAACCAAAGAAGATTTTTGGAAACTGTATTAAATTCTAAACTTTCTTCTCCAATAAGACCAATTAGACTTACTTTTCAGCCCCCAATACCTGATATTATCTTTCAAATTATGCTGTGTACTCAAGAGCTGCAACTATTCCCTGATCATTTTAGTGTTGGCATATGAGAATCTAAATTCAAAGCTGAGACAATGAATGTGTTAAGAAGGCAATATAACACCTTCCAACTACTTATTTCCCTAAGCTTCACATCTTGGAAAATCAGCAGCATTTGTGCAAACATGTTTTACTTGTCAAGCTTTAGTCCATGTGGTCTTGCTTTGACCTTCAATAACATTAGTCCTGAGTCCCCAAAAATTATCCTTTAAAATAATATGGGGCCAGGGGTCCATCAAAACTGTTTCAGTTATCTAAAAAATTTTAAAAAGTAAAATAAAAAATAAAATATAATGTCAATAAATAGTAAAAGATTTTGATGAGTTATACTGGGGATGGTAAAGGGATCTATATGGTAATGTTCCAAGTTTTGCTTCATATATTAGACTTAAGAGTGTTAGACTTCTGGCCAAGATGGAGGCCTAGACAGACACACGGTGTCTCCCTCCACGACTAAGAAGGAATACAGCTACCTCAAAAGTAGAGACAACTAGAAGTTCTAGAAAATCAAGCTGCAAGGAAGTCCAACAAACAAAGATATAAAGAAGAAATACTCATCCAGACAGGTAGGAGGAGCGGAACTAGAGTGGAGAGGATGCGGTGTGATGGCAGCAGGAGCAGCAGCAGGCCAGCAGAAAGTGCAGTCACATGTTTTAAAGAGTCAGGAGGAACATCATGGGAGCGCTCCCAGCACCAGACCAGACCGCACAACTAACAGTCCCAGCGTTGGGAAAAATAAAGCCTCATTGCTTTTGACTGTGCAAACAGGTAGGGGTTGGGGCAGAGAAAGAAACTGCCAGTCTCTTAGCAGAGCCTGTTTGTTTAGAAGCCCCCACAATCCTAGAAAGTCTGCAGACCCACCCACTCTGGGAACGACCGGCAGGGCAACAGCTAGAGAGGTGCCAGTCCCATACAAAGTGGGAGAAGTGCAAGGAACAGAGGCGAGTGTTGAGCAAGTGGCATTGTTCCCTCTCAGACCCCTCCCCCATAAGCAGCACCACAAAGTGGTGAAATGGGTCTCCCTGTACTGAGGAATACCTAAGGCCCTGCCCCTTACAATGTAACAGGAGTGACAGCTCTACCTAAGACACAGAGGCAAATAAACACAGGAGGCTGTTCAAGATGAGAAGACAGAGAAGTATGACCCAAAAGGGGGAACAGGTCAAGGTTGCAGTGGGAGAACTAAGCGACAAGGAGGTAGCTAACCTAACAGAAGTAGAGTTCAAAACTCTGGTGATAAAGATCCTCACAGGTTTGACAGATATCCTTAAGTATGGCAAATGCATACAAGTTCAGGAAGCACAGAGTCTCAAACAAGCTAGACCCAGAAAGGACCACACCAAGACACATCATAATTAAAATGCCAAAGCTGAAAGATAAAGAGAGAATCTTAAATGCAGCAAGAGAAAAGCAGAGAGTTACCAACAAAGTGGTGCCTATAAGACTATCAGCTGATTTCTCAAAAGAATCTTTGCAGGCAAGAAGGGACTAGCAAGAGGTATTCAATGTGATAAAAAGCAAGGACTTACAACCAAGATTATTCTATCCAGCAAAGCTATCATTTAGAATGAAAAGGCAGATAAAGTGCTTCCCAGACAAGGTAAAGATAAAGGAGTTCATCATCATCAAGCTATTATTATATGAAATGTCAGAGGGACTTACTTAAGAAAAAGAAGATCAAAATTATGAACATTAAAATGAAAACAAAGTCACAACTATCAACCACTGAATCTAAAAAAGAAAAATAAAATCCAACTAAACAAACCACAATAGGAACAGAATCATAGGTATAAGGATCATTTGGAGGGTTATCAGCCAGGAGAGGGAAGGAGGAGAAATGGGGAAATGGTGCAGGAATTAAGAAACATAATTGGTTGGTACAAAATAGACAGGGGGAAGTTAAGAATAACATAAGAAAGGGTGAAGCCAAAGAACTTATACGCATGAGCCATGGACATGAACTAAGCGGGGTGGGATTGCTGGAGGGAAGAAGCGTACTGGGCAGAGGGGAGCAAAGGGGGAAAAAATTGGGACTACTGTAACAACATAATCAATAAAATATACTTTAAAAATGGAGTGTGAGAAGTAACCAGTTAAGAACTCAAGTTTTAAACAGAGAGAGTAATGGTACCAATTCCTTGTATAGAACAGGCACATGTCACTACCCTGCTTTAGGATGAAAACCAAACTCTAGCGCAAGGTAATCATGCTCTTTCAGGACCTTCCTCTTGCCTACCTTTTAATGCTTGGCACATCTCTCCATGCATTCCAGAGAGAGGAAACTATCTTCTGTTTCCCATGTGTGTGCCATTCCTCTCATTCTCTGTTCCTTTAAGCAATCCACTCCCATTTTTAAAAGCGGGGAAACTAAATTGGGTTATTTTTAAAGTCGCTTCTACCTCTGAAATCTTCAGAATTTCTGAAATTCTCAGAATTGTTCTGAGAATCTAAAATCTCATGAGGAAAAAGGTGAAATGGGCATCGCATTCTCTTCTAAACCTCTACAGTCTTGCTTTTTATAATCTTCATTCCAGCAAGGCCAGCCTCAGGGTTCCAAATAAAGAAATTGGAAAATTGCCTTGTTACAAGTTTGCTCAATCTGTTTCACTTTTCTATTCTATGTCACTTCTCCTCTCTCTTTATCCAAATCTATCCCTTCCCTCTTTTATATATAGCTATTAGCACACAATAAAGAATTCATTTTTTTACAGTGAATTCCACTGTGCCTTTTCCAATGCAGAAAACATTTTATTTATATTTGCATTCTGTCCTTTCCAGAGTTTGTCCACACCTCCATAATGCCACTGCCTTATACTCTGTAGTCACATAATAATGTGAAGGTATCTCTAATTTGATCTTTATTCCAATGTTTGCCCAGCTTCTATTCAAGTATTCACAGCTGCATAATTGTTAAGGCAAGTTCATCTTTTACCAGTCCTTTACCAAATTCTACCCTCTCCTGTTAGAAATAACCTCTCCTTCCAAAATGTTTCCAGTGTTTTTTAATATGTTTTAATTGCATTGTTTGTGCATATCTAGATAGGTACATACATGGAGAATTTTCATTATTAATTTTTATATCCCTAGTCAGTGCCAGTAAAGGTCTTAGCTATGATAAGCATTAAATTAGAATTTGTTGATTAGTTGATTCTTTGATTTTTATCAGAAAGTCACAGAGCAATCTAGTGGTGGGTTACCTCTTGGAAAAAAAGAAATACAATATTTTTAGGTGAGGCAATAAATAGGAGTCTTTAATCAAAATCATTAAACTTATTCCTTAGTTCATTTGTTGACCATAGCTCCCTGTTAATAATAACCTTGCGATACCAGTAAGTAGCAAATTTATAACTCACTGGCAACAATACCGGAGTTCTCTCTTATCCCTTCCATAGGCTGATAGGTGTTGAAGTAGCTGATAAAAATAACTTCAAATTTTCTGGATTTGTGTAGAACTGTTAAAACTTAAATTCAAGAATAAAAATGTAACTGATGTATATGTTCAATTTAACTGAATAATTTGCTCTTCCTTAATTTGCTGTCTTTACTCTCAAAAGCCTTGGCATTTGTATTTTCTTTTGGGAAAGAAAGAAAAAGGAAAATTTTCTCAATGCTGGTATTCACTCATACTCATCGACTTTCCATCTAAAATGTAAATTTTGCTACTTAGCCTGGATCTCATTCTTTAAAGATGAAATTCTCTACAGTGTGGGACCACTCAGCTACCCTAATCCAGTATTTCCAGTTATAATATGTATACTTTCTAATGCATTTTAATTATGCATGTTTTATTTTTTATTTTTTTAAATATTTTATTTTATTTGTGTTTAGAGAGAGGAGAAGGGAGGGAGAAAGAGAGGGAGAGAAACATCAGTGTGTGGTTTCCACTCACATACCCCCTACTGGGGACCTGGCCTGCAACCCAGGCATGTACCCTAACTGGGAATCAAATAGGCAACCCTTTAGTTTGCAGGCTGGCACTCAAACCACTGAGCCACACCAACCAGGGTAATTATGTATGTTTTAAATGGGCTATCAAATCTAATCTTACTATATTAAATCCTTAAATGCAATAAATATTCCTGCATTTTATACACACACTCAACCTCTCACAAAAACAAAGACAGAACAAAAGAATGGAAGGAAGGAAGGGAGGAAGGAAGGAAGGAAGAAAGGAAGGAAGGAAGGGAGGAAGAGAGGGAGGGAGGGAGGGAAAGAGGAAGGAAAAAAGAAGATGGGAGCAAGAACAAGATTAGGAGGCACAAAAGAAAGATTTACTGAATGTCAACACCATAGCTATTAAAACATCCACTTCTAAAGTGACATTTTCCTACTAAAATAAGAGATATTAATAAGCAAACATTAGTGGAGTCCTTGTATGTTCAAGATACTGAATTAGACTACTATATTAATTTTTGTTTTTCAACTATAGAGGCCTAGGTAAATATAATCATTTTGTTTTGTTGTTTAAAGTTATATTTAACATCCTAGAATTACCTTCCTTACTGTCAACTTATTTGTAAATTTTCACAAAGTCTGGCACTTGGTTACAGTGAATTTAAAATGTTAATGTTTATACTTAAAAATCTTATCCTTCAGAGAAGAATCCATACTATGAATTTTACCTGTAATTGATAAGGCTGAGTTACAGTAGTTGTAAGAAGAATAAAACTGCACCCAAGATGCCATTTCTAATGATAAAGTTTAAATCAAGGTAATGCTTTACCTGACCTGAGTGAAATGCCTGGATGTTGATTTGATTTTAAGAGCCACACTTTCAAATGTATAGTACAGGCAAATACAGTGCAGGCAGTCCAGAAAAGACTCACCAGAGAGGGTGAGGTGTCTTTGAGTCATGCCATTAAAAGAGCAGGGGGCAGTTCTGGGTTCACCCAGCTAGAATAAAGACCTTGAGGTTCATGAGAGTTGTTTTTTTCACATCCTAGGGGAAGAAGAAAAAGCAGGAATAATGGAGGGAGGCTATACATATTCTTGTTTTCTTTCCTTTAAAATAAATTTATTGGGGTGACATTAGTAAATAAAATTATGTAGGTTTCAAGTGTATAATTCTATGATACATCATCTGTATGCTACATTGTGTGTCCACTACCCACAGTAAAATCTTCTATCACCATATAGTTGGCCCCCTATACCCCCTTTCTACCCGCTGCCCCTTCCCTCTGATTACCACCAAACCATTGTGTCTCTAAGTTTTTGTTTTTCTTGGTTGTTCATTTGTCACTTTCAGCTTTATATCCCACATATGAATGAAATTGTGTGGTTCTTTACTTCATCTGTCTGACTTATTTTGTTTAGCATGATATTCTCAGGATCATGCTAAGTAGTATTCCATTGTTATATGTACCACATTTCTATCCAGTCATCTACCAAAAGACACTTTGGTTGTTCCCATGTCTTGGACACCATGAATAATGCTGCAATAGGGGTGCGTATATCTTTGTGAATAGTGTTTTAAATTTTTTTCATGTAGATACCCAGAATATAAATTGCTGGATCATAAGGTAACTCTATTTTTAATCTTTTGAGGATTCTCCATACGGTTTTCCTATCAATTGTACCAGTTTACATCCCCATCAGCAGTGAATGAGACTTTCTTTTTCTCCACAACCTCTTTACTACTTGTCATGTTGATAATCGCCAGTCCAACAGGAATGGGGTGGTATCTTATTGTAGTTTCGATTTACATTTCCCTAATAACTAGTGCAGTTGGACATTTTTTCATATATGTTGTCCATTTGTATGTCCTCTTGGGATGTGTCTTTTTATTCAGATTTAAAATTATTCTCAAATTGAAGGAATTACCATGGGATCTGTCCATTATCCCTCAGATGACTGCAGTATGCAGAAACAGTTTAGAGCAGAATCAGAATGCACTAGAGAATCCTTAGAATCTTTGAGTTGCAAGGAACCTCAGAGATAATCTCATTAATACACCCCTTTCTTGCCCTTGCCCCTGATTAAAGCCCGTTTGTTTTAACAAATATACTTGGAGGATGAAGAAAAAAAAATGGTTCAAAAACTCAGGAATACTAAAATAAACTTTTCAGGCCCACCAAACTATAAATTCTTATAGTCAAGATTCACTGTCTTAATATATCTGCATTATCCAGTGCCTAGAACAGAGCCCAGTAGATACTGGTTGCAACAAGTTGAGCTCATTTTACTACTCTTTCAGGTTCCTGCTCATATAAGCAATATTCCCCATGAAAGTGGAAACCCACACTCAAAATAATTACAACGCATCATTTCTAAGTGTTTTTTAAACAGTATTGAGCCATTTTAGCATTAGCAATATTTGGTGTTGTTGATCACAAACAATCTTTCTTGGACCTGAATCCAATGAACTGAATCTTTCTTCCTCCCTTTCTTCACCATTGTTTTCTTCCATAACTAATCATACTAGGCCTAGAACAAGACAGCAAATCCCCTGATGGTTTCCCAGCTTCCAGTCTTTCTAGGTTAACTCCGTGAGATCACACTATGCCATGCTCCAGTTTAAGAATCATCATTGGCTCCTGCACTGTCTACAGGTAAAATCCAATCTCCTTAGCATAACAAGCAAAGCCTTCTCAGAGCTCTGAGCGTTTGCTGCTCTAATTACCTTTGCTAGAATATTTATCTTCAGCTTGTCATTCTGTGAACTACTTGTACTTTAAGGCACAGATCACGGGTCCTGATTCTCTACAAACTGCCCTAACTTTCTTTTCAATGTTAGTATTTATAACTCCCTCCAATATTTTCTTGTGGAATTCTCACATTTTCTTTCTTTAAGTGTTGAACTCTGTGGTTTGTCTTTGTGTTTCCCTGAGTGCTTGGGACAGATAACCAATCTACATATATTATTGAATGAATAAATATTTGAAAGTTTGAAATAAACCAACATAGTCACCAAAAATGAAAGATAAGAAAAATGTGATTCTCTCTCATCCCCTTGCAACAATAAGCACCCAGAGCTAGAAACACTTATGGTGGTTCTTACTACTGTGTGGTGATACATTTAAAATTGCATTTTAAAAAGCCCACACATTTCTCTTTTCATAGTCTAGGTGATAATAAAGCATAAAACACATATTTCAGAGCGGTTATTACAGTGACACAGAAGCTAAACAAAACACATGAAAATGCTAGTTGGAAACATTAGATATTTTGTAGTTATTTTATGTTTGAATTTTCAGCCCTCTATAGACCCAAGTTGATTTCTAATAAATTGGTAAATACTACTGCCACTGTTGCTATTACTAACCACTATTAAATATTTTAACTATTATATAAACTAATAAGGATGGTAAACCATCACAGAAAATACAGTAAATATATTTAAGGCTCTATTAAAGTCCTTTTTCTTTTCTGAAACTGTTTCATCCTTTCTAAGATGACTGAATACCCATATCCACTATTTTCAACACTCTTCCTTTGTTTTCTACCTGTTCTCAAATTTATAGATAATTCAAATCCTACCATTACCCTTGGTGACAACATCCTTCAGCCCCCAGTCAGTAATCATGAGGAGATTATTGGCATTCAGACCACTTGCATCAATGAAATAAAATTACTATTAAAATTACTTACACATCACCAGAAATAGAATGAAGGATATAGTAGAGAATGAGAATATAAAGAGGAAGCCAGCATGAAGACTGGGGCCTTAATAGAAACAACAAGGATCTTATTACTACCAAATAAATAAAAGCATAAGTTCTGCCCTCACATTTTCATTTAATATTCTGGAATGTAATTCTCACATAATATCATTTACCCTAGAAATCTTTTTCAATTGATCCTATTTTATTGTGTGACTTTTTTTTTCCACACCGTTTTTTCATTTATTACTTCCTTCCTTAAGACAATTCCAGGGAAGTCAGCCACCTTTACTCTACTCCCAATGTGCTCTCAGGCAGGTTCAAATATCCTCTTCCTTCTGAATGGGAGTGTTAGTGGCTGAATTCTGTCACCACCTCTCAGAAATTCGAATGCTCAGTACTTCAGAATGCGTTTGACAGTAGGGTCTTAGCAGAGTTAAGTAAGGTTTAAGGCGGTCATTGGGGTAGAACCTTTCCCAGTTTTCCCGGTGTCCTCATAAGAAGAAATCAGGACACAGATAAACACAGAAAAATGACCATATGAAGACAGAGGAGAGGGGCGTCAGAGGAAGCCAACTCTGATCTGACTTCCAGTGTTCCGAACTGTGAGAAATTAAGTTCCATTATTTAAGCCGCTCAGTCTATGGTACTTCATCATGGTAGCCCTAGAAAACTAATATAGGTATAGATATGTTTTTTAAATAATAAAAGACCTTTTAAAATTGTTATTGTGATGGGTTTTGCCTAATTTGATCTGGTTCCTCATGTTACAATTTGCATGATTTCACAACTTCTCTCCCACACTTTATTTACAAATTTCAAAAATGTGTTGTTGATAAGTTGCTGGGTGCAATGTAAAAACAAAAACAAGTTTTCAATCAGCAAATGTCAAGTACCTGCTTAGAACAGAGAGTAAAAAGCAAAGAGATAATATAAGTATCTTCTGTTCGGGACATATTAAGGAGAGGAGGAAAAAATACAGCAATATATCATAAAGTTAAAATTATGATATGGTTCCTGTTCTGCTTTTGAGAATTTGCAATATGGAAGAGAAGTGGGAATATAGATTACTCAATTTTATACAACCAGTGCTCTACCAAATTTACTATCATACAACAGAAACAGAGTTGTTTAGAAGAACAGCTTAAGACCTTGCTTTAAAATAAGAAAAGAGGAAAAAGAGAGAATTAAAGAAGGAAGATCAGGGAGATTAAAAGAGGGAGAATATGTCTCCACATTTCACATAAGAAAATTATAAAATTAGCAGAAAATTC
This sequence comes from Furipterus horrens, assembly GCF_987537825.1. Taxonomy (NCBI): domain Eukaryota; kingdom Metazoa; phylum Chordata; class Mammalia; order Chiroptera; family Furipteridae; genus Furipterus; species Furipterus horrens. The sequence continues at coordinate 52,724,901 of NW_028327172.1, forward strand.
AAACAATTTACAATACCTTCCAACTGCCTTCCCTTAAAGCCACTTTGATATGGGTCCTTGAATAAAATGAATTTTCTGTCAGTTTTCATTTGTCAATATACTTCTTATTCGATTACAAGGTACTGTTTACATGGCTTCTCCTCTATGAAGCTTCATGAATATATCAGAGAATGACTTGTCTCATCATCCACAGTACTTTGGACATACCTATCCTAGCATCTACTAAACTACATTATAATAGCTGAGTTACATGCCTTTTTCTTATATTAGGCGGTGAGCCTAAGGGTACAAATTTAAATCTGAAATAATAATTGAGCAAATAAATGACTAGAATGAGAAGTAAGGAATACAGAAAGCAGATATTTTTTAAGCTCAGGGAAGAGAAAAAGATAATTTTTGGACACTTTTTGAACACAGTGCATTTGCACTGAATTTTGAAATAATGTAAATAGACTGAGTGACACTTCGGAGCACTCATTCTTTCAACAAATATTTAATGGGGACCTATTCCTTGGCTAGGCATGGGATTATTTGGACGTACTATTATAAAATGCTAGTAAGAAAATTTGAAAAATAGAAGGAAAAATATGAGGAAAATACATAAAAATGAACATAAAACAATATTTTATTATCATCATTGCTTTTAGTAAATACTTACTGCTTCATTTTTTTTATCTTATGCTTCCAAAACTGGAAGTATTAAATTAATACCAAACCTGACACTTCAGTAAATTCAGTGGAAGCTGTATAGAATTGAGGTTTAAATTAAGATATTTAAGATCCTCAGTACTATTACACTAATGTCTTTTAAGATTTTTTTAAACCAAAGTTATTCATGGACACATTAAAATTTCATGATATGTGCATGTCCACCTATAAATATTTTATGGCTTATTAGAAAATATGATTATAATGAACCTTGGCTTAATAAATTTTCTAGGAAAATGTCACATTATCATTGTAACCGTGTTTTTACATTATGAATATTATGTTATATTAAAATAAAGAAAATGCTAGTTTAAGTGCAGAGTATTAATTTTATACCTTATTTATTTTATTTTTGTTTTTACTATTACAGATGTCCATCCCTCCCCCACACCCCCGCCTCTTTGCCCACCTCCCCCTGCCCTCAACTCTCCTTCCCTCAGGTCAGCACCACACTGTTGTCTGTGTCCATGGGTTATGCATATAAATTCTTTGACTGATCCCTTCACCTTCTTTCATCCAGTTCCCCCTTCACCCTCCTCTCTGGCACCTGTCAGTAAGTTCCATGTTTGTATGCCTCTGTTTCTATTTTGTTTGTCAGTTTATTTTGCTCATTAGATTCCACATTATAAGTGAGATCATATGGTATTTGTCTTTCACTGAATAGCTTATTTTACTTAACATAATAATCTCCAGGTCCATCCATGCTGTGGCAAAGGTTAAAATTTCCTTGTTTTCTATGGCTGAGTAAGTATTCCATTGTGTAAATGCACCACAGCTCTTGTTATGCACTCATCTGCTGATGAGCACTTGGGCTGTTTCCAGACCTTGGCTATTGTAAATAATGCTGCTGCTATGAACATAGAGGTGCATATTTTCTTCCAAATAGGTGTTTTGGGATTTTTACAATGTATTCCCATAAGTGGGATTGCTGGGTCAAAAGGCAGGGTTTTTTATTTTTAGTTTTTTGAGGAAATTCCATACTGTTTTCCATAGTGGCTGCACCAGTCTGAATTCCCATCAACAGTACACCAGGGTTCCCTTTCCTCCACATCCTCACCAGCACTTGTTGCTTGTTGATTTATTGACGGTAACCATTCTGGCAGGTGTACATTTTGAAGGACAGCACAGACCTAAACAAACTCTTACATAGTTTCTCTTCAGTACATACTATTATTTTTATTTTACAGTTGGAGAAACTAAGACAGAATTTTGGTGACTTACAGATTCAGAGAGCATATCATTATTGCACCTGTCAGAATACAATTACCTGACCTTGCCATCCATTCAATGACTTTAAAGTCATTCATCTGGACTCTTCCCATCTGCAAAATAAGTGAGTTATGCTAAAATCTAGTCGGCAATGATCACTAAAATCCTTTAAAGTTGATACTATGGTGTATTTATGCTATTAGTTATATATACCCAACTTTGTATTACAAAGTACTTTTAGGTGTCCAAATTTATGGTGTGAAAGTTATTATATATTTTCCTTTCAATTAAAATTATACCAAAAAAGTAAGTGATAATCTCACAGCTCTTAAATAGAAAACATTTAGTTTAATGTAAATGGCAAAAATTTAAATAATACAAAAAGTACTCGTCGTCGTCGTCGTCGGCAGCCGTCCGTCTCGAGAGACAATGGCGTAGCTTCCTGAGAGTCTATCTGCACCGCCGAGAATGGCTGTGCAGTCCGATTCGGGAGTGACAATCCCTGCCGCACTTGGTACAGGTGAAGGCAGATGGCCGTTGTTGCTGCTGTTGATGCTGCTTCTGCCTCGATCTTTTCTGGACCGCCTCCTCGTTGCGCGCAGCCTCTGCCCGTGACGTACCTTGCCTGACCGCGAGCCTCCAGGCTAGGCGGTCGTCTGCTTGAACTTCCCATGTGTTGAGATTGATGGAGCATTGTGTCATGTCCTTTTTGCAGATGTCTTTGAACCACAGTTTTGGGCGCCCTGTCATCCTCTTGCCTTCTGCTAGCTCGCCGTAGAGGAGGTCTTTGGGGATACGGCCTGCATCCATTCTTTTGACATGGCCGAGCCACCTGAGGCGTCTCTCGCTAAGAACTGCATGCAAACTGCTCATATTGGCTCGCTTCAGCACCTCGGTGTTGGGGACCTTATCCTGCCAGGCGACATGCAGGACGCGTCGCAGGCACCTCATGTGGAAGCTGTTGAGTTTCCTTTCGTGCCTTGCGTAGGTGGTCCACGTCTCGCTGCCATAGAGGAGAGTGCTGAGTACGCAGGCTTGGTAGATGCGCAGTCTGGTTTTCTCAGTGAGGCTGGAATTGTTCCACGCTCGCCGGTTCAGTCTGGCCATAACTGTGGCTGCCCTGGCGATTCTCCGGTTGACCTCCAAGTCGACTGACAGAGAGCTCGAGATGGTGGACCCGAGGTAAGTGAAGTCGTTGACAACCTCCAGGGTGTATCCGTCGATGGTGATGCATGGGGGAGTCCCCGTGCCTTGAGCCATAACATTCGTCTTCGTCAGGCTGATGGCTAGTCCGAACTCCTTGCATGCGTGGGAAAGGCAAGTGACTAGCTGCTGGAGTCCCTCTTCGGAGTGTGATGTCAAAGCTGCGTCGTCGGCGAAGAGCATCTCACGGATGAGCACCTCTTTGACTTTGGTCTTGGCTCATAGACGGGCCAGGTTGTAGAGCTTGCCATCGGATCTGGTGTGAATGAAGACACCCTCGCTGCAGTCCTTAAAGGCGTATTGGAGGAGCATGGAGAAGAAGATTCCGAACAGCGTAGGCGCGAGGACGCAGCCCTGCTTTACTCCGCTGCTGACTGGGAAGGCCTCAGAGGTTGCGCCGTTGTAGGACACCGTGCTGTGCATGTTGTCGTGAAAGGACATGACCACAGCAAACAGATGTGGTGGACAGCCAATCTTCCGTAGCAAGCTGAAGAGTCCGCTTCGACTGACCAGATCAAACGCCTTCGTGAGGTCAATAAAGGCGAGGTAGAGTACTACATATATGTATATTATATATACATATCAACAAAACAATATTTTGGGGCTCTTCTTATAGTAAATACGTATATTTGTGAGCCCTTTCTTTATAAGAAACAAAATAGTAACTCGTCGTCGTCGGCAGCCGTCCGTCTCGAGAGACGATGGTGTAGCTTCTTAAGAGTCTATCTGCACCACCGAGAATGGCTGTGCAGTCCGACTCGGGAGTGACACGGTATCTGTCTCCTCCCGTGTTGAATCGACATCTTGCGATGACGCTGGAGTGTCCTCTCCAGTGAAGCTGAAGCTACAGAGCCTGGGCAGGGTGATATGGAGGGTCTGCTGTTGCCCATGCAGCAGACCCCCCCTCTCTTCGCAGCTGAAGGATCCAAGGGAAAGACGGAGTCAATACAGCTTGGCTTCAGGTGCGCCGCAGGAGTTGCCGGTGTTGACTACGTCAAACCGCCTTAGGGACTCCGGCTCCGGATTTTCTGTCGGGGTTTACTCCCTTAGCCTTTCCCCTGAAGAGGTATGCCGCAAGACAGCGGAGGTTTTTTGGAATCAGAGTTTTCCTTCTCTGAAAATAGTAACTATGTGTGTTTTTATTAGCTATTATTTAAAGTAAAAAGAATGACTTTTTCTGGCAGCTATATAAGACATTATAGTTCTAAAATTGCTTTCACATATCTTTTTTTCTTGATCCTGATATCTTGATTGCAGTTTGACAGAATATTTTTGTCTTATCATGATTTATAGCTAGACAAAGCTCAGTGAGTGTAAATAAATCCAACAGCATTTAAATACACCTTTTTTTAAATGACCTTTTCTTCATGCACCTCTGCTGCCTTAGATTTATGCAAAAAATTAGAATTAATGTGGAAATTACTTTTTCAGAAATTTCATGCATCTTTCCTGTTATTTCTTTCTACTTGTGTCAGTACAATAGCTGTGTGAAATTATAGAATGCATATGCTTTTTTTCACAGTGAATGTAAAGTCTTTGGCACAGAATGCAAATTGGAGGTTGTAGAATGGTACTCCCAAACAGGAAAAAATAAAGCTCTCTGTAAGAGCCCCTTAACTAAACCTCGAATGGTCAGCAGAAAAAAGACATTGGGACATAAAGTCACAGGTAAATATATGCTTACTAAGGTCATGTAAGGGTTAACTTTTTAATAATTAGGGTCAAAAAGATGTCAAATCATAAATCAGGGCTGGGTCCTTGGTGTCTTCCTTGTCCTTTGTGGAGACTCATCCTAGGGAAGGTCAGAAGTGAAAGCTGCCAGAGCATAATCAAGTTGGGTCAAGTAGGAGGGACACTAAGTCTCCTCATTCTGGAACATTTCAATCTTGTCAATCAAAAAGGCCATATCTGAGACATCTTAACCATTGAGCTTTCGTTTTAACTACCATGTTCCTCAAATCTAAAGCGCAAGTTCTGGGAACCATTAGTTAGGTCAAAGATTTCTAATCCGAGGATTACAAATATTTTAAATTCTTACTAAATTTCATCCCAATTTTCAGGTGTCTCTCCAGGTCATAAAGCAGTAAGTAAATGGGGAGGGGCAGCATTTTTATCTCAGACCCAGCCTTTTTAGTGTAATGAGAAGCAATTGTATATGCCACATTGTGCAATGATATAAATCATATATGTCAGTCTTTCTGACATAGTAGGGACAAAAATATAACCACCTCTTTTCTCATTATTACCCTAGCAGATGTTCCATATTTACCTTTAAATCAGCCAAAATTAAGTAATAGTAAAAATTATAATAAAAAATAATATAATAAGAACAATGAATGACAGCAATAACTAAGCCTCATTCAGTATTTATTACATGCCAGTCATTGTTCTAAGATGTATGTATGTATTCTTTCTAATTATTCTATGTGATAGGTATTCAGATACTCCAGTTTATTAGTGAGGTAAGTCAGAAATAGGAGGATAAATTAATGACCAACGTGACACAGCTAATTAAGTAATGCACCCAACATGGAGCAGGGATTTAAACTTAAAACTCAGGCCATCAGTCTGTTAGATCCTCTATGTTGGCATAAATAATTCTTATTCATTAATTTTCTGTTCAATAATTTTTAAATATTCCAGGCACTGTTCTGGACTCCATAAGAGAATCAGAGGATGCCAGGTTCTGTAGGAGATACAAAGACCTAATACCTGCCCCTTCCTTCAAAGATTTACAGTCTGGGAAGTGCCAGGCTACTATCACAAACTATTTTTAAATAAACTATGATTATAGGCTAGACTGTATAATTAAATTGCAACTTAATAATTATTGGAATAAATGGTTAATAAATCCAAAATAAACATATTTCTAGTGGTCACAAGGCTCATTAGGAAAGACAATGTACCTAGAGTGAGGAGATAGGCAAGAACAATGGCTGGATATTGCTTCATTTCTATCTTTCCCTCATTAAGAAAAATAGTTACCAATAGTTCATTAAGGCTAAAAGATTCATTAAAACTAATGAGACAACAACATAATATGTATATTATTCGCCTTGACTCTAAAATTTAAGCTCACTATTTAGTTCAAGGAGGATTGTGTGTGTAAGTAAAGAACATTTATACATTCAAAAATATTTCATTGAGCATCACTTTGTACCTAGTTGGAATTATAGCTCATCTCTGCATAAGGAGTTTCCAATCTAGTTGAGAGACCTTGACACTAAACAAACAAACAAGAATAAGTAATGAGAGATGTTGATAACTGCTTTGGATAAAAAAGTCTAAAAGATAAAAGGGAATGTGTGTGTGTTGGGATGATAATTATAAACAGAAAAGCCTGGGCTAAAAAAAAAATAATAATGCATTCATTACTGAAAATACACACAATACAAAAAGAGCTAATAAAATAAAATAACTTATTATCTTATTAACAAGATGACCATCATATGCATTTTGGTAAGTATATTTTCTGATTTTAATATAAATATTTTGCCATTCATTTTCATAAAAATTAAAATTTTATAAAATACTTTTTCATCTTTTTTTAATATGTTTTATTGATTATGCTGTTACAGTTGTCCCAATTTCTTTTCCCTCTGCTCCTCTCCACCCAGTGGCCCCCCTCCTTCCAGTTGTCCCCCCTTTTAGTCCATGTCCATTGGTTGTGCATATAGTTCTTCTCAACCTCTTCCTGTCTACTCCATTCCCTCCTACTATGCTTCTTAATTCCTGTACCATCTCCCTCAATTTCCCCCTTCCCCCTCCCTGCTGACCTTCCCCCAATATGCTCCCCATACCTATAGTTCTTTTTCCATTCTCATTGCCTACTTAGTTTGCCTTTGTTTTGATTCCCTAGCTTCTGTTGTTGGTTGTTGTGATGCAGTTTTCATTTTAATGTTCATAGTTTTGATCCTCCTTCTTTTAAACCAGTCCCTTTAACATCTCATATAACAGTGGTTTGGATCTAATGAACTCCTTCAGTTTTACTTTGTCCTGGAAGCACTTTCTCTGCCCTTCTATTCCGAATGACATTTTCACTGGATAGAGTATTCGTGGCTATAGGTTTTTGCTTTTCAATACTTTGAATATTTCTTGCCAGTCTCTTCTTGCCTGCAGGGTCTCTTTTGAGAAATCCACTGATAGTCTAATTGGGACCCCTTTGTACATAATTCTTTTCTTCTCTCTTGCTGCTTTTAAGATTCTCTCTTTATCTTTAATTTTTGACAATTTGATTATAATGTGTCTTGGAGTGGTTCTCCTTGGGTCCAGTTTTTCTGAAACTCTGTGCTTCCTGGACCTGTAAGTCTATTTCTTTCCACAAGTTCGGGAAGTCTGCTTCATTATTTTTTCACATAATTTTTCCATTTCTAGTTCTTCTTCTTTGCCCTCTGGCAATCCTATTATTCGAATGTTCGATCACTTATAGCTGTCCCAGAGGTTTCTGATCTTCTCCTCGCTTTCCTTACTTTTTGTTTCCTCTTTCTGCACTGGTTGTCTGTTTGTTCCTTCTCTATGTTCTGGTTTGTTGATTTGATCTTTGGATTTTATCTCCTCACCACTTGTCTCATATGTGTTTTCGTTCAATTCAGTATGAGTAGCTTTAGGTCCTTTCTTGTCTTGTTCCAAATCTTTTGTTAATTCTGTAAGCCACCTTATGACTATAGCTCTGAACTGAGCCTCCGAAAGGCTTTTTATTTGTTCCTCTGTCAAGTCTCTCATCTGCTGCCTGGTGAGCTGTGTCACTGGGATTTCAATTGTTCTCTGCTTCATTCTAACAGATTTGTGTTTAGTTTTTCTTCCCAGGCAGGCTATAGGGGGTGGAGCCCCATGCACTCGTCACTGCCTGGCCACCGGCAGCTATCGGTGACCTTTTTCTCCACTCTGAGGCGCTTTGTGTGGGAACGGAGATCCAAGATGGATTCCTGCCATTACTCTCCACCAAGAAACTGGGAGGCTCCTTCCCCACAGCCTTACCATCTAAGGCAATGGGGGGGGGGGGGTCTCCCTTCTCTAGCATTGGAATCGCGAGTTGCCGGGTCATAACTGCAGCCGGGATTGCTCCCCTGGCATTTCTCACAGTCCCACTGCTATTCCTGCTGCTACTGTGGACAGCTCAGCCTGACCCTTCTGTCTGGATTCTGATCTCACCCCTCCTACCCGTCCAGACGAGCACCGCTTGTTTATAACTTCATACATTGGGCTTCCATGTAGTTTTATTTTCTGGAATTTCTAGTTATCTTTTGTTTTGAGGTAGTTATATTCCTTCTTAGTTGTAGAGGGAGACTAAGCGTGTCAGTCTAAGCCTCCATCTTGGCCAGAAGTCCAATACTTTCTCATCTTAATAGTATAGTGTAAGTATCTTTCTATAATTAGCATATTCTCCTAGAACAGTGATTCTTTAAGAGCAACAATAAAGAACTTTCACCAGAATATACTAAGGTCATATTTCTAAGAACAACCAATTTGTAATGAGCAAGATCTTGGTGGACAGCCTTGGGAGGAGGTATACTTTGAAAACTCCCTGACATAATAGAGACAAAGATATAACCTCTTTTCTTCATTATTACCATGGTAGATGTCCCGTTTTTGCCTTTATCCAAGTCAAGGTTAGATAATAGTAAAAATTATAATAAAACAATATAATAATAACAATGAATAATAGCAATAACTAACCCTTATATGGTGTTTATTACATGCCAGCAGTTCTAAACTGTGTGTGTGTGTGTGTGTGTTATTCCCAATTAATCTATGTGATAGGTATTCAGGTACTCCAATTTATAAGTGAGGTAAGTTAGGAGTAGGAGAATTAAGAAATGAACAGCAGATTCTAATATTTATCATACCACCAACCCTCTCATTCCTATTAGAAAAAAAAAACAAACTTGTTTTATAATGTTTAGTTATTTCATTGAATGGATAATACTCATTTTTCTATTGTTGTGCAGTTCATGTTTTCTTCAGTTTTTCACTACATAAGAACTGTTAATACTTTTGAAATAATATTTTTAAAATCAGAGAAAAGACTTTGAAGAATCTGAGCTTCTAGTTCTTTTTTGTTAATGTCTCTCACCACAGTATGTTTTATTTTTAACCTTTTTGAATTAAATATTTTAAAAATCATGTCTTAGCATCTAATTTTAATTTCTTTGACTATTAAATATTATTTCAAGTTATTGACCCTCTGCATTTCTTCTTTAAATGACTTATTTGCATATGTCCTTTGGAAACTTTTCTTTTTATTAAGTATATTTTATTGATTGTGTTGTTACAGTAGTCCCAATTTTTTCCCCTTTACTCTCCTCTGCCCAGTACCCACCTTCCCCCCAAAATCCCACCCCCCTTAGTTCATGTCCATGGGTCATGCATATAAGTTCTTAGTCTTCACCCTTTTCTATATTATTCTTAACTCCCCCATGTCTATTTTGTACCAATTGATTATGCTTCTTAATCCCTGCAACATTTTCCCATTTCTCCCCCTTCCCCCTTCCAGCTGATAACCTTCCAATTGATCCCAATACCTATGATTCTGTTCCTATTCTGGTTAGCTTAGATTTTGTTAATATGTTTTAGATTCAGTTGTTGATAGTTGTCAGTTTGTTGTCATTTTAATGTTCATAATTTTGATCTTCTTTTTTCTTAAATAAGTCCCTTAAACATTTTGTATAATAATGGCTTGGGGATAATGAACCCTTTTAGCTTTACCTTGTCTGGAAAGCACTTCACCTGTCCTTCCATTCTAAATGATAGCTTTGCTGGATAGAGTATTCTTGGTTGCAGGTCCTTGCTTTTCATCACATTGAGTACCTCTTGCCAGTCCCTTCTTGTCTGCAAAGTTTCTTTTGAGAAATCAGCTGATAGTCTTATAGGCACCCCCTTTGTAGGTAACTCTCTGCTTTTCTCTTGCTGCTTTAAGGATTCTCTCTCTATCTTTCACCTTTGGCATTTTAATTATGATGTGTCTTGGTGTGGTCCTTTCTGGGTCTAGCTTATTTGGGACTCTGTGCTTCCTGGACTTGTATGTCTATTTCCATCACAAAATTTGGGAACTTTTCCACCATTATTTTTTCATATAAGCTTTCAATTTCTAGCTCTTCTTCTTCTCCTTCGAGCACCCTTATGGTTCGGATGTAGGCATGTTTAAAGTTGTCCCAGAGGTTCCTAAGCCTCTCTTCATTTTTTTTTCAACTTTTCCTTCCTTATTCTGTACTGGTTAACTGTTTTTTTCTTCCTTATGTTCCAAATCATTGATTTGAACCCTGGTTTTCTTCCCTTCACCATTGATTTTGTGGGGATCTACCTTTGTTTCACTTAGCATAGCCTTCACTTCTTCTCTCATGTGTTTGTCGTACTCAAGCATGTCTGTTCAGCCTGTGATCATCTTTATCACCAGTGTTTTGAACTCTTCATATGTTAGGTTTGCTATCTCCTCGTAGCTTAGTTCTCCCGCTGCAACCTTGATCCATTCACCTTTTTGAGCCATACTTCTCTGTCTCCTCATCTTGACAGGCTCCTGTACTTGTTTCCCTCTGTCTTAGGTAGAGCTGTCACACCTGTTATGTTTTAGGGACAGAGCCTTAGGTATTCATTAGTACAGAGGAACCTGTTTCACCATGTTGTGTTGCTGTATGTGGGGGAGGGGTCTTAGAGGAAACAATGCCAGTTGCTCAGCACTTGTGCCTTTTGTATGCACTTTTCCCACTTTCATATGGGACTTGCTCCTCTCTAGGTGTTGCCCTGGCTGTCGTTCCAAGAGTGGGTGGGTCTGCTGACATTCTAGGACTGTGGGGGTCCTTTAAGTAAGTATGCTCTGCTGAGAGACTGGCAGCTTCTTCCTCCACCCGAATCCCCATTGGTTTGTACAATCAGAAGCAATGAGACTTGATTTTCCCTGGCGCTGGGACAGTGAGCTGTGCGGTTTGGTCAGGAGCTGGGAGTGCTCCCCAGGTGCCCCTACCCACTTTGTGACTGCACTTTCCACTGGCCTCCCACTGCCACTGCTGCCGCCACTGCTACCCTCACTGCCACTACCACCACACCGTGTCCTTTCTGCTCCAGCTTCACCCCTCCACCCTGTCTGGATGATTATTTCTTCTTTATATTTTTGTTTGTTGGACTTCCATGCAGCTTGATTTTCTGGAACTTCTGGTTATCACTAGTTTTGAGGTAGCTGTATTCCTTCTTAGTTGTGGAGGGAGACCCAGCATATCTGTCTAGACCTCCATCTTGGCCAGAAATCCAGAAACTTTTCTTTGTGTGTTTAGCTTTAATTTTTTTTTTATTTTTTTCATATATTAAAGAAAATAATCTTTCATATAAGTAATCTAAAGTATTATTTTAAGAAAAAAATTTCCCTGGCTCCTATGGCTCAGTGCATTGAGCGTCAGCCTATGAACCAAGTGTCGCTGGTTTGATTCCCAGTCAGGGCACCTGAGTAGGTTGCACCTCCCAGTTGGGGGTGTGAGTGAGAGGCAACCACACAGCGATGTTTCACTCCCTCTCTTTCTTCTTTCCCTTCACTCTAAAAATATATAAATAAACAAACAAAAATAAATAAATAAATTATAAAAAAAGAAAAAAGGAAAGAAACTATTTTCAAGCCATTCTATAAACATTCAGGTAATGTGCATGAGCTAAATCTGTCCAATTTGTCTGCATTTTTAAAAGGCATTGCTAAAATTTGGATATATGAAAATCAACAACATCATTATGGAATGTAGCATAAGATAATGTTAGTTCCATTATTTTTCTTATCCTAAAAATTAACTAATATAAAAACCATATCAAAACTAAAATAATATTTTAAAGCTGGGATAGCAATATATATTTGACAAACAGACTTTAAAAATAAGGCTTCAGTAAGAGGCAAAGAAGGGCACTACACAATGATAAAAGAAACAATTCAACAAAAATATAAACCTAACAAACATTTGTGCACATAACATAGGAGGACCTAAATATATAAAGCAAACCTTGATGAACATAAGGAAGATAGTGACAGTGATACAGTCATAGTAGGGAAGTTTAATACTCCATTGACATCAACGGATAGATCTTCCAGACAGAAGAAAATCAACAAGATAATGATGGCCTTAAATGATACACTAAATCAAATGGATTTAATTTATATCTTCAGGGCATTTCACCCTAAAGCAGCAAAATACACAGACTTTCCAAGTGCACATGAAAGGTTTCATAGGATAGACCACATGTTAGGACACAAAACAAGTCTCAGTAAATTTAAGGAGATTGAAATCATATCAAGCATCTTCTTTGACTATAATGATATGAAACTAGAAACTAATCACAAGAAAAACACTGAAAAACACACAAAGGTGTGGAACTAAATAATGAATGTGTTAACAATGAAACCAAGAAGAAAAGCAGGAGATCTCTGTAAACAAATGAAAGTGATGACACAACAACCCAAAAACTGTGGGAAATGTGGCAAGCGGTCTGAAGAGGGAAAATTATAGCATTATAGGCCTATCAAAAAAAAAAAAGAAAAAAGAAAAATCTCAAGTAAACAATCCAACTTTATACCTAAAATAACTTGAAAATGAACAACAAACAAAGCACACATGAGTAGAAGGAAGGAAATAATAATGATCATAGCAGAAATAAACAAAATACAATACATTTTTTAAAAAACAGTATAAAAGATCAATAAATCCAAGAATTGGTTCTATAAAAGGATAAACAGGATTGACAAAATTTAAACTAGGTTCATCAAGAAAAAAGAGAGAGGGATCACATAAATAAAATCAGAAATGTAAAATGAGAAGTAACAACTGTCACCAAAGAAATACAAAGAATTGTAAGAAAATATTATGAACAACTATATGCCAACAAATTTTACAATCTGGAAAAAATGGATAAATTCCTAGAAACACACAATCTTCCCAAACTGAATCAGGAAGAATCAGAGAATCAGAATAGACACATCATACCTAGTGAAATTGAAGCACTAATCAAAAGACTCCCCCAAAACAAAAACTCTGGACCAGCCGGCTTCAGAGGTGAATTCTACCAAGCATTCAGAAGAGACTGAACACCTCTTCTTCTGAAACCATTCCAAGGAATTCAAGAGGAGAGAAGACTCCCAAGTTTATTTTATGAAATCAGCCTTATCCTAGTTCTAAAACCAGATAAAGACATACAAAAGAAAGGAAATTATAGGCCAATACCTCTGGTGAACATAGATATGAAAATGCTCAACAAAATACTAGCAAATCAAATATAGCAAGACATCAAAATAATCATATACCACAACTGAGTGGGACTTATTTGGGGGATGCAATGTTGGCACAATATACATCATTCAATAAATTTGACACACCATATAAACAAAATAAAAAATAAAAAGCACACAATAATATTAATAGATGCAGGACAAATAATTTGATAAAATCTAGCACCCATTTATGATAAAAACAATCAGCAAAGTGGAAGTAGAGAACATACTTCAATAAAATAATGGCCATATATGACAAACCCACAGCAAAAGATACATGCAAAAAAGGAAATAGACCACCTTATTATACCACACACAAGAGTAAACTCAAAATGGATTAAAGACTTAAATGTTAGACACAAAACCATAAAGATCCTAGAAGAAAACATAGGTATTAAAATCTTGAACATTTCTCATAGCAATATTTTTTTCTTATATATCTCTTCAGGCAAGGTAAACAAAAGAAATAAATAAATAAATGAGCTATATCAAACTAAAAAGGTTTTGAACAGCAAAAGAAACCATAAACCATATGAAAATGAAACCCACTTAATGAGAGAATAGCCAATAATCTGATATGAAATTAATATTTAAAATGTATAAAGGCCTTTTAAAACTCAACACCAAAAAAAAAAAAAAATCCAATTATAAAAATTGGCAAAGGACCTGAAGAGACTTTTTCTAAAGCAATCATGCAGGTGGCTAATAGAAATAAGAAAAGATGCTCAATATCACTAATCATCAGTGAAATGAAAAAAAAAAATCCAAAACTCCAAAACACACAAACACAATGAGACATCACCTAACACATATCAAAATAGCTACCATCAGTAAATCAACAAACAAGTGCTGGCAAAGATGTGGAGAAATGAAAATGCTTTTGCACTGTTGGTGGGAATGCAGATTGGTGCAGCCACTGTGGAAACAGAGTTACTTCAAAAAATTAAAAATGGAACTGCCTTATGACCCAGTGATTCCACTTCTGGGAATTTATCTGAAGAAACCTAGAACACTAATTTAAAAGACTATATGCACCGCTTTGTTCACTGGAGAATTATTTACAATAGCCAAGATTTGGAAGCACCCCAAGTATCCATCTGTAGATGAGGGGATAAAACAACTATGGTACATTTACACAATGGAATACTACTCAGCTGTAAAAAAGAAAATTTAGACAGCATGGATGAACCTGAATAACATTATAACATTATACTAAGTGAAATAATCCAGTCAGAGTAAGACAAACACCATATGATTTCACTAATATGTTGAACCTAATAAACAAACTGGACTAATAAGTAAAATAGAGATAGACTCACAGGTAGAGAGTAGGCTAACAGCTTTGGGGTGAGGTTAGAGGGTGTGGAGGGATTGAGAAATAAAGAGACACCGAATGCATGGATGTGGACAGCAGCATGGTGATTGCTGCCTAGGGTTGGTGGGAGAGGGGTGGGTGGAGGTGGCAGATGGTATAGAGGGGATAAATGGTAATGGAAAAAATACAAAATAAAAAATAAACAACATAAAATAAATATAATTATTTGATATTATTACTGATTCACATTTCTCTCTTTTTTTTTTTTCCATATATTTTCAGGAATTCTGTGTTTTGAAAAACTCTCACAGTAAGTTATATTTTTACATTTCTCAAAACTCAAGCACATGGTTTGGGTTGACCCATTCCTATCTGGGCTTCCAATATAGTCCCCAAAGTTCTCACTTAGTAAATTAAATAATAATAAAAATGGATGGAAGTTTTAAATAAAGAAAGTGGCCCTGACTGGGTGGCTCAGGTTGGTTGGAGTACTCCTCATGCACCAAATGGTTGCTGGTTCAATTCCTGATCAGGACACATACCTAGGTTGTAGGTTTGATCCCTGGTCAAGCCACATAGAAGAGGCAACCAATTGATGTTTCCCTTCCACATTGATGTTTCTCTTTGCCTCTCTGTCTCTGTCTTTCTCTCTTTCTTCCTCTATCTCTAAGTATATCCTCGGGTGAGAATTTAAAAATTTTTAAAAAGAGAAAGAGCAAAGGCTTTCTTGTAATTGTCTCTGTCTCAAGAACTCTGTATGCTGTATAATATTTATTCAGGCACTCATTTATTTATTAAACAAATGTTTATTGAATACTCTAGAGCATACACTTCCCTTGCTCTTCATCTCATGAATGGGGCTAACATATGGAGGCTGTGAAATGTATATAATTTAGTATAAAATGAGAACAGTGAAGCTCTTAAAGATGGGATGCTGGGCTTTTGGTAGGCTTTTTCGCCAATTAGCAGATTCCTTCCTGCATTATAGCTTGAAAGCTTACAGTACATTTTCCTGGCTAGAATTACAATGAGCTTTCTGAAACATATTTAGAAAAAAACTGAACACTGTATCATTGCATAGTGAGATTTGACAATGCTCTAATTCAAATAAATAAATAAATAAATAAATATATGTATATATCTCTATAAAAATACTTAAGTTCTAAAGTGAAATAAAAATGAAATTGGGTAACCTGAAACTAATACAATATTGCATGTCAACAATAAAGATACATTTAAAAAATGGAATTGATCTCTAAGTGTATGCTGTGATAGTTATTCAAGCTACTACAAACTGCACAACACAGAATAGGGTTATTTTTGAGATCTTTCCACTACTCACACTATAAAAATTATTACATATTAAAACTAAAGTTGCCTTTACCTACATGAGATATTTATTAATTGTTGAAAGTTAGTTTTGTCTTTGTCTTCCTAAGGGTTTAAAGTTTTAGAAAAGCCATCTTTAGTTTAAGTAAACAGTAGTGTCTTGCTCAAAATTCTATGTTCAGCAAGGCCACTGAAGCGAAATGGCATTAGCTCAAAGGTGGAAACTACATGATTGTGCATAATATGACTTCATTTTCAGAGATGATTCTACAGATACAGAAACCATCTCGACTGGTGTTAGGCCAGCATTGCTGCGCTCATTTCCTTGTCTTTCCTCAACTTGCTCTCAGTATCCTCAGAGACAGCACAACCCCTATGATCTAGCTACTTGATTTCGATATAGATCTTTGTTACCACTTCGCACATAGACCTTTGTTGCTCATCCTGATACTTTTCATCTATTCTGGTTGTTTCCATTTACCATTCACAGAGCCTTAACTTCTATGGACCTTTTCATTTGTCATAGGCTCTAAGTCCAACCTTTTCTTGCTCGTACATCAAATGGGCTTGAATTTTTCCTTAGGAAACAGAATTCCATCAACATTTATTAAGACATAATATATATTAGACACTGCACTAGCCATTTTCCTGGGCGGAACAAAGGGAAATGTCATATACAGATCATATATTATGCACAAGATACTATGCTCAGGGCTTCATGTAAGTAATTTTATTACCTAAAAATATCTGTTAAATTGAGCCGAAGACCAATCCTTCTGGTTACTTATTTCCTGATCCCTTTACTTGTAAGATTAAACAACTTGTTTCACCCACATTCCCATTTATTCCTTTGAAGGTAATGCATGAAAAATAAGTTCCCTGACACACTATAATTATTTTTAACAAATTGGCTTATAATTTGAACAACAGCAACAACAATAACAGAAGAAGAAAGAAAAAAAGGAAAAAAGGAGAAAAAGAATACAACCTTATGAGAAATATATAATATGGCTGAGAGTGTGAACTAATCCATCAGGATGTCTAACCCTCATTTTTTTTTAATATGCTTCATTGATTATGCTGTTACAGTTGTCCCAATTTCTTTTCCCTTTGTTCCCCTTCACCCACTGACATCCTTCCCTCCAGTTGTCCCCCACCTTTAGTCCATGCCCATTGGTTGTGCATATAGTTCTTCTCAACATCTTCTTATCTACTCCACTCCCTCCTACTATGCTTCTTAATTCCTGTACCACCTCCCTCCCTTTCCCCCTTCCCTCTCCCTGCTGACCACACCCCATAATTTTTCACATATCTATAATTCCCTTCACACTCTCATTGCCTACTTAGTTTGTCTTTGTTTCGGTTCCCGAGCTTCTGTTGTTGGTTGTTGTGGTACAGTTTTCATTTTAATGTTCATAATTTTGATTCTCTTTCTCCTGAACAAGTCCCTTTAACATTTCATATAACAGTGGTTTGGATCTGATGAATTTCAGTTTTACTTTATCCTAAAAGCACTTTCTCTGCCCTTCTATTCTGAATGACAGCTTCACTGGATAGAGTAATCATGGTTGTAGATTTTTGCTTTTCATTATTTTGAATATTTCTTGCCAGTCCCTTCTTGCCTGCAGAGTTTCTTTTGAGAAATCAGCTGACAGTCTTATTGGGACCCCTTTGTATGTAATTCTCTTCTTCTCTCTTGCTGCTTTTAAGATTCTCTCTTTATCATTAAATTTTGACATTTTGATTATAATGTGTCTTCGTGTGGTTCTCCCTGGATCCAATTTTTTTGGAACTCTCTGTGCTTCCTGGACCTGTAAGTCTATTTCCTTCCCTTGGTTAGGGAAGTTCTGCTTCATTCTTTTTTCACATAATTTTTCCATTTCTAGTTCTTCTTCACCTTCTGGCAACCCTATGATTCAGATGTTGGCCTGCTTATAGCTATCCAATAAGTTTCTGAACCTTTTCTCATTTTCCTCACTTCTTGTTCTATTTCTGTACTGGTTGACTGTTTGTTCCTTCCCTATGTTCCGATTTGTTGATTTGATCCCTGGTTTTCTTTCCCTCACCACTAGTTTCATATGTGGTTTTGTTCATTTCAGCAGGACTAGCCTTCATTTCTTCCCTGTCTTGTTTAAGATCTGCTGTTAGGTCTGTAAGCACTTTTATAAGCAAAACTCTGAACTGTGCCTCAGAAAGATTTTTTATCTGCTGCTTCATTAGATTAGAAATTTGCTGTCTGGTCAGCTGCGTCACTGGGATCTCTATCATGACCTGTGCCATCCTGAACAGTTTTGTGTTTACCTTTGCTTCCTGGGCAGGACTGTCACACCTCCTATGCTACAGAGGGTGGAGCCTCATGCACTCGTCATAACCAGGTGACCCATCTCACCACGCTGTGTCATTTTCTGTGGGGGTTGGGGGTCCAAGATGGATTCCTGATGTTCACTCTCCGTTGAAAGACCAGGAGCCTCCTCCTCTATCCTCACCCTCACTGGGCCTCACAGTCCAAGGCAATGGAGGTCTGCCTTCCCCAGCTTTGGAATCACAAGCTGATGGGTCTGGTCTGCAGGTGCTCCCCAGGTGCTTCTCACCTCCCCTTAAATATGGGTGTCTGTGCTTACCTCTGTCCTGCTGCCATCGCTGCTGCTGCTGTGGACAGCTCAGCTTGACTTCTCCTCCTCGGCTTCGCCCCTTCTACTTGTCCAGATGAGCATCACTTCTGTATAACTTCATATGTTGGACTTTCATTTATTTTCTGGAACTTCTGGTTATTGCTGGTTTTGCATTAGTTGTATTCCTTCTTAGTTGAAGAGGGAGACAGAGCATGTCAGTCTAGGCTGGAAGTCTCTTACCCTCATTTTTAATAGCATGATATTGAGCAATTAAATATTTATTAAACAACTATGTGCCAATCAATATTATATGTATCATAAACATCTCACTGATACTTTATAATCAATCAATGTCCTAGGTAATATTCTACCTGTACAGAAAAGACCACAAAGAACTATAGAAAAGCACTTAAGGTTCTTGTCTACTAACACACAAATGGTAAGTATAGGCCTGTGTCTACTAACTCCAGATCTATATTCTTTAGTCCTTTTTAATTGGAGCATTTCTACACCTTGAGCACTTAAGAGGCTCCAAGATACCAAAGGACAGCAGAAGCTGAGGGGCACTGATAAATCCCAGGAAGAACCTTACAGTATTTGAGGATGTCATTTAGAGCATAAACATTCAGATCCACATCAGTAGGACTTTTCTTCTATTAATGTGATTGGGAACAGTCCTGCCCAAGCAGTTTTACAATAGTATATATAACTGTATATATATGTATAACATACATATATATAGTATCATATATAGCAATAGAATGTTAGGCAAATAATATTCTTTGAGTCATTTCTTCATAGACTTCTTTGCCTTTCTCCTTTTCGTTCAAGAAAGTTTGAATCTGTGGTACCATTCCTAATTCTAATATTAAAGTTTTAAGATCATCCATAATTAATCCTACAGGAATAGTAGTAATTAGCCTGCCCTCCTTTTGTAGAGCTTAATAGCTTACCACATGCTACCACACACATCCTCTCCAGTTGGAGATCCTGGTATATGTAATTAAACTTTATCAATCAGAATCTTTAGCTAAAGAATACTTGAAAATGGATGGTAAGTCATATAATAGTGGCTATTTTTTAAAATTTTCTTTCAAAAACTCAGCATTTATCTTCCCTAAAATCTGGTACCTCCAGGCTATTTGAAATTTCTGAAACACTTTATCACCTAAACCTACCATTTTCTCTTTGTTTTATCAATGCAGAGCTTTTTTCCAAGCTGTTAAACAAAGACACAGTAAAGTTTCTAAGGGGAAAAACATTATATATTTTTAAAGGCACTAAAAATCCAAACCATAAATATTGGATACTAAGAAACCTTTTTAGGTCATTGATTCTACAATCTTCCAAAGGTGAGACAATAAATGAACCAACAAGATCAGTCACTCGAGAATAGAATGCCTATTAATATCAATTTAATATCTCTTCTCTAAAGACATGATTTGTCTTTGAGTGGATGTTATGATTGTTTTCACTGAAAGGTAAATAATCTCTATCTTTGGAAACATGCTTTTAACGAAGAAAAGTCCCTCCAATGGCTAAAATAATGTGCCTCCCCACACATCTGCAGTTCTATGGCTAATAAAAAGGATTATCAGGCAAATGGAAATGTAGTTTACAGTCACAATAATTCACACCATTACTTTTTATATCAATAAGTAAATCAAGCATTTATGTCTGAAAACTACTTAAAAGCCAACTTTTCCAGTTCTGTATTCCTTTGACAGCATATAATGAATATTTTGTCATAGACAGTAGCAAATTTTATTACAGCTTTAATGCTTAAAATTCCATCTGTTTCCATAAACTGAACATGGATACAGAGGAACAGCCATTAATCTTAAAATGCACTAAAAAAAGCCCTCTTAATAAAGGACTTCTAAAAGACATTTAAAAATATCCAAGACCTATTGATGGGATGCTGTCTGTCTGATACATCTGTTACCAATCACTGGTTGTTTAGAGCCCTTCCATGTTTATTCTATAGATGTATGTAAAAGAAAGACATTGTCATTTCAAAGTGGGAAGCTATGCCTTTTTGGTAGCAGAATAAACAATTTTTGTTTGCTATTTCATCTATGTCTTGCAATTGTAAAGCAGTAAACAAAGGACTTGGGCCACAGAATGACTAATTTTTTTTAAATCAAAATACCCATTCACTTATATCTTTCAAACACTTTTGAACACCTACTATGTGTCAAATATCCTTCCCTAAAAGTTTAGAAATGAAAAGCATAGCTTCTGTCTTCCAGTAGCTCACAGTTAATTGGACATTGACAATGCAATCAATAGAATACATGGTAGAAAGAGATGTACACTCTCTAATTAGAGCGGAATTGAGTATATCTTATCAAGGAGGTAAGATATGGAGAGAGGTGTGAAAAAACCTAGGCATTAACTAGGTATAAAAGAAGATTAGTATTATATTCAGGATTACCTATCCTAACTCATATCATTCCCAGATTTTAAAAATGAGAATGCAAAAATCTCAAAAAAGTTAAGTTATTTAGTTAGGGTCATTCTTTAAACTAACCTGCAACAAGAAAGAACTACACCATTGCTTTAAAAAAAGCTGTGGTACATATATACAATGGAATATTAATTAGACATAAAAAAGAATAGAATCTTACCATTTGCAACAGCATGAATGGAACTAGAGGGTATTATGCTAAGTAAAATGAGTCATACAAGGAGAAAGACAAATATAATAATTTCACTTATATGTGGAATCTAAAGAACAAAATAAACTAACAAAAAAATTAAAACAGACTCATAGAAACAGCAAGTGAAGTGGTGGTTGACAAAGGAGGGTTGAGGGGCCAGATGCAATAAATGAAGTGATTAAGAAGTACAGATTGGTAGTTGCAAAACAGTTACAGGTATGTATTAATAAAGTACAGCATAGCCAAAAATCATTAAACATATTATAATTACTATGTGTGGTGCCAGGTGGGTACTGAGAATGTCAGGAGAAATTGTCAGTATATGATTGTTTAACCATTATGCTATACACCAGAAATTAATACCAAATAATACTAAATATAAACAGTAATTGAAAAATAAAATAAATACAAGGGAAAAGTTTACAAATAAACCAGACATCAGAAAATCAATAAAATAGTATTCCATTAATATCACCTTCTGTGTTTTTCACATACGTATGTGAGCACATAGATTACTAATCAATAATAATTTTGCAATGCTATTTGCTTTTTACTGTAAAGATATTTTTAGTAATATTTTTTGTTTCTGTGTACATCTTTTAAAATAAATTACAAACATTACCTCATGTACATAAATAAAATTTTCCATTTGGAAATGGAATTCCACTTGAACAAAGGGAAGATTAATGTTAGCTATCCCAAAGTTACATTTATCCCTTAATGGATTATTTAATTCAAATAACTTGTCCTCAAAATATGAATTTGCTGCATGATTTCTTTTAAGAGCATAAATTTTACCAACATATTTCAAGTATCCAAACAACAGATCTTTCCTATAAAAGATCAAATCTTAGGCCAGACTTAACTTATTTTATTATTTTGATTCTGACTTCCCCTCCCCAACCTCAGTTATATCAAAACACTATGTAAATTAAGGTTGAATACACCTGTACCACAATCTGTTAAAAGGACTCCATTGAGATGAAATAAACCTAGAGATTCCAAAACAAAAAAATTATGGCTGAAATTACACTCTCTGATAAACTTCAGGAAGGGCCCAATTTGTTCATTTAGATTTTTCACTTGCATATTCATTACATGTGGAAGTGCATTGAGTGGCACCATGCTTTTCTGGGGACCATATTAGAGCAAGTATAGCAACATTTTGAACATTTGCTTGATAAATCTTAAATATTTTTTAATTTGAGTTACAACATACAACAGCTTCACGACTACCATATCATTTACAGAGGGTAAACGACTGGTGCTCTAATGGAGCTCAAGGCAGTGGCACAAAATTGAACCATCAGTCTTTGTTCTTTGATGTCACTGATTTGCAGTAATAGCCACGTTTATTCACAGAAACCCTCTTCACTTGAAAGAACAACTGACAGACTGCAGTTATTCACATTGGCAGAAATATTCTCAAAAATGTATGATGTGAGCTGGCCATTTCTATTAAAGTAAATGACATTATATGTTGCCATTGAAAATTTTTGAGCTTTAAAAAAATGAAGTTATAGAAAAGTTGTATATACCACCATGAACTTGGCAGCTTCTTAATGCTTAACAATTTTCTTTTTCCAGTCAAGATGGCTAAATAGCTAAATGTACTCAAATTCTCCCACAATCTTATCAAAACTACAACTTAACGACAGGACAATCATTAGTCAGAACTACCTGAAATCTACCTGAACAGAAGTCCTACAACTAAGGATGTAAAGGAAAAGCCACATCAGGAATTGCAGGAATGCCACAGATATGGAACAAACTAGTCCCACCCTTACCTGTCATGGATAAAAATTGAGAGGGATATCTCAGCTTCAGAAGTCCCCCACTAAGGAGTTAGGCATCCCAGCCTCACATGAGCTCCCCAGCCCAGAGTTCCAGTGACAGAAAAAGAAGTTCCCATAACTTCTAGGTGTAAGAAACAAAAGGGATTTTGGCTGTTGGAGTCCAAGATGTTCCTCTTAAAGGCCTGATACATAGATTTACACAGATTCACTCACTCTGAGCTCTAGAACTGGGGTAGATGCACAAAAGGCACCAGGGACATATGGAGAAGAACCA
Organism: Furipterus horrens; assembly: GCF_987537825.1. Taxonomy (NCBI): domain Eukaryota; kingdom Metazoa; phylum Chordata; class Mammalia; order Chiroptera; family Furipteridae; genus Furipterus; species Furipterus horrens. The sequence goes on from NW_028327172.1 coordinate 52,748,244, forward strand.
AATTGTCTGGCATCAGGACGAGAGATGGAGGGGTAGCTTTCTCCTAGAGAGAATTGCTGGCAGAATCAATTGTTTCTTTTCTAAATCCTTCCCCGACACTGCCATCAGGCAGATGCCATATCTGAGCCCCCATCAAACTGGCTGACCCTGGTCACCCTGGTGATTCCCGGAGACCCCCAATCAATCCAATTTCAAGCCCGCCCAAGCCATTTGCAATGGGTTTTCTAGATAAACATCTTATCATGGCTCATTCTTCAGACTTTACTAAAATCACTAAAACAAGCAGCGTCAGGTCTTGGTGTACTCCTTACCTCTCATTATGGTCTAACACTAACAGAAGACAGCTTTGGCTTGAAGTTTGGCCTCTTTTGAGCACCTTCAAGCCATGAATAAGTAGCAACCATCAGCAGATTGCTTTGTAACTCATGCCAAGTGGCCCTAGGCAGGGCACAGGTAGCAGCTGGCTTTTGCTTGCACATCTCAGGAGGCCCCAAAGCAAGGGTATCCAGTGGATATGTTTGGACTGCATCAGACCACCACCCAACTACCTCCACAGGCAACACACTCAAGAGATGGAATCAGCAGGCACCAGAGCCAAGCTGAAGTAAGCCCTGCTCCCTAGGGTTGATGTCTACACAGCTGATTACCCATAGTGTTAGCAGCCAGTCCTTGCAATCCATTGACCTGGAGTAGTTTAATCCTATTGAGGTACCAACAGCAATCAAGGCATAAATGCAATAGGAGGGAGTACACAGCACACATAAGGGGCACACCCAGAGTTCCCAACTTGGGTGATAAGGGAGTTCATGCCTCTGGACCTTATAGGACACCTACTACATAAGGCCACTTTACCAAGCCCAGGAGATGTAAAATCTTTATCTAATACATAGAAATAAATACATGGAGGTGGACAAAATTAGAAGACAAAGAAATATGTCCCAAATAAAAGAACAGAACAGAACTCCAGAAAAAAAAACTAAACAAAATGGAGACAAGCAATCTACCAGATGCAGAATTCAAAAAGTGGGTTATAAGAATGCTCAATGAACTTCAGGGAGGAAGAGGAACTTAGTGAGAACTTCAACAAAGAGGTGAGAAGCATAAAAATGAAGATAAAAAAAAACGTAATAAAGAATCAGAAATGAAGACTACACTAACTGAAATGAAGAATACATTATAGGGAATCAATATTGAAATAGATGAAGCAGAGGATCAAATCATTGATTTGGAAGATAAGGAAGAAGAAACCACTCAATCAGAACAGAGAAAAGATAAAAGAATCTAAGAAAATGAGGATAAGGTAAGGAGACTATGGGACAACTTTAAACATACCAACAGTTGCCTCAGGGCGGTGCAAGGAGAAGAGAGAGAGAAAAACATTGAAAATCTATTTGAAAAAAATGACAGAAAAATTTCCTAACCTGGTGGAAAAAATAGACATACATATCTAGAAAGCACAGAGAGTCCCAAACAAGATAAACCCAAAGAGGCCCACACTAAGATACATCTTAATTAAAATGCCAACAGTTAAAGACAAAGAGAGAATTTTGAGAACAGCAAAAGAAAAGTAGTTAATTCCAAGCAAAGGAGCTCCAAAAACACTGTTAGCAGATTTCTCAACAGAAACTTTGTAGGCCAGAAGGGATTGGCACAAAATATTCAAAGTGATGAAAAACAAGCACCTACAACCAAGATTATTCTCTCCAGCAAAGCTATCATTTAGAATTGAAGGACACATAAAGAACCTTCCAGACAAGAAGAAGCTGAAGAAGTTAATCACCACCAAACCAGTATTGCAAGAAATGTTATAGGGTCTCCTTTAAGAAGAATTAAAAAAATGATAAAATGTGAATAATAAAAGTGCAATAAATAAATATCTCTCAACAAATGCTTTAAAATGCAAATGGATTAAATGCAGTATGGCTGGACTTGGAGAACATTATGCTAAGTGAAATGTCAGTCAGAGGAAGACACATACCGTATGATTTCATGCATATGTTTAATCTGATGAACAAACTGAACTAACGAGGAAAATGAAGAGAGTCTCATAGTTAGAGAGCAAATGACAGCTAATGGGGGAGGTGTGTAGGGATTGAGCCAAAAAAAAAAAAAAAAAAAGGACTCACAGACATGGATAACAATGTGGTGATTGCTGGGGGGCGGGAGTATAAGAAAACTAAATGGTAGTGGGATAATACAATAAAGATTAAATTTAAAAAAATGAATAAAATAGAAAGGCTCTATAACAAGAGAAAAGGACACAGCAATTGTAATTCTGGGTAAAAAATTGGGACAGCTGTAATAACACAAACAATGTAAGGTAGAATAGACTTCTGGCAAAGATGGAGGCTTAGACAGACATGTTGCGTCTCCCTCCACAACTGAGAAGAAATACAACTACCTCAAAACTAGAAACAACCAGAAGTTCCAGAAAATCAAAGTGCATGGAAGTCCAACAAACAAGGATATAAAGAAGAAATACTCATCCAGACTGGTAGGGCGAAGAGGACACGGTGTGGTGGTGGCAGCAGTAGCAACAGCAGCAGGCTGGCGGAAAGTGCAGTTACACGTTTTAAAAAGTCAGGAGGGACACTTGGGGAGCATTCCCAGCTCCTCACCAGACCAGCTCACTGTCCCAGCTCCGGGGAAAATCAAGCCTCATTGCTTCTGACTGTGCAGGCCAGTGGGGATTGAGAAGGAGGCAGAAGGTGCCAGTCTCTCAGCAGAGTCTGCTTGTTTAAAGGGCCCCCACAGACCCAGAACATCCACAGATCCACCCACCCTGGGGACGACGGCCAGGGCAGCAGCTAGAGGGGCACCAGTCCAGTGCGGAAGTGGGAGCAGTACCTGGAAAAGGGGTAAGTCCTGGGCAAGCAGCATTGTTCTTTCTCAGACCCCTCCCCCGAATACAGTGCCACAATGTGGTGAAACAGGTCGCCTGTTACTGACAAATACCTAAGGCTCCGCCCCTTACAATGTAGTAGGAGCAACAGTTCTGCCTGGAACACAGAAGCAAACAAACACAGGAGGCTTCCAGCCAAGATGGAAGCCTAGACTGACATGCCTGGTCTCCCTCCACACCTAAGAAGGAATACAACTAATGCAAAACCAGCAATAACCAGAAGTTCCAGAAAATAAAAGGAAGTCCAATGTATGAAGTTATAGAGAAGTGGTGCTGATCCAGACAGGTAGGAGGGGTGAAGCTGGGGAGGAGAGGTCAAGTTGTGCTGTCCGCAGCAGCAGCAGTGACAGCAGAAGGACAGCGGTAAGTACAGACACCCATATTTAAGAAGAGGCAAGAAGCACCCGGGGAGCACACCTACCTGCAGATCAGACCCATCAGTTTGTGATTCCAAAGCCGGGGAAGGCAGACCCCCATTGCCTTGGACTGTAAGGCCCGGTTGGGGAGGGGATGGAGGAGGAGGCTCCCTGTCTCTTAGCAGAGATTGAATGGCAGAATTCCATCTTGGACCCCCACCCCCACAGAAAACACCCGGTTGTGACGAGTGCACAGGGCTCTGCCCCTATAGCATAGGAGGTATGACAGCCCTGCCCAGGAAGCAGAGGTAAACACAAAACTGTTCAGGATGGCACAGATCATAATAGAGATCCCAGTGACACAGCTGACCAGACATCAAATTTCTAATCTAATGAAGCAGCAGATAGGAAATCTTTCTGAGCCACAGTACAGTGCTTTGCTTATAAAAGTGCTTACAGACCTAACAGCAGATCTTAAACAAGACAGGGAGGGAATGAAGGCTAGTCCTGCTAAAATGAACAAAAACATATATGAAACTAGTGGTGAGGGAAAGAAAACCTGGGATTAAATCAACAAATCGGAACATAGGGAAGGAACAGTCAACCAGTGCAGAAACAGGAAAGAAGTGAGGAAAATGAGAAGAGGCTCAGGAACTTATTGGACAGCTATAAGTGGGCCAACATCCGAATAATAGGGTTGCGAGAAGGTGAAGAAGAAGAACTAGAAATGGAAAAATTATGTGAAAAAAGAATGAAGCAGAACTTCCCTAACCAAGGGAAGGAAATAGACTTACAGGTCCAGAAAGCACAAGGCGTTCCAAAAAAACTGGACCCAGGGAGAACCACACAAAGACACATTATAATCAAAATGTCAAAATTTAATGATAAAGAGAGAATCTTAAAAGCAGCAAGAGAGAAGAAGAGAATTACATACAAAGGGGTCCCAATAAGACTGTCAGCTGATTTCTCAAAAGAAACTCTGCAGGCAAGAAGGGACTGGCAAGAAATATTCAAAATAATGAAAAGCAAAAATCTACAACCATGATTACTCTATCCAGTGAAGCTGTCATTCAGAATAGAAGGGCAGAGAAAGTGCTTTCAGGATAAAGTAAAACTGAAATTCATCAGATCCAAACCACTGTTATATGAAATGTTAAAGGGACTTGTTCAGGAGAAAGAGAATCAAAATTATGAACATTAAAATGAAAACTGTACCACAACAACCAACAACAGAAGCTCGGGAACCGAAACAAAGACAAACTAAGTAGGCAATGAGAGTGTGAAGGGAATTATAGATATGTGAAAAATTATGGGGTGTGGTCAGCAGGGAGAGGGAAGGGGGAAAGGGAGAGAGGTGGTACAGGAATTAAGAAGCATAGTAGGAGGGAGTGGAGTAGATAAGAAGATGTTGAGAAGAACTATATGCACAACCAATGGACATGGACTAAGGGTGGAGGACAACTGGAGGGAGGGGGGCCACTGGGTGGAGGGGAGCAGAGGAAAAAAAATTGGGACAACTGTAACAGCATAATCAATAAAGCATATTAAAAAAATAAAATAAATTAAAAAAACACAATGTAAATAAATAAACAAACAAAAAAAATCAATAAAGGGCTCCTAACCTGGTAAAAAAGGAAAAAGGGAAACCAAAACACTAAATTGAAAAGACATATATATTTATACATTTATTGCAGTATTATTTACAATAACCAAGATATTGAAGCAATATCAGTGTCCATCAATAGATAAGTCGATAAGAATGGTAAATATAGACAATGGAATATGACTCGGCCATAAAAAGGGATGAAATCTGGCCATTTGCAACAACATGGATGGACCTAGAAATTGTTGTGCTGAATGAAATAAGTCAGATAGAGATAGATGAATGCTATATAATTTCACTATATGTGGACTCTAAAAAACAAAATAAATAAACACGCAGAACAGAAACAGCTCATAGATAAGGTGAATATTTTGATGCTTGACAGAGAGAAAGGGTGTTTGTGTGATGGATTAAAAGGGCAATGGGATTGAGAAGTAGAAACTGGTAGTTATAGAACAGTCATGGGGATGTAAAGTACAGCAGAGGGAACATAGTAATATTGTAACAACTCTTACGGTGTCTGATGCCTACTAGATTTATTAGTGTGGTCTTTTAATAAGTTATATAATGTCTAATGACTGGATTGTATACCTGAAATTAAAATAATGATGTATGCCAACTGTAATAGGAAAATTTAAAGAATATTTAGAGTAAAAAAAAAGAATTTTATGATATTGGTGGTGAAATTAATAAATACAATTTTTAAATATAATGAAATTTGTCAATATTTGGAAGATCAGTATAACTCAGGGCACCACTGGTTTTCAAATGGCAAATGCATATTGTTACAAAATAATACATGAGTAAAAGGTCTATTCAAAATGCAAGGTAGATTAATGAATTTTAATGTAACAGAAAACAAAACGTTTACTGATAGGGAATCAGATTCCACATTGCAATTGACCTTTAAGAAATTTCTACTGGTTAAGTTTTGATGTAGTAGCTAAAAAGAATACCTACATTTACTGAAAAGCCTATCAAAATTATTCTCCACTTCCAAATGAATATTTGTGTGAGGCCAGATTTTCTTTATATTTTTTTATCCAAAACAACATAAGCCAGAATTTGGATGCAGAACATTTATAGAAATGTAATTATCTTCTATTAAGAAACACAATGGTGCAATTTAAAAAAAAAAATAAATGATTGTAACTATTATTAGTATATTTCATTGTGAAAAATGTAAGTATTTTTATTTAAAATGTTATGTTACCATGTGGTGGGTTTACTTTTGCTATTTTCATAAAAAATATGTGTTTTAGCTATTCTGCATTAACTTAATTATATATAGAATACATACAAAAATATATCACCTATACAAAAGCACTTCATAGTTATAAATAAATTTTAGGAATGCAAATGTGTCCTGAGACATACTGTTTGAGAACCATTGCTCTAAAACAAGAAGACATCAAAGCTTCAGAATATACAACAGATACACACACATTTAAACACACACCAGAAATAATTTTAGAAGCCTCACACAAAATTCAAATTACTCAAATGAGCAGCCTGCATAAGAATTATTATTCTAGAGAAATCTAGTGTTAAAATTATGTAAAAATGGATTTAGATCAGAGTTCCAGATTCTATAGGCCATCCACCTTGATCACTTGGCAATAATTGCCTTCCTATCTATCTACTAACTATGTCCTATTTGTAACTTTGACAAATTATCCACTATTTTTAAACCTCAGCTTTCTCATAGTTAAAATCTCTGAAGAAGCAGATAAAAAAGTACCACCTCATAATATAGTATAATGATTAAATGAGGAAAGTGTTTATCATTTAACATACATTAGTTGAACTATTTTTATTATTTTGCTTTTACTGTTGTTACAGCAATTCTTTTTGTAAGTTGTTCTTTAGCTTAATCTATTTATTATCCATGATGGACCCTTTCCAAGGCAACATATTCCAATATGGTATGGAAAATCCTTCATTGCTTTACCAATGTGTCTTTTAGCTTTCAACTTACCTTAAAGTAAAAATTCTTCTAGTAGAAATGTATCTTTTGATGGTCATATAGTATTATTGTAAAGAGCCCTAAAATCATACAGACTTATTCCTGAATATTGGATTTATAATTTATGGTTTGTATTGTCATTGGCCAACCATTAAATATCATTTATTTCATCTATAAAATGGGGATAATACTTTTTGTCATGGTCATTTTAAAACCCAGAAGAAACAATGTATGCTAACCATAGAATGGAGCATGATTATTCATTCAATTACAATATCTAGTGAGGCATTTATATCAAGTATTTCTTAGAAGGTAAATGCATGATTGTGAAAGAGAAATACACGTGTCCAACACTCATAAAACTTTGAGTTCAGCGGGCCACATTGTGTATTATATTAGTGGCAAGAATTCTATATGGTTCTGCTTACAGTTTTCCAACTAAGTGTCAATACTGGGAGAAATCATTTACTCATTTTGTATTGTGTTCTTTGCCACTCCATATATTATGCTAAGGCAGAGTTTTCATGTTACCTTGATTTTCTTAGTGATTGTTTTGACCAACCATTATATCCTCCTGATATTCTTGTTTATCAATCACCTACTGTGCAAAAAGTATAACCAAGAAGAGAATCTTCCACTGTATGGGAAACTTTGCTTCCTGAAGAAGCAGATTTTCTTTCTTGCTGTATTGTGCAGGTCAAAGACATTGCAACTAGAGGTGCCAATTGTCTTTCATTAGACATGCAAGCAATCAATCCAAAGACAGTTTTTAAACCCTATTTCTATCCCCAAGAGTTTGCTGCTGCTGGCATAAACTGAGACACAATGGCTTTAAAGAGGTAATTAACAGATAATTAAATATTTATACTATGTATAAGCAAGGGTCTAAGTGCTTTCATGGGAGGATGAATTCAGGCTTACTGGCTTATTTTGCAGAGAAGCAATTGCCATGATGAGTGAATAGAAAATAACTAAAAGGATCCTGTCTCCAGATTTTGTCTATATGATCGCAGAGAACTAGAACTATGCTTATTTTCTCCTATCTACTCAAGAAACAAAATGTGTTATGTGTTTGTTTTATGCCAATTTGTAGGTCATAAAGATGAATTAATAAGTCATCTCATTTTTAAGAGCTTTCACTCCAGTCAGGTAATGTAAATTATTTCTTGGCACACAAATATATAATATTATATATATGTATATATATAAACTTCAAATTGAAGTAGCCATATTTATTTTCTTATGTGTTGCTATAGCTGCTTTCACACTACAAGTACTGAGCTGAATAGTTATAATAACCATATGAACTACAAATACTAAAACATTTAGAATCTCGCCCTTTACAAGAAAAGTTTGCTGACCCCTGTTTTAAAGAGGTTTTGCAAAGAGTATTTTTTTCTTAAAATATTGAGATAAGATGTTGATGATGAGGAGGAGGAGGAAAAAGAGAAGAAAGAGGAGCACCATAATTATATTAGTTTGATTTCTTTTTACCTGCTTCAGTCAGGGCTTGGAAAATTTTTTGGGTGGACCACTTTAATAAAAGAAGCATTCAATCTATTATTGAGTGAGTCCTGTTTGCTGTAGTTGTAGAAATACAAACTTTCACCATTTATGTTTTTTTTTTAAATGTATTAAGCTGCTGTGTAGTAGAAATTGGGTAAGTCTGAAAAACACTTGCTCACCTAGCCAACACCTTACCCTCCTACCCTTCCTTTCTTTCTTACTATGAGAACACTGATTTTGTTCAGGTTTGAGCATTGTACAATCTCAGGAGCAGAAAAGGCTGGCTATCTTCTTAGTCTAAGGTAATCAAGCTATTTCTATTCCTCTTATCAAGTGATAGTCTTACGTATACAATTGGGACATTTCTGGCCAATTATATGTAAAATAATATCTTCTGGGGAGAGATGTATTTCCAGATTCTTGCCTAACGATCTCAAAACAAAAGGCAACTGAATCAAGCACTATAACTTTTAAAATATGCCACTGCCCACATCAGATGTGACTCTACTTTGGGATGAAGGGTAGAATAAGTGGAAATGAAGACATTTAAGTAAGAACAAACATAAGTGGAATAAAGTGACAACTCTGTCTGTTATATATTCCTCATTTTTAAAAGTATGATTACAAAGTAGTGTCAAGGTTCCACTTGCATTTTTCTTTTTGTGCTTTAATTTGTGGTTCTGGAAATACACAAAAATTAGTATGGTGTTTAAAGTAATTATACATAGAAGTTGAAGATCATTTTGTAATATTAAACAATTTATATATTATACCAAAATGTGAATATGTGCAGGTCTATACATCACATGCCTAAAGGATAATATTTACATTGGAAAATAAATGTTAATTGGATGATAGAAGTGTGAAGAGTGTTAATTTTATAAATATTAATAAATTTTAAATAAACTTTCAAAAATTAAATAAAAATTTAGTATTATGATAATTTATGTTTTAAATTTTTATATTTTTAAATATAATTTTTATTTGGCTTTTTAATTCCACTAGGTATTTTTTAAGTTTGTAAAATAATTTCATAAAACATACATGAAAAGTAATTTTAATATTTTATTCTTATATTTATTTTAATTTGTGTTTTATGACCTATATTTAAAGTTGTATATGTTGAGTATAGTCTCATTTTATTCTACATTTTAAAATTTACTATGAAAATACAAATACGTTAAAACTCCCATGTAATCATCACCCAACCTGAGTAATCCTTCCCTATCAGCCATCATCTATTCCCCATATTATTTTGAAGCAAATCCAAATTATCTCCTTTCTTCCATTAATATTTTTGTTTGTAACATTAAAAGGTAAAAACTATTTTTAACATTACTTTATCTAAAATATATTTAATGCTAATTACTTAATGTCATAAAATACCCAGCTACAAAATTCCAATGACCTCTAAATGTTACAATTAGTTTTTAAATAATCCTTTTGAATTGGGATTCCAATAAGTTTCACATACCATAGTTAACTGGTATGTCTTATACATGTCTAAAATTTGTTTTTCTGTGCCTTGCTCTTGTCCTTCTTCAGTTTCTTTTCACACTATCTCTTTTATCACTCTCTTTCACTGTTGCAGAAACTGATTGTTTATCCTGTAGTATTTTCTACAGCTTAGATCAACATTGTTCACCAGAATTTTCTGCAATGATAGAAATGTTCTAGGTAGTTCGATATGATAGCACCAGCCACATATGGCTATTGAACTCTTGAAAGAAATGTGGACAGTGTAGCCCAGGAACTCAAACCATTTTGGATTGTTATAATGTTTAATGTTAAGTTTAAATTTAAATAGCTATGTGTGGCTAGTGTCTTGTGGCTACCACATTAGACCGCACAACTCTGGATTTCACTGAATGCATCGCTGTATGTAATTTATCTAGGCTCTCTAGTCTGTTTAGTTCCTGAAAATTGGTCTTGGATCCAGACTGGAGACTTACCAGATCCAATTACTTTTTACTTTTTCACTTTGTTTGTTTGGAAAGATTCTTCATAGATGATTTCATGTTCTTCCTTCCAGAGGCACACAGAGTTTGTCAGTCTTTGTAGTGACGATATTAGCTGGCCTAGATGTTCCATATCTAGGTGTACTAGTTCATTAGACATTGCAAAATCACAATTTATAATTCTGCCATTTCTTCTTCACTTAATACATCTGTGCAGAGATTAACAAAAGGAGAAATTGTGATTCTGTCCCATTATTTAGCAGTTTCAAAAAATGATTTTTTACCCCTACCACATTCTATAAATATTATTTTAGTATAACTTAAACTTATGCATTTATTAATATTTAATATATTTTAAGTTACTGTAATTATCATTCTTAAATATGTTTATAATTTCCAATATTTGGTGAGCGAGAATCTTTTCTAGTGGGCTCCTGAGTTCTTTTGAGATGACCTCAAAAATAATTGAAAGCTTACATTTTATTTTTAAATCCTTTATACCATTACTCCCAGTAAAATACAAATTGAGGAAAATTTTATTATAACAACATTATTGTGTCTCTTTTATTACTAATCCAAACATTATTAGCCCCTAAAGACTATCTAGGCATAATCAATAAGTACATTCAGATGTCCCTCACATTGAATTAGGTTTTGGTTATATAAGGATAATAATGTGTGTGTGTGTGTGTGTGTGTGTGTGTGTGTGTATTCAATATAATACATAGTAACGTCATTATAAACTTAAATATTCAGACTACTTACCTCCATTTGTACTTTTGTACCAAAGTCAAAAGGTATTTGAAGTTAATCTCTTAATGAAATAATTTAAATCAGCAAAGAAATCCACATTTGCTACATTGAAGAAAACATAGTATTTAATCCTCATCACAACTCTTGATATAAGTAAAATTTGTAATCCTGGTTTTGGGAGTAAACTGAGTCTTATAGGTGTTAAAAGTGTTTCCCAAGACAAATAACTAGGAAACAATCAAATCAAGACTATAATTCAGGTTTTAATTCAATAATCTTTCCACAACGCCAGGAATATGGATTTGCTATTTTAAGCTATCTCTACTGCAAATTACTTAAGTAAAAAATAAAATTTTATTAAGGATATCTTTAATTCTAAACAAGGTTTTCAAAAAATGGAGACACAACTATATAACTTTTAGTAAAACCCTTTTTCCTGAAACCACATTAATCACTCTCCATCCTCCCTCTTTTTTTCTGAACGATGTTATTACCTTCCAGTTTTTAGAAAGTTTCCTTTTATTTTCTCCTTTTCTGTACAAATGTATGGTGCTACATTACCTTCTGAGAATAAAGGGGGAAAACCTTTCTTGTGGGATTGAAGGAAGCAATAAATACTGAATTTCAGACCTTTATGAATTCTGTGAGAAGTTTTTTGGCTTAAGGTATAGCATATATTGCTATCTCCTTTCTGAGTCAGAGAACTCTTTTATCTTCTTAGGAAGAAGTAAAACTCAAGAAGCTGAAAACACTTCAGAAAGCATATATGTTTACCCAGATGAAGTATTTGCATACTCAGTGTTCATTGAGCTAGGTGACATAAAAGGTTTAATTTGGAGCCCTGACTGGTGTGGCTCACTGGAATGAGTGCTGGCCTGTGAACCAAAGGGTTGCTGTTTGATTCCAGTCAGGGCACATGCCTGGGTTGCAGGCCAGGTCCCCAGTTGGGGGCACACAAGAGGCAACCACATGTTGATGTTTCTCTCTCCCTCTCTTTCTCCCTCCCTTCTCATCTCTCTAAAAATAAGTAAATAATATTTAAAAAAAGAAAAGTTCAATTTGGAGAAATTCCTGAGAAATTCTTCCAAATTTAGTGTTTGTGCCTAACAAGGCATTGATCTGACTGGAGTCATGGCTATCATAATATAGAAGTGATATGAGTAATTTCCCACATTTTCTTTGTACCTAGCTATTTTCATATATGGCAGGACAATTTAATACATTAGCATATGTCTGGCTTTGTTGCTATTGGAATAAGAAAAAAATGGGACTTCCAGCCAAATTAAGACAGACACACTGCATCTCCCTCCACAACAAAGAAGGAATACAACTACCTCACAACTAGAGACAACCAGAAGTTCCAGAAAACCGAGTTGCATGGAAGTTCAACAAACAAAGTTATAAAGAAGAAATACTCATACAAACAGGTAGGAGGGGTGGAGCCAGGGAAGAGAGGATTCGGTGTGGTGGAGGCAGCAGCGGTGGCAGCAGCAGCAGGCCAGTGGATAGTGCAGTTACATGTTTTAAAAAGTCAGGAGGGACATCTGGGGAGTGCTCCCAACACCAGACGAGACCGCAGAGCTCACAGTCCCAGCACCCAGAAAATTCAAGCCTCATTGCTTCTGACTGTGCGAACCAGTGGGGGTTGGGGCAGAGGACGAAACTGCCAGTCTCTCAGCAAAGTCTGCTTGTTTAAAGGGCCCCCATGGTCCTAGAATGTCCGCAGACCTACCCACTCTGGGAACAATGGCCAGAGAAACAGCTAGAGAGGTGCCAATCCCATATAGAGGTGGGAGAAGCACTTGGAAAAGGGGTGAGTGCTGCTGAGCAAGTGGCATTTTTCCCTTTCAGACCCCTCCCACATATACAGTGTCGCAACGTGGTGAAATGGGTCACCCTGCACTGACAAATACCTAAAGCTCCACCCCTTACAATGTAACAGGTGCAACAGCTCGACCTAAGACACAGAGGGAAAAAACACAGGAGCCTGTCAAGATGAGGAGACAGAGAAGTATGACCCAAAATGGAGAACAGATCAAGGCTCATGTGGGAGAACTAAGAGACATGGAGATAGCCAACCTAACAGGTGCAGAGTTCAAAACACTGGTGATAAAGATGCTCACAGACTTGACAGATATGCTTGAGTATGGCAAAAACATAAGGGAAGAAGTGAAAGCTATGCTAAATGAAACAAAGGAAACTCCATAAAAAAAAAAAAAAAGAAAAACAATGGTGAAGAGAAGGAAACTGGGGTTCAGATCAATAATTTGGAATATAAGGAAGAAATAAATAGTCAGCCAGTACAGAATGAGGAAATAAGAGTTGAAAAAAGAAGAGAGGCTTAGGAACCTCTGGGGCAACTTTAAAAGTGCAAACATTCGAACCATAGGAGTTCCAGAAGGAGAAGAGAAAGTGCAAGAAATTGAAAACTTATGTGAGAAGATAGTGAAGAAAAACTCCCCAAGTTTGGTGAAGGAAATAGACATACAAGTCCAGGAAGCACAAAGAGTTCCAAACAAGCTAGACCCAAAAAGCACCACACTAAGACACATCATAATTAAATTGCCAAAGGTTCAAGATAAAGAGAGAATCTTAAAAGCAGCAAGAGAAAAGCAGAGAGTTACCAACAAAGGGATGCCTGTAAGACTTTCAGTTGATTTCTCAAAAGACACTTTTTAGGCAAGAAGGGACTGGCAAGAAGTACTCAAGGTGATGAAAAGCGAGGACTTACAACCAAGATTACTCTGCTCAGCAAAGCTATCATTTAGAATGGAAGGGCAGGTGAAGTGCTTCCCAGACAAGGTAAACCTTAAGGAACTCATCATGACCAAGCTATTATTACATGAAATGTCAAAGGAACTTAAGAAAAAAAAGATCAAAATTATGAACATTAAAATAACAACAAACTCACAACTATCAACAACTAAATCTAAAAAATAAAAACAAAATCCAACTAAGCAAACCAGAATAGGAACAGAATCACAGGTATGGGGATCATTTGGAGAGTTATCAGCTGGGAGAGGGAAGGGGGAAAAATGGGAAAATGGTGCAGGGATTAAGAAGCATAATTGGTTGGTTCAAAATAGAAATAGGGAAGTTATGAATAATATAGGAAAGGGTGGAGCCAAAGAACTTATATGCACAACCCATGGACATGAACTAAGGGGTGTGGGATTGCTGGAGGGAAGCGGGGTACTGGGCAGAGGGGAGCAAAGGGGGGAAAATTGCGATATTGTAACAATATAATCAATAAAATATACTTAAAAATGAAAAAAATAAATGCATGGTCAAAACAGCAGTGTAGGTAAATATAGTACTCATAACATCCCACAACCACAACAAATACAACTAAACTACAGAACAACCATCATTCACAATCACCAGAAATCTGGCTGAACAGATGTCCTATAACTCAGGAGTCCCCTACCAGGGCCCCAGCCCAGGGTTCCAGTGCCAGAAAGAGAAGTCCTCACAACTTCTGGCTGTGAAAACCAGAGGGGACTTTGGCTAAGTGAGATAACGGGCTTATAGAGCCCCAGGCACTCCTCTAGATGTACATAGAGACTTACTCCAACTCACTTGTTCTAAGTTTCTGCACTGGGTATCAGCCTGAAAGGCATCTTAAATGTAGAGGGAGGAACTGAATTATCTGGCATGAGTGCAAAAGCTGGATGAGCAATTTTCTCTGAGGCTTAAATGCTGGCTTCCTTTGCAGAGCCCTTTTCCCACAGAACCAGCCAGCTGGTGCCAATCTGAGTCTAAATCAACCTGGCTAACACTGTTCACCTCACCCACACTCACCCCTGGTGATTCTCTGAGACCTTTCCTTGCATGCAGTTCCTGGCCAACCCATACCCTTTCCAGTGGCTTTTCCACTCAGTCTATCTTGCCTCATGCTGCCAACTTTCCTAAACTCTCTCAAACAAGCAGCATCTGGCCTTGGCATGCTCCACACCACTTGCTAAGTGGCCCCCGGATGGGCACTAAGAATATCTGGCCTTGGTTGCCAGCTTGGCCTTTTCTGGGCACCTGCAAGCGCAGCAAAAGTAGCAGTCATCTGCAGATGACTTTGTAGTTCATTTCAGGTGGCCCTGGGCAGGGCATTGCCAGCGGCTGACCTTGGTGTGCACCTCCCAGTATGCCCCAGAGTCAGCACTCCCAGTGGACAGTTTCAGGTCATGCAGAAGCACCACCCACCATCATCACAAGTGACACAGTCAAGGGATGAACTTGGCAAGTACCTGTACCTGCTCAAGTTCATTCTTCTCTGTGGAGTTGGTTTCTGCACAGTAAATCCTCCACAGGGGTCACGGTCAGCCCTCACTATTGATTGGACTGGAAGTAAATCCGTCTCATTGATGTGCCAAAAAGATCAAGGATCAACTACAATAGGAGGGTTTACACAGCCCACAAAGGGTTAGGAGACAAGCACATGGGAGCACCAACTCAGTTACTCAGGAGGCTGCACCACTGGGCCCTATAAGATACCTACTACATAAGACCTCTCTACCAAGCCTGAGAGATTTAGCAGTTCTACCTAATTCATAGAAACAAACACAGGGGTGCAGTCAAAATGAGGAGACCAAAAAACAATACCCCAAATGAAAGAACAGAACAAAATTTCAGAAAATGAACTAAACAAAATGGAGACAAGCAATCTAATAGTTTCAGAGTAAAAAAACAAAACAAAAATGAAAATTCTCAATGAAGGTAGGGAAAAAATAGATGTTGTTTTTATCAACAAAGAGATAAAAATCTTTAGTAAGTCAGAAATAAAGAATATATTAATTAAAGCGAAGAATACATTATAGGGAATCAACATCAGAGTGGATGAAGCAGAGGGTTAAATCAGTGACTTGGAAGTTTAAAAAAGTAGTTAATATCCAATCAGAACAGCAAAAAAAAGATCTATGAAAATAAGGATAGTATAAGGAACCTGTGGGAAGACTTCAAATGTATCAACAGTCGTCTCATGGGGGTGCCAGAAGGAGAAGAGTGAGAGCAAGATATTGAAAACCTATTTGAAGGGAGACTTTGGTCAAGATGGAGGAATAGGTCAATGCAGCACACCTCCTCAAAGAACCACAGCAAAAATTACAACTAAACCGCAAAACAACTATTACCCAGAACTATCAGAAAACTGAGCTGTATGGAAGTCCAACAATCAAGGAATAAAGAAAGCACATCCATCCAGATAAGAAGGAGGAGTAGAGATGCAGAGATGTGGAGACGTGGAGAAGTGGAAAGGGCAGTCCCACACCCACATATGGTGGATAAAAATTGGGAAGGAGGGATTCCAGCCCAACACCAGCCCAACACCAATCCAGGGTTCCAGTGCCAGGAAGATAAGTCCCCATAACCTCTAGCTGTGAAAACCATTACAGGTTGGAGTGCCTGAAGAAACTGTAACATTCTCAGGCATCTCCTCTTAAAGGGCCTACGATAGACTTAGAACATATGCAGACTCACTTCATCTGGGCTCCAGCACTAGGGCAGCAGTTGGAAGGGCACAAGTAGCATACAAGGAGAAACAAGTCTCTGGCATCAGAATGAGTGCCAGGGGACAGCTTCTTCCAGGACAAAACTCAAGAGGCCAAGCAGCGGCCATAGTCCCTTTTCTGAGCCTTTCCACATGCGCCACAGAACTGCAACACAATATCTGAGACTCCATCAACCTAGATCACATGGGTTGCTCCATCCTGGTGATTACCTAAGGCTCCATTGAATCCAACTTACAGATTTGCTTTTCTACAAAAAGTCAGGCTCCTAAGAGAGAGACTTAAAGCAGCTCTACCTAATACATAGAAGCAAATGCAGGGAGACTGCCAAAATGAGGACACAAAGAAATATGGTCCAAATGAAAGACAGAACAAAACTCCAGAAAAAGAACTAAACAAAATGGAGATAAGCAATCTAGCAGATGCAGAGTTCAAAACACTAGTTATCATGATGCTCAATGAACTCAGTGAGTACTTCAACTGCATGAAAAAGACCCACAGAGAAATTAAGTTTACACTAAGTGAAATAAAGATAAACTTAAAGGAAATCAACAGTGGAGTGGATGAGGCCAAGAATCAAATCAATGATTTGGAACATAAAGATGAATAAAACATTCAATCAGAACAGTAAGAAGAAAAAGAATTAAAAAAAAAAAAAAAAAAAAAAAAACAAGGATAGGTTAAGGAGCTCCTGTTACAACTTCAAACATACCAACATTCGAATCGTAGGGATACTTGAAGGGCAAGAGTAAGAGCAAGAAATTGAAAACTTATTTGAAAATATAATAAAAGAAAACTTCCCTAATTTGGTGAAGGAAATAGACATACAAGTCCAGGAAACACAAAGAGACCCAAACAATATGGACACAAAGAGGACCACACCAAGACACACCATAATTAAAATGTCAAAGATTAAAGATAAAGAGAGAATCTTAAAAGGAGCAAGAGAAAATCAGGGAGTTACTTAAAAAGGAGTTCCCAAAAGACTGTCAGCTGATTTCTCAAAAGAAACTTTTCAGGCAAGAAGGGACTGGCAAGCAGTATTCAATTAGATGAAAAGCAAGGACCTACAACCAAGATTACTCTACCCAGCAAAGCTATCATTTAGAGTGGAAAGGCAGATAAAGTGCTTTCCAGACAAGGTAAAGCTAAAGGAGTTCAACATCACTAAGCCATTATTATATGACATGTTAAAAGGACTTATTTAAGAAAAAGAAGATAAAAAATATGAACATTAAAAGGGCAACAAAATCACAACTATGAATAATTGAATCTAAAAAGCAAACTAAGCAAACTAGCAGAACAGGAACAGAATCATAGTTATGGCAACATTTGGAGGGTGATCTTTTGGGAGAGGGAAGGGGTGAATGGGGGAAAAGGTGTAGGGATTAAAAAGTACAAATTGTAGGTATAGAATGGTGGGTGATGAGTGAAACAGTATGTCTGACACTAAGTGGAGAGACAAAAACTACTGAGGTAGGGAGAGTTATCTTACATAGGAAAAAAACACATTTTTGAGGAAAATCTCAGAAAATAACATTGACCTGTATTCCACTTTCACTGCATTGTAAACAGAATAGACCCTACACTCTGTGGCATGTGCAGGGGAAGAGATCTTCTCATTCTAGTGATGGCCTTGGGAACTGCAGCAACTGATTTCCTATGCTCAACCCTGACATTTAATTGGCAATAATAACATATTTTACATCTACAGAAAAACTTAACCCTAAGCACACACCCATTGAAGAGGCTTAACTCTCTCATTCTTCCTTTTTGGGAGTGTGAACTGACCTTAGAGAAGGTTTTGCTCATTCCCCAGGTGCTCTTTGCTGATGTGCAGAAGACTACATCATTCAGGAGTGCCATGGCCTAAAGCCAGGTCTTCCAAGTTGGTTTCTTTCTAGTAATAAAGTCAATATTACAGTCTCATCTTGCATATTTTAATGTTACTACTAAAATTGTGCAGAAATCCTGGAAGAAAAAAGCATGTCATTCATTACCCTCCCTGAGACTACCAACAGTATTCACTTACTTATATAATACTTTGTATTTAAGTTGCTGCTGTGTACAAGGGATTGCGCTACATGCTAATACTAATGTTTCAGACCTGCACTTTCAAAGACAATGAAGGTTTCTTTCCATGATGAGTGAGACAGATTGAAAGAATAAGGGTTGATATATTGCCTTTATGATTTTTCCTCATTCATTACTTTAGTAATTTATGTTTCTTTGTTTGTTACCATTAATTGAAGGATGTATTATAATGAACATGCATGGAATTAATGAATAATAAATGGTAGGGGTGGAACATAAATGTAAGGTAGCATATGTACTTCTTTAGTAGGAAGGGAACAATTCCTCACTGTGGAATGGACAGGCATAATTCAAAGCCTCATCTCTGTCACATAGGAGTAATTGGGCCTTCTTTGCACAAGTGTTTAAACTTAGTACTCGGTTTTGATATCTACAAAATGGGAAAAATAGTACAGTAGTCCCTTGCTATGTAACAGTTCACTTATCATGGCCTCACTGTATCACGGGATCTTTTTAAATATTGTATTCAATTATTTATCGTAGATTTTTTGCTATATCATGGGATTTTTGTGGTACTGTATATGTATGTTGTTAAAGTTACATAGGTTTAAGAGTGTGGAATAAATGTAAGGTTCCTACTTCATGGGGTGTCTGGAACATAATACCTGTGATAAGTGAGGGAATACTGTATGTAGCTTACAGCATTATTGTAACATTTATAAATAACATGAAACTCTTGGCACATAGAAGGCACTTAGGCACCAAAACAGAGCTATTTGATAGAAAATCTGCTTTTAGTTAAGCTCAGACTGCATGCATTTATTTGGTTCAATACAACATGCCTCTTATTTGAAACATCATGCTGTGAAGACACAAGGGAAAGAGATAGTAATTGTAATATTTATCACACACATTAGTAGTCTTGGCTGTTCAAAAGAAATACATTTAGCAGTCAAGTAAGAAGCAGTTTCATCTTGGTTGCTTAAATATGCAACCTGAAAGGAGGAAAACTCTGAAGCCTAAATCCAATCAGAGCTCATTAATTTTGTGGCAACGGAGCTGTTTACTTTGAAGACAGTGAAAATGAAAATGTTAACACAGGAGATAAATAGGTATTTGTGGAAGAATTAATTTACCTCAGAAAAGCATAGGGTGATTTTGTGGTTAGGTCTTCATTAAAAGTTGAAAAGTCTTTATTTAATGACACCACTAGAATGAACTTGCCTTTCATTTTACTTCTATAGTATAAGCAGCTGCACAAAGTTAACATTCATGAGCAAAAAAAATAGAAAAAAAAAAAAAAGGAAAAGGAAAAAGGTGAGGAAGAGGGTTGCAGAAAGACCCTTTACCTAATAACTCAACACATCAGAAAACATTTAACTTCCTTCGCTGGGGCCCTGGGACAGATTAAGCGGAAGGTGGAATTGAAATGCATCAACTAACCCTTTTAGAGTGAGGAATTATACAAGACCTATTTCTATATGGGAATGGGAGGCAAGATATTCTATAAGATGGAGAAAAGTCCTAGTCAGTAAAGTAAGCAGAGAAGTAGAAGGTTCAAAAAAGATGTGGGATTCACCAAATTAGATAACAGAACAGTTAGGAAATTAAGTAAACAAGACAGAACTTGGGTACAGGGAATCAAAGGAGATATGGAAGTATGGCTAAATAACATTTATATTATTCTTAACTTATCTTCCATTTTTCGGTTCTTTTCCTCTGATCAGAATTTTGGCAGGGTTGACTGAGCCAGGGACCAATCTCTAAAGCAGCAGAATCTCTCCCAGAACATGGAATCTAAGAAGAAGATGCTGTGATTTCAAAAGGGCCTGTTCGGAGAGTGGGTGGCTGGTTCAAATCGCCATCTGCTGTTTGTCTTGCACCCTGCTTTCCCTTTTTTGGCTCTTCCCCTGTGCTTCAGAGACTGACTCATTCCTAGTCAATACCAAGTGCTGTTTGAAATTTAAAAAAAAAAAAAAATGTAAGTTCCTACACATTGTACTGGCTTTCAAATTTTACCATCTAACCTTTTTTTAATGAATTTTTTTTTCCCCCAGCAGGGGTTGGTTGTTGCAAATATTCTATAATTCTAATTCAATTCAATCAATGTCTATTTAATTTATTCAATATGTAAATTTAATATTATTCCTGCTTATAAACAATGTAAGACTCCAGTTCTCTAATAGCCCAGTAAGAAATGATACTATGCATATGTATTGTCACTGACATTTGTTAGGGATGTGTAAGGCTATCAGATACATGGGTCTAGACTGGTAGTCTCAAACTGGACACACATATCTTAGTGCTACACTGATATGTTCTAAGGGCATTCATTTCCAGGTCCTCAGTTGCTCTTCCTACTCTATTTTCTACCTTCTTTTTAAATAATTGCTCTTCTCTCACACTACAAAAGTAGAAAGAAAGAAAGAAAGAAAGAAAGAAAGAAAGAAAGAAAGAAAGAAAGAAAGAAAGAAAGAAAGAGAAAAAAGCAAATAACACTGAAACATCTAGAATTACCATAGTACATTGCCCAGAATTTACAAAAAAACAAACCAGACCAAAACAAACAAAAATACTAGAGAGTCATATACATAAAAAATTAAAAATATTAATACTAGAGAAGTCTCTTTTAATCAAAGCTCTACAACCCACTCAACATAGCAACACAATTTTTTAATAAAATTTAAATTGTTAATAATTACCAGGATTTCAGTTGTTTGGCTTAATTATGTACTACTGATATTGTAATTAAAATATTTCAAATTATAAAAAATTTCAGGAAATAAAGATATATGAAATATATTTGATTATGTACATCTTATGTAAAAGTATACAGCAAACCATAAAAGATAAAAAATAATTAAGTATAAAATGTATTACATTGAGATACATTTTTGAGGTAGAAGTGGAATGATAGCATAATATCAAGAAGAAAAAGAAGTAAAGAACTCATTCATATATTTTGAAAATGGGCTATGGCTGGTGTGGATCAGTGGTATTAGCGCCAGCCTGTGAACCAAAGGGTTGCCAGTTCGATTCCCAGTCAGGTCACATACCTGGGCTGCAGGCTAGGTTCTTAATTGGGGGCACAGAGAGGCAACCATACATTAATATTTCTCTCTCGCTTCCCATCTCTCTAAAATCAAATAAGTAAACTCTTTAAGAAAAAGAAAGAAAATGGATGTTTATGGTTTTTAATTTATTTTCATATAAGGATTTCACTAAATACATTGAAAATATCACATGACTATGCTTATTCAATGGTCCTATTTGTCTCTTGTACTGATTTTTCTCCCAAAGTCTACTTTACAAAACAATGGCAGGACTACACTCTTGATTTTGGTTGGAATTTGTTTGATGTATATGTCTCTGTCCTTTACTTTCAACATATATGTGTATGTGTGTGTGTTTGTGTGTGTGTTATTTACATAACATATAGTTGGTTTTTAAAATCAGCTTGGCAATTATCTTTTAATTTGAATATGTAAGTTGACATTTATTTTTCATGTATTTATCAATATGCATAGGTTTAAAATATATTTTAGATTATTTTTCTATTTATTCTGCCTATATTTGTTTTTTTCTCTCTTTCCTTGCCTTTTCCTAGATTAACATTTTTAATTATTTCATTTTCACTTTGTTTAGAAGAGAAACACTCATTTACTAATCTTTTAGTGGTTGCCCTGATAATTTCAACATGCCTCTTTATTTTTAAAAGTTACTTTTATCTTTTCCCTAGGCAATGTCAAAAAACTTCTGGCAGGAAATCTCCATTTACCTGGCATTCATCAAACTAGCATGAGTTTATCACTTTAGTTTTTTTTTTTTTTTAGCAGCAATGTATCCTTTTCTTTTCTTTTTTTCTTTTCGTTTTTTACTGTTGTAAAAAACTGTAAAGTTGTCCCAATTTTTCCCTGTTGCTCTTAGTTTTTCATGTTAACAGATTAATCTGTCCTAATACATTCTCCTTCTAAACTAAACCACTAATTTAAAAAAATCATCTCTGTATTTATTTACAACTGCATTATATTCTTTTCTTCAACTATCTTTTCATAAATTAGTAATACAGTAGGCCCCCCACCCATAATCTGCAAGAGATATGTTTCAAGACACCCATGGATGCCTCAAAGAGCAGATAGTACCAAACTCTATACCATGTTTTTTCCTATACATACATACCTTCAACATAGTTTAATTTATACATTAATTCCAGCAAGCGATTAAAAAGTAATAATAAAATAGAACAATTATAGTCATGTACTGCTTAAAAATAGGGACATGTCTTTATTGTTAGGCAAGTTACTCATTGTGTAAACATAGAGTGTGCTTACACACACCTTCATTGAATAGCCTACTACACCTAGGTTATATGGTATATGAGACTATAAACCTGTATAGCATGTTACTATACTAAATACTGCTGGCAACTCTAACACAATGGTAAGTACAGTGCTTTTCTATCTAAGACTGGCAGCAGAGTAACTTTGTTTAAGCCAACATCACCACAAATATGTGAGTAATGTGTTGAGCTATGATGACTGGTTTCCCAAAAAGGTGTCTGAGGATCTGAGGGTAGGAGTGTGCACCTTCTGTCCTGAGGGCTAATGAGACTGGTTTCAGTGACTAAGGGATGATGTATGGAAGAGGAGGAGGAGGAGGAAGGAGGAAAGGAAAGAGGGAGGGTTGTGTCCCATTGGGAAGCCAAGTATGAGGATGCTAAGTTACCTTGCAGCCGCACTTTGGATCCTGCTGGAACTAAGAAGGTTGGAAGGCTATTGTGTCACTAGGTGATAGAAAATTTTCAACTTCATTATAATATTAAGAAACTGTGGTCATAAATGTGGTCTGGCATTAACTGCATCATTCTTATGCAACATATGATTGTGTAACAGTATACTGTAATAAAAGTTATGTGAATGTGGTTTCTCTCAAAGTACTCACCTTTTCACTTCAGGGAAGCACTTTACAGCTTCACTTTGGGTATCTGAATTGCCAGCATCATTACTCTTGTACTTTGCAGCCATTATTAATTAAAATAAGTGTTACTTGAACACAAAGACTCTGATACTGCCACAGTAGACCTGATAGATAACAAAGATGACTACTGTGTGACTAACAGAGGGGAGCGTCAAAGGGATGAGTCACATCTGGGGTTGGGGCAGGACCAGACAGCATGAGATTTAATTATGCCACTCAGGATGTTGCACAAGTTATGAATTATTTATTTTTGGAATTCTTATTAAAAATTTTCAGGCACTGGTTGTCCATGGGTAACAAACTTCACAAAGTGAAACAATAGCTAAGAGGGGACTACTTACACAGTATTCCATTTGGATAACTTATTTAAGGCCTAGTTTTTACACTAGAAGATAAATTTTATGGGATTAAGGACATTTTAATCTTGTATGCTGAGTTGCATCTCTGCACCTAAATCCTTGTAAACAATAAAGTGCTTCTTTACACCCTGGCCAGGTGGCTCAGTTGGTTAGATTGTTGACTCATATACCAAAAGACTTCAGGTTCAATTCTTGGTCAGGGCACATGGCTAGGTTGCAAGTTAAATTCCAGGTTGGGGCACATACAGGAAGCAATTGATAGATGTTTCTCTTTCACATCAATGTTTCTTTCTCTCTCTCTCCCTCCCTCCCTTTCTCTCTAAAATCAATAAACATACACTTGGGTGGGAATTAAAAAATAAATACATTAAAAATAAAGTGCTTATTTACTGCATAGTATAAAAGGCTCCTATCAGGGCTGATTTCAAACTGTCAACTATATATCACTAAGTGAAATTTTGGGAAGACATGTAAACATTTACCTTCAGCACATGACTGAATGTAAAATTTCTGTTACTTGCATTACAAATTTTTATAAACCTATTAAGCTAGACACAAAATTCTCCTCTTTATTAAAGTCTAAATTAATATTTTAAAATATCCTTGACACATGGAATAGCTTAGAAAAATTATCTTGGAGTAAATTTTTCTGATTACTTTTGTAAATTTATTTTCCTCCAAACCATTTGGACTTTTTGCTGCATTAACATATGTGCTTTTGCTGAATCCAGGTATATCAGATAATAAGATTGTTATTTTCACGATCTATTTGAATAAAAGTTGACAACCTATAATCTTAGCATATTTGGGTTTATCAAATGAAATGTGTGTATATATGCACATATTTGTATATGTACATACATATGTACATTTACCTTTGGTGAGGAGAGTGGTCTGGCTATATTTAGTTAACCATGTTATGTATCCACACACACACACACACACACACACACACACCGCCAATGCTCTAGACAGGCACAAGCTTACCTAATGCATGTCTGTAAGTGTAGCCCACTGCAACTCTCCCATTTAAAATAAGGCAAGGAGGAATGAACAATAAACAGAGACCATTGATATATTATTAAGCTAAAGGATTTTCTGCTAAGAAAGTCAAGGATTGATCTACATGAAAAATGTCATTTACTACAGAAAGAGAATAATTAAGTATTAGTCAATAGCTAAGGCATTTTAATAGTATCTTTCTAACAGCTGAAACTGCATTAAAAGACTAAAATCTGGACCTGAGAAAAGCTACACTAATTAAACAAAAATTCTTTTTCTTCACACTGGGAAACTGTCAAAATGTTTTCTAAAGTGGGTATCACATGGAATAGATACAGTTGCACATTGAAATACTTTGAGTTCCTATGGGTCCTAGAATCTAGCTATTTGATGAATTCAAACTGGATCAAAAATTCAGATTATATTAATATCTTATGTATCATTAAAATTAATTAAGCAAGGTTCCCACTTAAGCCCCATGGGAAATACTACACTGGGAAATATAATTTTCATTGAATTAGATCTGACACTTGATTTTGACTAATTTTTGGCATCTGATTCCAAAACTGACCCCAGGTTTCCTCTATCACATCAACTTTTTAAGGTACAAGATACCTTCCCTTTGTCCCAAAAATACAAAATTTACATACAAAGAAAAATAAAGAAAAAATTACCTGAATACAGTGTTTATTTAGAGTTATTATATTCATATAAAGGCTATATGTTGTTACTGTAAGTCATATTGTGTACAAGTAGTAAAATTCTGCTACCAAGCATACATATTAAGGTATTTTATCTTTCAAATGACAGGCTAGGAAATGCCAAAATGAGATACTTGAAACAGTCTCCTTCAGTTGGCAAAACTTTCACAAATTGCTTCATGAGACCCAGCTTTATGTGCAGAGGTGGGAATATAATGTCCTTTCTGTCAACGAGTGGCTCATGTAGAATGTTTGTATCACCAGGTTTAAGGTCAGATCTTGGAGGCCAGTTTGACTTCACTCAATGCTTCTCATGAGCTCTGCTGTCCCACATACACAGAAAACAGGAATACTTGGTGTATCTGCGTTGCTGACCAAGAA
This sequence comes from Furipterus horrens, assembly GCF_987537825.1. Taxonomy (NCBI): domain Eukaryota; kingdom Metazoa; phylum Chordata; class Mammalia; order Chiroptera; family Furipteridae; genus Furipterus; species Furipterus horrens. The sequence goes on from NW_028327172.1 coordinate 52,774,240, forward strand.
GGAAGCAGACAATTTTAAGGTCAACACAGATGATCCAATTGTGCTTGTGATATTGCAACAGATCAATGACTCTCTTTATGTCTTCATATTCTTCACACACACACACACACACACACACACACACACACAAAAAAAAAAAAAAAAAAAACTGAATGACCAATTGGGACTGCACCAAATAAATTGCCATTGTGGAGGAGGATACACTTCAAGCTCTGCCTTGAGCTATCGATGAACAGTCACCATTCAGTTGCGTTATCTATTGGAATTCCCAATTCCTCCATTAAACCATGTATGTTACGGCAATACACAAAGCCACCATAACTTTGAAAGTACTGCAGAAATGCACTTTCTCTTGATCAAAAGTAGGATACCTTTGCTCCTTTTTCAAGCAAGTTTTTCTCATGCAGTCTTGATGCTAGCAGTTCTGAAGCCTTTTTGAATAGTCCCAAATCTCGTGCCAAAGCTTTCAACTCATGCTGATCAAGTCCCTTAAAACTGAGTCATCTTCAAGTTCAAAAGCTTCACCATTGCTGTGACTTAGTTCTTCACCATACTCCTGTTTTTCAAAAGAGGGTAGTTCAATGAAAACTGGCACTGGGATTTCAGCTGAATGAGGCACTGGGCGTATAGCTGATGGTAGACTAGGATACTCTATTTTACATGTATTTTTCTTGTTATATCCTGACATTTTCACTATACAAAAGTAACAGTCACTTGAATGATCTCTGGGCTCTCACCAAACCATGGGTTTATCAAATGGCAATTGATCACGTGTACCCTTTGTCCACATCCGTAAACTCTTGACACACTGCTTCCACACCTTGTGAGGGGCCCAAGACTTATCTTGATCACAAAGTTTTACTTTAAGATACACAAAATAGGCTTGCCTGACAAATGTGCTGATATTTTTCCTTTGGCTGAGAAATGCTGAAACTGCCAGATATAACAAAATGAATCAGAGTTGTTTAGGCACTTACGATGAGAAATAGCAGAGGCAGACATGATCTGAAGGAAAGGAAATAAGTACATATGTAAATAAAAAAATAAATTCTGCTAACTCCTTGTATACAGATAAGAATTTGGACTACACATCGGAATACAATTCACTCTATAGAGTGGCACACAACCTCTCACCACACTGTCTCGTGTGTGACTGAATAGCCTAGACAAGTCTGAACTTGTCATTGGTCTCCAAGGTTGTCCCCCGCCCCACCCCACTTGAGGGAGGTTTTCTCTCAGCCAATAGGAGAGCACTAGTGCTTCTCTCGATCCAGGCTCTATCCAGCCTAGAGTGGTCACATTAAGATAAGCTGTACAGAAAAACTTGATGTGATGAAAGAAAACTAACTAAAGTTCTGCAATCAGCATGCCTATTAAAATCTAAAACAGCTGAAAAATCGAACTCAACAGGAATTATGTTAAAAATTGTTCCCCTGTGTTATGGAGGCTTGAAAAATACTCCCTGATTTCAGAATGCTTTCACTTGGACTTGGGGAATGGAACAAAGACAGATGAAATAATAAAAATGTAAGTACATCTAGTTTGGGTCGTACTATGTAACTAGTATTTAGACAAAGGACAAATGAGTGTGGGCTATAATAGAGAATGCTTCTTGGGAAAACTGTGTGTGATGTGAGTGTGTGCACGTGTGTGCATGTGTGTGTGTGTGTGTGTGTGTGTGTGTGTGTGTGTTTGAGGGTAAGAAAACACTGTTTTTCAGCTTTTAACCTGGAAAGATAGGAAGAGTGTAGTTCTTCTGGAGGGAAATGGCCTATACAAGGATTATCAGATGCATACTAGGACTAGTGAGATATTTAGAACACCAACCTGATTTCCTTGACTCATGTGGGCTAATGGGGCTGAAAAAATACATAAGTGCCTAATGATCTTGTAATGCTAATAGAAAAATAATAATAATAGAAATAATAGTCTATTTAATGTGTAAGTTATGTACATGGGTCAATTTTTACAACTCCATATATGTATTATTTCACATTACAGACAGAAAATGGATTCATAGGAAGGATAAGTATCCAGCCCAAATCACACACTGACAAATGAGAGTTGGGCTTCAACTGATTCCAAAGCTGATGTTCCAGACTTTGCCAGCAAGAGTAAAGTTTTAACAAAAAATTACAGAAAGATTACCAAAAGGAAGGTTACAAAAACACCTTAATCCCAGCTCTGTAGGAGAGACAAAAACAACATTTATTGTGCATTGTGAATTTAAGAACACTTGAGGACCCAGAACAGAAGATAGATCCTGACCCAAACAATTTCTTATGTGCCCTGAAATTCTTCTCCACTCAATAAAGTCGTGAACAAGAAGTCGGAAATAGTGGAACAGGCAGGCCTGCCTATATGTCGTAACTTTGACTTCCTAACTTTCAGTCTCAGCTTCCTGAAACTACTCTCCTCTACAGAATGGGGATATAAAGTCACCCTTGCCTGATCTCTGGGAGTGTGAAGCATCATAAGTTGAATATATGGCCCTAGTTATTGTGATTTCTTCCTTTTTGACTGAGAGAAAATTTCAGCTTATATTCTATTGTAGTTTCTCAGTAAATAAAGAAACATTTAGGATTTGTTACATTCTGCTTTGTTTTATGGTCTTACATGTATATGTTGCTCTCATCAAGGGACCTGAGTCTCAGAGAACAAAAGCTACGGTTCGTTTGCTTGAAAAGCCCCTCTCTCACCTGGTGACACAGAAAGTGCCTAGAACATTTTGGACACAGTTGGCAGCACCTTCTTTAAATATTGATAAAGACATATCTCGGGGATACAGATAGTAAATGCCCAGAAGATGTTAGTAATTTTTATCCCTATGTTGTAGATATGGACACTAAGGTACAAAGAGCTTACCAGCCAACTTTTCATAACATGACAGGTAGAGTTAGAGTTAAAAAAAAAATAGTGTCATTCCAGGGTCTGCACCCAATTGCTTTACTGTGACAAGTGTACTGGATTTAAATTTCAGCCCCTCCCTGCTGCACCCCCCTACACACATGCACATACACACACTTTTTGTTGAGACATTAAAAATTCTGTCACATAAGCTAAGTCAGATCAATTATTGAAAAAAGGGAAACAAAGATATATTAAACATGGACATAATAATAAATGAAAATCAGTAAGTGTAATAAATTGTTATAGAATCTATAGTCAAATAACATTTTGATTGTAGCAGTACAGAGGAAGAAATACCCAAAAGCTTTAGTGAGAAGGTGAGGCTCTCAATTTTGACATATGATCAATGAGGCATTGAAACAGGTATTGTCAGCTACTTGGTAAGTAATAATTTAATGTAAAATTAAACTATTAATGTAAAGTCTTGTAAAGCGTTCTTGTCAGAACATTAGTTTCATGGGATATTAAATAGAGGCCCTGTCTAAATAGGCAAGACAAACACAATGCTAAATAAGTTAAAAACAACAAATAAAACTCGTCATTTTGGGATTTTTCTTGATAGCTATATTTCCTAGTTTTCTGTGGAATGTATATCCTTGGCTGATGGGACTTATGATTTTCCAAGCTGGTGACAGACTATAGAGTTTGTTCAGAAAATGACTGTAATCCTTCCTTTAGATAGAATTTCTTAGGGAAAGCTTTTCAATGACCCTGTTTGGGCAATGTTGATTTGCAGTCTTTTTCTCATATAGGGGAGTGAGGCTCAGCATGTGAACCATTTACACAATGGTCACTTTCATATGTTTATTACATTTCATTATAATCCACTCCCTCTCTTGCTAGCTTTCTAACTCAGATGACCACACTGTTCTTCACATTTCAACTCTTTAGAGGTCCTTGTAAGGCTTGCCTAATTTTAGCTAATTATGGGTAACCAGTCACTCTCCATTCTCCAAACAAATCCATTTCTGGGAATTTGTGCTCTTATGACTCAAGTAGACATCCCTTCATTAATGGCTTTCCTCTAGCATTGGTTGGAAGTTAAATATAAAAAAGCAAGAAAGGAGCTGGCATCCCTCATGGTTCTCAAAGCCTTTGGCTGAATCAATAGCTGCAGCTGTGGGAGAAAGGACTCTGGTAAAACAACAACAAATAACAAGTGAAAAATATAAGAGGAGTAATATTAACAACAAGAACAAAAATATCACTAGCTCCTTCCTACCTACGCATATAGAATCTCAGTATTTTCAGAATCCTGGCTTTTCTAGGAGTTCTCAGTGGATTTCTCATATGAGCTCCTGAACCATTTTCTCTGTAATAGTACTGTCGCTCTGTTGCTAGGCATCCACTGGGTACCACTTTATTGTGGGTCCTCTTATGGGGCCCTAAAACACTAAACCTATTCAGGCTGTACAGCTAGCTATACAGTATGCAGTCGTGGCTGTATGGAAAAATGCCCCAGTCCCATTAGTACTATTTCCCATGAGAGGGATTCCAAATAAAAAAGTATGGTTGCTCCAGTTTCCCACATTTTTTTAAAGAAAAAATAAATAAATAAATAACAGACTCTGTTAGTGTGCAATTTTCTCTCACACATGTCATCACACTTGAGCTCTACAAAAAGGAGGTGAACAAGGACTACTGTTCTTATTTTATATATGAGGAATCTGAGCCAAAGTGAGTGTCAGAGAAACAGTCCTTACCTTCTGTTTTAAGAATTCTCTGAAGCACTTTTTTTTAATTTTATTTTTTTGTTTTTCAATTACAGTTGTCCCATTTTTCCCCCATTGCCTCCCCGACCCAGCCCACCTCTTCTCACACATCATATCCCTGCCCCCCATTGTCCATGTCCATGAGTCATTTATACTTCTTCTTTGACTAAACCCTTCCCTTCCTTATCCCCCTTCTCTCCCTCTCCCCCTCCCCACTAATAACTGCTATTCTGTTCCTTGTTCTATTTAGTTCATTTGTTTGTGTTGTTCCTTAGTCTCCTGTATTAGGTGATATCATATGGTATTTTTCTTTCTTTGCCTGGCTTATTTCACTAAGCATAATTCTCTCTAGTTCCATCCATGTTGTCGCAAATGGCAGGAGTTCCTTCTTTCTCTCTGCTGCATAGTATTCCGTTGTGTAAATGTACCACAGTTTTTTGATCCACTCATCTACAGATGGGCACTTAGGCCGTTTCCAGCACTTAGCTATTGTAAACAGTGCTGCTATGAACATAGGGGTGCATAAGTACTTTTGAATTGGGATTTCAGGATTTTTCGGGTATAATCCTAGCAGTGGAATCACTGGTTCAAAAGACAATTCCATTTTTAGTTTTAATGGAGAAATATCCCAAGTGAACTTGGGATGGATCTTAGCAAAATCAAGAATACTCATCTCTATGTTCACAAAAAGATAGCTGCTTTTCAAGCTGTTGGCAAATAAGTAAACTCATTTATTACTTTGTAATGCTAATATAAAGATTCTACTCATCTGTTGCTGGTACTTGCCAGTGTTTTTACTGTAGTTCTTATTCATGATCATGGATTCCCTCCTTCTGAGGCCAATCAGTCTCTATAATCCTAAAACACATTTTTATAGTCTTCATATGCTCCCACATCTAAGTAGATTTATACACATACATAGACCTTAAACTAGACTTTAAGTAGATCTAAAAAAAAAAATTATTTGTTATGCCTGTCTGAATCAGCCACACCAAAGCAAGGTAGACACAGGTCTTTAAAGACATATATCTACACAAATCATAAAAATTGAAATGTGACAATACATTTATAAGCAAACATGTAGAAATATATCTATATAAGTGGAATACTGACTCAGATTTCCCATCTATATAGGACTATAGGTTTTCTTTTTAATTAGCCATTACTAGTTGACATGGACTTATGTTTTCTATTCATCTTCATTACTTTTGACTATAAAAATATTGTTTTAATTTTACAAATATGAAAAAGGGGTTTCACCCAGATGAAAGGACAGCTAGAGTGAAGCTAAAATTATAGTCCAGGTCTTTGCACCCCACAGTTCATGGTTATGTTATAGCAGCGAATGATCCCTAAGGCTTTTCTGCACCTCACACTCTGTAAGTCTGTTCTTCAATCAACAAATATTTATTAAGCATCATCTATGCTCCAAGCATTGTAATAGGTTGTTGAGATATCATTTCTTGTTCTTAGGAAGTTTAACTTGAAATTGAGGAATTCAGGAAGGATAAGGTGAGGGAGACAAAAAGAAACAGTAAGTAAATAAATGAATTAATAAATCAAGTCACATAGAAATGATAAATTTATTTATGTATTTTAGAAATAATAAAAATTTTTAAGTGTAATATTTTAAATAGTGGTGAAGGATGTAGGATAATGGGGATTTAATTTCCCTGAGTTTAGTGAGAAAAAAAAGTGGGTGATGAAGACTGAGCATTAGCCTGGACCATATCATACAGGATCTTATAGGTCACAGTAAAATGTTTTAATTTTTTTCTGAGTACAACTGATGATTTTTAGAGGAACAGTATCATCTGACTGAGATTGGAACAGATTACTTTGACTACCATGTAGAAATAAATTTTGAGGAGTAGAAGTAAAGTAGATATATCATCCAGGACACTATTATGTCATTCAGACAACAAGACAATAACAGTGGCTACACTTTTTTTTTTTTAAGTCTGCATTATTCTTTTTTTTTTTTTTCCCTGCTAGAATATTCAAGTGCAGAAAAGTTAGTCACTTTCTGGTTCTGACAAAGTCATTCCATCAAAATGTGTTTCCAACTCCTGACTCATTAGCTGAGACGCAGGAGAGGCCCTGGGCAGCCCTTGCTCAGCCTGTGTCCTCCTGACAGCCCTCCTCAAACCCATCACATTTAGGAAAGTTGAGTTTCTCTGTGTCCTACAAGGATGTGTTTTGATTTTTATATCTTTATCAGCCCTAATTTCTGAGGAATTTATTTTTAAACTCATAACAGTTAAGAGAGGGAAAGTAAGGTGGGAGGCATATGTGGCAATGGTAAAAATAAGAGGAAGTTGAAAATATGTAACACAGTCATAGATCAGAGGAGAGTCTGGCAGAGTAGTGAAGACTACTTAAGAATTCCTATTACCATTTGTTTGCTGTGATTCAAATACAATGTTCTGGCATGCATTTGCAACTGACCAGGATACAGGGGGACAAGCCATGCTGAGGATATCTCGACAGGCGTCAGTATTTGATCATGGGATCAACAACTGAGAACAGAACTCCATAATTGCAAATGACAGATGAAAACAATGCATGGCTACAGGATGGGAGGAGCTGGAATGCTGGCAAGTTATTTGGACAAAAGCTTAACTTGACATGTAGCTTAACCCCAAATAGTAAGTCTGTATGTCCATTAAGACACGATTCAAAACTCCATTGTTTGTAGATATCATCATGGACCTACCTAGCTTGTTTCAGATCTGCTTGTGCATTTAATTTGTTTATGCTGCATATATTATTTTGTGTTAATCCTTCTACTCAAATCCTCTTCAGAGAATTTGGATTTAACTTACTGGAGTTTTCTACCTTAAAGACTCTGTGTGGACCAAATTCCTCTTATTGAGAACTAATCAGCACCCCGTGTGCCCACCTAATATCCTAGTCAAGGAGAAAGAGGGAATTCAGATATTGGGACTTCAGCACACACACACATGAAAGAAACATACTTTCTCTTTTGAAGTAGCTGCAGGAAAGGTACTTCTCAAGATGCACATCATGAATCTAATCACTAAAGTTGCATAAAATCAGAAAATGTCTATTCTTCAGGCTAACCTTATTCTAAGTTATCTGTTGAACAGGGTGAAGAACTGGTCACTAAATTGGAACTAGAGCTAAACATGTATTAGGAAGAACATGGTAGCAGCTGTGGAGAATGGAACAATTTAGAAGTCTGGACACAAACAAGTTCACCCATACCTGTGTATACTGCCTTACGTTCCTCCACAGGATTGCATGTAGTCTTGAGAGAACAAATAATACACACTCTCAATAAGGTACTGCTTTATGAAAAACATTACTCTTTCTATCTTTATTAGCTTTGGATTACTACTTAAATTTGTAATAAAGAAATGCAATAATAATAAGTAAATTAGCAATTGCAAATAATAATTTTAATTATCACAATTATTGAACTTAAAGATCTTTTTCTTTTCATAACTATTTTTCTATATTTTATCTAATTAAAAATGGTTTGTGTATAGGTTTGTGTATAGGTCTGTTTTGTTTTCTTTTTGTGTGTGCATGTGCATGCCTGTGTGTGTGAATGCGTGTTGTGAAAAAGAGAGTATTTTGCCCTTTATGAAGCATTATTAACATGAATACTTTATATAATTCTACATAATCTTCATGTGTATCTTAGTTTTCTATTATTTCCATGACAAATTACTATGAAGATAGGGCTTCATATCACATAACTATATTATCACAATTCTGCAGGTCAGAAGACCAGGATTGGGTTGATTCCTCAGCTCTAGGTCTCACAGGGTCTAAATCAAGTTGATGGCAGGGCTGTATTCCTTCCTGGAGACTGTGGAAGAATCTATTTCCAAAATTATTTAGTTTGCTAAATTTAAAACCTTGTAGTTGTAGGACTGAGATCAGCATGTCCTTGTTGACTGCCTGCAGAGGGGCCATCCTCAGTTCACAAAGACCGCTCTCTGGTCTTTTCATGGAACCCGCTATATCTAAGAACTAGCAATCCCATGTCAAATCCTTCTCACATTTGGAATCTCTCTGATTCCCTCTTCTGCCATCTATCTTCTGCTTATTTTGCCACTGTTATCTCTCTCAATTTAGCTTGAGAATATTCTCTGATTTTAACTGCATCTGTGATTAGTTGGGTACCCCTAGATACAGTAGTGCAAGATGATTGATCTCCCTATCTCATGGCCTATGACCTTATTTACATATGAAAAATTCATTTTGCTATGTAAAGTAATATCTTAACAGGTTCCACTGATTAGGATGTAAACTTCTTTGGGGAAGGGCCATTATTCATCTAATCACAGTATGTACTATCATCTTTAGCAATTTTATAACTGATATATCATAATATTAAAGAACATTTCTGAGGATATATATTTGTTTTCATTTTTGTATTTTGCAATTATAAATTATATCTTTTACTTATTCCTCTTGAATTATTTTCTTTAATCAAGTATCAAGAAATGGTACTATTGTGTCATGAGCAGAAATATGGGCTTTTTCAGCTTACTGCTGTATTGAGTTACAATAGGTTTATACCAGTTTATAAAGCTCAGCACTAAAAGATTGCATAATTTCATAACTACCTTATCAGCATTGAGTGTATGTGTGTGTGTGTATATACACATAGCCAAAAATGCTAGAAAATATTAATATTTTATTAAATATAATTTTAATGACCTCCTATGTGAAGTATCTCCAACATTATTTTTGTAATTACCTTTTGGTATCTCAATGCTTTATATAAGTTATTTAAATTATAGAAATTATCCATTTCTCTATCATATATAGAGAAAATATTTTTCCATATAGATTATTATTCTATTTAAGCTTAGTTTTTTTAATACATATATTTTTATATTTTAAAACTACTTAAATTTGCCATTTTTCCTTTAATATTGTTCTTTTTGATTCAGATTTTAGCAAATTATCATTACTTCACAGATTCTATCAATTTTTTAGCTCTATATAACATGTCATTCTGGCCCTAACTAAATAGCCAGTTGGTTAGAGCATTGTCCCAGTATGTCAAGGCTGTGGGTTTGATACCTGTTCAGGGCACATACATGAATTAACCAATGAATGCATAAATAAGTAGAACAACAGATTGATGTTTCTCTCTCCTTCTCTCCTATTCTCTTTCTCCAAAATTAATAAATAAAAATAAATAAAAAAATTTAAAAATAAACAAAATGCCATACTAATGTAGCTGTAATATTTTGATCTACATTTCAAGGATTGATTTGCATACTGGACATTTTTCAACAGAGGGCAGCATTTTGCATTTGTTCTGCTTTGTGGGAGCATATTTCAATCACAGACACCAAATGTTCTGAAATTTTGCTCAAAAACACATAGTGAACAACATGTACAAAAGCATTTCTATGGAAAAATTAAGATATTTTCTTAACACAGAGCTTCTGGGAGATTCTTAAATCTTTGAAATGTGATACATATTCTTTAAATGAATAAGTGTGGTGAAAACAATAAAGAGTGAATGTTTGAAGAAAAAGGAGTCAACTTTAGAAAAAGGCAGCAATGATAGAACATTTTACTGAAAATTTTAGTACAATTGGAGATGACTAAACAACGAAGCCAATAAAGCTTGAGTTTGCTGTAGATGATGTAACCAACTTCAGTGAAGCAGTGTAACTAATGCTCTATACTCTATCTACATCATTTAATCTTAAAAGTGTACATTATGTTTTTAATTGTTTTTGTAATAAATTCTAAGTCTTTTGCATGGCTCATAAGGCCTTTTAGATTGAGGCCCCAGGCCTCATATTACAAGCAAGTGTTCTCTAGACTAGTCCCAGTCAGTGTTTCCCACCCTTTGTCCTTAGATTGCTGTGCACCATAATTTCTACATACCAGAAAGCACATAATAGACACTCAGTAAATAAAACATACGATGATACTGAGATGTAAAATGTTCCACTAATCAGCTTTGTAATACTCTTTCTCTAGCATTTCTAATATTTACCACATATGAGGTCTGTTCAGAAAAAGTCCAATCATTGTTAATATAACAAGAATGGTTTGCATGACATTGATAAAATCTGGCAGCCAAGGAGGGTGGACTGGAATGTGCATGTGTGAATAACAACAACTTCACTGCACTAGTCAGTGGGGGTGGTAGACGCCATCGAGTGAGCATGTGTACTGTGTGGCTACTGAAAATAGATGGGGCAGCTGATTGCAATTGGGAGAATAATGTGAGGTTCCAAGGGTCTACTTTGAAGGGGGCTGAGATGTCATTGTCCTACACACAATGTTTCTTGTATCTTGTATATTCTTAAATAAACGTCTCTATTTTTTCACAGTGCATGGCTGTGGCTGGATACTTTCTGGACACACACACACACACGTTTCATTTCAAAAAATTATTTTAGTAACTAATGTGCTTTTATTTTCTGGGATTATTTGGAGCTTAATCAGATGTTTTTGTAACATATATTAAAATTGTTAATTGAAATATATCAAAGGAACTAAAAACTATAATTCCATTATGAACCTAAGGTTTAAAGTATATCCTTTTCTGATTTCTAAATACATCACAATTTTAGGGCCATTGAGTTTGGAGGCCATGAAAGAGGTTGGGAACTTTATATTGTAATAGGGCTGAATTATCTGGATTGAGGTGAAAGGAAAGACAATGTTGGACATCACATACTTTTGTAATTGGCATAAGTAAGCATAAATTCATAAACTTTTGAAATGGTCATGAGTAACAAAAATCTAACATTTGTCCAGTCACCATAAAGCATAGATGAGAAAATTACAGAATCACTCTTGAAGCTCCTATATAGGGTAAATAATCCAGCTGTTGCTTCTCAGTGCTGAAACACTTTAATAAGAGTGAGCACAAAATACCTGCACTCAACTAACTAAATATTCACTGAGTGCTTTCCATGAGTCAAGGATTCTGCCCAAAACCTGGCATACAATAACAGATAAGATATCTGTATACTTGGGCCAGAGTCATAGAATAAAATTATGCAACAAAAAGTTCCTTCCTTTGAGATGATTAGAGACCTAACCAAATTGTGAATGTAGATGCTCTTCCCTCATTTTTGTTTATCAAGATTCTTCAAACCTCTTCTCCAAGATTGTCTTCCTTATCTAAATTACCTTTAGTAAATCAGATACTTTAAATATTTCTTGGAATCCAGCATGAACTTGCAATTTTATGATGCTGTGAATCACCTAGAGAAGATGCCTAGAAGGGAGAAACTGTCTCTTATTCATCAGTTGTTCTTGGCACCAGGCCTGGCAAAAGGTGTAGAATTATAGATGAAAAATGAGTGGATACATGAATGAATAAATGAATAAGTAAATGAAGAGTAACTTGTGAACATGTCTTCATTTTTTATTATAAAATAATTCAAACAGTTGGAGAATCAAAATGTGTTCCCACCCCCCAGACTAAAAAACTGTAAATATTTTCCACATCACATCTATATGTTTTTAAAAATAAAAATAAATTACTATATATGGAGCCTTGTTATTATCTCTCCTGAACCTCATTTCCCCTTTTTCATCCTCAAAGACATAAATATTCTTGAAGTTGGTGTTTAATCTTATCTTTCACGTTCTTTTTTATTTTGAATGTATAGTGTCATAAGTAATAAATATATTTTTATTTTATTAAACATAAATGATAATACGGCCTCTATATCTTTTGCAACTTAATTGTTTTGCTCTCTACTATGCTTTCAAAATTTATGTTAACAACTAGATAAAGTCTAAGTGCTATATAATATTTATGAAGAAAACACAAATTATTCATTCTCTTGCTAATGAACATTTTGGAAGAATAAAATTTGTTGCTATCATTAAAAATGCTAATTGGTCTTTTTGTGTGTCTTCTGTGCAGAAGTTCCAGGATGTATTTAGCATTCAAACCCAAAACTGTAATAGCTGGTTCATTCAAAACACACAAAGCATTTGTAAAAATCTGCATTCTCATAAGCAGTATATGAGTTTACTGCTTACTTAAATTCTCATCAAACTTCAGTTCCATTCCATTCAACCATTTTAATCCTACACTTTTTTAATTACTCAAGATTTATACCACATTAATACCATGTTAGTATATTTTTTTACTCCTTAAAATGTCTCTCAAAATTATCTGTGCTATCCCTGCCCTATAGTTTTCAATATTAATTTTAGGATAAATTTATCAAATTCTATAGTGAACTGTGTCTACAATTATATTGAATTTGTTGATTAATTTAGGGACAGTTGGTATCTTTATGATATTGACTCATAATCCACAGACATCATTTATAATATTTTATAATTATTTTTACAAAGGCCTAGCAAATATTTGGTAAACTTACTCCTGGATGTGTTCACTATTTTTTATTTTTTTATAGTTGTAAATGTTAAGTATGGTGTTGTTTTTATCTGGTTTAACTATGAAGTTTCACTAACCTCACATAATTTCCAGGGTAGCAGTTCTTTTTTCTAGTTTATATATCACAGAATTTCTTTTGGGAGCTGCAGACCCATTTCTTTTTTTTTTTTTTAATTACAGTTGTCCCATTTTTCCCCCATTGCTCCCCCCAACCAGCCCACCCCTTCTCCCACAATCATATCTTATTTATCTCATTATAGGATCACTGAGTCAGCTTCATTATGTAGCATTTATGGTATTTTTTATTTTTAAGGACATTATGAAACTTAATTGAGTTTAAAATGTATTCTTTTGTTATTTAAAATAAATTTTTATTTTAAAATTTATATTTAAAATTAAATATATTTATATTTTCCTTTTAATTTTGCTATTATTATTGACATATTTTTCTAAAACTTAATCTACAAAGTTTAGAAATAAATATTATCTAACTTAATTTCTTCAAGTTATACTATTTTACTTTGTATTATTGTATTTCATTAGTTTTATTGAGATTTGTTGTTTTGCTCATTTCTTTGTTTTATCTCTTCATGTGTCCAGAGACATCTACTGCCCAACGTTTTGCTTTTGAAAAAATGTGCTCATAGCAGGGGTTACAAATTCAACAGAGAATGAGAGGAGGGAAAGAAGGGAGAGCGATTCTTATGTCAAATGTTATTATTACTTTTCTTTAAAAAGCAGGTCTTGTCATTAGGTATTCTGTTCAGAGAAATGGGAGTCACTTCCTTGCATGAAAATTCATAGCGTACTTATCTTAGGAAATGTATCTCCCATCCACTACTGGGTCAGAAACCCTCCCAGCACAAACCCCAAGTCCATAGTTCTCACACCAGGGGGCGCTGTTCTGCGTGCCACCGTCGACAATAAATCTTCCTCTTCATCCAGGCGCTAAACTGGGAATTTAGGGACAAGAACTACCAAAGACCTTCCCCTGAAGCACTTCTTCAAGTCAATAAATCATCTCCATTACTGGTTTTATTTTTTGTAGCTTTATCGAGATATTTTCTTACCTCGACTGGTTGAAAAGTACATAGATAGATTTTAGTTATTTTTCTTGTGGTGTTTCTTAAATTTTGAAGCTATGAATTGACCTTTAAAGTTTTTGAACAAATTTAATGGAAGTGAGTGTTTCTATCACACTATCAAGTATGGGAGGTACTTACGTGTTTAAATTACACATTTAACACACCCTCTTCTGCTATCATTATTGTGATATAAAATTTTCAGTTTTATTCTTTTGCATTAAAATTTCTATTATTTTTACTTGTGTACAATACTTGACTAGCATATTATCAACTTCTATGCTTGTCACCCCCATCCCACAACTTACTTCTGCTTTTCTTTTTCTTGTCAATGTACATTTTTTAGTAATTCTTCTTAGTGAGAAACTTTGAGCAGTAAAGTCAATGAATCATGGTACATAGGAAAACCTATTCATTTACTTTTCACCCTACTTGGCAGGTTTTAAAATTCTAAGTTGAGTTTTACCTTCAGCATCTGGATATCACTCTGTGCTTTTTCTATCTTAGAAATTTTCTCATCTATTTTGTTCGTATGTTCACTTAACTCTCCTATCATATCTTCCATTCCATGACAAACTCTGTCATCTTCAGGAAGCCATAGTGAATAAAAAATAGGAGGTGTTGAGAAGGAGAGCAAAGCTAAGCAAGGTGAGATGTTGATGACACAGCAAATCATCAATTTATGGTGTCAAGAGAGAGGAGCGGAAAGAGCAGCCTGCTTCACCTGCGGTTGCTTTCAGGACAGTGTGGCAGACAACTAGGCAATCAGTGAACTAAAGATTCTGCTGACAGTGTTAGATGAACTGATTCTGATTTACAAGGGAAAGCTGGAAAAGGAGTGATTTTAAAAACTTATGTATTTTCCTTAAAGCCTCTTTTGGTTGACCCCACATTAAGAAAACCCAACGCAAAGGAAATTTGAACCCTCTCAATCACCTGGAAATGTTGATTTCTATCTTTAGCCATGACTCAGCACTTCTTTCCATGGAGACAGCTCCTGTATGGATGGCCTGAATATTTTTTTATGGACTATCTTTGTTCCCATCCATTGGTCCAGGTTGGAAACACAAGGCTTTTAACTTATTTCCTTAGTCTTGATGCCACTGATTCCACTGTGAAATAGATTGACTGGATTTGAGAAAGACGGAGGGTCCTCTTTTCAATAATAAAAATACTAGCTTTGAATATTAGATACATACATATCCCTATTTTAAAAACAAATAAACATATAAAACTTTTTTAAAAAATCCTTAGCCATTTTTTTCAGCACTGGCTCCATTATATCCAGTATCTGAAGTCCTGGGATTTACTCTTTCTCTCTGTCTCTCTGTATCTCTGGTTCTTTCTATTAAATTCTCACTTTTTTCTCTCTATTCTTTTCTTATTCTCTGATCCCTGTACTTTAAGAAGAAAAATAGAATTTCTCCCATATTATTTTACAGTGAAATTAAATTATCTCCAGACCATATCACCAACTAATTAAAGCCATCCTTTCGGTTAACCAAGGATTTGGCCAAAGCTTTGTAACTGAGGCTCCTTCCTCCAGATTTTCTTTACTTGCTAGAGCAGAGAGCAGCATATACAGTTACACTAGAAAAGTTGTTAATTTGTTTACCAGAATTATATTTTTATTTACAACATGATTAACTAAAATATTGAGTCCTTAATATATAAAATAGATAAAACAAACAATAAACACTATCCAGAGAAACTAGAATTTCACAAAATCAACATAGTTTACAGCCAAAGTATTTACTGATGAGTAACTGTGAGAAGGAAAAATTATATCTGAAATACACCTTAAACCATAGGATCAATTTGCACAAATATTTAAATTACAATAAATTTACAGAGAGAAAACAATGAGATGCATCTATATCATATTCATAAACATAAACTAATTACATAGAACAGAAATACACTCTACCCTACACCACTGACCTTAGATAAATTTAATTTCTTGATGCATCTTTAATGAGGAAATACAGTACCTAGTGTCTTACAAGTTTGCTTTGGGCCAGATAAAGGAATTCAGAGTGTATCATTTAATTATTGTGACTTCATCAATGACCAAAAGTATTCTGAATCTCATATTCTTCTGTAAAGTGGGAACACTAATATCTTATCTCAAAGGCTTCTAGAGACATACAGAAAAATTGTATTTGTTATGGTGTTTCTACAAAATAAGAAAAATATTTAATCAATTATAGTTCTTAAATTCTATTTCATTTTTGAAAAAGGTAACTGCTCTTAAAATATAATTTAAATATATAAAAACAAAAAGTTAAAACAAACTAGAAATTGCATATTTAAAGAAAACAGTTACAAAGATCAAAATTTATTTTCCCTTAAGACTTTGTTTTTGTTTTTCCTCCCTAAATTTTTTACAGTTTTAATAAAACTTCTTTTTATTCTAAACTAATGCCTTTCAAATAATATAAGGCAAAATGATGTGGAAATAACCAGAAACCAAAAGAAATCAAGCGCACAGGAACAAGCTTTATTCCTTTGAGAGAAGCAATTGCAGATGGAAATTGAAAGAAGTCATATTTACCAAGGCTTTTTCCCTGTTCTTTCAATATTGGAAATGAAATCACTGCAAAGAGAGCTGTCAGACCATATATATTTCAAATGACCCAATGATTCTCGTTCTCTGCCTTCTTACCCAAACATTATGCATTTTTCACTGCTTTTAATTCCATTAATGAGAGAAAAGACATTCAGGTAAATGCCTGTTTTATAAAGTAACGCACCCAAGGCAGGAATGAAATTTAGTTCTTCATAAGATAATCAGATATTTGCCTTCCATATTAGTTATTCAGAAACGTTTTAAGAATGGCTCATATTATTTCTCCAGCTATGGGAGTGATAGATAGTAAAACCTTGAGATGAAGAGCTCAGACTCTAGAGCCAAACTGCCTGTACTCAAGCTATGTGACTCCAGGCAACTCATTTATATTACCGTGCCTCAGTTTCCTCTATCTTATAATATTTCTGTATGGATTAAATAAATTATATATCCAGTATCTGAAGTTCTATGTATATATACATAGAACAATGTCTGGCACAAGTATGTATTTAAAATTGTTAACTATTGTTATTCCTCGGCCATGATGCACTTGTGCCTTAAGATCTCCTGTTTATAATTGCATCTGGCTATGCCAGATAAGCAGGCTATTTAATAGATATACTGGCTATACGTCTCTCAGAATAGTTGAGAATAGCCATGGGGGGCTAAGAACACACATTCTTACCCCTGAAAAAAGCCCAGTTTAAACTTCTGGGCCCTTGGGCAGGATGTGATACCAGTTTCCTTCACTCAACAGCTGGTTGTCATCCATTATTTCTCTCATCACACAATGAAGCTGTTGTAATGTTTACAGACAAAAGGAATATGCATCATTTATATGCTTTTTAACCAGTGCTGTCTTTTCATTAATCACAATGAACCTAATGACTATCACACGGGGAATATGAACATTCAGTTGGGGAACAGATGCATTTGAACATGGTTATAGGATTGATGGTGTAAGACCGTCCAAAATATCCCTGGATCCCATAATGTTTCTAGTGGTGGAAATAGACATTCTGGACCTTAGTTTACCAATAACAACAGCTCATCTGACCATGTTTCACTTCTTCATAAAAACCCACTATACTCTGCATTGTTCTTAAGACCAACATTTTTAACATGTGCACCTGCCTAACTCCTGCCTTACTGTATACCAGTGTCTCTTATCTGTATCCACACTGATCTTTTATAGATGCTTGAACATGTCATGAATTTATGTAACTTCAATTTTTTAAATATTAAATACAAACATCCCCTTACATTTACTTATTTCTTTTTTTTTTCAGGACAGTAAATATTATATTTGCAAGGATGTTAGCCAAAGGTTGAGTGCTGCTTTCTTCTTTTTTAAGATTTTTTAAATTGTTATTCTATTACAGTTGTCCTAATATTCCCCCCTTTGCCCTCCTCTGCCCATCCCACCCCTCACTGCCACAGTAAATTCTCACACTGTTGTCCATGTCTGTGGGTCATTCACACATACCTTTTAAATAGTCCCTTCTCCTTCTTTCCACATTATCGTCCTCCCCTGTCTCATCTGGTTACTGCCAGTCTGTTCCATATTTCCATGCCTGTGGCTCTATTTTGCTTGTTAGTTTATTTTGTTCATCAGATTCTTCTTATAGGTGAGATCATATGGTATTTGTCTTTCACCAACTGGCTTATTTCACTTAGCATAATATTCTCCATTTCTATCCATGCTGTCACAAAAAATAAGAGTTCCTTCTTTCTGGAACCTATTTGAGACAGTAGTCAATCCAAAGAAAAGCAGAGCCAAAAGAGAAACTTTAGGAATCAAGGTGACATCTGAACCCTGACCCTGTTGTGTCTTTTACAAGTCGATGAGTTTACATTTGTTCTTAGTTTGAGTTGGGTTTCCTAACTAAAGAAATAAGTAAATATACTTTTGTAAAAGATACAATAGGGTCAGGACTCAGATGTCACCTTGACTTCTAAAGTTTCTCTTTTGGCTTTGCTTTCCTTTGGATTGACTTCTGTCTCAAATAGATTCAGGAAAAGGTGGCCACACCCAACCCCAGGTTTACATCTTCCCAGCTAGCAATATTAAAGACGCCCTTTCTCTGCTGCTCTCCAGGGGAGCCTGAGGCCTGAGCAGCTCTGCACTGGAGAAAATTATCCCAGGAACAACCAAATGGTTTCTCTGATTTGCTAAACGTCACAGTGCGACTCCATGTGACAAAGGACTGGGTGGCTCAGCTCTATCCAGACCACATGAAAGTAGAGCCTGTGTGTTCATGATAATGTTTAAAAGAAAAAAGCAGTCTATTTGTCACATTGCACCTTTTTCTTGCTATTTTCTTTCCCTTGTACTGGCTTCTCTGAAGTATGTATTATTTTTTTATTAATTTATTTACTTTTAAAAATAACTTTTGTTTGCATTTGTCAAAATTGAACAAATAATATTTTTATGTAGAGGGTCAGACTTTTTAATTCATTAATCTTAACATTCAATAAAATATTTAGGATGCTTGAAACCATGGAGAGTACCAAACCTTACACATACTATGGTTTTTTCCCTATACATACATACCTTTTCGTTTTAAGGAAACACTTTATGGTTTCTCTCTGGCATATTTGAATTGCCAGCATCACTGTCACTACTCTTGCCTTTTGGGGTCATTATTAAGTAATACAAGGGTTAGTTGAACACAACGTTACTACAACAGTGAATTGGGTAACCATGATGGCCACTAACTGACTGATGGGCAAGTAGGGTATATAGCATGGATATGCTATTCAGAACAACAGGGAATTTAATATTTATGAATTGTTTATTTCTTGAAAGTTCCATTTAATATTTTCAGACCATGGTTGACTGTGGGTAGTTGAAACTGTGGATAAGGAGGCACTACTGTATCTTATTTATTTATTTTATTTTTATCCTCAACCAAGGACATAATTTTTTATTTTTATTTATTTATTTATTTTGAGAGAGAGAGAGAGGAAGGGAGGGAGAGAGAGGGAGAGAAACATCAATTGGTTGCCTCCTGTGTGTGTTCCAACCTGGGACTGAACTTGCAACCTAGGCATGTGCCTTGATTGGGAATCAAACCTGTGACCTTTTGGTTTATAGAACAACACTTCAAGCAGTCGAGCCACACCAGCCAGGGCTGTGTCTTATTTTTATTCTGCCCCTCATGTGCCTATTATAAGTCCTTTATACTTATTTTCAAATTTCTTTAGTGTCCTACATTTTTAAAAAGAGTTTATTGGTTCATGGCTAATTGTTTATTTATTTGATATGTATTTATTGAGCATTTACTTTATGCCTAACACTATGATCAGAATTGGCTTTTTCTTTAATCTGTATATAAAAATATCTATATATCTCTAGATAATCCTTAGTCCTTACAACAACCTAACCAGAAGGATAAAAGCAGCATTTTAAAAAAAATGTTTATAGCTGGAAATACTGTTCTTGAAAAGGATCAAAGAAAAATGCAAGGAAAATAAATGGCATTCCCCTGGTAGCAGAGACAGGAGACAAACCTATAGGTTTTCTGATACAAAGACACTTTTACTTATATAAAAAATATTTTCTTGCTAAAAGAAAGTCTTTATTGTTTTCATTCATTGATACCAAATATTAGGAATCTGCACCCAGTGTCCATCACTATACCAAGCAATGAACACACAGATATGGACCAAGTAGGGTACCTGCCCTCAGGAGACCTGCGATCTAGTGGAACTATCTTAGTTTTCTGAGCTTAGTATCAACTTAAGGTTACTCTGAAGATCAAACTGCATCTTGGTTTAAAGTACCTTCTTAGATCCCATCATATAATAGGTGAACAATTAGTATTGCTTTCTTTCTCCACTGCTCTTGGGGAGAGGGACACTTTTTATTTAGGAAATAAGATGAGTTAGAAAAAGGTCTGGATGTTGTACTAAGACTGGATACCAATCCCAACTCTTCCATTGCTATATGTGTAACTAATGTCTATGATATTTGTGCTCCTCATCTGTTAAACAGGGGTAATGCTGCTTCATGTAAGCACTGAGCATTTGCTATGTCACCTCTTCCATTATTTGTATTAGAAACTATTTGAAACAAAACAAAATTTTGCTAATTTTTGCAATTTTAAACACAAGTTAAAATCTGTTATAAAATATTTTAAAACTAAGAACCTTATTGAGTTCACAGAATAAAGACAATGCATGAAAAATGCCTGTCTATAAATCTCTCTCTTTTTTTAATAGCTCTCTTTACACACCTGTTTCCAATTAAAAAAAAAAAAAAAACTACCATTAAAAAGATGTAATAAGGATATTTGCCAAAAGTACTTTATAAGTAATCTAGGTAATATCTTTTAGAATATGTCTTAGGAATGACCATTCTCGTTTATGAATAAAACAGATAACAATGCTAACGATGAGGGTAACAATAGCTAATGTTATATTAAGTGTTTTATATATTATCTTAACTTTTCAGAACAATCCTCTGTATTATTTTCTTCATTTCACAGATGATAAAACAAGGTTTCCAGGAAATTAAATAATAACATGCTCAGGATGACACATTTAGTAAGGTATCGACACTGGATTTGAATTCAGATATGGGTGATATCAAAGACTTATTTTTCTAGAAATCATGCTTCTCTTCACTTCTAATATATGAAACACTATTTGCATGTGAAGAGAGTGAGAGGGAATAAAAATATTAAAGAGAAGCCTAGGAAAATGGGAAATACAAAAGAGCAATACTATAATCAGCTATTCCTTCTGAAATTACTTGCTTGGTATTCAACAGACAATGACATGTACAAATACCTACACACTTATAGCTGGTGATTTTGGTTGACTTCAGTAGAAATTAAAATAATTCATGTGCAACCTTTTCTTTCCTGGGCACTAGTCTTATAATTAATGACCCCACTTTTTCTATCAGGACTAATTAAATTTTGTTAATTAGAAATTGAAACCAAAGGTGATAACTTGGGAATAATATGCTTTTACTACAGTAGAATTTATAAACATCAGATCAATGATTATATTCTGTATAAACTAAAAATTACGGATATTTCTGACAAATGCAATTTTTTTTATATTATAAGAAATTTTTATTTTCTTAGTGTTTCTCTTTTATTTTTTGGTTTTTCAATTACAGTTGTTCCCATTTTTCCCCCATTGCTCCCCCCACCCAGCCCACCCCTTCTCCCACAATCATATCCCTCCCTGTTGTCCATGTCCATGAGTCATTTATACACGTTCCTTGACTAAACCCTTCTCTTCCTTAGATGCAATTTTTTACTTAGAATATCAATTTGCTTTCACAGTTGATTGGAAGATCAAGCCTACTTTTTTGTCATCTATCTCTGGGAAACTGTTCTCTTCTAGCATCTGTATATTTTTCATCTATGCTATTGGGAAACATGGCATCACAGACAGCAATGTGAAGGTTAAATCTCAGGAGTCAGTTTTGGGTTTAGGATCCACCACTTACTAACTAAACAAACTTAAAAGCACTCACCATCCTGAACTCAGAGTTTCCTCATCTGTAGATTGAGATAGTCTTTCAGCCCAATTTTCATATCTGTTTGAAGAACCAAATGAGAACAAGTATTTTACATTACTAGTTTGTCAATTGTAAAAGTAAAATGCAAAGATCCTGATAATCAGAGTGTGCAAGTGTGCGTTGTGTGTGTGAGCAGGCATGACCAAACATTCTCCTTACTGCAGGCCCTTATGAGCCACTTTTTCTGTTTGGTCTTTTTTCCTGAAAGGTTTTGCTTTGCTTTCATTTCAGTGGTGAATGGTCTCCTCCCTGGAGTTCCCACCTCATTCTCTCTCCTTCCTTCTTTCCTTCTCTTGTTCTGCCTTCCACTTCGATAAACTTCCACATACCTGCATCTTTTCTGGTCTAATCACAACGACGACAACAGCAACACAGATGGTAAAAGTAATACATAGAGTTTACTAAATACTTACTACGTGTCAGGCATTGGTTATAGCACTTTGCATATTTTATCTCAATATAAAAAATATGACTATTATACCTGTCTTGAAGAATTTCCCCACCATTCATTTTATCTGACCCATGTGGATTTTTCTCTAAGTAACTCTCTCTCTTTCTCTTTCTTCCTGTATGTCATTAGTGCTTACAATGTAAATGAGCTACAAAATATTTAGCAATCACTCTAAGCAATCATCACTTTGTCCTGGAACCGTTATCATGAAACAAAAGCTGCCATGTGCACACTATTTCATAATTTAAATAGTGTTTTCTTAAGTAAGCTCATTTTACCCTGACATAGCAAATTTGGAAACCTAAATACACCGCTCTTTTTTCCCCCTCCATATCATGATGTATTTATATATCTTAATTCTGGGGACTTGGGATGTTAAGGGGAAATGTATTCCTACTTGTGATGTTGTGCTACTGCCATGTTAATAAGAAGTAGGAAAAAATAGAAAAGAAACTAATATTGATTGTATGACTGCCTCACTCCAGGAAAGTCAGAGGTCTCTCACATACAGCTCAATATCAGAAAGCCCATTTTTCAGTGAGGTTCTTCAGTCAGGGTTAGTGAGGTTTAGTAACTTGTCCATGGGTCAAGGGCACAGACAGGATTAGAGCTCATGCCTATCAGTTTTCAACATTCTCTCTGCTATACTTAGCTATTCACTTCCTTCTCGGAAGGAAGATTATGTTGTATACTTTTAAAGTCAGGTTCTTAATCATTTCCAAGCAATTCCTTGATATTTTGGGCCATTTTAGACATTGTTCTTACTCTTGGGATATTAGTTCCCTGACATTTAGAATACCAAAAAGATAACTTATTAAATTATATCTCAGCTCTCCCGAAGTTAATATATCTTTCTAATTTTTCTGGATTTTAATCAGAGAATGATTTTAGCCCCTGAAAAAAATATGATTCAATAATAACAGTGAAAATGGTAATAAAATATGTAATTTTACCATCTTAGATATAAAAGACATTAATGGGACTTTCTGATAGATCCCTGCCTTTTCTCAAAATTTGGGTGCTGTGAAAACACCCTTTAAATCAATTGAACCATTTATTCCCTGGTGTTCTCATCTTCCCCTTATACTTGATGATTCTGACTCTCTTGAATAACTGCAGATTGAAAATCATTTTAATGTTTATTTCTCCAATTGGCTTTCCTCTCAGATGTGAATAATTCATCTATACGTCTTTCTGTGAGTCTTAAGTGCCAAATCCTATTGTATGAAATACTAATGTAATCTTGAAGATTTTTGTGGGGAAAAAGAGGAAAAGTCAAGTCAATTTATCTTTTCAAAAGCATACAGCCTTCATTGAATTTTATAAGAAAAAAGAAAAAGAAATTAATTGAAAAGACAGCTAATTTTTATTTATTAAGTATTACCTATTAACATTCTGTGGCATAGTGTTTGGTATTTTTATTGTGGTATGGGCCATAAATATAAACAAAAAATTAGTCTTACATTACAGGTAAAAATATACCTTTCAAAAAATTAGAGTGATTATATTATAAAGTAAAATAGTTTGAGTTAGAAGGCATTTGAAGATATAAGGATAATAGTGAAATGCGCCTTTGCTAAATAAGAGTTGAAATAATAGATATTTACTGGTTTTTCCCTTGAAATGGGGCCTACAATTTGGGTGCTTCTGCATATTTTGAAAGGAATTTGATTTGTAGACGCCAACATTTGGAGACTGTCAGCAGGAAAGGATACCACAATTAGAGAAGACATTAACAAAAATAAGTATTTCTAAATGGCTCCATACCATGATTTACAAAGATGGCAAGATCTTCTTTCCAAGACAGGCAGCTATGGGGAATCACAGAGCAGCTGGACATCAGCAAAGCAGCAGAAGGAGCCTCTTTTGACCATCTTATAGAGAGATAAAGACATTTAGTAGAATCTAGAATGATTAGTCTGATTAGAAACTGACTGAATAATTAAAGTAAGTTTTGGCCTGTTAATATATGTTCTCTAGAATAAATTTTCTAGTAATTTAGCCTGCCCATTTAAAAGTTATATTGATGGCTTAGTAATGATATTAAAAAAAAAAAAAAACACACACACACACACACACACATACAAAATTGGTTTGTTGTTACAAAGCTTGGCAAGCCAAGAATATGTAGAATAGGTGTACTGAAAAGAGCTAATATGTATTGAGCACTATGTTGTGGGCCTTATATCAACTCTCCTAACCTTCACAACAACCCTGCAAAATAGGTGGCATCACAAACTTTATTTTACAGCTGAAGAAATTGAGTCTCAGGTACAGGCACACTTGGCAAATCAACATCTAACCAAAAAAAGGCCAAGATTCAAATCATGAGCCTCCACCCCTCACATGATACTATTTTTATACCTGACTTTAGTACTCCATACACCTTTAACATTCTGGCAGTTAAAAAAAATAACACACGCACACACACATACACGAGAAAGACAGACAGAGAGAGAGAGAGAGAGAGAAAGAAAGAGACGCTATAGATCAAATCTAGCAAGTTTCAATGATTAAAAATGTCTTCTACAGATGTCTAAAATCATTCTTTTTAAGTAGATTATCCTTCCTTTCTGTAATCTATCTTTGAAATTCCTACTCACCTGGCTCAAAAGTCATTTCCTCCATAAGCCCTCCATAGAAACCTTTCACATAGATGATCATTTTCCCCCCTTATTTTCCATAAAGACTTGGCCGTTCATATTTTTCATGACTTCCTTGCTTTAATTATTATAAAAGTATTAATTTATAAACTTCCTGTTTTATTTTAATAAACCTTGAGCCCCTTGAAGAAAAGTACTGT
Organism: Furipterus horrens; assembly: GCF_987537825.1. Classification (NCBI taxonomy): domain Eukaryota; kingdom Metazoa; phylum Chordata; class Mammalia; order Chiroptera; family Furipteridae; genus Furipterus; species Furipterus horrens. The sequence continues at coordinate 52,799,680 of NW_028327172.1, forward strand.
CTGATTTATCTTTTAATCTTCACAGATTATAAAATATAAGATATTCAAGAAATACTTGAATAAAAATATGGACAAATAGAAATAAACAACTAAACAATTTGCATAAATATGTAAAATTTATCAATGCAACTTGGATATTCAATGTATCTAAACCTACTAAAGGAAGTATCTCCAGAGAATCAAATTTCAAAGAGTTATATAAATATTAATATTAATGTGCATAAGTTTAAATTTCTTTTCAGTGCCTTAATAATGTTTTTGCTTGATGGAAAGAGACCTGACTTAAGGTGGTGAACACACAATACAGTACATAGATAATGTGTGAAGAAATTGTGCACCTGAAGTCTATATAATTTTAACTGGCATCACTCCAATAAATTCAATAAAAAGAAAAAATAATATTTTTATCTATAACCTACTTTCAAATTATATCAATTTGTCAGGCTTCTTATTGCCTATATGATTGAAAAATATGTCATTTCTGCCTAAAGTTATTCACCCCATCTTTTATTTATTTATATTTACAAAATCTAGTTCGAACTAAATTATCCAAGTAGTCTTTCTCAATACTCCCCCAGCTGCCCATCTTCTTTGGCCTTTGTGAGTTTAGATGTCAGTTTCGATAGGAGTGTTCTGGGAATGATAGCTGCCAAACATCTGGAAATCTGGTAGCTGCCAGAAACTAATCTCAACTTAACTTCTCCTTCTAGCATTAAGGAAACCTCAGATTCCAGGTATGACTTTCCCAGGAAACCAAGAGATTGAGGGACTTGAGGTCAATTTTGAACAATTATACTGTTGCACCACAGTACTTAAGAGGTTCTGGAGTATCTAAATAAATGTATAAATTAGATTCTGAAAGGATGAGCATTAGGTATATTCTTCCCAGGAAAAATGCATTGGGTAAGATGTTGTCAATAATATGTTTTGTACAACTTCAATTTAATGATCTTAAAACACAAATTGCAGTATTCCCTTGTTAACTCTTCTCAAGTGTCCCTTGTTTTCTGAATGTTCCATGCCAAACTCTTCTGCATGGTTTAAGCTTCAAGTTCTTATTGTTTCCTTGATATTTTTTGCATTTCACTTCATATTTCAAAAGAAATGCTACAAATTTGTTCTTCATGGCTTATGCTTCTCTTTTTATATTAACTTTCTTTATCTTTTCTTTTTAGTTTGAAGAGCGCATCTTCAAAACTCAGCTCAAAGCTCAACTTCTTAATGAACTTTTCACTCCCTCCTCTGAACTCCACAGTGCCTGGTACTAGAAAGTTCTGCTAAATTGTCTCTGTAGACTGTGTTTTGTTTCTTTCCCTAATGTTAGCTTTGAAGGATGAGGCACTTCTAGATTTCAAGGTATAACTAGATCTTACCACAGTATTCAGATTTTAGTAATTTTTTGTTGAGAGACTGTTAACAAAAGAAATCTAATTGAATATAAAATAAGGAATAGAATTGCCCCTTTATACCAACTAGAAAGCAGATAATTTAATTTTTTAGAATATTTTCAGATATTAAAATATAATGTTATAGTGTTACTTTGCATTTTATTATGCAATAAATTTATGTCAGACAGTTTTATTAAAGGTTTATTCTGGATATTAAGCAGAGAATGTCCAACTCAGGATATCTTGGCCTAAATCTCATAAAAAGGTTACTTCAAAACCTTAATGCACATATTAAAGGAGCATTTGTTCCGTAGTTTGTATTGCAACCTACTGATAATTAAACAGAGATGCTTACCTGTGTCCAGTCATAAAGATAGAAATAATTGTTATGGAAAGTCAAGACAGATTCAAACGAGGTTCAGTCTTAGGAAAGTAGGTTTGTACCTCCAGTGCTATTTACTGAGCCAAAAGCAACTATCTTTAGTCTGGTGGAATGGCTCATGAAAGGTAATAAGCAAGCTCTGCTGTTTTCATAAATCTGAGCCTTAAGAAAGGATTCCCAGCAGGAAAAGCATATTTGATAAATATCTAAATTCAGACTTTTGTTTTTTTAAAACCTCACCTGAAGATATGTTTTCTGATTTTTAGAGACAGGCGAAGGAACTGCGACAGAGAGATAGAGAGAGAGAGAGAGAGAGAGAGAGAGGGGGAGAGAAACATTGATGTGAGAAAGAAACACCCATCAACTCCCACAAGCTCCCCTGACTGGGGATCAAACCTGCAACCTAGCAACGTGCCCTGATCAGAAGTCGAATCTGCAACCTTTAAGTGCATGAGACGATGCTCCAACCAACTGAGCCACTGTCCAGGGCTAACTAAGCAAAGTGCTCAATAACTCTAAAAAAAGACTCTTGTTTCCCTTCTTTAGTTTAACTATAGGATTAGAAGTATCATGTTAATCGTTTAAAAAGTTAGACATAAAAACAAAGACCCAGTTACAAGGAATGGAAAATCTAGGAGACTGATAAAAAAGAGAAAATAAAGATAGATAGAAGGAGCTAGAGAAGAAAAACTGATAAAATTTATATAATTTATTCAACAGATATTTACTGCCAAACACTGTAATTGGTTTCACAAAACTGAACAGTGTGGACTAGTGGGAAGAGCAATGGTTTAAACCATGGCTTTGTTCCTTAGTAGTTTTATAACTTTAAGTGAGTTACTTAGTTGCCTTCACCTCTAATTACTCATGCATAAAATTAGAATGATAATAATATTACTTTTGGGGTGGTTTTAAGGATTAAATACAATAATAAGTGCTTAGCAAATAGACACCAATAAATATCAGATTTTCAAAATTACTCATTAGTCACTTGCTAAGATAAAATACCTTCTCTAGTTTTGAATTGTACTCAAAAACAAATCCAAACTTATACTGGGCACTCAGGTTTCCTCCACTCCCCCTCTCTTGTAATATCTCCAGCTTCGCTCTAAGCCACTTTGTGTCTCTTACTGACCCAGTTTTAGTCCTCAAAAGGAGATTTCAGAAGCTTGCAGTTTATTTTTGTTAGGAACATTCCTCTTCCAGTAAATTCCATAAATATCTAGCCTCTCTTAGCCTTTAATTTCTTTTTATTATTATTTTCTTTAGTTTCATTTTGTTTATATTTTTTTAGATTCTGTTGTGGATAGTTGTGAGTTTGTCATTTTAATGTTCATAGTTTTGATCTTCTTTTTCTTAAATAAGTCCCTTTAACATTTCATACAATAGTGGCTTGGTGATGATGAACTCTTTTAGCTTTACCTCATCTGGGAAGCACTTTATCTGCCCTTCCATTCTAAATAACAGCAACAGCTGTGCTGGATAGAGTAATCTTGGTTGTAGGTCCTTGCTTTTCATCACATTGAGCACTTCTTGCCAGTCCCTTCTTGCCTGCAGAGCTTCTTTTGAGAAATCAGCTGATAGTCTTATAAGCACCCCTTTGCAGGTAACTCTCTGCTTTTCTCTTGCTGCTTTTAAGATTCTCTCTTTATCTTGAACATTTGGCATTTTAATTATTATGTGCCTTGGTGTGGTCCTCTTTGGCTCTAGCTCATTTGGGACTCTCTGTGCTTCCTGGACTTCTATGTCTATTTCTTTCACCAAATTTGGGGAGTTTTCCATCATTATTTTTTTCACATAAGTTTTTAATCTCTTGCTCCTCCTCTTCTCCTTCTGGAACCCCTATGATTTAGATGTTGGCATGTTTAAAGTTGTCCCAGAGGTTCCTAAGCCTTTCCTCATTTTTTTCAGTTCTTGTTTCCTCATTTTGTACTGGTTGACTGTTTTTTTCTTCCTTAAGGTCCAAATCATTCATTTGAACCCCGGTTTTTTTCCCTTCAACATTGGTTTTGTGTATATTTTTCTTCATTTCATTTAGCATAGCCTTCACTTCCTCTCTTATGCATTTGCCATACTTAAGTATATCTTTTAAGTCTATAAGCATCTTTATCACCAGTTTTTGAACTCTTCATCTGTTAGGCTGACTATCTTCACATTGTTTAATCCTCCCACTGGAACCTTGATCCATGCTCTCTTTTGGGCCATACTTCTCTGTCTACTCATCTTGACAGGCTTCTATGTTTGTTTGCCTATGTGTCTTAGGTAGAGCTGTCACACTTGTTACATTGTAAGGGTCAGAGCCTTAGGTATTCATCAGCACAGGGCAACCTGTTTCACCATGTTGTGGTGCTGTATGTGGGGGAGGGATTTGAGAGGGAACAATACCAGTTGCTCAGCATTCACCCCTTTTCCAGGCACTTCTCCCATTTGCTGTATGGGACTGGCACCCATCTAGCTGTTGCCCTGGCCATGGTTCCCAGAGTGGGTGGTTCTGCGGACATTATAGGACTGCGGGGGCCCACTAAACAAGTTGACTGTGCTGAGAGACTGGTAGTTTCTTCCTCTGCCCAAACCCCCACTGGTTTTCACAGCCAGAACAATGAAGCTTTATTTACCCCAGCGCCAAAACTGTGAGCAGTGCGATCTTGTCTGGTGCTGGGTATACTCCCCAGGTGTCTCTCTCAATTTTTTTAAATGTTTGACTGTGCTTTACACTGGCCTGCCGCCACTGCCACTGCTGCTGCTGCTGCTGCTGCCACCATACCGCATCCTCTCTGCCCCAGCTCTGTCCCTCCTGCCTGTCTAGATGAGTAATTATTTCTTCTTTATATCTTTATTTGTTGGACTTTCATGCAGCTCGATTTTCTGGAACTTCTGTTTGTCTCTAGTTTTGAGGTAATTGTATTCCTTCTCAGTTGTGGAGGGAGATGCAGTGTGTCTACATAGGCCTACATCTTGGCCGGAAGTCCAATTCCTTTTTTAAAGGTTTCCTCCACAGAGAGCCTTCCATTGTCACCCTACTTAAGTGAGATCTGATTGTGCATATACTTAACTGTTTTTACTTATGTGGTTAAACTCTGATATAGTAACATTTGCTACTTTTCAAAAATTTGTTACAAATCTAAATGGCAGATAGATTAAAGACACAAGCACTCATAATTCTCTAAGACTGCACCATTTTTTTTTTATGATTGCACTACAAAACTTTAATTATATTTGTTTGTTTATTTCTGTGGCTACATTTTAATACCTTGATAGTAGAGACCATGCATGCTTCCTTAGGGTCCCAAGAAATGTTTGTGCATGAAGTAGAAGAAAGATACAGGAAGGAGAGATGTAGTAATATTTTTCTAAGTGCTCAATGGAGAAGCAGAACATTTTTAGGTATCAAGTTTATTATAGGAGCAAAATATAACTAACTGAGAAAGACCCTATACTTGCAGTATAAATTTTAACCTATTATAGCAAAATAACTTAGAATAATTTTCTCTTACCACAGAGAAGTAAAAATTAAATGAAGAACTCTGTGGGACATATAAAAAGATAAGAAAATTAATGGACACCGAACAGTACACCAAGGCAAGGAAAACATTCAAACAGAAAATTTGATAAGACTTTCACAAATTTTATAGTAGACAGAAATGAAATTTGCAGCAGAACTCCACTCCATGTTATTTGCTGGTTTTGACAGTTTAAAGAGACCTAGCTAACCTGGTTGGGCATCTAATTACTTTAGGTAAGATCTCAGTTGCAATTTATGCATTATTGTTGGCAATACAAAGGTTACAGTCTTTTCAAAAAACTGCTATTTATTGATAGTCACAAAATGCGCATGCCATTTACTCAAACAATTCCACCTCTGGGACTCTGTCTTTACCAATACAAAATAAGTTTTATGAACAGAGATGTTCATAATGTGATTCACAACAATAACATAGAATAGTTACTTTAAATATATTCACATAGCAACTATCATATAGGAATTAAATATTGTTTCCAGAGTTTATAACATTATAAAAAATGCATGTTATAATTTTAGTGAAAACAGATGAATTTAAATATTTACAATGATAATTTCTGTCTGCTATTTAGAATTTTAACAAATTTTTGAAAATTATCAAATATTATTATATCAGAGTTTAACCACATAAGTAAAAGCAGTAGACTATATGCATGGAGTAAGCAAACTGTATTAAATATATTTAAAGTGCTGTACTTAAAGCTTAAAGTCCTTAGGACAGATAGAAAGAAGGGCAGACCATGAGCCAGCTGGAACCCACCAGCATGAGCTGGAGCTTGCTGCTCATCTGCAGGCGGTCAGCAAGGGGAATCCAAGTACTGCTTATTGTCTAAGAGAACAGGGAAGGAAGGCCTAAGTCTGCTTTTAAAAGGTTCCCAACTGATTAAATAAGTTCCACCTCAAATAGTCTCCCTTTTGATTGACTTAAAGTGCATTGATTAAGGGCTTTAATTATATCTTCAGATTCCTTGATGAAGATTGTAGTTAGTGTTTGATTGAAGAACTGGAGAAGATGTGTTTGCTACAAAATGGTTGCTGCCTACCTTTCATCTTAGCTCTCTTGAGAGATATCCCTGTAGCTGGCTCTAATGGGCAACATCCTAGTAAAGGAATTCTAGGGACTGAAGTTCAAAACAGCCAAGTTGACACATCACAAAGCCATCACACTTTTTTAACAAAAAAAATAAGAAAAATAAACTGATTAAAAGCTTAATACCTGTAATTGTAATAGAAATACAAAAAATGTGCTATTTACTAAGACCTACTCTATGACAGTAACTTGACATGTACAATGCCATGCACCTGATATTGTAAAATATTTATAATTATTTTGTCTAACTCATCGACATGAATGAAAGTTATACAAGAAAGGAACTTCATCTGTCTTGCTCTGGATTTTATTTCCTAAAGAGGACCTGGCATTTAAATACTTGCAAAATAAATAAATAAATAATAAACCAACAAACAAATAAATATTCAATCAAGGGGACTTCCGGCCAAGATGGAGGCTTAGACGGACGCGCTAGGTCTCCCTCTACAACTAGAGAGGAATACAACTACTTCAAAACAAAGGATAACTAGAAATTCCAGAAAATAAAACTACACGGAAGCCCAACGTATGAAGTTATAAACCAGCGGCGCCCTTTGGGCAGGTAAAAGCGAAAGGGGGCGGAGCTGTTTGCGGTCTCACCTGGGACAGCAGCGGGGAGAACAACCCCGGCTGCAGTCGAACCCCCGGCAGCTCGCGACCCCAACGCTGGGGAAAGCAGCCACCACATCGCCTTGAACAGTGAGGCCCAGGGGGGGCGGGAGGACGGATCCCGGTCTCCTAGCTGAATAACTGTGTGAATCCATCTTGGACCCCCGCCCCCAAAGAAAGCGCCACAGGGCTGCGAAATAGGTCGCGGACAGGCGCCGGTCGCTGGGTCGTGACGAGTACACAGGCACTGCCCCCTACAGCCGGCCCAAGAAAACAAAACGCATCTGTCAAAATGAGGCAGACAACTATAGAAATCCCGGTGGCACAGCTCACCAGGCAACAGATGGAGAACCTGACAGATGAACAGATAAGAAACCTGTCAGAGGCTCAGTTCTGGGCCATTGTTATCAGGTGGCTTACAGAATTCACAAAAGATCTGGAAAAAGATGAGAAAGAAGCGAAAAACACTCATAACGAAAGGAACAAAACCACATACGAGACAGATGGTGAGGAAATAAAATCCAGAGTTCATTTCAACAAACTGGAATATGGAGAAGGAACAAGCAGTCAACCAATGCAGAGAGAGGAAATGGGAAGCAACAATGAGAGGATCAGAAACCTCTGGGACAGCTATAAAAGGCCCAACATAAGAATCATTGGTTTGCCAGAGAGCGAGG